>NC_080186.1:126760345-127363679 GCF_030028045.1 Hippopotamus amphibius kiboko | reverse complement strand
CAGTGGTTGGGAGTCCACCTGCCAATGCAGGGGACATGGGTTCGATCCCTGCTCTAGGAAGATCCCACATGCCGCAGAGCAACTAAGCCCGTGTGTCAAAAAAAAAAAAACCAAAACAAACAAACAAACAAAAATCTTCAAACAAAAGCCCATGGCCAGATGGCTTCACAGGCAAATTCTATCAAACATTACGAGAAGAGCTAATACTCATCCTTCTCAAACTCTTATTCTAGGAGGCCACCATCACCCTGATACCAAAACCAGGCAAAGATATCACAAAAAAAGAAAATTACAGACCAATATCACTGATGAATATAGATGCAAAAATACTCAACAATATACTAGCAAACAGAATCCAACAGCACATTAAAAAGATCATACACCATGATCAAGTGGGGTTTATCCCTGGAAGGCAAGGATTCTTCAATATATGCAAATCAATCAATGTGATACACCATATTAACAAATTGAAAGATAAAAACCATATGATAATCTCAATAGATGCAGAAAAAGTTTTTGACAAACTTCAATACCCATTTATGATAAAAAAAAAAAACTCTCCAGAAAGTGGGCATAGAAGGAAGCTACCTCAGCATAATAAAAGCTGTATATGACAAATCCACAGCCAACACCATTCTCAATGGTGAAAAAATGAAAACATTCCCTCTAAGAACAGGAACAAGACAAAGGTGCCCACTCTCGCCACTATTATTCAACATAGTTTTGGAAGCTTTAGCCATGGCAATTAGAGAAGAAAAAGAAATAAAAGGAATCCAAATTGGAAAAGAAGTAAAACTGTCACTGTTTGCACATGACATGATACTATACATAGGAAACCCTAAAGATGCCACCAGAAATCTACTAGAGCTAATCAATGAATTTGTAAAGTAGCAGAATATAAAATTAATGCACAGAAATCTCCTGGATTCCTATACAGTAACAATAAAAAATCAGAAAGAGAAATTAAGGAAACACTCCTATTTGCCATTGCAACAAAAAGAATAAAATACCTAGGAATCAACCTACTTAAGGAGGCAAAAGACCTGTATGCAGAAAACTATGAGACACTGATGAAAGAAATCAAAGACAACACAAACAGGTTAGCAACATTGGCCACAAGGACTACCTGGCCCACAGCTCCATGGACTTCTGAGCTGGCTGTCTTCCCTCTTTCTTGCCAAGGGGCCTCCATCCCTGGGGCTCCAGCTACCTCCCACACACCCCTGCCCCATGGACAAGAGGCCAGCATCCTCGGCCCAGCTGGCCTGGGTTGGGCCAAGCTGGACCTGGCTGCCTGCTCCCTGTGCCCCCTAGAGTTACTATTTTTGGCAGAGTCTTGAAAAGGCCCACTCAGCCCAACTCACTCAGGCTGAGAACAGGGCTCTGTTCCACTTTGCCACCTAGGAAGTCCACTCCATACTGTTTTGAATAGTGACTGTACCAGTTTACATTTCTACCAACATTGCATAAGTTTCCTTTTTCTCCACATCCTCTTCAACACTTGTTATGTCTTATCTTTTTAATTATACTCATTCTAGCAGGTGTGCAGTAATATCTCATCACGGTTTTGATTTGCATTTCCATGATGATTAGTGACATTGAGCATCTTTCATGTACCTGTTGGTTATTTGTATGTCTTCTTTGGGAAAACGTCTTTTCAGGTCCTCTGCCCATATTTTAATCCATTTTTTTTCTATTGCATGATTTGAGTTCCTTATATAGTTTGAATGTTAACTCCTTATCAGATACATGGCTTACAAATACTTTCTCCCATTCCACAAGTTGCCTTTTCATTTTGTTGATTGGTTCTTTTGCTATGCAGGAGATTTTTAGTTTTGTGTACTCCCACTTATTTATTTTTGTTTTTGTTGCATGTGCTGTTGGTGTCAATGTTTAAAAAACTTGTTATTAAGACCATTGTCAAAAAGTTTTTCCCTATGTTTTCTTCTGGGGGTTTTACAGTTTCAGGTCTTGTGTTTAAATCTTTAATCCACATCAAATTAATTTTTGTGAGTGGTGTAAGACAGTGTTGCAATTTCATTCTTCTGCTTGTGACTGTCCAGTTTTTCTGTCACTATTTATTGAAAAGACTATCCTTTTCCCATTGAGTATTCTTGGCCCGCTTGTCAAATGTAGATGAATGTATATGTGAGGGTTTATTTCTGAGCTCTTGATTATGTTTCATTAGTCTATGTCAGTGCCATACTGTTTTGATTACTATAGCTTTGTAGTATAGTTTTAAACTCAGGCAGTGTGATGCCTCTAGCTTTGTTCTTCTTTCTCAGGATAGCTTGGATTATTCAGGGTCTTTTGTGGTTCAATATGGATTTTAGGATTTGTTTTTCCACTTCTGCAATTTCTTTGGAATTTTGATAGATGTTGTATTGAATCTATAGATAGCTTTGGGCAGTATGGAAATTTTAACAAAATTAGTTTTTCTGATCCATAAACTTGGGACATTTTCCCATTTATTTGTGTCTTCTTCAGTTTCTTTCATCAAAGTCTTATAGTTTTCAGTGTATAGATATTTAACTCCTTGCTTAAATTTATTCCTAAATATTTTATTTTCTTCATTTCTATTTAGATGGTTCATTGTTAGTGTATAGAAATGCAACTGAGGGCTTCCCTGGTGGCACAGTGGTTTAGAATCCGCCTGCCAATGCAGGGGACACAGGTTTGATCCCTGGGCTAGGAAGATCCCACATACTGTGGAGCAACTAAGCCCATGAGTCACAACTACTGAGCCTGTGCTCTAGAACCTGTGAGCCACAACAACTGAGCCCACGTGCCACAACTACTGAAGCCCGTGCACCTAGAGCCCGTGCTCTGCAACAGGAGAAGGCACACACCACAATGAAGAGTAGCCCTCACTCACCGAAACTAGAGAAAGCCCATGTGCAGCCACAAAGACCCAATGCAGTCAATAAATAAATAAATAAATAAATAAATTTATTAAAAAAAAGAAAAGAAATGCAACTGATTTCTGCATGTGGACTTTGTATCCTGCAACTGTACTGAAATCATTGATTACTTCTGTGTGTGTGTGTGTGTGTGTGTGTGTGTGTGAAATCTTTAGCATTTTCTATATGTAGGATCATATTATCTGCAAAGACAATTTTACTTCTTCCTTTTCAATTTGGATGCCTTTTATTTCTTTTTCTTGCCTAATTTCTCTGTCTAAGACTTCCAGTACTATGCTGAATAAGAGTAGTGAGGGGGGTACCCTTGTATTATTCCTGATCTTAGAGGAAAAGTTTTCAACCTTTTACCACTGAGTGTGATGTTGGCCATTGGCTTGTCCTATATGGCCTTTATTATGTTGACATATGTTCGTTCTACACCCAATTTATTGAGGGTTTTTATAATGAAAGAATGTTGTATTTTGTCAATTTTTCTGCATCTATTGAGGTAATCATACGATTTTTGTCACTCATTCTATTAATGTGGTGTATCATATTTATTGATTTGCATATGATGAACCATCCTTGCATCCCAGGGATAAATCCCACTGAACTTGATGCATGATCCTTTTAATGAGCTGTTGAATTTGATTTTTTAATATTTTTGTTGGGAATTTTTGCATCTATATTCACCAGGGATATTGGTCTGTACTTTTCTTGTAATGTCCTTATCTGGCTTTGGTATGAGGGTAATGCTGACCTCATAAAATGAGTTTGGGAGTGTTCTCTCCTCTTCAATTTTTTTGGAAGAGTTTGAGAAGAATTGGTGTCAATTCTTCCCTAAATGTTTGGTAGAATCCACCAGGGAAACCATCTGCACCTGAGATTTTCTTCGTTGGAAGGTTTTTGATTGCTGACTCAGTCTCCTTACCTGTTACTGGTCTGTCCAGATTTTCTATTTTTCCATGACATGATTCAATCTTGGTAAGTTGTATGTTTCTAGGTGTTTATCCATTTCTTTTAGATTGTCCAATTTTTTTGGCATATAATTATTCATAGTAGTCTCTTTGATCCTCTGTATTTCTGTGGTATCATTGGTAATGTCTTCTCTTTAATTACTGATTATTTATTTTTATTTTCTCTGTTTTTCTTAGTCTAGCTAAAAAGGTTCGTTAATTTTGTTCATCTTTTAAAAAACCAGCTCTTAGTTTTGTTGATCTTTTTTATTGTTGTTATGATCTCTATTTCATTTATTTCTGCTCTGATCTCTGCGATTTTCTAACTTCTGCTAACTTTGGGTTTAGCATTTTCTTTTTCTAGATCCTTGAGGTGTAAAGTTAGGTGGTTTATTTGAGATTTTTCTTTTTGAAAATATAGGTGTCTATCACTATAGACATCCTTCTTAGAATTGTTTTTGCTGCATCCCATAAGTTTCTGTATATTATTTTTCCATTTTTGTTTATTTCAAGATTTTTTAAAACTTTCCTTTTGATTTCTTCTTTGGTCCATTCATTATTCAGGAGTGTATTGTTTCCTTTTCACATATTTGTGTATTTTCCAGTTTTTCCCCTGTTATTGATTTCTAGTTTCTTGCCATTGTAGTAGGAAAAGATACTTGGTATAATTTCAATCTTTTTTACATTGCTAAGACTTGTTTTGTGATCTATCCTGATCTATCTTGAAAAAGGTTCTGTGTGCACTTGAGAAAATGTGTATTCCATTCTGTTGGATGGAATGTTCTGTATATGTCTGTTACTTTCATATGATCTAAAATGTAGTTCAAGTCCAATTTTTCTGTATTGATTTTCTGTCTGGATGATATATTCATTGTTGAAAGTGGGGTACTGAAGTAGCCTACTATAATTGTATTGTTGTCTATCTCTCCCTTCAGATCTGTTAGTGTTTGCTTAATATATTTAGGTGTTTCAGTGGTGGATGTTTATGTATTGATGATTGTCATATGTTCTTGATGAATTGACCCCTTTATCATTATATAACAACCTTCTTCATCTTTTGTTACAGTTTTCATTTTAAAGTGTATTTTGTCTGAAATAAGTATAGCTGGTTCTGTTCTCTTTTCTTTTCCACTTGCATGGAGTATCTTTTTCCATTCCTTGACTTTAAGCCTATGTATGTCCTTAAAGCTGACATGAGTCTCCTGTAGGCAGCATGTATTTGAATCTTGGGGTTTGTTTGTTTGTTTGTTTGTTTGTTTTAATCCACCCAGCCACTCCATGCCTTCTGATTGGAGAATTTAATCCATTTACACTTAGAGTAATTATTGATAGGTAAGGACATACTAATGTCATCTTATTGTTTTCTAGATGTTTTGTTGTTCCTTTATTCCTCTCTTGCTGCCTTCCTTTGTGAATTAAATTTCTGTACTGGTATGCTTTGATCCCTCCTGCTTATCTTTTTATATTTATTTATTTATTATTTAATTTTTAAATTTTTTAAATTTTTTGGCTGCATTGGGTCTTCATTGCTGTGCACAGGCTTTCTCTAGTTGTGGTGAATGGGGGCTACTCTTTGTTGCAGTGAGTGGGCTTCTCATTGCAGTGGCTTCTCTTGTTGTGGAGTACAGGTTCTAGGCACATGGGCCTCAGCAGCTGTAGCACGTGGGCTCAGTAGTTGTGGCTCATGGGCTCAGTAGTTGTGGCTCATGGGCTCCAGAGCACAGGCTCAGCAGTTGTAGTGCACAGACTTAGTTGCTCTGAGGCATGTGGGATCTTCCCAGATCAGGGCTTGAACCCATGTCCCCTTCATTGGCAGGCAGATTCTTAACCACTACACCACCAGGGAAGCCCTCTGCTTATCTTTCATATATCTGCTATAGGTTTTGCTTTGTGGTTACCATTAGCCTTACATAAAACATCTTACAGATATAATAGTCCATTTTATGTTGATAACAACTTAAGTCACATACAAAAATTCTACTCTTTTTTTCTCCCCTCCTTTTGTTTTTGATGTCATAATTTACCTGTTTTTATATTGTATATTCATCATCAATTATTATAGCTACAGTTATTTTAATACTTTTGTCCTTTAACCTATATAGTAAAGTGGTTAATATATCACATTATAGTATTAGAGTATTCTGAGTTTGACTATATACTTACCTTTATCAGTATGCTGTATATTTTCATGTTGCTAATTAGCATCCTTTCATTTTAGCTTGAAGAACTCCTGTCAGCATTCCTTTCAAGACAGGTCTATTGGTGATAAACTCCATTAGCTTTGTTTGTCTGGGAAAGTCTTTACCTCTCCTTCACCTCCAAAGGACAACTTTGCCATATAGCATATTCTCCCTTGACAGTTTCATCATTTCAGAACTTTGAAAATATCATCTCCCTCTCTCCTGACTGTTAGGTTTCTACTGAGAAATCCTCTGATAGTCTTTTTTTTTTTTTTTTGGAGGGTCCCTTTATAAGTTATAAACTTCTTTTTTCTTGTTCCTTATGAGATTTTCTCTTTGACAGTTTTACTATAATATGTCCTAGAGAAAATCTCTTTAAATTGTTTGGTGATCTATGAGATTCATGAACTTGAATAGCCAAACCCCTCCCCAGATTTGGGTAGTTCTCAGCCATTATTTCTCTAAGTAAGTTTTCTACTTCTCCCCCCTTCTCCTTCTGAGATTCCAACAATTTGCAGATTGTTTCTTTTGATATTATCCCAATGGATCACATAGGCTTTCTTCACTCTTCTTCATTATTTTTTTCCTTGTTCTCCCTGACTGGATGATTTCAAAGGTCCTGTCTTCTAATTCCAGATTCTTTCTTCTGCTTGATCCATTTTGATGTTGATGCTTTCTATCGCACTTTTCATTTCACTCACTGTATTCCTCAGCTCCAGAATTTTGATTTGGTTCTTTTATATGATTTCTCTTTGTTAAAGTTCTCATTTTGTTTGTATATCATTTTCCTGATTTTGTTCAATTGTCTTTCTATGTTTTCTTGCAGCTCATTGAGCTTCCTTAAGACAGCTATTTTGACTTCTTATCAGGTAAGTTATAGATCTTCATGTCTTTAGTATCAGTGACCAAAAGATTATTGTGATCCTTTGGTGGTGTGATAGTTCCTTGATTTTTCATGTTCCTTGAAGTCTTGTGATGCTTTCTTCATATTTGAAGTAGCAGTCACCTCCTCCAGTCTTTACTCATTGACTTCAGGAGAGAAATACCTTCTGTCAGCCCTGCTAGGGATTCTGAGGTTTCCAAGGGCCTAATATGGATATGTCTACTCTACATTCTTTGTTCCCTCTTGTGGAAGAATTCTTAAGCTAATATGCCTTCTCTCCATCCTGCAATGCACCAGACCAAGGCTGGCAGACTCCCTTTTGCTTTTGCAAGAGTAGAGCTAAAGCTTGAGTTTGTGGTCTCCCCCTGTTCAGCAGATTTAGGCCAGCTTTCTACACATGCTCACTACTGCCTGCCAGAGCTTGCTCTCTCCACCAGCAGGAGTGCATGCCACAGGGTGGAGGTGTGTAGATGAGGCACGTGGAGCATTGGCAGTGCCTGCAGGCCATTTAGGGGGATTCAAAGGTAAAGTGTCCCCAGCAGCTCATGGGCTGGCTTCTAAATGGACTTCGTGACAGTTAGTAGGATCCATGTCCCTTTAATGTCCTCTGAGAGTCCTCTCTGCTCTCTCCCAGTCTCTTCCCACCCTCCACCCCCAGTCATGTAGCTCACAACTCAGTACTCTGGATGGAGCAAGAGAGAAATGGCCTCTTTGACAGGATCCCACAATGCTGGAGAAGGTGGGTACTCACTCCCACACTCTCACTTTACCCTGCAGAGAAATCACTAGCCAAGAAAATGATTTCTTACCACTGAGCTGTTCCAGTTTGCAGGACAGGTGTTGCAGGTAAAGTCAAACTATTTCTCTTACCCTCTCCAATGTGTCCAAATGTGTATCTTTCTGTTTCAACTATGTGCTGGAATTTCTCTTCTGGAAACCTGGACTTCTGCAGTGGCCCTCTCATCTGTGAGTGATTGTCTAAGACAGTGTTCTCCAGAGAGAGAGGCTCACTCCTTCCTCATAATCTTTATCATGCCTCCAGGATATGCACAACTGTCATTTTCTCATATTTATGTCAAGTCAAATGTTGCATAACAGCTCCAAGCTCCTTTATCCAACCAGTTTGCCTATCCAATACATCCCCAAATTTATACTACAGAAACTGTAGCACTGTAACTGTTGTCAAATAATTAAAAAAAAAATTAAAAACCACACAAAAAGGGCAAACAACATACTTGCAGGTCACCAGTCTGCAGCCTCTGATAACAGCCTACCTTCCAGTTGTCCAACTTGCAATAAGTATATTCACATCTATCCATTGTTTGATCTAACTTTCCTCCTGTCTTCATCCTACTCATGCTACACTTATTTTCCTGATTCCTTTCTTTTCCAAAGTCTCTGTCTTAGTGTTATAAATTCATGGGTATTGGATTATATTTTGTGTTTTTTGTTGTTGTTTTCTGTTTTTTAATTAATCAATCTATTTTTGGCTGCATCAGGTCTTAGCTGCAGAATGTGGGATCTTCATTGAAGCATGTGAGATCTTTTATTGCAGCATGCGACGTCTCTCTAGTTGTGGTGTGCAGGTTCTTCTCTAGTTGTGGCGCATAGTCTCCAGGGTGCATGGGCTCTGTAGTTGCAGTGCATGGGTTCCAGAGTGCATGGACTCTGTAGTTTGCAGCATGCAGGCTCTCTAGTTGAGGTGCAAGAGCTCAGCAGTTGTGGCATGCAGGCTTAGTTGTGCCGCAGCATGTGTGATCTTAGTTCCCTGATCAGGGATCGAACCCATGTCCCCTGCATTGCAAGGTGGATTCTTTACCGCTGGACCACCAGGGAAGTCCCTGGATTATATTTTGAATTATATTGAAATCCTTTGTACAGTTGCATCTCTACAGGCTCCATTTCCCCAAACTGGAATTCCTTCCCTATTCTTCATATTCAAACCATTTCATCTTTCAATGTTCTACTCAGGTACTGTCTCCCTTATAAAGACCTCCTTGGCATCCCTTTTCCCATTCATCCACCCACCCACCCACCCACCCAGGTCTCACCCCATCCTGAATTCTGAGAGCTCTGAGTACCCACTTGTTAGATCACTTGGGACCTTATCATGTGTACACTTTTTTGTTCTCTGTCATGGGTTGAATGGTGGCTCCCCAGAAGATATGCCTATGTTCTAACCCCTGGACCCTGTGAATATGAGCTTATATGGAAAAAAGATCTTTGCCAATATAGTTAATTTAAGGACCTTGAGATGAGATCATCCTGGATTACCTGGGTAGGTCCTAAATCCAAACAACAAGTGTCCTTATAAGACACAGAAGAGGGGACACAAGAGGAGAAAATGGAGGCAGAGAAAATGGAGTGTTGTAGACACAAGCCAGGGAATACCTGGAGCTACCAGCGGCTAGAAGAGGATGAGGGGTTCTCTTCAAGAACCTTTGGAAGGAGTGTAGCCCTGCTGACACTTTGATTTTGTACTTCTAGCCCCCAGAACTGTGAGAGAACACACTTCTGTTGTTTTAATTTACCAAGTTTTATGATAATTTGTTATGGCAGCCACAAGAAACTAGAAATTCAAATGGCTAGCTCTTTAAAAATAGAGGCAGTGTGTCTTACTTCTTTGTATGAGGTCTTTCCTCTACCTGGAGAAAAGTAGCCAGAAAAGAGAAAAGAACACTAAGAGCTGAGTTGAATTGAATTGGCCAGGTTTCAGAATGGCCCGTCCCTTACTAGCTGGCTCTCTTCTCTAAATCAGGGACACATGGCATTTCCTCCACAGAGTGACTGTGAAGGTTTCGTGTGGAAACAGATGGGCAGGTTGACACAAAGGAACTCACTTCTACTGTGTGTGCAGCTCTCCCACGTACTCACTATTGCCCTTTCATGACTTGTTTCCCTATTGAAGGGTCAGGATAAGTCTCACCTCTGGGTAGAGGACAGGGTTCCTCTGAAAAGAGTGACCATTCTGGGGTTAATCATTGGGGAAGAGGCAAGTCCTAGACATGAAATCATAATCAAAATTCCAGCCTCTCTGGAGTTGGGATTTTGATATAGTGGCCTTCTTTCAGCTTCCCCAAATAGCCATGTTCTTTTTTTGTTTTAGGGACTCTGTATGTGCTATTTCCTCTAGCCAGAACATTCTTCCCCCAGCTAACTCCTATCCAGAGTCTCAGTTCTAGAAAGCAGCTTTCTATTACTACCTAGATTAGGCCAGGACCCCTGACATGTTGCCCTTAGGCCACGCCCTTCTCCTCAGAAGTGTGCATCACCCTTACGTCTTGTTCAACATTCTGCCTCATTTGGTGTCACACCACAGGTTCCGTGGGCAAGACTGTGCCCATCTGGGTCACTCTGCTTCCCCTGCAGCAGAGAGCAGAGCACTCTCCCCACCCCCACCGCCAGCTTCAGATGAGGGAAGTGACCCTAAGGTCACATTCTCTGGTCAGACGTTAGTCTGCAGTGGTCCCCGCCCCCAGCCTCCAGTTAGGTCTCACTCACACTTTCTGAGGCCAGCTGTGGCCAGACACACAAGTGAGCAGCACCGCCGAGGCTTGCAGTCATCCCTCAGGAGTATCCTGGGGCAGGGTGAGTCTATCTCAGGGGCCACGGCTATCACAGCTGCCCCTTCCCATGGGGAGTCCCCCTCACTGATATTCCTGGCCTTCACAATTCGGACTTGATTTTATTGAGGGTGCCAACCAGCGAATTCCCTTGTAACAGAAGATGTCAAATTCACATAAGAGATGGCCATAATCCAACAGGGCAACCGACAGCATAGGGCTTGGCAAAATGTGGACTAGATCAGGCAGAAGCAATGGGGGGGGGGGGGGGCAGGGATCTACACCCGTGTGCACTTGTGAAGGTTGAGTTACAGGAGATGCTGAATTTCATAATGGAAACATTGACTTGGAATCTTCAGGCATGTCCTGAAAAGATTAGCCAATGGCATCATAAAAAGAGACAAGGGTCAACTGAAAAATAGCAGGACGATGGAGGTGCCCATCAGACTCCTTGAAGAACCCAGCAGTCCAGGAATAACACATGAGCCTGACCAGAGCCCAGAGAGAGAGAGGGTGGGATGGGCACAGGATCACCACCAGCACTCAAGTTACCCAAAAGATGAGCCCAAACTGGACTTTTCTGGAAAAGGTTCCAAATGTTGCTAAGGCTTCTGGGATAAAAGCATTCTTCACCTCATCCATTTTGGGATCAGCCCCCCACCAATGCATGCAGGGACTCGAACATTAACATCTGATTGGACACACAGAATGAACTGCGGAGTAGGAGGTAATAAATGTTTAGGTCAGAGAATGTGACACCTATTATTTACATCTGCTCTTATTTCTCCATCTTGGGATAGTTCACCCATCCTGTTTAACATGGAGGTTGGGGTAACACTCACCCCCCCATCCTGCTCAGCATCACAGAGCAACAAAGGAGCCTATAGCTCCTCCCACCCTCGTGTCTCCAGCTGGAAACCCATCCTCTCCCAAGTCCTGGCTGAGAAACCAGTTTAAAGAGGTCTTCTGTTCCCCTGCCAGTAACAAGGAAGTCCCTCAGGGTTGGGAGGGATGGGAGAAGCCAGGAGACAGACCAGGCCAGGCCACTTCCCATTGTTCAGTGGAAAGGGAGCGAGTAGGGGCTAGGCCTCTGGTCTCTGGGGCTGATCTACACCAACTTCTTGGCTTTAAAGAAGCTCTTGAGGTGCTGCATCTGCCAGATGCCAGTGACCACAAGGATGAAGGTCTGCAGAATGGACCACCACAGCACCCGCTGGTTGGTGCTCTCACTGGTCTGCCGGAAGCGCTCCTCTCGCCACTGTGGGAGGGGAGAATGGGGAAGGGGTGGCTAGAACTGAACTGACCCCCAGGGAAAGAGCTGAAAAAGCCACTTCCTATGGGGTTACACATCCACTGTCCCAACTGGGCCATCCCAGCCCCTCACCCTCTGGTACTCCTGTTCCTTCTGGATCTTCTGCACCTGCTCCACCAGCTGCTGTATGCGCAGATGCAGCAGGGTCAGCTTGTCATTGGCCGCAAGTTCCGTATAATCATTGGTGTGTTCACCCAACTGCATGTCCAAGTGAATGGCCTGGGAGGCAGAGGAGCCAAGGGTGGTGGTCAGTGAGCTCAGTTCCATGCACCTGCCAGAAATCCAGCTTCTACACACCAGTATGGGCCTGACTGAACTGAGCACACTCAGTTTCTCACACTCACTGATGTGGGGACTAGCCCTGCTCCAGGTGCCAAAACACCAGATCAAGGCCCTGCTTGTGTGGAGTTCCATGTGCAAAAGACAGAAGGGACAGAACAAAATGTGCAGAGAAACAAAGGTATGACTCAGTGCTTGAGACAGGCAGCATCTAGGAGTTCTGTCTCGGTGGGAGGTGGCAATGAAGAGCCTGGGAGCATTCAGCTCCTAGACAGCTCTGCATTTCACATTCCGAAGCCTAGTCTTTATTCTAGGGATGGCAGGGAGCCAAAGGATGATTTTAAGTCAGAGTGACTCCCTCCTGGGTCCCCTCTCATTCTTCAGGACCTGTCCTCTGTACGCTTACTTCATGGAAAGCCCAGCCCTCCTCAAGAGGCACCACTACTGATCCCTTCTCACCCCGGGGACTGAGATGTTAGGGGTTGGTGATGCTCCCTTCCATACTCACCAACTTGCCATCATAGAAGAGGGCGAACCGCACGGACTGGAGGTGGAGGCAGATTTGGTGCTCTCCAGGAGACTGGGAGGTGAAGGTGAAGCTGCCCTGAGGGCCATACTGACGAGCAAGCAGATTCTGGAGGACACAGCCTCTGGTGAGCACAGAGAAGCTGACCACAAACTTGCTTCTAAGAGAGGAACTCGGGGGGTTTCCCAGGTTCTGAACCCCACAGGCCAGACCAGCAGGGAGGGTGTGAAAGAAATGGCATCAGTTTGGCTTGAAAATCTCAGATCCCAGCACTGCCAATACACAATACTCTACAGTCTGCAAAGAGCGTGAGGCCTTCCTTGAGGCCTCCTGCCTGTGAGGAGAGGGGCCCTCCTCTGAGAGATGGAGGACTACGAAGGACTAGGCATTGACGCTGGAGGCGTGGCGGGGGATGGGGCGGGAGGAGGAATGCTGCAGGGACTCAAGGCCTGCCTCACCTTGTTCTCGGGGTCCTTCACAAACACGAACAGATTGATCCACTGCGGGGAGGGCTGGTACTTCTCCATAGCAGGGTCGTATAGCTCCGTCTTGTAGTTACCTAACGAAGAGGCAGCCTGGGTGCATCCCCATCCACGCCCACGCCCAAGGGCCCGCCCGGGACCCCCGGGAGTCATGGGGGGAGGGGGATGGGAGTGGGAGGGAAGGGGAGGGGCGGGGGGAACAGGAAGATTCCATTGTCTGATTGCGGGGCTTGACCACAGCCCTCCGCCTCTCTCCTCCCCTCTCCAGCGCCGCTTTTCTGCTACCATCCGGATCTGGATCAGACGCCTCCTCGGCGGCCCCAACCCCGCCACGGGCAATGGAGAGGATGCTTTGGCCACAGTGCTGTCCACCCATTTCCCACCCATGCCCATCCCCGGCAGCAGAGGGGAGATGTGGGCCCGAGCTGATCCCGCGGAGCCCCATCTCCCATTCCCCCTCAGGACTCTGGGTGAGGGGAGGGCAAGGCCAGGACTGGTCGCGCGCGCACCTACGACCACGGTGCCATCGGGGATCTCCTGGATGAAGCACTTCTCCTCCAGCTCACGGACCTCGAGATAGAACGCGCCGCCGCCGCCCGGCAGCGCCAGCAGCTGCCCCAGTAGCAGCGGCAGGGCCAGTCCGGCCGCCCTCGCTCGGCCCCATCCCCACCAAGGGCCGGCCCCGGGCCCAGCGCCTCGCGTGTCGCAGGCCCCCGCCACCTTCCCAGGAGAGTCCGAGGGCTCCTGCGCGGGGGCTGCGGAGCCTGCGAACTCGGGCACGGACTACAAATCCCAGGAGCACCCGCGCGGGCCCGCCCCAGGCGCGTTCCCGCGAACCCGAGATGCGGAGGGGCCACGCGAGCCCCCACCCCACCCGCGAGGCGCTCTAGAGCGCTTTCCTTGCCCTGCAGCGCTTCACGCGCGCAGAAACCCCACGAGGCAGGTACCCTTAGCCCCATGTTGCTGATGTGGTAACTGAGCCTCAGAGAGAGAAGAAGGAAGGTGCTTGCCCTCTGAAACTTGCAGAGCGGTTGCCCGAGGTGGGCGTAGAAAATGGGGGGAGGTCCAGGCGTGACCTGGACGTGAACCTCGAGGAGCTTAAAAGCGATGGTAGACAGAATGGTGACACAGAATGAGAACAGCAGAGAAGCCCTGTGGGGTTCAGAGGCTGATGTAGGGGTTTAGGAAAGGGAGGGAGACGTGTCCCTTTTATGGAAGAGTTAAGTTTGACTCAAGCTCTGAAGGATGGGTAAAATCTCCGTGATCAGCGAGGGAGCAAGAACGATTTCTGTGCAGAGACCTAGAATTGCCTAGCAGCAGTAGGCCAGTGAAGGGACTAGGGGAAGAAGTTTATGGGCACATAGACGGAGGAGGTAAGTTGGGCCGACTCATTGAGGAGGCAGGAGCTGCCAGGCCCACTGCACAGGTGGGACGCTTCATCCAGTGGGACCAAAAGAAGAGGCTGTGGGTGAGCCTGGAGGGTGAAAGAAGGTGGCAGGAATGCAACTGGAAAAAGAAAGGGAATACATAACTGAAAGGCTTGGAAGGGTGAGGCTGACATGACAAGATGGGTACCCAGGCATAGCAAATCTCAGGAACTCCAAAACTCATGGTGCCCTGGGTAGGGCAGTGCAGACTCAAACGTCAATATAAAGCATTAGCCCTACCCAGGTGGTGGGATGAAGTCTTCCGCCGTCTAGTGCCTGGTGATGTTAGATGCTCATTGGTTTATTCAGCAATATAAAATAATGAAGATGAAAATAAAAATACTTTTTATTCATCTGTGCCTGCCACTGTTCTAAGCACTTTTGAATGTATTAACTAAATTAATATTTTTAAAACTCTATAAGGTAGACTCTAATGGGATTCCAATTTAACAGCTGGGGAAAAGCAGTGGCAAAGAGAAGCTGAGTAAATAACTTGCCCTAGGTCGTGCAGCTAAGTGGCAGGCATTTGCTCACTCAAACTCTGGGCAAGACCTTATGATACATATTGGACACGAAAATGAATAAAACCTGTCTCTTGCCCTCTAAGAACACACTGAAAAGCAAAGGAGAACGTCAATACAGTGTTTTAAGATTAATAATGTGTTTTAACTACCAGAAATTGTCCCCTCATTTTAGCAGTGTGGCTTGTTGATAATTCTAGGGGAACGCTTTTATTCCTTCTTTGGGGATGATCTTTAAACAAAAATGACAGATGCAGGTGTTACCAAAGGCAGACACTTTAGAAAGGTCAATTAAGACAACAGCTGAAAAGCATCTATTGGATTTGGGAACTAGCTGTTCACCGAGGGCGTTGACCAGGAAGTGGGGGCAGGGGCTGATGATTCAGAGTTTGGGCGGCAGAGTGAGGCGCTGTCCACGGTCCTGAATAGTGATTGCCAGTACCGCTGCTTGCCGTAAAGGGCTGGTTTTAGGGTTTTGTTGTTCTTGTTGTTATTTTATGTATAAATTTTCCAGTCCCTCATGGACCAATACTTTTGTAAAACAAAATAAAAAATGAAACTGATTATGTTCTTGGATGTCACATCAATGTTAAATTTCTATAAAGTTTCTAAACACTCAATTTCTGTACCTATTTCATTGCGGACCTACCAGCACTGGCCCACAGTGAGGAGCACTGTTTCATAGCCAGTGGTCAGACTGCCCACAGAAATCCCCTAAAGGGACAAAAGTGGAAAATCATTAGGGCCTGCAGTGACATGCATGTAAGCAGATAGTGCACCAATAACTTTACGCAAGAGTTCAGAGCCAAGAACCCAGATGTTGGGAAAGGTGCCATGGTTCCCAAGTAGCAAAACTATTGTGTTGATGATACAACCTGTTTCTGAGTGATGGCAGGGCTGAGAATATAAGAAGCAGTGAGCCCACCATTCTGGGATTCTCCCACTTGACAGTAATCTCATTCCACACTGCCAAGACCACTGAATCTGGGTGCCATTTGTGAGATTCAAAGGAGACATTGGGGAACTACATCTACTTGCCCTACCTGTGGTTCCCACAAGATCTAAGACTCTGGCAGGCCTCTACTATGTGCTGTGCCCTTTCTAAGGTGTCTCCTGAGCCCCCATTGCCACCCTCTTTTCCACTTGCCTAATTCCTATTCATTGTTTCAAGATTCAAGTGCAGCAGCACTCTCTTAGGTGTTTCCTGCCCTGGGCTCCTTGGGGCCTTGTATTACACATGTTGAATTATAATTGTCCGTTCACATGCAAGTCCCTAGGGGCTGATAGCTGGAAGAGATAAAGACAGGTTTCTGACACATATTTATCTCTGTGCTCCCCAAAGCCTAGCAAAAATCTAGGAATGGCATGATTGTGCAGTGAATGTTTGGTTAGAGAAATGGGAGAGAAAGGAAGGAGAGAAAGGAGAAGGGAAGTATGGAGGGAAAGGAGGAGCTAGAGAGAGAGGATAAAGAAAGAGAAGTTGGGGGAAGAAAGAGAGAGAAGAGGGAAAGGATGAAGGGGAAAGAAGAAAGCCAGGATGAAGGAGGTTGGAGAGAAAGAAGAGTAATGGTGTGTCATAAGCACTGGAAAAGCTAAAATCTCCATATCTTATGCCTGGCCTTTCTTGTGATGTCCCCTCCTCATATTTCTGTTAGGCATCTTGTGCTGGGGGTGGTAGGGGTGGAGGCAGGTCAGGGTTAAAATGTTCTGCACATAAAATCAGAGCTTCCATGTGCAATTCTGCTCTGGTGCTGGGTGGATTCTGTTGGTTTGCTGGTGACCTCCATACCATCCCCAGGACACCACCATGCCACTATCCCTTCCTCTGGTCCACTGGCCTCTGTATTCTTCTTCCTCCCTGACCTGTAGAAAAATATTTCCTGTGACCATCTCCACAAATGAATTTCCTATGAAAGTTCTTTTCCCTGTGCTGTCTGTCCCAGAACACCTAGGCATTGAAGGGTGTGTATGTGCTGAATCCAGGGACATCAAGAACAGTATCACACTGGACCTGGAACCAACCACTGTTCCTGCTTCATGCACCCCACCCCACCCCCTCAGGCTCACATTGATCCCTCTGACAGAATTCTTCCACGCCTGGTGAGTTTTCTCAGAGTTTTATCACTCTCTCCCTTTCCAGTCCATCTCTCCTCAGGGCTTCGGGCAGTCCACCTCACGGGTCTGTGCCTGGCTTTGTCGTCCCCCTCTCTTGCACTGCAGCGGTTCCCATAAGTAGAGCAAATCAAAGGGAGTGGCTGGGCTGTGCCTCAGTCCCTAAGAATCAGGAAGCCATTGATCCCAGGACTCAGAGGACTTCTAGGGTTAGTGTGGCCAAATGCAGCAAATCAGTGCACTTAAGTCTCAGCTCTACTCCAGCCAAAATACCATTACATTTTCCCACAGTAAAATATTTGCAGCATCCTCAAATGTCTCCACTGTCTTCCAAACATTTTTTCTCGACAAGTAAAGAAATGCACAGACTTGGCTGGGGCACCAGAACTCCTCTCTGGGCTCAGTTTTCACTAAGGGCAAATCCTCTCCCCTCATGCCTGAGGTTTTATAGATGAACCTGGACAAGGGATGAAGCTTTCTCAGATGTCTGTTTGACAAAAAATTACAAAATCCCGATGAAAGAAATAAAAGAAGACCCAAATAAACGTAGAGACATACTGTCTTTGTGTATTGGAACACTCAGCATAGTAAAGATGGCAATTCTTTCCAAATTAATATTCAGTTTTAACACAATTCCAATCTATAGCCCAGCAAGAATTTTTATAAATATAGGCAAGATGATTCTCAAACTTATATGGAGAGGCAAAGGAACTAGCATAACTAAAACATTTTTGAAGAATAAAGTGGCAGAAATCTGTCTACCCAGTTTCAAGACATTAGACATTGTACTCAAGTAATCAAGATTGTAGTAATCAAGGCCGCGTGGTATTGGTAGAAGGACAGACAAATAGCTCAATGGGGCAGAATAGAGAGCCCAGAAATATACCAACACAAGCCAATCTGATTTTTGACAAAGATGCAAAGCAATTCGATGGAAGAAAGATATCTTTTTTTTTCAAAGGACATCCTTTTTTAGAGCAGTTTTAGGTTCACAGCAAAACTGAACTGAAAATATAGAGAGTTCCTGTATACCCCTTGCCCAGCATGCAGTCTCCCCACTATCAACATCCTGCACAAAACTGGTACGTTTGTTACAATCCGTTAACCTGCATCATATACCATTATCACCCACAGTTGTAGTTTACAGTTAGGCATCACTACAGATGTTGTACATTCTATGGTTTTGGACAAATGTATCCACCATGGTCATATCATACAGAATAGTTTCAATGCCCTAAGAATCCTCTGTGCCTATGTATCCCTCCCTTCCCCACACACCCCAATCTCAATCTTAGCAACCGCTGACCTTTTTATTGTCTCCATAGTTTTCCTTTTTCCAGAGTGGTAAATAGTTAGAATCATACAGTATGTGGCCTTTTCAATTTGGCTTCTTTCACTTAGTAATATGCATTTAAGGTCCTTTATGTCTTTTCATGGCTTGATAGGTCATTTCCTTTTAGTGCTGAATAATATTCTATTGTCTGCATGTACCACACTTTATCCACTTATCTACTGAAGAACATCTTGGTTACTTCCAAGTTTGGGCAATTATGAATAAAGCCACTATAAACACCTGTGTGCATGTTTTGTGTGGACATAAGTTTTCAACTCCTTTGGGTAAATACCAAGGAACATGATTGCTGGATCATATGTTAAGAGTATGTTTAGTTTTGTAAGGCACTGCCAAGCTGTATTCCAAAGTGGCTGTACCACTTTGCATTCCCATAAGCAATGAATGAGAGTTCTTTTTTTTTTTTTAGTTTTGTCCTCTGTTCCTGTTTTTTTTTTTAAGCTCTTTATTGGAATATAATTGCTTTACACTCTTGTACCAGTTTTTGAGGTACACCAAAGTCAGTCAGCTGTATTTATACACATATCCCCGTATTCCATCCCTCCCGCGACTCTCCCCTACCCTTCCTGCCCGGCCCTCTAAGGCATCACCCATCATCCAGTTGATCTCCCTTTGTTATACAGCAACTTCCCACTGGCTATCTATTTTACAGTTGGTAGTATATATATGTCTATGCTACTCTCTCATGTCGTCCCAGCTTCCCCTTCGCCCTCCACCCCCCAAACCTTTTGTCCTCCAGTCCATTCTCTGCATCTGCATCCTTATTCTTGTCTTGTCACTGGGTTCATCAGTACCATTTTTTTTTTTTTTTTAGATTCCGTATATATGAGTTAGCATACAATATTTGTCTTTCTCTTTCTGGCTTACTTCACTCTGTATGACAGACTCTAGGTCTATCCACCTGAATGAGAGTTCTTGTTGCACAACATCCTCATCTGCATTTGCTGTTGTCAGTGTTCCAGATTTTGGCTGTTTTAATAAGTGTGTGGTGGTATTTCATTGCTGTTTTAATTTGAAATTCCCTAATGACTTATGACAATCAGTACGTTTTCATGTGCTTATTTGCCATCTGTATATCTTCTTTGTCAAAGTGCCTGTCCAGGTCTGTTGCCCATTTTTAAATTGGGTGATTCATTTTCTTATAATTAAATTTCAGGAGTTCTGTGTATATTTTGGATAACAGCCCTTCCTCAGATGTCTTTTGCAAACATTTTCTCCCAATATGTGGCTTGACTTCTCATTCTCTTGAAGGTAGAATTTTCAACAAGTGATGCTACAGCAATTTGCCATCCTTAGACCAAAAAAAAAAAAAAAAAAAGCCTTGACCTATCACACACCTTATACAAAAATTAACTTACAATAAATCACAGATTTAAATGTAAAATGTAAAACCATACACTTTTTAGAAAAAAAAATAGGAGAAAATCTTTGGGATCTAGAGTTAGGGGTAAAGAGTTCTTAGAGTTGACACCAAACCCATAAAAGGAAAAACTGATAATTTGAACTTCATCAAAATTTTAAAAGTTTGCTCTGTAAAAAACCTTGTTAACAGAATGGAAAGACAGGCTACAAACTGGCAGAAAATATTCGCAAACCACATATTTGACAAACATCTACTATATAGAATATGTAAAGAACTCCCATCACTCAAAAGTAAAAATTCAAATAGAAACTGGGCAAAAGACATAAAGAGACATCTAATTAAAGAGGATATAAAGATGCAAATGATTGCATGAAAAGAAGTTCAACATCAGCCATTAGGGAGATGCAAATTAAAACCACAATGAAGTTGAAACCACATTCCTCAGATGACACTTGAACCCAGCCGCACCTCAAATTGGGACTTGAACCCACGATCATTGACTTAGGACGGGACTCAAGCCCACCATCTTTTAAATGAAACTGCACATCTAGTCTGAGGACTAATTGAAGCTCAGGTTCTTTTGTCTCTGCACAGAAAGAATTCAGCAGCAGGCAAAGCAAGGCAAGGAGTGAGTTTATTAGCATAGAATGCTTGTGAGGGATACAAGCGGGCAGGCACGGGAGCACAGCTCTGAGAACAAAGAGGGCTACATTTTTATAATCAAAGAAAAAGTGGGAAGGGAAGAAGACCACTTTCTTCCTCATGTTTGGGTAGATATCAGTGCTTATATCATTAGTTCCTCCTTTAACCCTATATGGTCTAACTGGGACTGTCATGGTGCTATTTAAATCATATATATATCAGCAAAAGGGTGGTGACATATACTAAAATATGGTAATTCATCTCAGGTTTTGGTATAACATCCCCTTTCCCCCAGTTTTTTCACCTTTCACCTATATTGCTGTATTAGCTACATGCAGAAATGCTACTCTTCAAGGACCATAAACTCCCTGACTTCATGGGATTCAATAGACTCAGACCCCATATCTATTGTCTTGTATTTTAACTATCAATATTTGTGGCTTGAGTGTACTAGGGCTTGAACGCACCTGGTCTACCTTCAAGGTAGTGTCAATTGTTGCTAGATTACTAGATTCTTTTCTTGAGTGGTCATTAGCTTACAACAGTCTCCAAAACTCCCTTAAAATTCCTTTTCTGTCTTTAATCCCCTAGTGGAATTTCTAAACTATTTAAATATCCTACTCTATCCTTACCAAAGTATCGTTACACACATATCAGAATGGCTAAAGTAAAAAATAGTGATAACAACAAATGCTGGTGATAATGCAGAAAAACTGGATCACTTATACATTGCTGGTAGGAATGTGAAATATTGGGTTGGCTAAGAAGTTTGTTCAGGTCTATTTTTTCTTTTGTTTAATGTGCCTTTGGTGTCATATCTAAAAAAATCCATTGCCAAATCCAATGTTATGAAACTTTTGCCCTATGTTTTCTTCTGAGGTTTTATAGTTTTAGGCCTTATATTTAGATCATGAGTCCATTTTGAGTTAATTTTGTATATGGTGGTAAGGGTTAAACTTCTTTCTTTTGCATGTGGATAACCAATTTTCCCACCATTTTTTGAAAAGACTGTCTTTTTCCTATTGAATGATCTTGGCACCCTTGCTGAAAATCATTTGACCATACATGTTACAGTTTATTTCTGCACTCTCTATTCTGTTCCATTGACCTACATGTCTGTACTTTATGACAGTACCACACTGTTTTGATTACTGTAGCTTCATAGTAATTTTTTTATAGCTTCATAGTAAGTTTTGAAATCAAGAACTTGATTCTTCTTTTTCAAGATTGTTTTGCCTATTTTGGGTCCCTTGATATTCCATATGAATTCCATATGATGGGTTTCTCTATTTATGCAAAAAAAAATCATGGAATTTTGATAGGGATTGTATTACATCTGTAGCTTGCTTTGGATAGTACTGACATCATAAAAATATTAATTCTTCCAATCCACGAACATGGGATGTCTTTCTATTTACTTATGTTTTCTACAATTTCTTTCAGAAATTTTTTGCAGTTTTCATGGTACAAGTCTTTCACCTCCTTGGTTAAGTTGATTCCTAAGGTTTTTTTTTGTTTTTTTTTCTTTGACACTATTGTAAATGGAATTTAAAAATTAATTTTCCTTTTCAGGTTGTTCATGATTTCCTTTTCAGCTTGCCTATAGAAATAGAAACGCAACTGATTTTTTGTCTTGACTTTTTATCCTATTATTTTGCTGAATTTGTTTACCATTTCTAACAGTGTGTGTGTGTGTGTGTGTGTGTGTGTGTGTGTGTGTGTGTGTGTGTGTGTTTGGAATTTTTAGGACTTCTCCACAAACCATATTATCTGTAAACAAAGATAATTTTACTTTTTCCTTTCCAATTTAGATGACTTTTTTTTTCTCTTCCATAATTGTTTTGTCTAAGTCTTCTACTACTATGTGAAGTAGAAATGGCAAAGGTGGGCACCCTTGTCTTGTTCTTAGAGGAGAAGCTTTCAGTCTCACCATGAGTATGATGCTCATTGTGGATTTTTCATATGTGGTTTTTATTATGTTGAGGTCGTTTCCTTCTATGGCTAGTTTCTTTGAGTGTTTTTATCACGAAAAGGTGTTGAATTTTGTCAGTTTCTTTCCTGCATCAATTGAAATGATCATGTGTTTTTCTTTTTTCTTTATTCTCTTAATTCTCTTACATTGATGGATTTTTTTATGTTCAACCATACTTGCATTAGAGGAATAAATCCCCCTTGGTTATGGCATAAAATCCTTTTAATATGCTGCTGAATTTGGTTTGCTAGTATTTTGTTGAAGATTTTTGCATCAATTTTCATAAGAAATATTGGTTGTAGTTTCTTTTCTTGTAGTGTTTTTGCCTGGTTTTGGTATTAAGGTAATGCTGAATAACCCTGAATGAAATAATTAGAAATGAATTAGGAAATATTCCCTCTTCTTTACTTCTTTGGAAAAGTTTGAGAAAGACTGGTGTTAGTTTTTAAATGTTTGGTAGAATTCACCAGTGAAGCCATCAAGTGATGGCTTTTGTCTGTTGGGAGATTTTTAAATTACTGATTAAATCTCTCTATTTCTGCTTCTTTATGGCTTAGTCTTGGTAGGTTGTGTTTCTAGGAATTTGTCCATTTCATCTAGGTTATCCAATTTGTTGGCATACCATTGCTCATAGTACTGTCTTATTTTTCTTCAAACTTTGTGGACATATTTTATTATTTATTTATTTATTTATTGGCTGCATTGGGTCTTCGTTGCTGTGCGCGGGCTCTCTGTAGCTGTGAAGGGTGGTGGCTTCTCTTGTTGTGGAGCACGGGCTCTAGGTGCTCAGGCTTCAGTTGTGTGGCACATGGGCTCAATAGTTGTGGCTTGCAGGCTCTAAAGCACAGGCTCAGTAGTTGTGGCACACAGGTTTAGTTTGCTCTGCGACATGTGGGATCTTCCCGGCCCAGGGATCGAACCTGTGTCCCCTGCCTTGGGAGGCGGATTCTTAACCACTGTGCCACCTGGGAAGCCCAGTACTGTCATAATAATTTTTATTTCTCTAGAATTGTCCTCACTTTCATTTCTGATTTTAGTAATCTGTCTTTCCTTTCTTCTTAGTCCATCTAGCTAAAGATTTGTCAGTTTTGTTAATCCTTTTAGGGATCAATTTTTGATTTTATTTATTTTCTCTATTATTTTTCTATTCCTTATTTATCTCTGCTCTAATCTTTATTATTTTTGTCATTCTGCTAGTTTTGGGTTTAGTTTGTTCTTTATCTAGCTCTTTAAGCTGTAAAGTGAGGTTGTTGATTTGAGATCTTTCTTGTTTATTAACGTAAGCATTTATAGTTATAAATTGTTCCCCTTAGCACTGCTTTCTCTGTGTCCCATAAGTTTGAGTACTTTGTGTTTTTTTATGTCATCTCTAAGGATATTCTTAGCAATACCTTGTGATTTTTTCTTGATCCACTGGTTGTTTAAAAAGAAAAAAAAAGAGTTCATAATTATAATCATGCAGTCCCCTTTGCTAGACTGTAAGCACCATACAGCCAGAGAACGTGTCTGTTTTTGAATCACCAACATATACCTAACACCAAGCATGGGACTTGGCACAAAATATGTGCTCACTTTATAGTGGTTAAACAAATGAATAGCTCTAATCACACATACACAAAAATCTATTGTTTAATTTCCACAAATTTGTGAATTTTCCAGTTTTCCTTCTGTTACTGATTTGTAACTTTATTCCATTGTCATCAGAGAATGTACTTTGTATGCTATCTAGCTTTTAAAATCTATTAAGACAATTTTTCTCAATATATGCCTAATATTGTATCTATCCTGAGGAATGTTCCATGTGCACTTAAGAAGAATGTATATTCTGTTGTTACATTCTGTATATTCTGTAGTGTTTTGCATGTCTGTTAGGTCTGGTTGGCTTACTCGATTGTTCAAGTCCTCTATTTTCTTGCTCATCTGCTGATTGCTTTTTCTACCTATTATTGAGAGTTGGGTATTGAAATCTCCAGCTGTAGAACTCCAGCTGTAGAACTTCAGCCATTGAACTGTCAAGTTTTCCCTTCAGTTCTGTTGATTTTTTTTTTTAATTTTTAATTTTTTGGCTGCACGGCATGTGGGATCTCAGTTCCCTGAAAGGGGATGGAACCTGCACTCCCTGCATTGGAAGCGGTGCAGTCTTAACCACTGGACCGCCAGGGAAGCCCCCAATTCTGTCAATTTTTGCTTCATATATTTTGATGATCTGTTATTAGGTATGTAAATGTTTATTATCATTTTATCTTCTTGCTGTATTGAAGCTTTTAATATATAATGTCCTTTGTCTCGTAACTTTTTTTAACTTAAAGTCTATTTTGTCTGGTATTAGTTTAGCCACTCCTGTTCTTTTCTGGTCACTATTTGCATGGATTATCCTTTTCCATCCTTTCACTTTCAAACCTGTTTGTGTCTTTGTAGCTGAAATGAGTCTCTTGGGAATTCTCTGGGGTCGTTGGTTAACATTCAGCGCTTTCACAGCCGCGGGCCCCAGTTCCATCCCTGGTGGGGGAACTAAGATCCCACAAGCCCTGGCGGTGTGGAATAAAATATAAAATAAAGTAAAATAAAATAAAATAAAAGTCTCTTCAGCGAGGCTGGGGGAAGGCACCGGTGGGGCCCACGGGCAGGTTGAAGGAGGGAGGAGGTCAAGCGAAATCCCAGTGCAAGCACGGTGGCATGGATACTCTCCTGCCGCTCTGGGCATGAGGCGCTGTGAGGAAAAGTGAAGCGAGCGGACTCACCAGCAGGGAGATACTGGTACTGCCGCCCCAGCCCAGCCTCCCGGGCTCCTCAGCACACCCAGCTCCAGCAGTCCCAGAGCCTTTCCCCAGTCCTTCGAAAGCCCCAGCACCAGGCCAGGCCCTTGGCGAAGACAGCTGGTACAACTCAACAAAAATCCAGTGGAAGGCTTTTCAGCAGGCTTAACAGATGACAATGACCTCTACCAATTGGAAGTCCTTATTACTGTTCCTCAGATATGCTTTACGAGGGTGGTGTTTTTAAGGCTTATCTCACTTTCCCAAAAGATTATCCCCTCAGCCTCCTGAAATGAAATTCATTACAGAAATCTGGCACCCAAATGTTGATAAAAATGGTGATACATGCATTTCTATTCTTCAGGAGCCTGGGAAAGATACACATGGTTATAAAGAGTCAGAGGAATGCTGGTGCCATCCACACCATGGAAACCACCATGATTAGTGTCATGTCGATGCCGGCGGACCCTAACGGAGCCTCACCTGCCAACACTGATGCTGTGGAAGAATGAAGACAGAAATGGAGAATTCAAAAGGAAAGTTGCCTGCTGTGTAAGAAAAGGCCAAGAGACTGCTTTTGAGTGACATTTATTCAACAGCTGTGACTTCACTTATTTCGGGTCTGCACAGTTTTTCCTGCACTCTACCCACCTATTGCTGGACTTCCTGTTGTAACAAGTTGGCTAATGCTGGCTGGAACTGGCTGCAATAAAACCTGCCAGTATCAATGCTGACAAGAGCCTCATAAGTGCCAACTTACAGATGATTATGCATTTTGAATTCTAATGAACTGTTTTAACCTTGAGGAAGAATTGTAAAGAGCTGTACACAGCACAACATGATCCGGATAATATATATACTGTTTCATGTACATCCACAAATATAGTGACACCTTGTACCAAATGATGCTTGCTTGTAAAATAAGAATCATGTAAATTCTAAAAGATCTTAGCAGGTTTTCTTTCCCTACTCATTGTTTTTTATCAGTTTTAAAAGACTCCCTAAAGCATGTTAGATGAAAAGCAATTTGGATTAAAAGTTTCCATTTAATTTCCTTTACACCATTGAGGCTTCATTAAATGCTTTTCACTTACTAAACTTTTGTATCATCTTTCTTTCCACCCACTCCCCTTTGCTTTTATCTTTCCCCTCTGCCAGGAAGTTTTCAAATCCTTTAGTTCAAATACTGAAATACTCAATAAGCAACTACTTAATTTTTAGTGATGACCTCAGAGGAATGGTCAACACCAGGTGCTTTGTTTCTTTTGTATTATACTTGCACCCATCTCTTGGATTGGGTATAGCAATAACATTTTTTCATTGTTGAGAGCTCTTGAATTCAGTCATTATCCCTAAGAACCAAAAAGAGTTGGTTCTGAATTCAATTCAGATTTTAAATTATTGAAATTTACCCCAAACAATACAAAGTTTGGTTTTATTTTTGTCCTTCAGTTACGTAATGTGAAGGTTGGATGAATAAAGCATGCACAGCTACAGGTTTTCTACTTCCGGGTTTGCTATTAAAAATGCTGTTTACCCTCATGCCCTTCTCCTGAGGCTTCATATTTCTTTGCCTCTATTCTTCTACACTTCAGATTTTTCTCACCTATTGTACAAAGAAATTGCGATGTATATTTTCATGTAATTTGATTTTGGAATTCTGCCACCTTATGTAGTGAGTTCTTCCAAAATATAATTTTTTTCAATAAAATAAAAAAATAAAATAAAAAATAAAATAAAATGAGTGTCTTGCAGATAGCATACAGTTGGACTGTGTTTTTTACCCATTCTCCCAACCTTTGTCTTTTGACTGGACAGTTTAATCTATTTACGTTTAGTAAATTACATTTAAAGCAATTGCTTATAAGGAGGGACTTCTGTCATTTTGCTATTTTTTTCTATTTCTCTTATAGCTTTTTGTCCCTTATTTCCAGCATTTACTTCTTTTGCATTACTTTTTGTAGTGAAATATTTAAATTCCTTTCTCATTTCCTTTTGTGTATATTATTATTATTATTATTATTTGGCCACACTGCACAGCATGCTGGATCTTAATTCCTGGACCAGGGATTGAACCCGTGCCCCATGCAGTGGAAGCACAGTCTTAATCACTAGACTGCCAGGGAAGTCCCTTGTGTATATTCTTTAGCTATTTTCTTTGTGGTTACCATGGAGATTACATTTAACATCCTAAAGTAATAACACTCTAATTTGAATTTATACCAGCTTACCTTCAATAACACATAAAAATTCTGCTCCTTTAACAGCTCTGTTCTCACCCCTTTCAGTTGTTGATGTTACAAAATTATATCTTCATACATTGTGTGTAATGGTTATTCTTTTACTATAAAAAGAAACAAACAGTTGGTACACACAATAAACTGGATAAATTTCCAGAGAATTATGCTGAGTGAAAAATGCCAATTTCAGAAGGTTACATACTATATGATTCCATTTATATAGCATTCTTGAAATGACAAAGTTATAGAAATGGAAAACACAGATTAGTGGTTGTCTGGGGTTATGGAGTGGGTAAAGGAGTAGGAAAGTGAGTGTGGCTATGACAGGACAACAGGAAGTATCCTTGTGGTGATGGAAGTGTTCTGTGTCTTGACTGTATCATGTCAATATCCTGGCTGTGATATTGTATTATACTGGGCAAGATGGTATCACTGCGGGAAACTGAGTAATAGGCACTCTGGATCTCTCTTAGTTATTTCTTACAACTTCTTGTTAATCTATAATTATCTCAATATAAAAAGTTTAATTTTAAAAATACCTGAAAGTATTATCATGTTATTTATTAATTCTGTAATTATTTGTTAATTCTGCCTGGTGGTTACAAGAGCAGTAATATAGTATGTAGTTATAACAGCACAAAGAAAAACACAACCAGCAATTGATAGAAGAAAACAAATGACCTATAAATGCTCAGTCCTCAAGGAAATAGAAACTAAAAGGATAGTGAAATACTGTTTTTCATCCGCTGATATTGCAAATGTTTAAAAGGTTGAGAATATTTGACCAGGGGATGAGGAAGTGAGCACTCCAACACACTGCTGGTGAGGTTGTAAGATGGTACCTAGTTTTGGGGAGGACAATTTTGTGATTTCTTATCAACAAAACTATGTCCTACAGCGACGCTTTTTAGAAAAAGAACAAGAGTTTTTATTGCAGCATTATTTGTAAGAGCAAATAATTAGGGGGAAAGAAATCTTAACCACTTTCATCAAAGTTATGGTTAAAAAATAAAGTATATTCATTTTATGGAATTTTATTACTGTTAAGAAAAATAAAGACTTTCCAATGAGGGAAAGGTAAACACATTCCCACTAAAACCCCCCTCCCTGGGGACAAATGAGACAACAAAGAGAACTCAAGAGAAGGAGAAAACTCCAGCTTCTATGAAGTCTTGAGGTAACACAGTCATAAACTGCTAACTGCGAAGGAGGGCTGCCAAAATACACTGACACTTGGATACAATTCACTAAAGCCAGATCTCCGCTGACCTCACACTGAGCTCTCTAGACCGGCAGCTCCGCCCCAAGACCCCACAAAGGCCCCTGTACCTGCCGGCCCCTGGGGCACCGCACGCCGGCTGAGGCAAGCCCCCACGGCCGGAATCCGGCAGCAGAGCCGGCTGGGTGAGCGGCGGGCGGGGTGGAGGCTGGGGCAGGGGGCCTGGAAGCACACGGACTAGTGCACGGGGTCTGGCGGACGAACAAGCGGTAAAGGGCTCCGTGGAGGCGGCGGCCGTTTGTTTCTTCTTCGTCTTCGAATCATTTTCCAAGATAAATTCACGGATTGGTTGTGTCATTTTCTTCAGAGTCTTCTATTTTTAAAAACAGAAGCATACCCAGAGCGGCAGTTGCTATGCCGGGGGAAGTCAAGGATCCTACGTTCGAATCCTGTACCTGGTCATAATTCGCTTCGCGACTCAACACAACCTGCGCTGGTTTCATCATCTGCGAAAAACTGATCATCAACGCCAGCCGCTGGGCCGCCGCGAGGGTCAAAAGAAGGAATTTTTCAATTCCGCGGCCGCAACGCGAAGCTAGTGGAGGCGGCGCCCAATCAGGTGCCGCCGCGCCACGGCCTCGGGGCGTCTGGGACTTGTAGTCCAGCCGGCGGAGGGCGCCGTTCCGGCAGGCCCCGCGGAAGCGGCCGGCTACGTGGCGAGGCGGCCGCGGCTGCGCGCGCAGGCTGGCAAGATGGCGGCGGAGAGGACCTTGCGGGTCGGCGGGCCGTGTCCCGGAGTCCGGCTGGGTAGGGTTCTGCGGGCCCTTCTGCTGCTGCTGTGGTTTGCGGCTCGCGGAGGCGCGCTCTACTTCCACATCGGGGAGACGGAGAAGAAGTGCTTTATTGAGGAGATTCCGGATGAGACCATGGTTATAGGTACGGGGGAAGGGAGAGAGTTCTCAGCGAGCCCGCGGGCTTGGGGCGGGGGTGCGGGAGGGTGGTCTCTCCCGAGCTGCGAGCAGGCGGCCTCGCGGGGTCCTGGCGACCGCGCGCGCAGCGGCGCCTCGCACTCCTTCGACTGGGCTCGCCCCGCTTCTCTCCAGGAAACTACCGGACGCAGCTGTATGACAAGCAGCGGGAGGAGTACCAGCCGGCCACCCCCGGGCTTGGCATGTTCGTGGAGGTTAAGGACCCAGAGGACAAGGTGAGTCGCCCCTTAGCCCCGCTGTGCCCTCCGCTCTGCTCTCGAGCGCCGGACTGAGCAGGCGCTGGTACTTCCCTTCCTAGCTTCCGCATCTGCTAAACTGGTGAAGAACAGCTGGTGTTGTGGGTAGATCCTGGGTTTTCACTCCGGGCTCATCTTGGGCTGTTGCAGTGCCAACTTCTTCTCTCAACTTGTTACTGACCGCTGCGTGACTCCGCCGAGTCAGTTGCCTTCCCTGAGCCATTTCCTTGGTCTGTGACATAGAAACTCATCTATCTTATAGATGTGGTGGGTGGATTAGTTGTGGTGCTGGAAGCCAAAGAGATCTGTTGACTCTAAAGCTGTGACATAGAGACTTTAGGATTTCACGGAACAGGGTGCTTTCCAAAAAGAATAAGCAGTTTTTAATTTGATACATAAGGATGTGAAAACAAACAAACCAAAAAAACAAACAAAAAAAACCCCAAACCGTTCAACTCTCCACCTTTTACTTGAAAGAATCACAGCAAAAGAGTTGAAAGGGCATGAGCTATGAATAGAGTAAAGCCCTTTCCAGGAGTGGTCACATGCCAGCCTCATGTCAGACTCTTAATCCCTTCTTCAGATAGGTTGAAGGTGAGTTTTTGACAACTGCTGCTAAGCAGCATTGGAGCTTTTAGTGTTGCGGGATGCCTAGGGCTCTGCTTGTCAACTTTTGAGGCACTTAGAGCCTTAAGCACCATTCAGCCCTATCCCTAACACAATACTCACTGAAGGCTCTTCTTTCCAGGTCATCCTGGCCAGGCAGTATGGTTCTGAAGGCAGGTTCACCTTCACTTCCCATACCCCTGGTGAGCACCAGATATGTCTTCACTCCAATTCCACCAAGTTCTCCCTTTTTGCTGGAGGCATGCTGGTAAGTGGACTCACGTTGGACTCTTTCAGAAGCCTCTAGCTCCTGGTCAAGACTGGGAACTGGTGGTATTGTAGGTATGGGATGACTGGATTAGATTTTGTGTCTCTTAATACAGCTGTGTTTCCAGTGAACATTCAGGGTGTGATTGCAGGGCTCTTTGTATATGCTTTGGTCAGAGCATTAGCCAAGGCTTATTCTTGCCTTTGGGCCTAGAGCTCCGTAGGGCCAGACACTGAGGAGGCCTCAGTCAGTGTTGGCTAAATGAACAAATGAAGAAAGGTGGGAGGACCAGCTGTTAGGCCCTGGCAGGAAGACACAGCAGGGCTACCTGATTCTCCCTATCTTTCTTGTCTGTCTGTCTCCAGAGAGTTCATCTGGACATTCAGGTAGGTGAACACGCCAACGACTATGCAGAAATTGCTGCCAAAGACAAGTTGAGTGAGTTGCAGCTACGAGTGCGACAGCTGGTGGAGCAAGTGGAGCAGATCCAGAAAGAGCAGAACTACCAGCGGGTGAGTGGCTGGGCCAGGAGTAGTGGGCTTCCCAGAAGCTGCCCACTGGCTTATCCAGGAGTTGCATGTCAGATTCAGTATGAACCCAAGGGATTTACATGTCTGTGTTGCGTTATTGCAAGTCTAAAAGGTAGGATGGGTATTACTATACTTTGTAATTGAGAAGACAGTCTCTTAAGAGGCTGTCATCTTATTAGGAGACACACAAAGTGACAGCAGAAATTGATACCAACACCTTGGGTGTTATTTCCACGGTTCTCAGTGCTCCCAGGATCAGGGGTTTCAAACTCACCTGTGTCCAGGAGCCAGGCACGGTACCATGAATGGATCTGTGAGCATAAGAGCTGGTAGGATAGTGACATGTCTAAATGGGAACAGCTACTGTTGTCCAGCTGAGGATAGCATTGTAGAATTGCTAGCCCAGTGTTTTAAGAGGCACTTAGAGGTCCAGGTTTTTTATGTAGAAAATTCTGTGTTTTAAATGTTGTCAAAAAACTGTGTGAGCCACCAAAACACATGTATGGGTTCGATCTAGCCCCTGGACCACTGATTTGCAACCTGTGCACACAATATTCAAGGAGTAGTTTGGGAGACCTAGGCAGAGGGCTCAGAGCAAGTCCATTTCTGAGTGTTCCAGGACAGCTCTGTCTGATAGAGTGATACTGCAGCCACTTTACCACTCCCCCAGGCATCAGGGTACAACCAGGTGAGGGCTGTGCCTGACAGATGCGCAAATAGACCTAGGAGAAATGAGTGGGTTGCCTGAGGTCATCTGGCTGGTGAGGGTGAAGACAGTTCCCAGGTGGGGTGGCATTTTTCAGGCACTTGAGTGGAACCTGGGCAAAGTTAGTTGGCCGTGGGGCATCCTCTGTGTAGGGAATGCATCAGTTCTAGTGGCTCCAGATGGGCCCAGCCAACTAAGGCTCCTCTTCCTTTCTCCCCTCCCACAGTGGCGAGAGGAGCGCTTCCGGCAGACCAGCGAGAGCACCAACCAGAGGGTGCTGTGGTGGTCTATCCTGCAGACCCTCATCCTCGTAGCCATCGGCGTCTGGCAGATGCGACACCTCAAGAGCTTCTTTGAAGCCAAGAAGCTGGTGTAGCTGTCCCAGGCTTCCCAGGCCATCCTTCCTCCCTGGCTGGAGAAGAAAAGGCCTCCTGGACTGACTTCTCTCTGGCAGGAGGACTGGTTCCCAGCCATGGGTGTCTGGAGGGGAGAGGGGCCACAGCACAAGTTGAGGGCAGCAGCTTGGCTGGCTAATACTGAGCAGGTGGTGGGGTAAATGCCTGCCGCCTCCCCTGGGCCCTTTGCAGTAATCTGGTGAAGCCACTGGGAGCCCTACTGACACCTCAGAATCACAGTGTTACTGATCAGGGATGTGAGCCTGTTGTCTGGGGTGACTCGGGGGAGGGGAGTGGGTGGGCAAGCCAATCTTCCTTCTGTCTTCCTTTGCTAACTTGGAATTTTGACCAGGTTGGGGCATAGCTGTGATTCCCTGCCACCCAGGAAAACTCACGATTCCCTCCATAGGCCTAGACCCAGCCTGCTGATCCAGGGTGTGTGTGTCAGTTGAGGGTGGGGTAGAGGGAGTTGCAGTGTGGGATAGTAGCTCTGAGGTTGACCCCAGGGTCTTCACATGGTTGTCCTTTTGGGGACGAGTGAAACTGGGGTCAGGCCAAACAGAGGCCTTGGTGCTGGTTGGGGATGGGGTCTGCAGAGTCTTAGTTACTGATTTCATTTTCAATAAGTCTAGGTTTGTTACATTGGTTTCCCAATAAAAAAAATTGACTTCTTGTCCAGTGTAAAGTTACTCTACTGTCAGTGGGCATAGCACTGCAAGGTGCTTGACGGAGTGTCAGTTTTTCCAATGGACAAAGCACTTCACATTCTAAGATGAGCACCCACCTGTGAACTTCATAGTTTTCATCTTCTCCATACCTTCCAGTGGCAGTGGATGGTGGTTTTGCCCAAGACCATCCAACAAGTAAAAAGTAGGACAGAATTGTGTTTCAAGGAAGTGCCTAGTTTAGTGAAGGTACTGTGCATTGAACAGAGGAATGCTGCAGGTGTGGGAAGGACAGGAGGCCCTGGGTTGGGGGCAGGAGGAGGATACTGATGGGCTTAACCAATAGCATGGGATTTCAGCAATGACCTTGAAGGAGGGGAAGGATTCTGATGAAAGAAGGCAGGATGGGTGGTTGAGGGAAACAGAGGCAAACAGCTGGTATGGAAATAGATGGGCATTGTTTCAGCTGGCATTGGGGCAGGGTTGTGAGAAAGCTGGAAAGGAAAGTTGGTTAGAGGTGGAAGAGCCTTGAACCCCAGAGATTTGGACATTTCCAAGAGATTTGGATATTACCCAGTATTCAACAAAGTTTTGAGTATTAGAACCCCTGAATATAAATTTGAGGAAGGTTAATCCAACTGTGAGGGGACGGGGTGGGGAGGCAAGTTTGGCGACTACTGTCAGGAGAATGTAGTCTGAGCTCATATTGCCACCTAGACCTCCACATTTAAGGAAAAAAAAAAAAGCTTTTTTAAGAAAAGCTTTAGAATTACAGGAAAATTGTGAGGATAGTTTATTATTAACATCATGCAATAGTATGGTACCTTTGTTACAATGAATGAACCAATAGGAATAGTCAATACTTTATGCAGATTTCCTTCATTGTTACCTAGTGTCTGTTGTTCTTGTTTCAGGAGCCCATCTAGGAAATACCATTGAAACATTTAGTTGTCTCCTTGGGCTCCTCTTGGCTGTGACAGTTTCTCAGACTTCCCTCATTTATTACCTTGACAATTTACAGGAGTACTGGTCAGGTATTTTGTATGTTTTCCTCAATTGCAATCTGTCTGATGTTCTTCTCATGATTAGACTGGGGTCCTGGGTTTTTGAAAGAAAGACCACAGAAGGAAAGTGCCATTCTCATCCCATCATATTAAAGGTACTAGTTATAAACATGACTGTGGATCTTACAATTTAAAATTAGTTAATTTGGATTTTTACATGAAATCTGATTTCTTGAGATAAATCAGATCTGATACTAGGCTTCATCCTTGCGACAACAGTTAGCTGGACTGAATGGTAGCTGACCCCTTTAGATGGGCTTGTGCTTTCCAGGTCAGTTCCATCTCCCAGTTTGCACCACAGGCCTTACCTGGCTGGTGTCTGCAAGGGTCAGCCTTGCCTTTGTCGTCAGCCAAATCTAGGCTGGATTTGTCAAGGTTCTGGTATAAGGTATGGTGCCGTGGGAGAGCTCAGCAGGAAGGGGACTAGGGGGTTATATGCTAGGTTAAAGGGAGAAAGGGGGCTGCTGGAAATGATTAATTTCCTACCCAAAATGAAGTCCTCTCAGAAGCAAAGTGGTTGAGACCATAGAGTGTGCAACCAAAGTACCTGGGCATGCATCCTCAATCACCTCTCTGTGCCTCAGTTCCCTCATTTTTAAAATGGGCATAACAAATACAATACTCCTAAGGACAGACTGAGATGATAGTAAAGAATTTAGGAAAACGACTGGCACACAGTAAGAACTCAGTGGATGTTAGCTATTAATATTTATTAGGAAACTTACAATTTGCCTGGAAGAGCAGAGACGATCAAGTCTGATAACTTTGCCACTCTCTTTTCCCAGGTGGGAAGCTGGCCCAGCTGGGGGCTAAGTTCCCACTGTGACAGGGCAGATATGGGAAGTCAATCTTGTTCTGGTCTTCAGTTCTCACCGCAGCTCCACCAAAGTCCTCCTCCCCTGGATGACAGCTGTCATTTATGCAGCGTTAACTGTGGTGCCCACCGCTGCACCAAGTGTTCGCATTCCCCCTGTAATCCTCACAGCAGCCGTGTAGATCAGGAACCGCTTATATACTCGGGTGAGGAAACACACGCAGACTGTGCCTTGCCCCCAAACAGCCGAACTGGCAGAGTCGGAGTCCAAATCCAGCCAGTCTGTCCCAGTGCCTGTCTCCTAACTACTACTTGGGGTGTCACCTGGGGCGTCAGGCTGAACGCGAGACTGAGCCCTGAGCGTGGCCCTGCCCGCCTTCGAGCTGGCTGCGGAGAAAGAATGCACTTGGGTTGACGACAGGACTACGCAGACGCCTTCCCTTGGGAAGGAGAGGAAGATGCATATGATCCCAGGGCAATGGTCCAGTCCCCGTCCATTGACTTGAGCCCTCTTCGGGGACTCAGCTTCCCGGGACGCCCAGCGGCCCCCGGAAGGCGGTTGGAGCGCTCCCGGGCTCCTCCGGAGGCGGAACCTTCGGAGCCATAGCTCCGGGGAGCACACGGCGCGGCCGGAGCGGCGGACCCTGAGGACCGAGGGGCGGGGCGCCCGGCTTGGGCGGGGCGGGAGGCGGAGGCGCCGCGTAGGCCGGGGAAGCCGGGCCGGCCCGGCTGGTGGCTCGAGCCCCATGCACCGCCGCCTCCTCCCACGATGTTCCCCTCCCGGAGGAAAGCGGCACAGCTGCCCTGGGAGGACGGCAGGTGAGCGGCGGCGGCCGGCCCGGGCCCCGTCCTCCCGGGTGCCTATCCTTTCCGGGCCGCCCCGCGGAATCTAGGAGCCCGAGGCCGTCGCGTCTCCGTTTCTGCGGGGCTGTCTGAGGGTCTGTGGTTCTCCTCGTGGGTCTCTCTCTGACTGGGGTCTCTGTCTCTCTCTCTGCGGGTCTCTGTCTCTACCAGTCTCCGTCACTCAGCAGGTCTGTATTTCTCCGTTGAGTCCGCTTTGTGAGTTTCTGCTCCTCTGTGCAAGTGTCTGTCATTATGGGTCTCTGTGTTTTTCCACTGGCCTCTGTTTTCATGCGGGTCTCTGACTCCGTTGACCTCTCTCAGTGGATCTCTGTCTTTCTTTTTGTCCCTGGGTTCAGAGGGGCTGTATTCCATTTCTCTGGTCTCTGCCTCCCCCATCACATCCCTGTAGCCTCAGGCCCTACCTTCCCTCGTGCTTCCCCCTTCTTTGCGGACCGCCCAGAAGAATACACCAGACAGAAGCTCTGTGCTCTGCCTGGCTAGCCACTGCCTGGCCGGGAATAAGTACTCCTCAGACATAACATTAATTCATTTCCGGTGCAGCTGTACTTGAATGTCGCCTGCCCAATGTGTTAGGTGTGACCCAGACCTTAGCTAGTGATTACCACTAAAGCAGAACGGGGGTGGGGGAGAGCTATTTGGCCATTTAGATTTGGAAGGACTCCCACACTGCAGTCTTGAGATGTACCCCCAAAACTCTTCTCACCCAGAACACGATAGTGGATCTACCCCTAGTGAATGACACCTCTTTTCCTTTATGTCTGTTAAGTCTGCCAGCTGCCAAAAGACTTTGGGACATAGTGGGCACAACTCTTTACCTTCGGGAATTTTTCAGACTTGGTGTTGAAGTTAGAAGACAGGAATATAGTAGGAAACCAGGACTGTGGATTTAGGCCTGGACAGGAATCCTCTTTGATAGCCATGTGACCGGAAGCAGACTTAATCTGTCTCCTCAGCTTTTCCATCTCTGAAACAGGGATCATAATATCTACTCTGCAGGTCTATATGAGCATTAAAGGAGATCATATGTATATAACTCTTGACACTGTGCTTGGCACAGAGAAGGTGCCGGTTGTCTTACAGTTACTTTTGCAGTTTGGAGGTGCTGTAACCAGAGCAGCTGAGTATTCAAACCTGTATCACTAAGATTTGTGTGAGGGATGAAAGGAAAGGTTATGGAGGAGAATTTCCATTTCCTAATTCCTTTCCATATACTTTTGGAACACAACCATGGTCCCACAAAACTTTACTGGTATCAGTTTGTGCTTTTGACACAGGGGTACAAAGATCCATGCAACAGAGGCAGAGTAATGTAGCAGTTAAGAGTACTGGCTCTGGAAACAGCCTCTCTGGGTTTGGATCTACCTCTTACTAGCCTTGGACACAGATTGATGCAGGAGACAAAATCCCATTTGGTCTGAAACGGTGGCCTGGGCTGGTAGCTACTGAGGTTGCAGATCTGGAGCTTGCCACCAGGTGGCACCAGGAGTAGCTGTTCTCAGTGTCCACTGTCCTGAGGAATTGGGATTCAGCTCTGAATTCTGTTGTTCAGTGATTTGGGCCCTTGCAGCACAGGAAGAGAGTACCCATGGGGACGTGATCCTGGTAGGAGGGGGAAGCTGGACCGAGGAAACAGCATGTGAAAGTGCGTGGAGTGCCCAGTCCATGCCATACCCCTGGGTAATGGTCACTGCTTCTTCCCCTGAAGGTGCAATGTTTCCCTGTGTCCATCTCCCCGGTCTCTACCCCACCCCCAGAAAGAGCCCAGAGGGAGAATCTGTAGAGGTTCCAGCCTTCCCGGGCCGCTAGGAGGATTGGCCTGTCCTCAGCGGAAACCCCCACCACAGGACACTGGGGGGTAAGTCAGAAGCCCTGCGGGGGTGTCCTACCAGGCTCCCTCTCTGCTGTGTGTGGAACCCGGGCCTGGCTTCAGTGCTGCTGGCTTCCAGCTTGGCAGTTGTGCCTCTAGAGAGAGGCAGGAGTTGGTCTGGCTTTAGTGTGTGACAAGCATGCCCTCAATGCTCAACCCCTTCCCCTAATTCACGGAGCAAGCCCTCTGCTGTATGACTCGTGCCAGGGCCACAGCTGTGGGTCTGAATACCTGTGAGGATGACAAGCACGGATGCAGGTGATTTCAAAACTCTTAAGGGCTTCAAAGGGGGCGGTACCAGATAGCACAGGAACACAAAGGAGGAAGCATACATCTCAGTCTGTGCACGTGAGGTGGGGGGGGGGGTGGCAGTGCTGGCAGGTAAAATAAGGAAAGGCATTTTAGGCAGAAGCAGTGGACTGTGTGAGGGCTAGAGCAGCGAGAAATACGAGAAGTGGAGAAACTCTGAGTTGCCAAATATATAGCACTGGGGGAGCAGCAGGGGACAACTGGAGATAGGACCAGATCACAGAGGAGTTTGACTGTCAGGCCAAGGAATTTAGCCATTATCTTGTAAACAGGAGGACCATCCATGAGATTGAAGGGGTCTGAACCGGGCAAGGACCAGATGAGACTTGAGCTAAAACATAGGCACTGCGTGAGGAAGGATCAAAGGGCACTTAGGAGGTAGAATCTGTATGGCCTGGTAGCTCATTGGTGACTCCCAGAGGCTGTAAAGTAGATTGCTGATTATTTCAGAACAGAGGAAGCTTCCCTTTTCTTGGATTCCTTAGCTCCTCCTTAACTGCCTTCAGGAACTTCCAGAGAGAGGGGCAAAGAAACCAGGTGAAGTCCATCCATGTCTTTGTATCTCATAACCTAAAGAGCAGTCTCTCCCAGCACTACCCCTAAGTCTAAGATATTCTGCTGTTTTTACAGCTTCTGAAATGAGCCTGGGTGCTGTTCCCAACCCCCATCTTTCTTTCCCTCTTCTGTCTCTCATCTCTTGTCACATGGGCTGCCTTGGACTGAAGCTTTGAGATGCATTCAGTGAACTGCCTTTGTGGGTTTGGGCCTCGCGATGCCCTGGGGACAGACCTGATCTTCCCAGAGTAAACAGTGGTCTTTTCACTGGGGCTAAAACAGGCACATGCCCCTCTTTGGGGGAGCTTTCTGGTCTGGGAAGCAGGATGAAGCCAAGCTTTCTGAAGAGGGTGAAACTGCAGGGGAGCAGGTGGAAGGCAGTGGGTGGGGTCTCAAAGGGGGGCCTCTGCCATCAACTCTGGACATTACCCATTGTCTTGGGGAGGGGAAGTGCAGGGGCTAAGGAGTCTTGTTTCTGCCCTTAAGCAGCTCTTGGTATGGCTGGGACTCAGGCACAGAAAGTAAGAAAGCATCAAGGAAGTGGGGCAGCTCTGGGACCTGGGAGTGCCTGGAGGGCCTCCTGGAGGTGGGGTGGCGCAGGCTGAGCCTAGAGCTGTCAGCAGGATTCGGATGCACGGTAGCAGCATGAACGAAAGCACTAAAGTTGCTTCTGCACTAATTCCTGGGCGCTTGGGGCAGACCAGTCACGTGCGCCTTACTTGTGGGAAGCCAGAGAAGGGGTTTGTCACAGGACCTCGGCTCAGCCTTGCCCTCTGACCTGCTCCCTGTTCTTGTCCCAGGTCCAGGTTGATCCCTGGCGGCCTCCCCCGGAAATGCTCCGTCTTCCACCTTTTTGTTGCCTGTCTCCTTCTGGGCTGCCTCTCCCTGCTCTGGCTGCAGCTCAGTTGCTCTGGGGACGCGGCCTGGGCAGCCAGGGGAAAAGGACAGGAGACCCCTGGCCCATCCCGGGCCTGCCCGCCAGAGCTCCCCCCTGAGCACTGGGAAGAAGATGAGTCATGGGGCCCCCACCGCCTGGCAGTGCTGGTGCCTTTCCGAGAGCGCTTCGAGGAGCTGCTGGTCTTTGTGCCCCATATGCACCGCTTCCTGAGCAGGAAGAAAATCCCGCACCACATCTACGTGCTCAACCAGGTGGATCATTTCAGGTAGGGACCACCTCCTGAGCCAGCACCCGCCCACCTGGGCCTCATCTTGCCCTGGCCTCTTGGGGCCTGTTCCCTTTGCTGACAGCAGTCCAGTACCAGGTGGCCCAGGCCTGTGAAAGGCCACCTGGGGCAGCAGCAGGAGGGTGGGAGGTGCTAGACCCCTCTCACTGGGTGTGACAGGAATCTGGGGGGAGGGTTTGGGGCTGGGGAGGCCCCTGATCTGGTTTCCGTTTTACAGAGATCCCTGTAGTCGCTGTGGGTGTCTAGGCCATACCAGGACAAGAGGGGGAGTGAGGAGACCTGTTGGGCAGTCATTGCGGTCACCTGAGCTGATGGGGGCAGCATGGCAGAAGGGGTGGGGAGAAGTGATGTGGAGGAAGTGCAGACAGGGCTTGCTGGTGGATTGCCTGTGGGGATTAGGGAAAGGGAGGGTCAAGGCCGTGGCTCTAAAGTTGTTCACAGTCTGGCATTATCCTAATATTCTTGCTCTCACCAAAAACTGTTCCCCTCCCTGGTCACAGTCCAAGCCTCTCACACTCCACCCCCACCTCCTTTCCCCTCACCTTGCTCCCGCTGAGAGACAGACTCCAGCAATTCTTGGACCCCACCAGGCCCTTTAGTCCACCATCCTCCCAGTGTTCTCCGCCCTCCTCATCCTCACTTTCTCCTGACCTGACGTGGATTCCATGGTCCAGGGTAAAGGTCACTCCCTCACATACACCTCAGCTCCCTTCCACTTTCTCCTTGGCACAACTCCCACCAGATGAAACCTGACTCTACCTGCTACACACCTGCACCTGGCAGCTGGATGTAGCTGGAGACACTGCGCGTCTCCCTGACAGTGAGCCCTGGCCCAGGAAGGCTCTCATTCCTCTGGTCACTGCCTCTCCCCTCCCCTCCCAACAGCCTTGCACACCTGCTCCTCTCCTCACTCCTCCCCATCTTCACGCTCAGCCAATGACTTTGCTTCCTATTTGAGAAAACAGAATCAGTTGGAAGAGAAGTAACCAGGTCCCCACCCCTGAACACCTTTCACAGCTTCTGCACAGGTGTCCTTGGCTTCCTGCTGTCTCTCTGAGGTTGCCCTCCAGGGCCAGCTCTCCTACTCAAGGACATCACTCCAGCCATTGACTCTCTTCTCTCCTGCGTGATCAATCTCCCCCCCTCCTGGAGTATTCTAATCAACAAACATACTGAAATAGCTCCCATCTAAAAAGAAAAAAGATACCCCCTGCCTTGATTCCATATCACCCCCATCTATGGCCTCTTTTCTTTGCTCCCCTTTCTGGTAAAACCTCCTTCTCTCTCTCCCCTCCTGCCGTCTCTTGAGCCTGTCCCACTCAGATGTTTACCCTCATCATGACGTCGAAACAGCTCTCGTTAACATCACCAATGGGCCCACCTCCACCGTCCAAAGCCCAGTTCCCAACCTTCGTCCTGTCAACTTCCTGGCACCAATTGCCAAGTGGGTTATTTCTTCCTTCTTAAAACACCTCCGTTTAACCTTTGGGACAGCGCTCTGCTTCTCCTTCCTCACTGCCCACCTCTTCCCACCTCCTTTGCTGGTTCTGCCTCATCCCCCGATCTCTCAGGCTTGGTGTTCCTTGGGGGTCACTGCTTGGTCACCCTCTTTTCTGGCTCCAGTCCCTTCCCAGGAGAACCTCATCTAGTCTCAAGGCTTCAAATCTCATTTCTACCCTGATGACTCCCAAGTCTGTATTCCCAGCCCAGACCTCTCTCCTGAACTTCAGGCCCACATACCCAGCCAGCTGCCTGTGCAGCCCTCTGTTTGGTGGTCTCAGAGGCATCTCAAGCTTAACATGATTAAAGTGAATTCCTGATTTCCCACCCACCCCTGACCTGCTTCTCCTGCCCCCTTCCTCATTTCAGGAGGTGGAAACTCCACACTCCCAGCTGCTCAGGCCAGAAAGCCTTGGGGTCATCCTCAACTCCTGCTCCCTCACACAGTACATCTAATCCCTCAGCAGAATGCGTCTAGAATCTGCCCTTTTCTCACCATCCCCACTGCCACCTGCCTGAGTGAAGGCATCATCATCTCATGTCTACATTATTGTAACAGCCTCCCGACCTGTCTCCCTTCTTCCACCCCTTACCTTCCAGTCTCTTCTCAACACCCCAGCTAGAGTGATCCTGTTAAACAGCACGTCACAGCACAGGAGAGCTCCGCCCTGAGCCCTTCAGTGGCTCCCCAGCTCATCCAGAGTCAAAGCCCAAGTCCTTCAGGGGCCTGTCACCCTCTGACCTCATTACCTACGACCTCTCACTCACTCTGCTTGACCGCAGTGCTGTCTGCCCCTTCCTCGGGCCCTGGGAGTTGCTCTTCCCTCTGCTCAGAGCCCCATTGCCCGGATTTCCAAAGGACTCGTTCTCTCAGGCCCCCAGGTTTCTGCTCACATGTCACTCTGTTACGCTGGCCCTCCCCGACCACCTCATCTAAAAGGACAACCCCCACCCCCCAGCATGCTTTATGGTCTTCAGCCTCCTTTACTCTTCTTCTCAGCACTTACCACTCCCTGGTTACATATTTACTTATTTGTTTATTTTTGTCCCTTATTAGAATGTCGGCTCCTTGAGGGCAGGGTTTTGATTTCTCACTGCTGTATCTCCAGTGCTCTGAATGGTTTCTGGCACGTAGTAGATGATCAGTAAACATTTGTGAGACGAGTGGAGGGCAGATGTACAGCTGGGCAGCCCCACGATGAAGTCAGTGTCAGGCTGGAGGGAGCCATGGGCACTGGGGGTGGGTGTTGTGGAGGACGGGCTCTCATGCGGAGACTGGGGGAGCGCACGCTCACTGCCCCCCTGCCCAGCCTTGGCGCACTGCACAGGTTCAACCGGGCAGCACTTATCAACGCGGGCTTCCTGGAGAGCGGCAACAGCACAGACTACATCGCCATGCACGACGTGGACCTGCTCCCTCTCAATGAGGAACTGGACTATGGCTTTCCAGAGGCCGGGCCCTTCCACGTGGCCTCCCCGGAGCTCCACCCACTCTACCACTACAAGACCTACGTCGGTGGCATCCTGCTGCTTTCCAAGCAGCACTACCAGCTGGTGAGGCCTGGTGCACCCACCTGATGGGGGCAGCGGCAAGAGGAGCAGCATTTCTAGGGCCCAGCAGATGCAGGATCCTGCCTGGGGCCAGCAGGGGAGCCCAGGAGCAGCCAGAGGTCTGAGAGAGGAGCAGGACCAAGAAGCCAGTTAGGGAGGATTCCGCCACAGTTACAGAACCCCTGTGCAAGCTGGCTTCAGAAGCCCTGGGGTTCGTGGCCTAAAAATGGAAAAGTCTGGGTGGGGCTGTCTTGCCCATCCTCTCAGACGGTATCACCAGGACACCCTTTCACCTTCCATCTCTCAGCTCTGCCTTCTCTAGGCTGGATCTATTTTCAGACATTCAGGATGCAGGGTGGTGATTGTAGCAGTAACCTGCATCCGTCTAGGCCCAAGTCCAATGGAAAATGGAGCCCCTTTTCCAACAGGCCAGACAGGAGTCCCATAGCTGCTCCACGCTGGCTCTTGATTGGCCTGGCTTGAGTCACAAGTCTATCACTGAATCAGTTACTGTGGTAGAGGGTGGGGGTGGGGGGTGGAGTGGGAAGAACTGAGTGGCTTAGACCCCCATTTCTTGCTCCTCTCTTCAAGCTGTGGCTGAAGCCAGCTTAATGTAAACGAAACCTGAAGTCGGATGGCAAAAATAGATGTCTGCTGTAGAGCTCACTGTCCGTCTCCCGCATGGAGGAAGAGACCAGGGCAGAGCCCCTTGAGGAGAAATGGAAGTGTGGGGCCAGGCAGAAGTAGAGCAGGAGTGGGCCCTTGTGCCTGTCATCAGCTCTCCAGAGGTCCCCTCCTGCCTGTCAGGCATTTTTGAGAAACGAATCATCTCACACAAATCCAAGGCCCCATTAGAACAGGCGAAGGGGTTGCGTGTGTGCTGACCATTCCTCCAACACAGTAGAGACGGGGAGCTGCAAGCGTCTGAGTATGCATTCAGAACTGCTGGCGAGGAGGGGGAAAGGGGGCCTGGCCTGGCCCGGCTTGGGCTGGGGACTCCCACGTGGTAGGAGACCAAAGAGCATCCTGGGAAGATGGGGCAAGTAACATTGCCCGTCTTTGTGTCAGTGCAATGGGATGTCCAACCGCTTCTGGGGCTGGGGCCGTGAGGATGACGAGTTCTACCGGCGCATCAGAGGAGCCGGGCTCCAGGTAATGCTCCCCGCACTGCCCCCACCCCCACCCCCACCTCCTCAGCCATCGTGGCTGTCCCGGGGCTCCTTTCTGCCCTCAGATGAAGTTCGTGGGGCTGGGAGATGGCACCCCTGGTTCGGATGCCAGCCCTGCCCCGACTAGCACACCCCTCCTGAAGAATGGGAATGCAGGCCCCCGCCTGTGGGCTCTGGAGGCAGTGGGACCCCAGAGGACTACTGATGAGGGCCAGGGCTCCGGGAGAGGCAGCCTGATCCAACTTCCTTTGGCCTCCTTAGCTTTTCCGCCCCTCAGGAATCACAACTGGGTACAAGACATTTCGCCACCTGCATGACCCAGCCTGGAGGAAGAGGGACCAGAAGCGCATCGCAGCTCAAAAACAGGTGCTGGCTGGTCCCTTGATCGGGGTGGATAGGTGGTATATGGGGACCAGCAGGCCCAAGAATTTCACCAAGCTCTCCTTGGGCCCAAATGGCCCCATCCTCCCCTGCTTGGCCCAGGTCAGTTGTGGGCATTCTGCTTGGGCACCATGCCCTCCTCTGGTGGCTACTGCGGCCCCTGGGCACTGTGGGCCAGCCGAGACCAGAGCCTACGCAGGCTGTGTGTGTGTTGGTTGGGGTGGGGAGGGGGACGGGACTCAACTGAAGATGCCAGAATCCCAGGCAGACCTGGGACTTCATCCCAGGAGTGTGCATCCCTCAAATAGTCTCTTCGCTAGGAGCCAGGTTAGTTCAGCTGGAAAACGGCTGTTCTCCTACTATGAGGATGTGTAGCCATGGGCGAGAAACTTCCCATCTCTGAGCTTCCTGTTCCCCTCTCTTCTGTGGGGATCACAGGACCTCTGATGACAGGGTCGTGGGGGATCAGTGGATGCTGGCACTCACGAAGCCCTGAGTACACGCTCTCTCCCCTTTTCCTTCCCAGGAGCAGTTCAAGGTGGACCGGGAGGGAGGCCTGAGCACCGTAAAGTACCGCGTGGATTCCCGCACAGCCCTGTCTGTGGGCGGGGCCCCCTGCACTGTCCTCAACATCATGTTGGACTGTGACAAGGCTGCCACCCCCTGGTGCACATTTAGCTGAGTTGGCTGGACAGTAAGGAAGCCTGTGCCTACAGGCCATACTGCTATTCATGCCCAGGACAAAGCCTCAGGCCCCGGGCCCAGCTCCAATAGGACATGGAGTGGCCTGAAGCAGTGGACCGCAAGCCATGTGTTTGCAGCAGCCCGGCCCCCAGAGGCAGGCTTGAGCCAGGACAGGACACACACAGGGTGCCTGGGACGCTGCCGGCAATAAAGAGTGATGGAGAGAGGCTGGGGCATGGCTCCCCGCTGAGACTCTCCACCCTGCCTTCCTGCTTGCCCTGCCCTACCCTCCTTTGTGTGCTGAGATCTGCAAGCTTTTGTTCCTTCCCTGGACTGCCTCGTGCAGAGAAACAGTTTAGAAGCTGGGCCACTGACATGGGTGGCCAGGGCCATCAGGAGGGTTAAAACTGCAGAGACCAGCGTGCAAGCCCCACAGAAAGGGGCAGCTGAGACCAGCTCTAGCTGGTTGTCATCATGTAGGAGTGTGGGCCTGGTGTTGCCAGATCTGATTTTTCAAAAGATACTAGAGTTCTGGATTCTTGAGTGAAATTGGTTAATTTTTAAGTGATGGCAACTAATTCAAACTTTTAAAAAGTATGGCGGGCCAAACCAAATGTGTTTTGAATCACCAGTGTGTTGCCTGTGGCTGAGGAGAAGGGGATGGGGAAAAAGATGACACTTCTCTTACTTATAAGCTGGCAAGGAGTTGGGGCAGGGCTGGGGATAACAGGGCCAGAGGAAGCGCAGGTGGGAGAAAAGCCCAAAGCACAAGGTCCCTGCTCCCTCCCTCAGCCCTCCAGGCTTCGCTGCCCTTCTGGGCAGTCTGACCACTGCCAGGCTCTGGTGGGCTCTGACTGAAAGGGGTGCTTCATCCTGCCTCACTGAGATGGAGAGAAGTAGATCACAGGACTAGACTGAGCGTGGTCAGGCTGCATCCGCAGACTCACTTGGTCATGGCTTGTGGAGGGAAGACCATGTTTCTGAAGCGGGAGGATGATGACAAGTAGGAGAACCCCAGAGTGTTCCCACAGCACGAGGGGAGATTACCAGTGGTTAGATTACCAGTGGTCGCAAAATGCCACGGAGAGGTAAGGGAGGGGAGCCGAGGGAGATGGTGGAGCTGGGGGGGGTCATCTTGGAGGAACTGTCTGGAGGGAAGCCCAGGGCCAATGAGGAAGGGAAGTGAGGGGCCCTCCAAGGTAATCACTCCTTCAAGGCATTTGGCTGCCAAAGATTTCGGGCAGAAGTCAGGGCAGAAGGTTAGTTTGTTTAACAATGAATAGAACAGCTGTAGTGCAAGAGGAAGGATTGAGGTCCCCAAATTCAGGAGGGTAGATTCAGCAGCTCTGCTCCAAAAAGACTCCTCCTCCAAGGACGATCTTAGGGCTGCTGTGTACAGTTGTGTGAGTTGTGCACTGTACAACCTGAGCAGAAACTGAGAGATTTAAGCAGAGATGAGTAGAGGGAGTGAAGAGCTTCGGGGGTCCATATAACTGTTCAGACTTATAATAAGAGAGGGTCCTTGGGATCCTAAGTTGAACTTGCCCAGCAATTCAGCTTTACTCTTTACCATGAAGGGCAAACAGGCCTTGATTACAGTGCAGGGGTAATCAGGGGACTTTCTCAACTTCAGGCCCAGGTGAGGGGGGAATGGTGCGCTTCCTGTATGCTGGTCTCGTGGACAACTGACTGCGTCATCTTGGACTTAGGTAACACAAACCTCTTGGAGTTGGTGGGAATAGATGTGATAGTGCCCCCAGCTCTGTACTCACCTGGCAGGTAGGAAGACCAAAAAGATGGGGGATCCCTTCCTTTCCACCTGCTCTGGGGGTTGGGATGAGCAGGAGAAAAGCAGGATCAGCCTGGGCTGGGGTGCATCTCTAACCCTGCGCTCCCACATGCCCCCATGGCTGCTGCCATCGCCTCCTCCATCCAAACACCAGACGGCACCCCAGGCCAGGCCTGATGCAGCTTGAATCTTCAGCCCCTCTCACTCCCCAGCTGGGGCCTCCCCCGAGCCACTCTGGGAGAGCAGGAGAAGGCTGAGAGGTGGTCAGTAATGGGAGGAAGCAGACAGCTCTTCTGCCTCCTGAGCACCTTGGCTGCTCCTCTGTGGAGTGGAACACGTGTCCCTGCCTTGCTGGTCAGCGTTAGATGGTAGGAACCCAGGATACAGGAGCACTTGGCACGCGCTTGACCCGTGTGGTTGTACTGATGGCAACTAGCACTTGTTGAGCATTCACGTATACAAACTTCAGTGTGTTGTGTTATCTCACGTAGCCCTTCACCTAAGAGGTAGGCCCTATTTATTAACCTGTTTTGTAGATGAGGACGCTGAAGCACAGAGAGGTAAGAAACGTGTCCAAGGTCACAAAGCTAATAAGTAGTGGAGCTTGGGATTTGGACCCCTGGAATCTGCCTTCTGAGCAGAAGAAAACAGGAGAAAATATAGGTGATGTTTGTGAGCATCTAAAAATCTAGTGAGTTTTTAGGTACAATACCAAAAATATGATCCATGAAAGACATAATTGATGTTAGACTTTATTAAAACTTACAACTTCTGCTCCGTGAAAGCAACTGTTAAGAGAATGAAAAGACAAGCCACAGACTAACTAGGAAAACAAACTTTGTAAAACCTATATCTGATAAAGGACTTGTACCCCAAGTATACAAAGAATCTTAAAATTCAACAAGACAATAAAAACCCAAGTGAAAAAATGCACAAAAGAGCTGAACAGACACTTCATCAACAAAGATATACAGATACAAATAAGCATACGAAAAGTTGCTCAACATAGTTTGTCATTAGGGAACTGCAAATTAAAACAACAATGAGACATCACTGCATACCTGTTAGAATGGCTAAAATCCAAAAAACTGACAATACCAAATGCTGGTGAGGATACAGGGCGAGGGAAACATTCTCACCGTTGGTGAGAATGCAAAATCATACACCCACTTTGGAAGGTGGTGTGGTAGTTTCATACAGAGCTGAACATAATCTTACCATATGATTCAGCAGTCTCACTCCGAGGTATTTACCCAACCGATTTGAAAATTTATGTCCTCACAAAAACTGCATATGAATGTTTATAGCAGATTTATTCATAATCACCAAGTATAGGGAGTGACCAGGAGGGACTTCCCTGGTGGTGCAGTGGTTGACTCCGAGCTCCCAATGCAGGGGCCCTGAGTTCGATCCCTGGTAAGGGAACTAGATCCCACATGCCGCAACTAAGAGTTCACATGCCGCAAATAAGGAGCCCGCCTGCCACAACTAAGACAGGGCACAACCAAATAAATTAATAAATTAATAAAAAAAAGACTAAGATTTCCTTCAATAGGTGAATGGATAAACAAACTAGTGGCACATTTATACAATGGAATATTATTCAGCACTAAAAAGAAATGAGCTACCAAGTCATAAAAAGACATGGAAGAATCTTAAATACATGTTGCTGAGTGAAAGAAGCCAGTCTAAAAAAGCTATATAGGGAATTCCCTGGTGGTCCAGAGGTTGAGAACCCTGCACTTTCACTGCCAAGGACCCAGGTTCAATCCCTCTTCAGGGAACTAAAATCCCATAAGATGTACGATGCAGCCAAAAAAATTAAAAAAACTGAAAAAGCTATATAGTGTATGATTCCAATTATAGGACATCCTGGAAAAGGCAAAACTATAGAGATAGTGGTTGCCAGAGGTCTGGGGAGAGGGAAGGAAGATTGAATAGATGAAGTGCAAGAGACATTTAAGGTGGTGAAACTGCTCAGTTGGTAATGATGGATACATGACATTATGCATTTGTCGAAACCCACTGAATCTTTAGCATAAAGAGTGAGCCTTGGGAATTCCCTGGCTGTCCAGCGGAATTGTCCGGCAGTCCAGCTGTCCTGCACTTCCACTGCAGGGGGCATGGGTTTGATCCCTGGTGGGGGAACTAAGATCCTGCAAGCCGCATGGTGCAGCCAGAAAAAAAGAAAAAAAATTAACCTTAATGTATACAAATTTTAAAAAGTCATTTAGGAGGTAAGAGGATCCCAGGCAGGAATGCAGACTATGAGAAGAAAATCTAACTGCACTACAATGTACAAAACAGCCTCACTGAAGGGGATGGGGGAGAAGGTGCTGACCTAAGTAGCACTGGAAACGAGTGGGATCTGTAAGACTGAAGTCAAGAAGAAGCGCACATATGCATTATCCTCTAGTTGTTTCCCATGGGGTTGGGGGGTATGGTATAACAATTCTGTATATTAGGATTGAGCATTAGGTGAATGGGTGATGCGAGCCAGGTGTCTTACGTTGGAGTAGGAGTTTATGAATAAGCAAAGGGCAGAAGGCTAGAACGATCCATGTGATGATGGATTAGAGTTGGATAAACTAGTATGAGTTTACATTAAGCTTAATTACATATAGAAATATTTATAGATATGTGTATATACACAGGTATCACACACACATCTATTTCCTTGTTTGTCAGCTGAGAGGGCCTAGAAGCAATGACACTCCAGTAGCAGTGAGCACAGCTAGTGCCCAGATCTTGGTTTTAAATACCATCCTCCAATGGAAGGAACCACGGCTCCTTGGACAAATGGTTGAGTCAAGTACTGGGGTGGAAAATATACAAGATGAGCCTGGAGCATCTTTTAGTTCCAGAAAGTAAGGAAATGTTTTTTAAAAATTGATGGGGGGCAATTATATTCCAATAAAGAGCTTAAAAAAATAAAAATTAAAAAAAAAATTTGATGGGTGTATTGTCAAAGGAACACAGGAGCCAACTTAAAGAGCTCTCAATGGCCAAAACCAGGACGATTTGAGAAAAAAAAGGTAATACTGAGTTATAACCCAATGTATAAAATAAATAGACACACACCATGCTAATGAACACCAGTAAATACATGGGGGAGAAGAGACAAATGTCTTATGCCGAACTACTCTAGGTAATTTGTGTAGATACTCTGCCCTCAAGGAAGGGAAGCACAACCCCCACTCCTTACCTGTCAACTGCGCCCGCATAGTGACTTCCTTCCAAAGAGGCCAGTGTGGAAAGGGGGTGGGGGAGGGGAGAGTCACTCTACAATGGAAAAGCGGGACACAGACCATACCCTGGCCAGGTGATCAAGGGCAGCATCAGCAGTGATGCGTCACCTTGACAGTGCGTACCCTTGATATTTTGTGATGGAAATGACACTTTATGTCTGTGGTCTTCCTCCCCCAAATCCATAACCCCAGTCTAATCATAAGAAAAACAGCAGACAAATTCCAATGGGGGGCGTCTTACAAAACATCTGACCAGTGCTTCTTAAAACTGTCGAGGGGGCTTCCTAGGTGGCGCAGTGGTTAAGAATCCGCCTGCCAATGCAGGGGACACGGGTTCAAGCCCTGCTCCAGGAAGATCCCACATGCTGCGGAGCAACTAAGCCCGTGCGCCAAGAAAAAAAAAAAAAAAAAAAACTGTCGAGGTCATTGCATACAAGGGAGGTCGGAGAAACTGTCACAGCCAAGAGGAGCCTAAGAGACGTGACAATAAATACAATACAGTATCTTCAATGAGCTTTTGGAGCAGAGAAAGGACATTAGCTAAAAACAAAGGAAATCTGAATAAAATGTAGTTTTATTTTAGTTGAAAAATACTGTATTATTCCTGGTATCGGTTCATTAATTGTAGTAAATGTACTATGCTAATTGAAGTTGTTGATAGGCAGATGGGTACTCTGAGTAATATTTTTGCAATCTTCCTGTAAATCTAAAAATGTTCTTAAAAATAGTTTAATTTTTAAAAAAATATTTATTTATGTATTTGGTTCTGCTGGGTCTTATCTGCGGCATGAGGGATCTTCGTTGCCATGTGCAAGACCTTCCTTGTGGCATGCGGGATCTTTTTTTAGTCGCAGCATGCAGGATCGTCATTGTGGCATGTGGGATCTTTAGTTGCAGCATGTGGGATCTTTAGTTGTGGCATGCAGGATCTAGTTCCCTGACCAGGGACTGAACTCAGGCCCCCTGCATTGGGAGTTCAGAGTGTTAATCACAGGACCACAAGGGAAGTCCCAAACACAGTCTATTTTTTTTAAAAGGGGGAAACAAAAGTGTGTGGTGGGAGCCAAGAGGAGACAGCTTTTGAAAAGCTTGGGTCGAAGAGGCCCTGCTTCATGGAGGTTGGGGCAGGGGTGGTCTTGAAGGCACACGCTTTCCTCCCACTGTTTCCTCTGCTTGTCTGCTTACCCCCAGCCCAGGTTCTACTGTGGCTCTAGAGTTCAAGCAGAGAGACTTTAGGTTAGGGCAGAGGATGTTTGGCAGTGTCTAAAGACATTTTTGGTCATCACAACTGAGGCATCTAGTTGGGAAGAGGCCAGCAATTTTGTCAAACATCCCACAGGACAACCCCCCACAACAAATAATTACCGAGCCTCAAGTTCAACAATGCCACTGTTGAAAACCCTGAGTTGAAGAAAGGCCTTCCGAAGATGCTGGGATGCAGGCGAGGCAGTGGCAGGATGAGTGTGAGGAGGCCTTTACTTAGCAGGTGACTGGGAAGGCTGGGCTCCCTCAGTGCAGGTACTTTTGAATCAGAGGGGTCCTCCCTGGGCTGAGGGTGGAAGGGAACGTGGCTAAGAAAGAGATTATCTAATTGGATGACTCATGTGGGTGAATGTTTTCTTCCAGAATTTCAGGACCAAGCACAGAAGGCTTCTAGAAAGAAGCTGCAGAAAGAGAGTCCAGAAGCTTCAGACAAGGCACGAAGCACGGGGTCCTGGGGGCCAGCAGGAATGGCTGCCCTGTGGACACAGATAGGTCATCCAAGGGCTCCCCAGCTACAAGACAGGTCTGCTCCACTTTGGGAAGAAATCTTGTTACTTTCAGTCTGGAGCAGGGCCAGTACCAGCCCTCAGAGGTTAAGGAATCTTTAGGAAGAGCAGCCAAGCAAGTTTAAGAGGGCGAGTCCCCCAGAACCCACAAACCGTACAGAGATGAGAGGGTGTGTCTATTCTTGAGTATTTGTTGGGTTTGTCACTTTCACTAGAGAGCCAGCTGCCAGCCGGAGGGCTCCCTGATGGCATGTCACAGGTCTCATCACCTCAGGCCATGGCTGGGAGAGAGCAGTTCTCCTGCACACCCAGACGTAAGTTGGAGGCTTAGTCCTGGACTGAACTGGTTCTTCTGGAACTTACCATGCTCTTCTGGGAACATTTCTCCATCCAGCCTACAGTTCAAGTGTATAGTGGAGTTTGATGGCAGAAGAGGAAAAGGTGGTCATGAGATACGGTGGTCAGCCCTGACATTGAGTAAATCAGGTATAATAACCAGGTGTAATGTCTGGGTTAGTCCAGAGAAACAGAACCAATAGGAGCTATATTAGATACATGTGGAATTGACTCATGTCAACTGGAGGCAGGAGAGTCCCAAGATCTGAAGGGTGAGTCAGCAAGCTGGGGACCCAGGAGGGCCAAGTCTTTTGCTTCATTCTGAGTTGGAAGGCCTGAGAACCAGCAGAGCCAACGTTGGAGTTTCAGACCAAAGGCTGGCAGGCTCAAGACCCAGGAAGAGCCAATGTTTCAGTTTGAGTCTGCAGGCAGGAAAAAGCAGGTGTCCCAATTCAAAAGCAGCCAAGCAGGAGGAATTCTCTCTTACTAGGGGGAGAAGTTTTTGTTAGATTCAGGCCTTCAATGGATTGGATGCGGCCCACCCATATTAGGGAGGGCAATCTGTTTGACTCAGTCTACCAATACAAGTGTTCATCTCATTGAAAAACACTCTCACACAAATGCCCAGAATAATGTTTGACCAGAATGTCGGGGGTCCCTGTGGCCTAGGCCAGGGCGACACATAAAATTAACCATCATTTTGGGATTCCTGAGCTATCAGCTCTGCCAGGTGGCTGGTGGATCCAGTAAGGCAAGGATCCTTCACTTGCCCACCTCCTTGGATCTCACCCTTCTGATCAGCAATCTCTTCCATGAGCAGACCTGAAAGGAAATACAAAATTTCTCTGCATTTCTGACTGTGGCAGCCATGAAACTGCACTTTGCTCAGACTCCTACTACCAGAGCTTTAATTGGCTGAGGGCCCCAGCTGCCACACTTAAAATCCATCACACGCTTTACTGAGAGTCCACTTCCCACGGGTTGCTCTGGTCGTCCACTCAGAAAGGACTCCTTTGTTGGCACCCAAATGTCTCTCTCCCTTGCACTCAGGGTCAGACTTTCATGGAAATCTGACAACTCCCCCTACCTCTTCTGGTTGCCTCCCTATTTTGGGCATTTCCCCCAATAAAATAATTGCGTGGTTACTCACGTCTTGGCATCCACTTCTCCAAGTACCTAAACTAACACACTGATTTCTCATCCTTCAAAGAGACAGCATTATCTGGAAAGTCATTTCAGAGTCAGACAGACCTGAATTGCAACCTGAATTTCCCCCACTTACTTGCTGTTTCATCTTATTGAAGTCACAATGTCTCCGAACTTCAGTTTGGCCAGAGTTGTTGGACGATTAAATAACATATTAAAAGATAAGTAACGTGAAATCCAAATTTCTGTCTATAATTTAGTATCTTTGTCTGTTTGGACTGCTTTAACAAAAGTAACATAAACTAGGTAGCCTGATCGACAAACGTTTATGTCTCACAGTTCTAGTGGCTGGGAAGATCAAGATCAAGGTGCCAGCAGAGTTTGTGCCTGGTGAGGGCCCTCTTCTTGGTTCATAGATGACGGTCTTCTTGCTGTCAGAAGGGGCAAGGGAGCTTTCTGGAACCTCTTTTATAAGGTCACTAATCCCATTATTCAGGGCTCCACCCTCATGACCTATTCACCTCCCAAAGGCCCTCATCTCCTAAGACCATCACACTGGGGATTAGGATTTCAACGCATGAATCTGGGGAGAGAGGGACACAAACATTCAGTCTACAGCATTTAGTTACAAGTATTGTACTGCCGTCAACTTCTTAGTTTTGAGAAATGCACCATGGTTATGTAAGATGTTAACCTTAGGGGAAGGTGGGTGAGGGGTATATAGGAACTTTCTGTAATATCTTTATGATTTTCCTGTGAATCTAAAATATTCCCAAAGGGGAAAAATTTAAAGGTAAGTTACAAATGAGCACTGTAGTAGTTGCTCAATAAGTGACAGAATCTTCCCCTCCTCTTCAGGCTGACAGCATTGAGAACCGCTCATACAGAACTGCATCTGTATGAGCCGTGCCCCCCACCCACAAATAAGGTTTAGTGGTGGACTCCCCAGGCTACGATACTGGATTAGAAAGAAGCATAGTTTTTTTTTTTTTTTTTTTTTTTTTGGCACACGGGCTTAGTTGCTCCGTGGCATGTGGGATCTTCCTGGAGCTGGGATCGAACCCGTGACCTCTGCATTGTCAGGCAGATTCTTAACCACTGCGCCACCTAGGAAGCCCCGCATAGTTTTATTTAATAGAAAAGTAAGTGTTTTGTTGTCTGATGATGCAGCACTGAGTATCTCCTCACCTAGGAAGGGGGGAAGAAGTTTGTCCTTGATGACCACCCCGGGTCCCCCGCTTCATAGGGGCCTCCCTGACTACCCGTTCTAGAGAGCACACATGCACACACACACCCCACCCTGATTTACTGCTTTTACATCTGTCACCATTAACTGAAACCGTATTTACTATCTCTCCCTTCCTGCCGCATCCCTCTAGAACATTGGCCCCCCAGGCTCAGAGCCGGGGTATCACTGCTATAGCCTCTGTGCCTAGGATGGTGCCTGCTGCCTCGTAGGCACTCAGATTTTGTGGCATTGAATCAAAGTTCCCTGGTGCGGGTTCCAGCCCCCAGCTTCAGCCACTGTTGCTCAGGCCTCCCCTGCCCTAAAGGTCGATGTCCTGCTGTCCTGTCCTGCCCTGAAGATGTGGCACCAGGCCTCCCCCACACCTGAGCTCCATCTTTGTTCACTGACCCTTTCCACCCTGTGTACCTGTCTGCCAGCAGCTGCCATGCTCCCTGCCAGCCTTAATTCTGCTTCATTTAAGCTCATTTGTACCAGTTTCCTTTTTAAGAACAACCATCGCAGTCCCCTGAAGAGCAGTACTTGTGTAGGGCTGCCCGGTTCCCTATTCCTAATTAGCCCAGAGCCTCGCAGAGAAGGCACTCCTGATGGCAGTTCCCTCCCCTCTGGGGACTCACTGGAGCAGAGCCCAGTTCACAGGCCCCACAGCAGGAGTTTCCTGGGAAGCCCCTCTGCCAGGACAGGAGGAAGCCTAGAGAGACTCAGAGAGAGACTCAGAGAGAGACTCAGAGACTCAGTTCCTCCTGGGCTGGTGGTCAGTGGAAACTTCTGTGAAAATTCTGAAATTTAAGGAGCTGGGAAGTCCGAAGTGCTTTGGGGGCTGACCAGGCTCCTGAGGTGACTTTTCCTCCCTCACAGCTGTGACCCACCCTATGTCCTCACCGCAGGGGCTTTAGACCTCAGACAGTCCTGGGGGCTGCAACCCAGGAGGAGGGTCTGTTCTACTCTCGGGAAATTGGAGAAGGAGGTTTGGGAACAGTGTCCCTGCCCCAGGGAATATTTTCTTTTCACGGCGACAGCTGGCAAGACCAGAAAGCCTCACTGACATAAATTTTCGCCCAACCAGAACTGCCCTTTCTGGGCAGTGTTCTGGAATCTCACCTCGGCATGGGGAGACCAGACTCTCCTAGCACACTGTCACCTCCCCCCTCACTTTCTGCTGCACATAAGTTATTCATCTTGCATTTCATGGAAATAAAGCCAAAGAGGGAAGTGGGGGAGGCAGGAACAGAAGGGCCCAGGAGAACTCACCTGGAAGAGGAGAAATTCCTGGGGCTGGGTTGGCAAGGGTCACAGGACTGGAACTTTGGCCTCAGCCAGATGAGGTGTGAGCCCCACCTCCATCGTTAATTCGCTGCAACCACAGGCAAGTCACTGAGCCTTGGTTTGCACATCTCTAAGACAGAACTTTTTATACCTGCCTACCTTCCATGGCTGGTGAGAATAAACAAGGTAACGGCAGTATCTGGTATAGTATATAGTATTGATATTTGATACATAAGGAGTACTCAATAAATAGTAGCTTTTATTATCATCGAAAGGCTTCAAAACGAGAATGAGGCCTCTTTATCTTATTTCAGAGAGCATCGCATTACCTCATCATGTCATCAGTTCTATCCTAAAAATCCACTGGAGTTTGGATTTGGAGGGCCTCACAGGTATGCCTTGCAGAGAGGTGCAGGCCATTTCCACAACCACACATGAGGGACTTAAGCTCAGACCTTGAACTCACTGACTTTTAAAACTAATTGCTGTTAGCTAGATTGTATTCCCTATAACATTTGTAGTGGCCTAGATTAAAAAGCAAAACAAAAGCAAACCCACCCACAACAAAAAAAGAAAGAAATGTGTATTTTCTGGGGTCTGCAAGTGGGGCGCAGAGAATGGGGGCTGTGTTCCAACCATACGGGTTTCAGGGTCTGTCTCCTCCTATGTAGTCTCCGTATGGGGGTGGATATGGGGGTGACTTTCTGCTGCAAATGCAAGTTGATGGCAAGATTTGAACAAAAGCAAAATGTAGGGCTTAAAATTAAATAGTGCATGAAGAAAAGAAGCTCTGTTTGAGGAGAACAAGTTCAAATATGACCTGGGGTCTGCAGGTTCACCAGCCAGTGGTTCTCCACCTTGGCTGTGCATCTGAATCTACTGGAGAACTCTAAAAAACAGCGATTTTCTGCACTCTTCCCCAGCCAGCTAAATTAGCAGGGGTAAAGTCTGAGCATGTTTTTGTTGTAAAAGTTGAGAACCACCGCTCCTGGAGGGTCAGTGTACTTACCTGCTCCCCAGTTCCTCCTGTCACAGTCTGAGCTCTGAAGGCCTAGTCAATGGCCCTGCTGGTTCTTCTGGGAAGTATGAAAATTCAGAGTCAAAATCACACTAAGTGGAGAAATCACATGAGACTAGTATCCAAGAAACATCATCACAGGGGAGCTGGAGGCCTAGAAGGACACATTCTAGATTCCCGAACTAGAACAGTGGTTCTCACCCTGACCACCCACGAGAATCACCTATAGAGCACCGAAAACGGTAGTGTCTGGTTCCACCTCCAGAGGTTCTGATTGAGTTAGTTTGGCCTGGTGCCTGGGCCAGCAGGATTTAAAAGCTCCCCAGGTAATTCCAGTAAGCAGCATGTTTGAGAACCCAGGTCTAGAATGTCCTCAGGCTCTGTTTCTTTGGCCCAGGAACAGATTTACAAAGGACTGCGGTAGGTGGGGCCAGGAAAGAACGAGCTTCCTCCTCTATGGAAGTAGCGTGCATTCCAGAAGACAGGAGGTTAGTTGTGGTTGTAAGGGCCAGTCTTTACCAGGAATGTGAGTGACCAAGTTCAGTTAAAATGGAGACTGTCACAGCTCCAGACAAAAGTCCTAAACAGTGAGGGCAAGACTGGTAGCAATCGTGGAGGGCCCTGCCATCGCTTAGCGGCTTTCATGCCCCGCTATACATCCCAGAGGGTGTTCTGGAGAAGGGGACCCTGGGGGGAGGGAGGAGGGGCACTGGGCAGCACGCTCTGCTGGACTACCTTCTGGCCTTGGTCTCAGAAAAGCTCCAGTCCTGGGCTTCCCTCTCTCTTGGACACTTTAGGGTCCTTGTGGGGGATGGGATCACTCCCCTCACCAAGTCTGGGGGTTCCACGGGAGTTGGCAGGGCAAAGAGGGAAGGTTCAGTTGGATTTTGAAAGCCAAGTCGTCTGGCAGAAGTCATCAGGGTGTTGGTTTAAACCTTGGAATATCTCTTGGCTGGGTGTTGGAAATCCAAGGAGCTCTTCTCTGGTATTCCAGTATCTCTTTCAGAATCCTCTATGACCAATGAAGCTGATTGGTTAAAGGAAAGGAAAAAAATTCAAGTCAGAAATCAGTGGATTGGGCTAGAACAAAGATCTCATAAAAGCTCAGGAAATGATCACTGGTCAGATACAGCCAAATGCGCTACGAGCTAAGTCATAATTTGGATTGAAGGTGGCCACAGGGACAGGCTGATTTGTTTCCAGGTACTCTTTTCTGCTGTGACAAGTAAAGAAGAAAATGGGCAGCAACAGCTGCAACTCAGAGAAGTCAAAGATGGCCTTCCTGGGACTTCTTAGGTGGTGCAGTGGTTAAGAATCCGCCTGCCAATGCAGGGGACACGGGTTCGAGCCCTGGTCTGGGAAGATCCCACATGCTGCCCATGCACCACAACTACTAAGCCTGTGCTCTAGAGCTGTGAGCCACAACTATTGAAGCCCACGTGCCTGAGCCCATGCTCCACAACAAGAGAAGCCACCGCAATGAGGGGCCTGTGCACCACAATGAAGAGTAGCCCCCACTTGCATCAACTAGAGAAAGCCTGTGTGCAGCAACGAAGACTCAACACAGCCAATAAATAAATAATAAATCTTTTAAAAAATTAAAAAGATACTATTCTGTTTCAATACAGTTTATTTAATAAATAAATAAATAAATAAATAAATAAATAAGTAAATAAGTAAATAAGAAATAAAAGACCACGGGTTCGGGACTTTCCTGGTGGTCCAGTGGGTAAGAATCTGCAGGGGGCCTGAGTTTGATCCATGGTTGGGGAGCTAGATCCCACACACATGTCGCAGCTAAGAGTCTGCATACTGCAACTAAGACTCCACATGCCACAACTAAGAGCCTGTGTGACACAACAAAGATCCCGCGTGCCACAACTAAGACGTGAGGCAGCCTAAATAAATAAATATTAAAAAAAAAAAAAGCCCATGGGTTCAAGCCCAATCCGAGTTGTGCAGTTTCAAAATGCTGGCTTTAAAAACCCCTCCCTGAAAGCCATTGGGGAGTTCGGGTCTTTTGACATGAGCTGCCTGTTCTCCTTGTGAGGTGTTGGGACATTTCTTATTCATAGTTTCAGGGGTCAGGATGTCTCTGGTTTGTGATTCTCTGGCTATGTGGTTCATGGCTCAGGAGCCTGGTAGCTCATCTTGCTCTGGAGAAACAACCTGAGTTAGTACATTAAAGGTGATATCTATAACAGCAATTTTAGTATATCAAAGATGTTATTGACCACAGCAATCTTAGTCACCTGACTCCGGTTGATTAGTGTTCAGTTAGCACAGGATTGAGATCAGAGGGGACAAGAAAGGGATTAAGGTCACTTCTAGAAGTAGGAGTGACAACCCGAACTTTAATAAACTTTGGAAAATAGATCTCATTCCCTGAGGAATTCAGGAGCATAAGCCTGAAAACCAGTTCGGACACGGCAGTTCTGGGGAAACTTGTAGCCAGGTAGCCAGTTGCCTAGTTTTATCTGAGTAGGTTTTAACTTCTGATGTGCTGTTAATATATACATAACAGGAGCCAATGGGCCTACATAGAAGTCTCTTTTTTTTTTTCTGCTAAATTGTAATTAAAGCAACTTTATTGCCTTACCATTCTGACCAAAGAATCTAGTGCCTTCTGCTGGGAAGCTATGGCTTGTTTGTTACTGTTTGTTACTGTCTTGTTTGTTACCACTATTCCTAAAGTAGGAGAAAGATTTCATAGTTACCTTGAGACCAAAAAGCAGTTGGCAGCTGCTAGCAGATATTGTTTTGAAAATGGCTGGTGGTGTCCTTGGGTCTGATATAGTTCAGAAAATTCAAGTCCTCAGTAATACAGGAACATGTCCGAAACCACGTCCACAATGACCACCCAGCTCTATTTTGAATGCTTGAAACACAGTTACTCTGTTTTGATTTCTAAATGCATTTTTTCCTTAATGATTAAAGCAGATGTGCAAAGCATGTTCAACAGGCCACAAAACAAGCTGTTCTAGTTTCAGTTAAATTATGTGTAAACCAGAATGACTTCTCTATACCTCAACATGGAAAACTTTCATCTATCATTTCCCCTTGTTGTTTGCATTCCTTTGTTTTGTTTCATTTTTGTTTGCATTCTTTTGATAGGTCAAAATATCTGTCCCATGGTGCCAGGGTGGGTGCTGTGTGTCCTGAGTCCATCATGTCCCTTGGTGCTAGGCCTCCTTTTTGCTTGTATGTATTTGCCTAGTTATCCATGTTGGGGGAAAACTAACCAGACAAAGTGAACCAGCTCAGGAGTATGCTAATGGAGCACATTTTATAGGCTATACATTTGATCAGTTATACCAAATTGTCACATAACCATTGTACCTGTGCTTTTAACAATAGACTTAAAGCAAGCAGTGATACATGTCATGAGTAGTTATACCTTGTGACAACTTCACCAGAGAATTTTCTTTCCATCCTTATCCTTGGGGGCAACAATATGGTTATAAGTAAAACAATGACTTTCAATGTTGTTAGGGAGACAAACATTTGGTACACAGGTCAATTAAATTAGTTGGATGGGTCTTATAAGGCCTGGTCTGGATTCTTGGGTCAGCTGCCTACCACTGCTATCATCTTCTTCTCATCCTAGTGTGGATGTTGTTTGGGGTCAGCAGTCCTTTTTAGAGACCAGTCCAATGCAGAAGCACTTCTGATAAGGGTCCTTTTATCTGGGTTGGAGACAGTCCTTTAATGATGCCTTATCTCCTGATTACACATCACAGGGAATCTGATCTTCATCCAAAGATAGAGTGCTGGGATAAGCTTCAGAAACAAATGGAGTGTCCTTTTAATAATTAAATTTTACGATAATATAGCATAACAAGGAGCTCTCTGGGAAGTGAGTCTTAGGCAGTAAATATAAATCTCAATTAACAAAACTAGAATTTAATATCCATTTAAACATAATCTTTTTCTCTCTAAAATTACCCTCACTTCTACAAAATATAGCCAAATTAAGAATAATTTGTTTGCAAAACAAATCTGGTTAATTGATCACACAGGCTTTTTAGAATTGGCTGGGCTGGAACTTTTCATTATCTCAGAGTGAACTTTTAAAAGGTTGCTCAAGGCCAGGAAAGCCACACCAAGTACTTGCCACAGATTCTGCCTGTGATATCTATAGATATTGGGTGAATTTCTCTCTTCTCAAGGTGCTCAAAGTAACTTGAAATTCCTGCACCTGTCAGGAAGTGACCTTCCTTATTCACCTGATAGCGTTGCTAGGAACCTAAGAGCTTCTAATTTCTGGAGGGATCAGGTAGAGAGAAAAGATAAATGTTTGAATTCTGCTTACAAAGGTATACTTTTATGAGGTCACTGTAAGTCATAATTACCTTGAGGGGAAAGGTTTCTCTCTTTCTGAAAAACAAAGATTAAAAGCCAGTAATGTTTCAGACAAAAAAACATAAAAATTTTAACTATATTCACGGGTTCACTCAGTCCTATGTAACTAATCCTTTTTTTTTTAACATATAAATTTCTTTTTCTTTCTTCCTTCCTTCCTTCCTCCCTTCCTTCCTTCCTTTCTTTCTTTCTTTTTCTTTCTTTCCCTTTCTTTCTTTCTTTCTTTCTTTCTTTCTTTCTTTCTTTCTTTCTTTCTTTCTTTCTTTCTTTCTTTCTTTCTCTCTCTCTCTCTTTCTTTCCCCCTCTCTCTCTCTCTTTCTTTCTTTCTTTCTTTCTTTCTTTCTTTCTTTCTTTCTTTCTTTCTCTCTCTCTCTCTTTCTTTCCCTCTCTCTCTCTCTTTCTTTCTTTCTTTCTTTCTTTCTTTCTTTCTTTCTTTCTTTCTTTTTCTTTCCCTTCCTTCCTTCCTTCCTTCTTTCTTTTTTTCTTTCTTTCTTGGCTGCATTGGGTCTTCATTGCTGCACATGGGCTTTTTCTAGTTGCGGCGAGCAGGAGCTACTCTTCATTGTGGTGTGCGGGTTCCTCATTGCGGTGGCTTCTCTTGTTGTGGAACATGGGCTCTAGGTGTGTGGGCTTCAGTAGTTTCAGCACACAGGCTCAATAGTTGTGGCTCACGGGCTTAGTTGCTCCGCTGCATGTGGAATCTTCCTGGAGCATGGATCAAACCTGTGTCCCCTGCATTGGCAGGCAGATTCTTAACCACTGTGCCAGCAAGGAAATCCAAACTAATCCTTTTTGTAACAGTTGTATGAAGCCACCAGGTTTTTCATTAAGATTCTTTGATTTGTTACCCAGTTCAGCAGTATGATATGAAAGTTATCAGAAACCTGTACTTGTCATAAAGTCCTTTCTATGAATCATCTTGAAGATGAAGCATCAGAATACAACAATAACCATATGTAAATGACAAAAGACTTTAAAAGTCATGGTTAAAGATCTGATAACAATGCAATTGACAAAGAAACTTGGTTATTGCTATGATATAAAACAATTTAATATAACAACAATTATGACTGACAACACTTTATATATATACCAGATCTTAAAATTTTTCATATAATTTCTAGAAAATTTATATTAATAACAATTACCCATATAGTATAATCTAAGAAGGTTTAAAATGCTTCCCATGTAATTTAACATATCAACTAATCCCAGTTAGTTGACTATCTCTCTCTGAGATGCTTTAGGGGTTCTTTGAATGGTCTCAAAGTTAGCCAGAGGTCAAAAGACCTTCATGAAGAATTTGATTTGAGGAAATTTGTCAAAAATATTTTTTTAAAAGTTTTTACAAACCTGGTCAAATAGGATCACAGGTCAGTGTGAAATAATACTCATTCACTTAAGCAAAGTGACAGTAAAAGATTTAATAGGCAAATACAATACAGATCACTTAAAAGGTAAAGAAACTCACAATCTGTTATCAAAATAAGCTGAATATTCCAAGAAAATGTTGTTTTCTTTACAGAGGGAGAAAAACAAATTCTAGTCTTGCATAAATAACAAAATTAATTTACTTAACAAAATTCAATCTACTCTTAGCCAATCCTGACCATGCACAGAACTCTTTTCACTAGGTTCCTTTTCTACAGACTTTCCATAACTTTCTGTTTTCATGTTAGTTTGTCCCTTATTTTCTTTCCCATCCAGAAACAACCAGCTCTAGGACAAAATTACTTTCTTTTCCCTTAACAAAATGTATTACCATTCCTCATCTCTTCTATTTCCTTACATACAAAGGTGTTTGCCTTACTAATTTTGTTTTAATTGTATATATTCATTATAATTCTTAACTCTAAAAACCTTAATTTCCAGTGAAAACTAAGAAGTAAGCAATTATAAACTGTCTTTTACATTAGCATTCTGTAGATTGGGAAACTTATAAATACTATTTATAATTTCTAAAAACATATGCCTCGTAGAAAATGTCTCAGTGTGGTACCAAACATATTTATTAATAATCCTAAATATCTTTAGTTTCTCTGTAAAAGGAAGTCTAGGTTCAGCAATTAGTGTTCTAATATTTTATTTGGGAATGATCTAGATAGTCAATAAACTTCCATCAATTAATTTAACAAAACTCTAAAGTTTCAGTTACTTACTATTTTAAGTAGACATTACTAAAACATAATTATTCCTAAAAAGTTCACCTAAAAAGACCCCTCTTATCTCATTTATTTCTATTTCATTACTTATGAGAATGTCATCATAACAAGTTAAAGTTTTCTTGCTGACAAATTTTACAACAGAAATACTATCTTGGACTTCCCTGGTGGCACAGTGGTTAAGAATCTGCCTGCCAGTGCAGGGGACATGGGTTTGATCCCTGGTCCAGGAAGATCCCATGTGCTGTGAATCAACTAAGCCCATGTGCCACAACTACTGAGCCTGTGCTCTAGAGCCCATGAGCCACAACTACTGAGCCCAAGTGCCACAACTACTGAAGCCTGCTCACCTAGAGTCTGTGCTCTGCAGCGAGAAAAGCCACCGCAATGAGAAGCCCATGCATCAAAACAAAGAGAGTAGCCTCCACTCACCACAACTTGAGAAAGCCCCCACACACAACAAAGACCCAACACAACCAATAAATAAATAAATTTGTTTTTTAAAAAAAGCAATAAATAATACCTTACTTGACTTTTAGTAGTAAATCTAGGTACAATAAAAGTACTATACTTACTGACTCTAAAGACATGTCTATATTAAATCAACAAACTTACTTTAATATCAAATATTAATTAAAAAAATTTTTTGGAGTTTATTTGCTTTACAATGTTGTGTTAGTTTTAGGTGTACAGCAAAGTGAATCACTTATACATAAACATATATCCACTCTTTTTTAGATTCTTTTCCCATATAGGCCATTGCAGAGTATTGAGTAGAGTTCCCTGTGCTATACAGTATGTCCTTATTAGTTATTTATTTCATATATTGTAGTGTGTACGTGTCAATCCCAATCTCCCAATTTATCCCTCCCCCACCTTACCTCCGGTAACCATAGTTTGTTTTCTACCTCTGTAACTCTATTTCTGTTTTGTAGATAAGTTTGTACCTTTTTTTTTTAGATTCCACATATAAGTGGAATCATATGATATTTGTCTTTCTCTTTCTGACTTACTTCACTCAGTATAACAGTGCTACAAATGTCATTATTTCATTCTTTTTTATGGCTGAGTAATATTCTATAGTAGGTATGTACCACATTTTCTTTATCCATTCCTCTGTTGATGGACATTTAGATTTCATCCGTGTCCTGGCTACTGTAAATAGTGCTGCAATGAACACTGGGGTGCATGTATCTTTTGGAATTATGGTTTTCTCCAAATGTATGCCCTGGAGTAGGATTGTTGGATCATATGGTAGCTCTATCTTCAGTTTTTTAAGGAACCTCCATATTGTTCTCCATAGTGGCTGTACCAGTTTACATTCCCACCAACAGGGTAGGAAGGTTCCGTTTTCTTGACACCCTCTCCAGCATTTAATGTTTGTAGATTTTTTGATGATGGCCATTCTGACCAGTGTGAGCTGATGCCTCATTGTGGTTTTGATTTGCATTTCTCTAGTAATTAGTGATGTTGAACATCTTTTCCTGTGCCTATTGGCCATGTGCATGTCCGCTTTGGAGAAATGTCTGTTTAGATCTTCTGCCCATTTCTTGATTGGGTTGTTTGCTTTTTTGATATTAAGCTGCATGAGATGTTTGTGTATTTTGGAGATTAATCCCTTGTCAGTTGCTTCATTTGCAAATATTTTCTCTCATTCTGAGGGTTGTCTTTTTGTCTTGTAAATGGTTTCCTTTGCTGTGCAAAAGCTTTTAAGTTTAATTAGGTCCCATTCATTTATTTTTGTTTTTATTTTCATTCATCTAGGAGGTAGATTGAAAAGATCTTGCTGCAATTTATGTCAAAGAGTGTTCTGCCAAATATTAATTTAACACTAAATATTTCCTAGATGATGTGAAACAGAAATTCATTTGGGTTAGTTTCTTTTATATTTCTGAGAATTACATAAGTGCTTAATTTCCTTTAAGCCAATTAAATAGAGCTCATTTACAAGTTACTTTTGGTAAGACCACCCAAAGGTGAAGACATATATTTATAATGCACACGTAAACATACATATACCCTGACAGGGATCTCAGTAGCTTCATTTTAAAAGTTAGCTATGGATGGCAGCGAAGTAGAGGGATGTGGAATGCATCCCTCTCCACAGATGCATTGGGAATGCACCGAAAGACGCAATAATTCCCACAGAGAACCAGCTGAACACCAGCAAACGGCCTCAGACACCAGAAAGGACCCCAAGGAGCCCGACATAACCGGTAGGAAGGCATCTACGAGGGCTCAAAGAGGGTGAAGTGGCAGAGCTGTGGCAGATGGGAGGGAGTGAGAAACATACAGAGGGTCTGCAGCGCAGCACAGCACAGCTTTCCCAGACCGAGACGTCGATTCACAGCTGAACAGAGGGTCCGGGAGCAGGAGCGTGGGAACCGGAGAGCTGGTTCAGGGTGAGAAACATTGTTGCCAGTAAGGTGATGGACTGAGAGGACAGGAGGGAAGAGGTCGGCGGCGAGGAGTGCCTGCCCCTGAGAGCTGCCCAGCCATGATGGTGGCTGGAGGCTGCAGGCTCACGGGCCGGGGGGAGGAGCTGCGCTCATAGCCTCTCTCTATCTTTCGGTGCCTCTGCAACAGGCAGTGGAGAGACGCCCGTGGGCCACCTAAGGCGCTCAGGGATAACAAGCACCCTCAGGCACTCGGGCGGGGCTAGATTAAAACCCCTTGGAATGCCGGCAGCAGGGAGGCTGCCAAGAGAAAAAACAACAACAACAACAACAACAACAACAACAAAAACCCGAGAGAGGCCCAACTCTAAGACTTTCTGTTTACATCTGAGCAACCGGCATCCCTCTGCAACAGGCACCTCCAAGCCTGACTGAAATAGCAGTGCGCCACTGCTCACTCACTCCCAGGGAAAGGAGCCACTATTGTACCCTCTCCCTCCCCACACACTGACGCTTACAGACGAACAATAAAGGAACCTCTGCTGGTCACAGAATAATGCAAAAAAACCCAAGGCGAGGAGAAGGACACTTATAGCTGAGACTCTAAGGAAACAGAAATATTAGTATCAATTCCTATTGAACTGGTCCATTCTGGGATCAGTTCTGGATTTTTTTTTTTTTTCTTTTTTTTATCTTTTTCTCTTTCTCTCTTTTTTTTTTTTTTTATTAAATACAATCTTAGCCCTAAGGGATCTACAAGTTTTATAACATAATTTTTTAATGATATTTTTTATTCTTTTTTTTTTGCCTTTTTATATACTTCTTTTTATTTTTTTTATTTTTTTTATTTTTTGGGGATACACCAGGTTCAATCAACTGTTTTTATACACATATCCCCATATTCCCTCCCTTCCTTGACTCCCCCCCCCCTCGAGTCCCCCCCACCCTCCCTGCCCCAGTCCTCTAAGGCATCTTCCATCCTCGAGTTGGACTCCCTTTGTTATACATCAACTTCCCATATACTTCTATATCTAGCTAAGTTTCTGGTAGTACGGACAATATATCTCTCATACTTTCCTTTCATCCCTATCTTTTATACATTTCTATTCCTTTCTTTTTATTTGCATATTTCCAACCACACTATGCTCTTCTGTTCCCCTTTCTTCCAGCCATTTTAAGTTTATTTTATCTTAACATACTTATAAGCAACACTATCGATCTGCTCAGACTCCTTGCTCAATTCTCCAGATGATGCACTGCCTTGGTACTTAATATTAGGTTTTTGTCTTTATCTTAGTTCTTAGTACAATTGTCTAATTACATTCTGAGAATCTCCATTCTCTCTGGTGGTACTCTGGCTCTTTTCTATATTTGATCCTAGCTTACAAAATCTCCCTGGATTAATGTTTGTATGTGTAAGGTGTTATTTGTTTGTTTGTTTGCTTTTGCTTTTGTCTCTGATTTGTTCTGTTTCAGTTGTCAATTTCTGTTGGGTTTCTCTTTGAATATCTGATAGCACACTGGGGTTCTGTCAGGTCTTTCCAGAGCCTTATGTCCTAATGGATTCAGTAATCGTGTGTCTTATACATGTATGTGTTTCCTAGACTTAATATTTGTTTAATCCAATACTTGGACATTAGTCTGAGGCTTGGACAGTCTTCTATAAACACCTCTATCACCAGGACAAGCAACCCCAAAAGTTTGGACAACCATGAGGAAACAAAGAAACACCGTGCAGGCAAAGGAGCAGGAAAAAAACCCACAAGACCAAATAAATGAGGAGGAAATAGGAAAAATGCCTGAAAAAGAATTTAGAGTAATGATAGTAAAAATGATACAAAATCTCAATAACAAAATAGAGAAAGTACAAGAAACAGTTCATAAGAACTCAGAAAAACAAACAGCAATGGATAACAAAATAACTGAAATTAAAAATACTCTAGATGCTATAACCAGCAGAATGACTGAGGCAGAAGAATGAATAAGTGAGTTGGAAGATAGAATGGGGGAAATAAATGCCACAGAGCAGGAAAAAGAAAAAAGAATAAAAAGAATAGAAGACAGTCTCAGAGACCTCAGTGATAACATTAAGCATACCAACATTCGAATTATAGGCATCCCAGAAGAAGAAGAAAAACAGAAAGGGTCTGAGAAAATATTTGAAGAGGTTCTAGTGGAATACTTCCCCAACATGGGAAAGGAAATAATTAACCAAGTCCAAGAAGCACAGAGAGTCCCATACAGAATAAACCCAAAGAAAAATACACCAAGACACATATTAATCAAACTAACAACAATTAAACACAAAGAAAAAATATTAAAAGCAGCAAGAGAAAAGCAACAAATAACATATAAGGGAAAACCCATAAGGATAAGAGCTGACCTTTCTACAGAAACTCTGCAGGCCAGAAGGGAATGGCAGGATATACTGAAAGTCCTGAAAGAGAGAAACCTACAGCCAAGAATACTCTACCCAGCAAGAATCTCATTCAGATTTGAGGGAGAAATCAAAAGCTTTCCAGACAAGCAAAAATTAAGAGAATTCAGCACCACTAAACCAGCCTTACAACAAATGCTAAAGGAACTTCTCTAAGTAGGACACACAAGAAAAGGAAAACACCTACAAATACAAACCCAAAACAATTAAGAAAATGGTAATTGGAACACACATGTCAATAATCACTTTAAATGTAAATGGATTAAATGCTCCAACCAAAAGACACAGACTGGCTGAATGGATACAAAAACAAGACCCTTCTATATGCTGCCTACAAGAAACCCACTTCAGACCAAGGGATATGTATAGACTGAAAGTAAAGGGATGGAAAAAGATATTCCATGCAAATGGAAGTCAAAAGAAAGCTGGAGTAGCAATACTCATATCAGACAAATTAGACTTGAAAGTAAAGACTATCAAAAGAGACAAGGAAGGACACTACATAATGATCAAGGGATCCATTCAAGAAGAACATATCACAATGGTAAATATCTACGCCCCCAACATAGGAGCACCTCAATACATAAGGCAAATGCTAACAGCTATAAAAGGGGATATCGACAGTAACACAATAACAGTGGGAGACTTGAACACCCCACTTACACCAATGGACAGATCATCCAAACAGAAAATAAATAAAGACACACAAGCTTTAAATGACACATTGGACCATCTCGACTTCATTGATATTTATAGGACATTCCATCCAAAAACAACAGACTACACTTTCTTCTCAAGTGCACATGGAACATTTTCCAGGATAGATCACATCTTGAGTCACAAATCAAACTTCACCAAATTCAAGAAAATTGAAATCATATCAAGCATCTTCTCAGACCACAATGCCATGAGACTAGATATCAATTACAGGAAAAAAACTGCAAAAAATACAAACACATGGAGGCTAAACAATTCACTCTTAAACAACCAAGAAATCACTAAAGAAATCAAAGAGGAAATCAAAAAATATCTAGAAACAAACAACAACAAAAACACAACAACCCAAAACCTATGGGACGCAGCAAAAGCAGTTCTAAGAGGGAAGTTTATAGCAATACAGTCCTACCTTAAGAAACAAGAAAATTATCAAATAAACAACCTAACCTTATACCTAAAACAACTAGAGAAAGAAGAACAAAGAAACCCCAAAGTGAGCAGAAGGAAAGAAATCATAAAGATCAGAGCAGAAATAAATGAAAAAGAAAGGAAGGAAACCATAGCAAAAATAAATAAAACTAAAAGCTGGTTCTTTGAGATTAACAAAATTGATAAACCATTAGCCAGACTCATCAAGAAAAAAAGGGAGAAGATGCAAATCAACAGAATTAGAAATGAAAAAGGAGAAGTAACAACGGACACCTCAGAAATACAAAAGATCATGAGAGACTACTACAAGCAACTATATGCCAATAAATTGGATAACCTGGAAGAAATGGATAAATTCTTAGAAAAATACAATCTTCCAAGACGGAACCAGGAAGAAATAGAACATATGAACAGACCAATCACAAGTATGGAAATTGAGGCAATGATTAAAAATCTCCCAACACACAAAAGCCCAGGACCAGATGGGTTCACGGGCGAATTCTATCAAACATTTCGAGAAGAGTTAACACCTATCCTTCTCAAACTCTTCCAAAGTATTGCAGAAGGAGGAACACTCCCAAACTCATTCTACGAGGCTACCATCACCCTGATACCAAAACCAGGCAAAGATGTCACAAAAAAAAGAAAATTATAGACCAATATCACTGATGAATATAGATGCAAAAATCCTCAACAAAATACTAGCTAACAGATTCCAACAGCACATTAAAAAAATCATACACCGTGATCAAGTGGGGTTTATCCCTGGGATGCAAGGATTCTTCAATATACGCAAATCAATCAACGTGATACATCATATCAACAAATTGAAGGATAAAAACCATACGATCATCTCAATAGATGCAGAAAAAGCTTTTGACAAAGTTCAACATCCATTTTTGATAAAAGCTCTCCAGAAAATGGGCATAGAAGGAAATTACCTCAACATAATCAAAGCCATATATGAAAAACCAAAAGCCAACATCGTTCTCAATGGGGAAAAACTGGAAGAATTCCCTCTAAGAACAGGAACAAGACAAGGGTGTCCACTCTCACCATTATTATTCAACATAGTTTTGGAAGTTTTAGCCACAGCAATCAGAGAAGAAAAAGAAATAAAAGGAATCCAAATTGGAAAAGAAGAAGTAAAATTGTCCCTCTTTACAGATGACATGATATTATATATAGAAAAACCTAAAGACTCTACCAGAAAACTGCTAGCACTAATTCATGAGTTTAGTAAAGTAGCAGGATACAAAATTAATGCACAGAAATCTCTTGCATTCCTAAACACTAACAATGGAAGAGCAGAAAGAGAAATTAAGGAAACTCTCCCATTCACCATTGCAACAAAAAGAATAAAATACCTAGGAATAAACCTGCCTAAGGAGGCAAAAGATCTGTATGCAGAAAACTTTAAGACACTGCTGAAAGAAATCAAAGATGACAGAAACAGATGGAGAGACATACCACGTTCTTGAATTGGAAGAATCAACATCGTGAAAATGTCTGTACTACCCAAAGCAATTTACAGATTCAATGCAATCCCGATCAAATCACCAATGGCATTTTTCACAGAACTAGAGCAAGAAATCTTACCATTTATATGGAAACACAAAAGACCCCAAATAGCCAAAGCAATCTTGAGAAGGAAAAATGGAGTTGGTGGAATCAGGCTTCCTGACTTCAAACTATACTACAAGGCCATAGTGATCAAGACAGTATGGTACTGGCACAAAAATAGAAAGGAAGATCAATGGAATAGAATAGAGAACTCAGAAGTAAGCCCAAACACATATGGGTACCTTATCTTTGACAAAGGAGGCATGAATGTACAATGGAAAAAAGACAGCCTCTTCAATAAGTGGTGCTGGGAAAACTGGACAGCAACATGTAAAAGAATGAAATTAGAACACTTCCTAACACCATACACAAAAACAAACTCCAAATGGATTAAAGACCTACATATAAGGCCAGACACTATCAAACTCCTAGAGGAAAACATAGCCAGAACACTCTTTGACATACATCAAAGCAAGATCCTTTTTGACCCACCTCCTAGAATCATGGAAATAAAATCAAGAATAAACAAATGGGACCTCATGAAACTTAAAAGCTTTTGCACAGCGAAAGAAACCATAAACAAGACTAAAAGGCAACCCTCAGAATGGGAAAAAATAATTGCCTATGAAACAACGGACAAAGGATTAACCTCCAAAATAGACAAGCAGCTCATGAAGCTTAATACCAAAAAAGCAAATAACCCAATCCACAAATGGGCGGAAGACCTAAAAAGACATTTCTCCAAAGAAGACATGCAGATGGCAAATAAACACATGAAAAGATGTTCAACATCACTAATCATCAGAGAAATGCAAGTCAAAGCCACAATGAGGTATCACCTCACACCAATCAGAATAGCCATCATCACAAAATCTGGAAACAACAAATGTTGGAGAGGGTGTGGAGAAAAGGGAACTCTCCTGCACTGTTGGTGGGACTGTAAGTTGGTACAGCCACTATGGAAAACAATTTGGAGGTTCCTTAAAAAACTACACATAGAACTACCATATGATCCAGTCATCCCACTCCTGGGCATATACCCAAAGAAAACCATAATCCCAAAAGAAACTTGTACCATAATGTTTATTGCAGCACTATTTACAATAGCCAGGACATGGAAGCAACCGAAATGCCCATCAACAAATGAATGGATAAAGAAGATGTGGCATATATATACAATGGAATATTACTCAGCTATAAAAAGGGATGAGATGGAGCTATATGTAATGAGGTGGATAGAACTACAGTCTGTCATACAGAGTGAAGTAAGTCAGAAAGAGAAAGACAAATATTGTATGCTAACTCACACATACAGAATCTAAAAATGGTACTGATGAACTCAGTGACAAGAACAAGGACGCAGGTACAGAGATTGGACTGGAGAACTCGAGGTTTGGGAGGGGGTGGGGGTGAAGGGGAAACTGAGACGAAGCGAGAGAGTAGCACAGACATATATATACTACCAGCTGTAAAATAGTCAATGGGAAGTTGTTGCATAACAAAGGGAGTCCAACTCGAGGATGGAAGATGCGTTAGAGGACTGGGGCAGGGAGGGTGGGGGGGGACTCGAGGGGGGGGGGAGTCAAGGAAGGGAGGGAATATGGGGATATGTGTATAAAAACAGATGATTGAACTTGGTATACCCCCCCAAAAATAATAAATAAATAAATTAATTTAAAAAAAAGTACAAAAAATGTTAGCTATGAATCAGATATTACAGTATAAATTCACTAATTTATAACTAACAGTTAGAATAATTTAAATTTAAAAGGCCTCTTTTCCTTTTTTTTCCTCTCAGTCCCAAGAATTGGATATGGACTAGATAAGATATGAGTTCCTGAGAGCCCTGGTAGAGCATGAACATTTCAAGGCATAGGGAGAGAAAAACAAGTTCTTAAGGTCAGAATTCTGAAAAGATGTTTTATCAAGCTGGCAAAAGCAGTTTGGGATTGCCATATGAGCCTCATCTTGGGCATTTTTCTCCAGAGTCTAAAGAATATTGTGGTCATGCAGTCTCTCTCTCTCTCTTTCTCTCTCTGTACACACATACACACACACACACACACACACACACACACACACACACACACACACACACACACACACACACACCCCATTATGGCTTTCATCATAAAACTGTAACTAAAGGTGGTCTGATTTGGTAGGATAGATCCTAAAGGGCTATTTTTAGGAGCTGAACTCTTGTTTCCCACCTCTGCAAATTAACACATAATTGACCAGGGGATTTTTGCAGAAACCAATGCCTGTGGCCATAATATGTCTCTGGTCAAAAATGTGTTGGAACTTCCCTGGCGGCTCAGTGGCTAAGAATCTGCCTACCAATGCAGGAGACATGGGTTCAATCCCTGGTCTGGGAAGATCCCACATGCTACGGAGCAACTAAGCCCGTGTGTTGCAACTACTAAGCCTGCACTCTAGAGCCTGTGAGCTGCAACTACTGAAGCCTTTGCACCTGGAGCCTGTGCTCTGCAGCAAGAGAAGCCACTACAATGAGAAGCTCACACAATGAAACAAAGAGTAGCTCCCCCTCGCTGCAACTAGAGAAAGCCCACATGTAGCAACGAAGACCCAAAGCAGCCAATAAATTAAAAATAAATAAATTTAAAAAATGTGTTCATACTGTGCCTTCTCTAACACAAATACGCACACACGCACAAGACAAAGGCCAAACCAATTCCAAAAGCAACCTTAGGCTTTTACCTTTCTCAAATCCAATCCCTCCCCAAATGACCAGCAATGGGCCTAGGAGGGCACCAATATACAAGGATAAGTTTTCAGCCCACAGCATCATACTGGTTGCTTGCTGATAGATGTCTTCCAATCCAGAAACCATTCCTTTACTGCAAGCCTAAAATATTGTCTACGGTTGCTGATGCTTGGCTGAGAAGTGAACTCCCCAGCTGGATGCCTGGGCCAAAGGGGCCTGGGCAGCTGCTGGATCTGCAAAGGGAAAGCCCTGCACTGGCAGAGGGCCAGCAGACCACAGGCACTGACCTCGGAGAAACTGAGAAGTGTCTTCATGGTCGCCAAGTTGAGCAAGGGTTCTTACACCCATGGTACAGAAAGCCAAACTCTGACAACGGGTGTTTGCAGAAAAGTAAAGGTTTATTTGCAGGATGCCAAGCCAGGGAGTGGGAGACAAGCTTCAGATCCACTCTAACCTGGTCTTTAAGTTGGGGATGTTTTTAAAGGGGAAGAACAAATAAGCTGGGAATAATCATCCTGTGACATTTCTTTTTTTTTGTTTTCTTTAAAATTTTTAAAAATTGAAGTATAGCTGATTTACAGTGTCTCAGGTGTACAGCAAAGTGATACACATATGTATATGTGTATATGTATTTTTTCTTTTTTAAAAAATTCTTTCCGTTATAGATATTGAATATAGTTCCCTGTGCTATACAGTAGGTCCTTGTTTATCTATTTTATATATAGTAGTGTGTATCTGTTAAATCCAAATTCCCAATTTATCCCTTGCCCCTCCTTTCCCCTTTGGTAACTGTAGGTTTGTTTTCTATATCTGTGAGTCCATTTCTCTTTTGTAAATAAGTTCATTTGTATCATTTTTTTATGTTCCATATATAAGTGATATCATATATTTGTCTTTCTCCGTCTGACTCACTTCACTTAGTATGATAATCTATAGGTCCATCCATTTTGCTGCAAATGGCATTATTTCATTCTTATATATATATATACATAACTCAGCCATAAAAAGGAATAACACACCCTTGTATATATATGCGCCACATCTTCTTTATTTATTCATCTGTTGATGAGCATTTAGGTCGCTTCCCTGTCTTGGCTATTTTAAATACTGGTGCTATGAACATTGGGATGCATATATCTTTTTGAATTAGAGTTTTCATCTTTTTGGTATATATGCGCAGGAGTGGGATTGCTGGATCATATGGCAACTCTATTTTTAGTTTTTTAAGGATCTGTGACATTTCTTAATCGTAGTTTCAGGGATCAGGATGTCTCCAGTTTACGATTCTCTAGCCAGGTGGTCCATGACTCGGGAGCCGGTTCACTCATCTTGCCCTGGAGAAGCAACCTGAGTTTGTACATTAATGGTAATATCTACAACAGCAATATTAGTATACGAGTGCTGTTATTGACAATAGCAATTTTAGTCATCTGACTCTGGTTGATTAGTGTTCAGTTAGCACAGCATTGTGGTCGGAGGGGACAAGAAAGGTTTAGGATAGAGAGATTAATCATAAACTCAGTAAGGGACTCGGTTTTAGGGGAGCTCAGTTTCACATATGCAACATATGGTCTTTTGTGTGTGGCTGCTTTCTCTTAGAATAATCTTTTAAGGTTCATGTGGCATGTATTTGTACTTCCCTTCTTTCTTTCTCTTTTTCTCCACGCCACGCAGCTTGTGGGATCTTAGTTCCCCGACCAGGGATCAAACCCATGCCCACTGCAGTGGAAGCACGGAGTCCTAACCACTGGACCACCAGGGAATTCCCAGTACTTCATTTCTTTTAATGGCAGATTAATACTCCATTGTGTAGACAGACCACATCTTATTTATCTGTTCATCAGTTGGACATTTGGGTTGTTTCCACTTTTTAGTTAGTATAAATAATGCTGCTGTAAAGAAAAGAATGTTGGCTGCCAGTCCAGTTCCATGAGGATCAAATCATTAGCCACTGCTGTTTCCCACCAACAGTGCACCTTGAGATGAAGTCAGGATGGAGAAAAATGGGACGCATTCTGTCCTTTGGGATACTGGCCCTAGGTAGTTGTATGATCAGGCCCCCAGGATGGCTGTTCTCTCTGTACATCCCCTGCTCAGCCAGTCCCTGCTTCACATACACTCTACTCACCTGACTGACTGACCTTTCCTCTTTATCATAGAGCCTAATCAGTAAATGCTTAATCAGCACCTTGCCCCCGGCCCCGGCCCGGCTGGTGAGTGTTCTAATCTTTATATCAGAATGTCTCCACTGTGATAGTTCATTAAAGCGGCAGTGAGGGGGCATGCCCCTCTGATGGTTTCCCTTGTAACCGATGACCCAACCTGATGTCATTTCCCCCATCACTGGTCACCCCCACCCCCCGCTGCAGCAAAGACGGCTGCCATGTCCTGCCTGCTGTCTGCCGTCTATGGTGGGGTGTCACTCGATGGCCCTTTTGCTTTGGACGTGTAGGACTCCCCTGTCCATTGATGTCTCTGTCATTATCTCTGGGCTCTTTCTGCAGTCTTGAGACTGGACAATTACAAGACTTGTAAGCCTGGAGAATGCAGTCCAGTAATAGTTAAGATGCAAATCTACTGAAAAATTTCAGTGATCCCAGATTCTTGCATCTTCCCATATGTAGAAAAGCACTCCCCCCAAAAAATAAAAAAATTAAAAAATAAATAATTTTCCAATAGTAAAAAAAAAAGAAAAAGAAAAAAAGAAAAGCACTAGAGGAAATTCCCTGGAAGTCCAGTGGTTAGGACTCTGCACTCTCACTGCCAAGAGCCCAGGTTTGACCCCTGGATGGAGAACTAAAATCCTATAAGCCAAGCAACATGGAAAAAAAAACCAAAAAACCAAACCAAACCAAACAAAAAAACCGCTAGAATCATCAACTTGAGATGTCTGTTCTTTTTGGTTAGCAGTAATCTTTTGAGGTTTGACTACCTATTTTTTCCAGGAAAAAAATTCATATATATCCTGGTTCCTTCCCTACCTCTTTGGAGCAGTTCCTCAGAGCTGAGAGGCTATCTCCTGGGCTATAGTCCTCAGCGAGATCATCTCAAAGTATTGTCTACTATCTCTTGTGATTTATTTGACTAATCGGTTATTTAAGCATGTGTTGTTTAATTTCCACGTCTGTGAAATCCCTAACTTTCTATCTGTTACTAATGTCTGCTTCACCCCCACTGTGATCAGAGAATATACTCTTTACAACTCAAGTCCTTTTAAACTTACTGAGGCTTATTTTATGGTCCAGGATATGGTCTCTCCTGGATAAGGTTCCGTGTGCACTGGAGAAGAATGTATGTTCTGCTGTCATTGAGCAATTCTGTCATGTTTTTAACCCACAGCACACGTGGACTCCTTGGACACTTAAAAACAATTAGTGTTTACCTAAACTAATTTCACACCCTTCCAGATATTTACAAACTCTCAGAATCACCTCCCTTCCTTCCTTCCTTTCTTTTTTTGGCAGGAAAGTGGGGTTTGTTGGTGGGAATGAGAAAGGAGGAACAATGCCAAGGCTCTCATGAGTGCAGGGCCCACCATTTGTCCAGGGGGCCATGATTAGGGATGTATTTGACCCCACAGTCATCCGGGCTGAGCTGTTTTTCTGCCACCATGTTTTCAAATTCATCCACGTTGAACTTGGTAAGTCCCCACTTCTTGGAGATGTGAATCTTCTGGCAGCCAGGGAACTTGAAGTTGGCCCTGCATAGGACTTCAATAACACACTCCTTTTTCTCAGCTTGATGGGTGGACACTGTGTCGTGGCCATTGTGGACCCTGGCCATTGTGCCCTGGGGCTTCCCAAAGGCACAACGCACACCTGTTGGAGACTAGATTGGGGACAGCATGCCAGACATGAATATCCACTGGCAAAGGCTGTCTCCAAGGTCCCTTAGGGCAACCCGTACAGGCAGCAGGCTGCATATATTACCGAGGAGGCTGGTGTCTGCAGCCTTCGAACACTGGGCCCCCACGGGGAAAGAGCATGGTCGGCTTAATTGGCTGCAAACAGAATCACTTTTCATACAAGGATTTATCCAAGTGTCCAGTAAAGTCAAATGAATCCTGTTCAAAAAGTCCTAGGATGCTCCTCTGTTAATTGCAGGAATATCATTGAGAAACGTAGCTATCTCCTAACTCTAGTGAATTCTAACACACAATACTGTACAAGCTTTCTGATCTTGAGTGGATTACTTAACCTCCATCTTCAGCTTCCTCATCTCAAAAATGTTGCAACTTTGCTTCAAGGATCATAAACGCTGCATAAAACACCCATCTCGATGTCTGGTATGTGGTAATGCTCAGTAAACAGTAACTATATATATATAATCACTATTAGGCTGTTTATATGCATACTGTCTAGCTTAATATGTATTATACTGTAAACTAGATATTATTAAATAAATGACATTATTTAATCTGTATTTTCTTCCTTCATAAACTAGATATTGGAAAAACAGAGTGTTTCGTTAAGTGACTTGCTGGCGTTATCTACCCAGAGAGTAAATGGCAGAGGCTAAATTTAAACTTTTGTTGATTTGATTGAAGAGACAATTTTCCTACCGCCGTTTTGAAAGTCTTTTCCTCTAGCACTTCTTTGCATTTGGAGTTTGAAAGTGGATAGAGGAGAAACTTCAAACAAACCAAACTGAATTACTAGGGGAGAAGATTACCAGCGTGTAGGAGCCCTTTCTTACTCCAAAGACGTCCAAAGGCCATTATAACTCCACTTAACCACCTTCATGCAGACTTTTTTTGGCCATGCCGCACAGCTTGCAGGATCTTAGTTCCCCGACCAGGAATCGAACCTGTGCCCCAGCAGTGAAACTGCTGAGTCCTAACCACTAGACCGCCAGGAAATTCCCCTTAATACAAATTTAAGTGGCATTTGGTAACTACTTATCTTCAGTGGTTAGTAAAGTTTCCACAGTAACTAGAGTATCTACATGTAAGGAAGATGAATTACTGAAAGAAGTGATTTCCACGAGGGTCTCTGACTTCAGGCAACCCTTCACCTACTACATATCCACCAGCATTGACCTTGATTCAAAGGACTCCTCCACACCAGCCCCTGTGAAAGCTCTTCTGTAACCCACTGGTGATAGTGGAATGCTTTATAAGTATAGAACAGTGATTCTCAACCTAGGGTGATCTTGTTTCTCAGGGGACATTTGGCACTATCTGAAGACATTTTTGTTGTCACAACCAAGGGGATGCTACTGGTATCTAGTGGATTTATGCCAGGGATGCTGCCAAAGACCATACAATGCACAGGACAGCCCCACAACAAAGAATTATCCAGGCCAAAATGTTAGTAAGACTGAGGTTGAAAAACCCTAGTCGAGAATCCCAGCCTTGCTGTTCACCAATTATATGACTTTCCCTCTCTGAGCTTCAGTCTCCTTATCTGTAAAGGTAAATAATATGATGTAGATATGAAGTACCTAGCACAGATAATAGGTGCTCAAATTTAGTTACTTTTGACATATGCTGAGATGTTGGGGGCCTAATTGTTCGTGAAAAGTGAGAAAACTTTTTTTCTTTTGAGATCTTTTCTTGCTTGCATTTCACAGCTTCTGCTAGTCAAGGCACTATTATAGCTGTTGAGAATTAAAGGGTGTTGACATTTGTTTCTCACTCAGAACAGCTCAGAGCCAGTACATTCCTCCACTGCTCCTGAATGATTTACACAATTTGGACGAGCTAAACACAAAGGGAAGCCTGGCTAAGTTGGGTCCAGATGTCTAGATAAATGCGGAGATTAGAACATAAGATATTTCTGGCTTTTAGGTCTGAACTCAGACCTCTACTGTAGAGGGGTTTTCTTACATTGTACGCTCTCATGAGTAAATAATACCAATAACTACAGCATTTCCCTTACTGAGTGCCAGGAAACACCCTCCCCACTCACTCTGCAGTTGGGTGAACAGGTTCAGGGAAGATAAGTTCCTTCCTTGCCCAAGTTACCGACCACTAATGAGTGGTAGGGGCTGGGATTCCAACCCAGCTGTCCTGCACTTTTCTACGGCTCTGTGTTATGTGTCTTTACCTAAGACTTAGGCCCTGACTCATCAGTCGGGAGATATCCCCCGGTAACAGGGCCCTGTGTTGGATATGTTCTCTTTGATAGACCCTCACGTTGGCTTTCCTTTTCACCACTTCTGCTCTCTTCCAGAGAGGCTACCTGATGGGATTAAGTATGTTCCAAACAGAAAGAAACTCTACGGAGAGTTTATTTTTCTGGAACAAATGGAAAAAAATTCTAAATTTGTTGGTCAAAATTAATTCTACTTACAATGTCCTATACTTTTAGTTAGTTAACTAAACTGTAGAGAGTCCAGGGTGACTGTAGACAGACTATACCAGAGGAAAGTGGTCGCCTTCAGGTATTTAATTTGACCACATGAGGTTTTTGGTTTTGAGGGTTTGGGGTTTTTTGTTTTTTGTTTTTGATTTTGATTTTGAATGCCTTTCTGTAGGGCACTACCACTCCCTGTATTGTATAACCCAGCTGCTTCATATTTTCTAAAGCCATTTGAGTTTTCAACCCTAAGCTACCTTTTTTTTTTTTTTTTTTTTTTTGCTGCGTTGGGTCTTAGCTGCAGCATGTGGGATCTTCACTGAGGCAAAAAGATCTTTTGTTTCGATGCAGGGGCTCCTCATTGCGGTGCACGGGCTTCTCTTTAGTTGGGGTATGTGGGTTTTCTCTCTCTGGTTGTGGTGCACGGGCTCCAGAGCGCATGGGCTCTGTAGTTTACAGCATGCAGGCGCTCTTGTTTGAGGCACAGGAGCTCAGTAGCTGTGGCACGCGGCCTTAGTTGCCCTGCGGCATATGGGATCTTAGTTCCCTGACCAGGGATCGAACCTGGGCCCCCTGCATTGGGAGTGCAGAGTCACCCACTGGACCACCAGGGATGTCCCATAAGCTACCCATTTTCTGAGGAAGCATTAAATAGAGGCTTGGAAGGCCCCGCTTCATTTCTAGAAGAGATTCAGAGTCAAACTTTTTTGTTTCGGCAATTTCTCACAAAGCTGAAATTTTGTTGATTTTGAGTAGGTTTGAGGCTCTGGGGAACACTGACATATATGTCTTGGCTGTGTGTTGTGCATGGGATAGTAAAACAGCTGGTTTTTGTAGAACAGCTCCTCCTGGTGGCCCTCTGACCTGAGTGTCTACAGCAAGAAAGTCTGTAGGACCCTAAACCTCTTCCAGGAAGAACAAAAGGAGGCAGCCCTCTTTCTGGAGGCCTTGCTGAGGCTGATCTGCACCTTCCTGAAGAATGGAATTTGAGTATGCCCTTCAAGCATCATGTACTCACTTTTGTGGTTTAGTTGAGACATGGTTATTTGAATGCAGTAGCAATTACCCAGAGCTAAGAGACAAAAAAAAAAAAAACCCCTACAAAAACTGATTGAGGTCAACGGGGTGGGGGAGGGTTGCAGGGGATGACGGCAGATTGGGATTGCCATATATACATTACTAATAAGAAAAAAAATCAAACTGTACACTTTGGATACATGCAGTTTATTGTATGTCAATAAAAGTTCTTAAAGAAAAAAATAAAGTAATAATGTAGAATAAAAAAAAAAAGAGGTCAACAGGACCCAGTTTTAATCTCTTTAGATAAAATGAGAGTACAAATGAGAGGTTTTCAATGAGAAAAGGAAAGTGAGCCATTAGGACACGTCCTTACATAGAGGTTCTGGTTTGGTTGGCCAACAAGAACAACAACAACGGAAGACGTTTTTACCGTTTCCGAGTAAAAACAGCAGCTCTCCAGGTGTCCCTATGACTCTGCACCTTTCAACGAACCCACGCACCTCACATAACACATGCCCAGCAACCCAGGATGGCAAGTTACAGCTTCTCTGAGTGTTGGCAGTAGGTGTCTCAGACCCGACTGGGTGTCCTGCCTGCTCCAGCTGTGTTCCTGATTGGCTTCTCACTCTTGATTATTTTCTTCATTGAAAGAGAAGGGCCGCCTATGTCCTTGCAGAATTACAGGACGTATTTGGACTCCACGGATCACCTTCACAGACTTGCCCTCCTGTTTCCAACACCTTTAGTAGATCAGGTTGTCCTCCCTGTCGGCTCAGGAACCAACCCCAGTGTGTGACTCAGGCCCTAACTAACCTGCTTAGTCTCTTACCAGCGGAAAGATTCAGAAACCTGCCGCTTTTCAAGGCCACCGGGCTCCATTTTTGCTCAAGGAGAGTGAAAGAAGCAGGTAATGGTTATTCCTTCAGTAAATGTTTGTTGAACGAAACACTGCATTTGGCCCTGGAGGTGAGCAGAGTGCCTGACCCACCTGATGAAGAGGGCAGCCTGATGAAGACTGAGGATGTCACACATTTTCACCAAGGTGCCCATGGTTACAGAAGGGAAGTATGGGTCCATGGGCTCATATGATGAGTGCAGCTAGTCTAGGAGGTAAGGAAGCCCTTTTCTCTGACTAACTTGCCCTTCCTCTGACTAACTTGAATTTCTTCATAAAGAGCAGACCCAGTGAGAGAGCTGTCACAAGCTAAATACTGAATCTTAAGCAAGTGGGTAACTCAGATAATTTATCTAAAATGGTTCAAGGTAGGGACTTCCCTGGAGGTCCAGGGGTTAGAACTCTGAGGTCCCACTGCAGGGGGCACGGGTTCAATCCCTGGTCAGGGAACTAAGATCCCACATGCAGGGCAGCGTGGCCAAAAAGAAAAAAAAAATGGTTCAAGGTATAGCAAGGGTCATGATGGGGACCCTAAAGTATGTCCCACCTGAGGGGCTCTGGGCCTGCGAAATCAGACAACTGAGCTTGCATGAAGACCCCCTCACCCCCGCCGACTTCTTAGTGGAAAAGGTATACTGCACGTTTGTGTGTCCGCTTCTCAGCATCCGATTCCTATCCTCCTCCAGCAACATACAGGAGTTCTTTTAGGGACTCTTCCTCTTTTCTCAGTCATGTGGTGTGAGGTGAACTGACCCTGCCGTCCTCTCTAGGGATAGGCCCTGATTGGTCTAAGCTCATCTGTATACACTGTTAACTTGGCCACAAAGATTGATTCAGACAAGGGCTATAACCTAATTTGGGCAAGTGAAAGAAGCTTCTCTATTCTGTGAGGGCTGATAGAAAAGAGCTCTCTGCTTGTGAGCATGTGAGGAGTGGAGGTGACTATGCTGGTCACTTTCTGCAGGCCACTTTTAGACCCAGAATACTGCGCTCCTCTGGGGAGCAGAGGCTGACAGAGGTAAGGGCAGCAGGAAAGCTTCAGTGACCAAGAAGCAACAAGTAGCCTCCCTGGGCCTGACTGGAAGGGCATTCCAGGCTCTCTTTTCGGGTGTTATTACTCTAAGACCGGGGTATAATTTGGAGCAACGAGGATTGCAGTTTCAAGTTTTTTCCGTAGCAGGCCCTCAGAGAGTTTTGAATAACTCTGTGGAATTATCTTTTGATGAACCGATAGAGTCTTCCGAGTAAATTGGAGTCTGTCCCCCAGGCCGGCGAGGTTCCTGGACTCCAAGCCTTCAGAGATTTCTTAGGTGGGAATCCATTAAGACTGCCGTCGTCCAAGGGCACCCAGTCAATTTTGACTAGCTTGGTGATGGCAGGATTTTTTTAAAATTATTCTCTCCAAGATAGGAATATTCCAGAAGACAGCGTCTGTCTTTAGGCACTATATATATATATATATATTTCAGTGATTGTGAGTCTGATCTTTGGTAGAAGAAAATTATATTTATTCTCATCTTCAAATACTACCTGTAAGCTGATGACTCATATCTTTCTACATCTCAACACTCTCCCCTGAGCTCCAGGCCCATACATCCAACAGTTTATTTGGAGTCTCCACGTGGATAGCTAACAGGCATCTCAAATTCAGCATGTCCAAAACTGAACTCAGGATCAGCTTCTTACAAGTTTTCTGCCTCCAGCCAGCGCTGACGAGCACAGTACCCCTCTCCACTTTGTCTACGTTGTGTCATCCGTGACGTTTCTTTCTCCCTTGGCTCCCACATTCAACAAATTTTGCCTCTTAAACTTCAGTTCCATCCACCTTTTCATTTCCATGTCCCCAATCCTACGCTAGACCATACGTGTAAGTTCCTTTTCCCCAACATGCACTGTTACCCCACCTCTACACAGCAGTGAAAGGGATCTTTTAAAGACCGAAAATTCAGCTATGTCACTCCCCTGTCCCAGCCCTTTATAAGTTCCCATTGTACCTAGAATACAACCTCAAATCCTTGTTACGTGGCTTAGAAGACCTCGCATAGTCTGGCCCCTGCCTGTGTCTGCAGCCTTCTCCCACACTCTGTTCCTGTTGCTCCAGCTGCCTTACTGCTGCTTGATCTCACCAAGCTTCTTCCAGTGTCTTCCTTCTGCCTGAAACTCTTCATTCTTCTACTGGCAACCCTTGTCCATCCTTCAGACTCAGCTTAGTGCTATCACTTCTTTGCGGAAGGCTTCCCTGACACCCTCCCCATCTCAGACTAGGTTTAGTCTCACTTTTATAAATACCCTCTATTGTTCCACAATTTCGTTTACACACTTGCTTAATTTTTCAAATGTCTATCATCTCCTTCTCTGGGCTCTAAGCTCTTGAGGGCAAGGTCTGTCTCTCTACCATCTAGGACCACACAGGCACACAGTAAGGACTTGGAAGCTATTTTTTGAAAAAATGAATGTATTAGAAGAGCATAGTTTCAAAAGAGGGGAAATATAGTGTTAAACTAATTTTAAAGAAAAGTTGGAGGGGGAGACGCTGGACAGATATGAAATAGATCGCTCCTGTTGATTCCTGTAACTCCAAGTGATCTGTCAGCCTTGCTTGCTTTACCTATGGGCTCACAGCTCTGGCTCTTTTATGTGTGGACATCATGTCCAGGCACAGATCCAGAATCTATTAGAATGATCTTTTTTGTTTGTATAAAACGTACGTTCTGACGAATGTACTCTCCTTAGATGGAGAGCATAGGTTTTAAGAGCCACTTACTACCGGAAGAAGCCTGGTCAGATTTTTTGATTCCTATGACCTTCAGTTTTTCCTTCTATAGTAGGTGATATTATCTGTCCTGCACATTTGACATGAAGGTTGTAATGAACTGCGTGGTGCACACAGGCATTCAGTACATACTGTCAGTACCGTCATCGTCATGTTAGGAATTTGTTTCTACCTACATAGCAATATTGTCCTGGTGACACGAAGCTAACAGTACTGATTTCCTTTGTGTATAGCCAAGGAGTGAAACACATTGCCCACGAGAAAAATGCTTTACCCCATACCTGACTATGAGTCCACCGAGGGCTGTGCAGCAACCGATACACCATGCTAACGTATATAACAAAGTCTGATACGACTTTGGCAAGCATTGGTTCAGAGATACTCAGTCTGAGGGACAGGGCATGATAACCTTTGCAGGAATTTGTTTCTCCATTCCTTCACTCAGGAGATGTTTGCTGACCCTTACTCTCTGCCAGGCATTTTCTTAGACATTAGGTACAGTGGTGCATAAGGCACTCGCTACTCTCAGGGAGCTTACAGTTGACCAGGGAGGCAGAGAGTATTGTTACCCACTGGTGGATGGTTGAGGTCAGCTGAGACCATTGCCTAGTTCACGCGTCTTTTGCCTTCTTGCTGTCACGAATGCGATTCTTCCTTGAGCATTGCCCCCACCCCTTTTACCTGGCTAACTCCTGCTTCAAGACTCACTTTGAGTGACACTTCCTCTTGAGGCATTTCCAGATTCCCCTCCTTCCCCCACCCCCATGTGAGGCTGGTTATGTGCTCTCTTCACACGTTATGCTTCTAGTATCCTGGCGCTTTCCTAGCTCATTGTAACCATCTATTTGCTCTCTACAGTAGCTGTTCCTCAAGCGCAAGAAGGTGTTTTATATAACCATATGTAACTGAAGTACGAGTTATATATAGTCTTAAGCTTTCCAGACTTTAGAAATCAGTCTTTTTTTTTCCCCCTGTGGCATGTGGAACTTCCTCAACTAGGGATTGAACCCATGTCCCCTGCATTGGAAGTGAGGAGTCTTAACCACTGGACCACGAGGGAAGTCTAGGAATCACTTTTTCTTTAAACCCCAGTAGTAACAGTCCAGATCCACGAACTCACTAGTCCGCACTCACTCCCTGTGGGTCATGTTGCCACTGCTTTGCCTGAGTATGGACATGAGACTCTCTTCTGATTTCCCCAAATACAAACAAGAACAGGACTTCAACAATTTGAAGTAATTTAATGAATACTTTAGGATAACAGAAAGGAACTTCAGTACAAAAAAGTTAACTTAAAAATAATAGATAGGGGGCTTCGCTGGTGGCACAGTGCTTAAGAATCTCTCTCCCAATGCGGGGGACACGTGTTCGATCCCTGGTCCGGGAAGATCCCACATGCCAAGGAGCAAATAAGCCCGTGCGCCACAGCTACTGAGCCTGCGCTCTAGAGCCCATGAACCACAACTATTGAGCCCATGTGCCACAACTACTGAAGCCCATGGGCCTAGAGCCCCTGCTCTGCAACAAGAGAGGCTGCCACAAAGAGAAGCCCGTGCACCACAACGAAGAGTAGTCCCCACTCACTGCAACTAGAGAAAGTCCCTGCTCAGCAACAAAGATCCAATGCAGTCAATAAATAAATAAATAAATAAATAAATAAAAATAATAGATAGGGGGCCTCCCTGGTGGCGCAGTGGTTAAGAGTCCGCCTGCCAATGCAGAGGACATGGGTTTGATCCCTGGTCCAGGAAGATCCCACATTGCCTCGGAACAACTAAGCTGGTGCACCACGACTACTGAGCCTGTGCTCTAGAGCCCATGAGCCACAACTATTGAGCCGGCATGCCACAATTACTGAAGCCCGAGCGCCGTAGAGCCCGCGCACTGCAACGAAGAGTAGCCCCTGCTCGCCGCAACTAAAGAAAGCCCGCCCACAGCAACGAAGACCCAACACAGCCAACAAATAAATAAATGAATAAAAATTTAAAAAATAATAGATATCCATTATTTTATTCAACACATTTAAAAATCTTTTGTGTCAAGCACTTTTGAAGACCTCGAGAAAATAGCTGTAAGCAAGACAGACAAAATGTCCCTACTTTCAGGCACTTGCATTCTTATGAGGAGAGAGATAGAAAACGAATACACTGCGATTTCAGAGAGTGATAAAAGCTATAGCTATGCTAAACCAGATTGATGAAATGGAGGGTAACAGAAATGGGAGTGCTTCTGTGGGGTGGGAGGAGGGATCTCTGGCCAGAGTTTCTCTTCAACCAAGATTTGAGAGCCACTTTGCCTGATGGTAGTAGCTTTGAGATAGGATCATTAAAAATTTGTTGGGCACACAGTTAAACTCCTATGGGGGGGTGAGGAGCAGGAGCAAATGCAGGAGAAAAAGGGTGGTCGGTAGGATTTTCACCCCAGCTGCTATCCAGACTGATGGGAAGGGAGACGTGGGTACAACTCATTAATGAGCATGGAGCTCAGAGCCTCTTAAAGACCGGCTGCCCTTGTGTGCTTGAGTCATCCATTTGACTCACCTTTCCTGAAAGCTATACAGAACACCTTCTAAAAACATCCTATGGCCAGCTCTCTACCTCTCCAGAGAAGTCAGCCGAGGTTACTTTAAGTGGTATCGGGAGCGGAGCTTGTTTTTGATTAAGTACCATCCCTATGTTAATTACAATTCTGTTCCCCAGGAATCCCAGACAGAGGAACAGAGAGAAGTGAACTGGCTTGGTTCTGCTCTCTATTTATACACAGTCCCACCCATGGCAAATCACAGCGTTTTTGCTTGAAAAAATATCTTAGTTATTCCTCTGATGTCTTCAAAAAATGACAGCCACCATCTTGAGAGATGATATGCTTTTGGGACTTTCCTGGCAGTCCAGTGGTTGGGACTTTGCCTTTCAGTGCAAGGGGTGCAGGTTCGATCCCTGGTCAGGGAGCTGGGATCCCACATGCCTCGCACCCAAAAAAACCAAAACATAAAACAGAAGGAATATTGTAACAAATTCAATAAAGACTTTAAAAATGGTCCATGTCAAAAAAAAAAACAAAAAAAAACATAAAAAACATGATATGCTTCTCACATGCAAATCAATGACTCATCTGTGACAGTTTTTCTTCTAATTCAGAGAGAACTTTGCATTTTAATTCTATTCTTTTCCTCTGTTGGTTCCAGCCTCATTTTTGGTTAAATACTATCCTGGACTACAAAAGAGGATGGACCTTTGAGATTCAGTGATTTAGGCATTTATCCAACTAGACTATTAAACATCTGCTCCTCAAGTTTCCTCCTTTCTACGTGAGATAATAGTATCTCTCAAAGTTCTGAGGATTAAACAAGACACCTATGATATAGAAAGTCTACCTACCTCTTTTCATGCCAATGAGCCCAGAGGTTCACATTCTGTTCCACAAAAAGGACTGAATGTAACTTTATATACAACATAAAGTGAAATGGAATTACATAGTTTTTCCAGTAACTGCAAACAAGTGAAGAAGAGATTTCTCAAAAAGCTACATATGGAATTACCACATGACCCAGCAATTCCACTCCTAAGTATATACCCAAAAGAAAATGAGGCCCCAAACAGACACCTGCACATGACTGTTCATAGTGGCACTATTCACAATAGCCAAAAGGTGGAAACAACCCAAGCGTCTCTCAACAGATGTGATCTGTCCATACAATGGAATATTAGCCGTAAAAGGAATAAAGTTCTGATACATGCTTCCAAATGGATGAACCTTAGAAACATTATGCTAAGTGATAGAAGCCAGACACAAAAGGACAAATATTGTGTGATTCCACTTACACAAAATATCTAGAAAAGGCAAAGTCATGGAGACAAAAAGTAGGTTAGAGGTTTCCAGGGCCTGGGAGTGGGGTAGGGAGAGGAAATGGAGAGCTATGGCTTAATGGTTACAGAGTTTCTGTTTGGGGTGATGAGAAAGTTTTGGAAGCAGGTGATGATTCCCCAACAATGTGAATGTAATTAATGACACTCAGCTGTATTCTTGAAAATGGCCAATTGTATGTTATGTGTATTTTACACATACACACACACACAGGGTTGCTTTAAAAAAGTAAGGAAGATAGGGGAATTAGGATGATTTAAAATTGGCTGCTGTATTTAGTTCTCATTTCACTTCTTCTGAGTACCGATTGTTCCTAAGAGGTATGGTTACATTCGCCTTTCTGCTATCCCAGTAGCATGGATAGATAGTGGGTTTTCTTTCCATATTTAATAAATGGACAGAGTGTTTGAATCATAGGCTCAAGGAGTGATGTGCTCATTCCTGTTGCGATACAAAGAGTTTGGAATAGAATTGAGACTAGGATTCAAATGCCATATTTTATTGATTTTTTTTAGATTTATTTTATTATTTATTTTTTAATTATTTTTGGCTGCATTGGGTCTTCATTGCTGCACATTGGCTTTCTCTAGTTGTGGTGAGCAGGGGCTACTCTTTACGGCGATGCGGTGGTTTCTCATTGCAGTGGATCCTCTTGTTGCGGAGCACGGGCTCTAGCTGCTCAGGCTTCAGTAGTTGTAGTGCACGGGCTTAGTTGCTCCGAGACATGTGGGATCTTCCCCGCCCAGGGATCAAACCCGTGTCCCCAGCATTGGCAGGCAGATTCTTAACCACCGCGCAACCAGGGAAGCCCTTATTGATTTCTTAAAAGTTATACAAGTAATATGTTAATTTCTCATTGAAAACCTATGCGTTTTTCTAGGAAGATTCAGTAGTAACAAATTTCCAGATCTCTCTGGATATTTGAGGTTTGATGAGCTTTGATCATCTGAAACCAGATTCTACCTTTCAATTTCCTTATTTTTTATTCAGTTGAGCTCCAAACCTCAGGACATCGTCAATGTGTTCCTCTCCTTGGCTTCACACTACAGTCAGTTCATAAACTCTTCCTTTGAAATGATTGGTCCTTAAGCTCCCCCCTCCTGAGGTGCCCCATCCTCACCACCTTGTGGCTCAGTCCTTTAAAAATTTTTTTAATTGAAGTATAGTTGATTTACAATGTTGTGTTAGTTTCTGCTGTAGAGCATAGTGGTTCAGTTATATATGTATAAATTCTTTTTCATATTCTTTTCCATTATGGTTTATTACAGGATATTGAATATAGGTCCCTGTGCTATACAATAGGACTTTGTTGTTTATCTATTTGATATATAATAGTTTGTGTCTGCAAATCCCAAACTCCTAATTTTCCCCTATCCCAGCCCCTTCCCCCTTTGGTAACCATAAATTTGTTTTCTATGTCTGTAAATCTGTTTCTGTTTTATAACTAAGTTCATTTGTATCATATTTTAGATTCCACATACAAGTGATATTATATGGTATTTGTTTTTTTCTCTTTCTGACTTGCTTCATTTAGTATGATAATCTCTAGGTCCATCCATGTTGCTGCAAATGGCATTATTTCATTCTTTTTTATGGCTGAGTAGTATTCCATTCATCTGTTGATGGACATTTGGTTGCTTCCATGTCTTGGCTATTATAAATAGTGCTGCTATGAACATTGGGGTGCATGTATCTTTTTGAATTAGAGTTTTCTCCGGATATGTGCCCAGGAGTGGGATTGCTGGATCATATGGCAACTCTACTTCTAGTTTTTTAAGGAATCTTCATATTGTTTACCATAGTGGCTGCACCAATTTATATTCCCACCAACAGTGCAGGAGGCTTCCCTTTTCTGCAAACCCTCTCCAGCATTTATTATTTGTAGGCTTTTTGATGATGGTCATTCTGACCAGTGTGAGGTGATACCTCACTGTACTTTTGATTTGCCTTTTTCTAATAGTGGGTGATGTTGAGCATCTCTTCGTGTGCTTATTAGCCATCTATATGTCTTCTTTGGAGAAATATCTATTTAGGTCTTCTGCCCATTTTTAAAAAAGTATATTTTTGGCCATGCCATGTAGCATGCGAGATCTTTGTTCTCCAACCAGGGATTGAATCTGTGACCTCTGCAGTGGAAGCATGGAGTCTTAATCACTGGGCTGCCAGGAATTCCCCTGCCCATTTTTTGATTGGGCTGTTTGTTTGTTTGTTTTGTAATTGAGTTGTATGAGCTGTTTGTATATTTTGGAAATTAAGCCCTTGTTGATCACATTGTTTGCAAATATTTTCTTCCAGGCAGTAGGTTGTCTTTTCATTTTGTTTATGGTTTCCTTTGCTGTATAAAAGCTTATAAACTTGATTAGGTCCCATTTGTTTATTTTTGCTTCTATTTCTATTGCTTTGGGAGACTGACCTAAGGAAACATTGGTAAGCAATGTTTTATGTCAGAGAATGTTTTGCCTATGTTCTCATCTAGGAGTTTTATGGTGTCATGTCTTATATTTAAGTCTTTAAGTCATTTTGGGTTTATTTTTGTGTATGGTGTGAGGGAGTGTTCTAACTTCTTTGACTTATATGCGCTGCGTGATTTTCCCAACACCACTTGCTAAAGGGACTCTCTTTTCTCCATTGTATATTCTCATGTGTTTTGTCAAAGATTAATTGGCCATAGGTGAGTGGGTTTATTTCTGGGCTCTCTGTTCTGTTCAATTGATCCATATGTCTATTTTTGTGCCAATACCATGTTTTGTTTACTGTAGTTTTGTAGTCTGAAGTCTGGGTGGGTTATGCCCCCAGCTTTGTTCTTTTTCCTCAGGATTACTTTGGGAATTCTGGGTCTTTTATGGTTCCATATAAATTTTGGAATTATTTGTCCTAGTTCTGTGAAAAATGTCATCGGTAATTTGATAGGGATCGCATTAAATCTGTGAATTGCTTTGGGTAGTATGGTCATTTTAACAATATTAATTCTTCCCATCCAAAAGCATGGGGTATCTTTCCATGTCTTTGTATCATCTTCAGTTTCCTTTATCAATGTTTTATAGTTCTCAGCATATAAGTCTTTCACCTCCTTGGTCAGGTTTATTCCTAAGTATTTTTTGATGCAATTTTAAAGGGGATATATTTTTTTTTAATTTCCCTTCTGATATTTCATTGCTAGTGTAAAGAAATACAACTGATCTCTGTATGTTAATCTTGCATCCTGCTACCTTGATGAATTCATTTATCAGTTCTAGCAGTTTTGGGGCAGAGTCTTTAGGGTTTTCTATATATAGTAACATGTCATCTGCATATAAAGACAATTTTACCTCTTCCCTTCCAATTTGGATACCTTTTATTTCTTTTTCTTGTCTGATTACTGTGTCTAGGACTTCCAGTACTATGTTGAATAGAAGTGGTGAGGGTGGTGAGAATAGAAATTATCATGAATGGATGTTGAATTTTAGCAAATGCTTTTTCTGCATCTATTAAGATGATCATATGGTCTTTGTCTTATGTGTTGTTGGATTTGGATTGCTAATTTGGTCTGCAATTTTCTTTTTTTGGTAGTGTCTTTGTCTGGTTTTGGTATCAGTGTTATGGTGGCTTCATAGAATGCCTTCGAAAGTGTTCCCTCCTTTTCAGTCTTTTGGAAGAGTTTGAGAAGATTGGTATAAATTCTTCTCTGTATGTTTGGTAGAATTCCCCAACGAAGCCATCTGGTCCTGGACTTTGGTTTGCAGGGAGTTTTATAATTATTGTTATTATTATTATTATTACAAATTCTATTTCACTTCTATTGATCAATCTGTTCAAATTATCTATTTCTTCTTGATTCAGTTTTGGTGGGCTGTATGTTTCTAGAAACTTCTCCATTTCTTCCAGGTTGTTCAGTTTGTTGGTGTATAATTGTTCATAGTTTTCTCTCTCTCTCTCTCTTTCTTTTTTTAATATTTTTGTGGTATTGGTTGTTATTTCTCCTCTTTCATTTCTTATTTTGTTTATTTTGGTCCTCTCTCTTTTCTTCTTGGTGAGTCTGGCCAGAGGTCTATTGATTTGTTTACCCTTTCAAAGAACAAGCTCTTTGTTTTATTGATTTTTCTATTGTTTTTTAATCTCTATTTTATTTATTTCTCAGAGAGATGCCTCTTAAGATGTCTGCAATGACTAACCTCATCCTCATGTGTTGATTCTTCCAAGATTCAGTCTTCAACCTTGGAGACCCTCTCAAGTTTGGAGGTTAATTCACTTTTACCTCATCTTTATTGACTACATTGTATTATATGTTTCACATGCCTAATAGAAATGTAAAATGGAGAAAAGAGGTGTCAAACTTATCTCCTCACCACAGACCTATTAAATCACATATGCATTTTGACATCTCTGGCAATTTGTAGGCACAATTTTTTTTAAGAACTTTTATTGAGATACAGTTAACATACAATAAACTGCACATATTTAGAGTGTACAATTTGGTATTTTTTTTCTTATTAGTAATGTATATATGGCAATCCCAATCTCCCAATTCATCCCCCCCAATCCTCCCCACTTTCCCCACTTGATGTCCATATGTTTGTTCTCTACATCTGTGTCTATTTCTCTGTAGGCACAATTTTTAATAGCTTTATTGAGATATAATTCATTTACATATCAATTTGAAGTATGCAATTCAGTGACTTCCCTTGGTGGTTAAGAATCTGTCTTGTGATGCAGGATACGCCAGTTCAATCACTGGTCAGGGAATTAAAATCCCACATGCCGTGGAACAACTAAGCCTGCGCACTGCAACTAATGTGCCTACGCACTCTGGAGCCTGCACACCACAACTGGAGAGAAGCCCACACATCACAACAAAGAGCTTGTGCGCTGCAACTAAGACCCATTGCAGCCAATAAATAAATAAATAATAAATATTTTGAAAATAAAGTATGCAATACAATGGTTTTTAGTATGTTTACACAGTTGTACAACCATCACCAAATCTAATTTTAGAATGTTTTCATCACCCCCCAAAAAGCTCCTTATCCATTAATAATCACTCTGCATTTTCTCCCCGCCATTCTCACTAGTCCTTGGCAAGCAATAATCTATTTTCTGTCTCTTCCTATTCACCTATTTTGGATACTTAATATATAGATATATAATATTTGGTCTTGGGTGACTGCCTTCTTTCACTCAGCATAATGTTTGAAAGATTCATCTGTGTTGCAGTATGTTTCAGTACTAAATTCTTTTCAGGACTGAATAATATTCTATTGTATGAATGGACAGAGCTGTCCATTCATCAGCTGATGGATATTTGTCTTCACAAAGCTATCATAAATAGTGCTGCTATAAGCATGTGTGTACATGTATTTGAACACCTGTGTTCAGTTCTCTTGGGTATGTAACTAGGAGTGGAATGGCAGGGCCATATGACAACTCTGTGTCTGACTTTGTGAGGATCTGTCAAACTGTTTTCCAGCAGCTGCACCATTTTACATTCCCACGAGCAATGCACAAAGGTGCTAATTTCTCCAAATCCTCACCATAATTTTTCTTATCTGTTGTTTGTTTTGTTTTGTTTTGTTTGCTGTGTCACACAGCTTGTGAGATCTTAGTTCCCCAACCAGGGAATGAACCCAGGCCACTCCAGTAAAAGCACTGAGTCCTAACCATTGGACCACCTGGGAATTCCCTTATCTTTATTTCTTTTTTTATAAATATTTATTTACTTGGCTGTGCTGAGTTTTAGTTGCAGCACACGGGATCTTAGTTGTGGCATGCGGGATCTAGTTCCCTGACCAGGGATCAAATCCAGGCCCCCTGCATTAGGATTGCAGAGTCTTATCCTCTGGACCGCTAGGGAAGTCCCCCCTTATTTTTCTTTTTGATTGTAGTCAACCTAGTGAGTGCAAAGTGGTATCTCATAGTGGTTTTTGATTTGTTGTTCCCTAATGATTAATAATGTTAAGCATCTTTTCATGTGCTTATTGGCAGTATGTGTATTTTCTTTGGAGAAAATCTATTTCAGGTATTTTCCTTTGCCTATTTTCAAATTAGCTTTTTATTATTGAGTTGTAAGAGTTCTTTATGTAGTCTTGATACTAAACACTTATCAGATGTATGATTTGTAAATATTTTCTTTCATTCTGTTGATTGTATTTTCACTTTTTTTTTTTAGGCCACACATGTGGGCTGCGGGGTCTTAGCTCCCCGAAAAGTGATCAAACCCATGCCCCCTGCATTGGGAGCATGGAGTCTTAACCACTGGAATATTACTCAGCCATAAACAAGAATGAAATAATGCCATTTGCAGCAACATGGATGGACCTAGAGATTATCATACTAAGTGAAGTAACTCAGAAAGAGAAAGACAAATACCACATGATATCACTTATACGTGGAATCTAAAATAAGACACAAATGAACATATCTATGAAACAGAAACAGACTCACAGACATAGAGAACAGACTTGTGGTTACCAAGGGGGGGGGAGGGGGAGGGAAGGACTGGGAGTTTGGAATTAGCAGATGCAAACTTTTATAAATAGGGTGGATAAACAACAAGGTCTTATAGTATAGCACAGGAATCTATATTCAATATTCTGTGACAAATCATAATGGAAAAGAATATGAAAAACTATATATATGCACATATATATGTAACTGAACCACTTTGCTGTACATTAGAAATTAACACAGCATTGTAAATGAATTATACTTCAATAAAATTAAATTTAAAAAAGGATACTACTCCATTCCTGACTGTATCTTTATTATTTTTCTAACCAATCACGACTTTTAAATGGTATTGTTGCAGAAATCGATCCGTCGAGAAACCAAGCCCCACACTCGGAGGGTTGGAGAACTCAGATTTATTAAGCCGGCGGCACCAGACCAGCTAACGCTCCAAAGTTCTGGGCCCCGAACTCAGGGTGAGCTTTACGTTTATAGTGCACATGTTTACAGAGCATGGAAGTTTCCAAACAGAAACTTACAAGAGCAGGTGTAGAACATTCCATTTTTTAGCAAAACATCTTAAAGTTACATTGAATTGTTAGGTCATCCTGTTTTTGTGTTTTTCTCAGCACAGCAAGCATATTTCACAAAAGCAAAACAAGCATGGAGTTGTTTTTAGCTGAGTGTAAGTTTCTAACTTTCTTCTTCAGTATGGTATCTCATTTTGATAAGATGTCTGAGAGTTTAAATCCAGAAAATAAGATAGAAAATGGGTGTTTTGACTGTTTTTACCCACGTTTGAAAAACACTTTGGGACTCTAATTTTAAGTTTTATAAATCTGAAATTCTTTTATGTATTAATACTTCACTTTTTTTTCTATCACCCAGAGTCATCTGTGCTTTCTGTTTGATCTAAAAACCAATTTTCACCATTGACAAACAGGCTATTGCAAGAGTAAATCTGTTTTAAATACAGGGCTGTTATTCATCAAGGCCTTAATAATATAAATTAGAACAGCATAATTTACAGTAAACATTGTAATACTATGTCACAAATCAAATTAAATCCTCATTATAGAGCTAATTTACCTGTTCAATTGGACAGAAAATTAAATGTTTCTGTTCATAAATACAGATTATTTCTGTATAAGTTTTCTCAGATAATGCTTTGAAAATTAATAATAGTTTTTTAACCCACAAATTTGGAATTTTTAAAATGCTTTAAAACATGCTCTGTGCCAAGTAAGACATACTAATGGAAATTATAAAATAATCTAAAGCGTAAATTAGAATGAAAATACTATATTTTAAAATCTGTGACTATAGTTAAAGTGGTACTTAGGGAAGTATCAGAAAAAAAATGTCTGAAAGCTATTAAGCTGAGTATCCAATTTTGTAACCAAGAAGGACCCCATGGGGGCCTTCCTGGGACAGACCCCTCCCCAACATCCTCTGCTTTAGCTCGTTTCTGAAGTAGCTAGATAACAGTATCTGCTGCACATTTCCTGAGCTGTTTTACAGATGCTAAAACCCCCACCAAATGGAAGACTTAACTACTTGATGAGCCTGAGCACACAGCCCCCAGTCCTGCTGGAGCCTAAGGGTTAACAATGTTAACTCCTGTGACATCTCCCTTTACCTCACCATCAACCAATCAGAGAATTGTGCCCAAGCTGATCACATACCCTGAGACTCCCCTCCCTTACCTGGTCTTTAAAAAAGGCTTTCCTGAAACCCACTGGGGAGTTTGGGTGTTGTGAGCACTAGCTGTCCTGGACTCCTTGCTTGGTGCCCTGCAATAAACGCTGCACTTTCCTTCACTACAACCTAGTGTCAGTAGATTGACTTTACTATGTGTGGGCAAGCAAACCCACACAGTTTGGTTTGGTAACAATTTCAGAGATTGGAAAGGAAAAACAGCAGTGGAAGGAAGAAAAAATAAAGAGAAGGGCCAGAAAATGAGAGAAGAAAAACAAGCAGTTGAGGATCAAAAGAGCCAAGAAAGATAGTTCTTTGAAAAAACTAATAAAATCTACATACTTTTTGGCAAAACTGAACAAGGGGGAAAAAAGTCTAAAGCTGAGATTAAAGGTAAAGTTGAGATTAAAAAGATCATAGACTTCTGATTTGAACATGGCAACTTAAAGTCAGAATTTCCCTCTTTTCTTCCTTTAATCATGTAAAACAGCCATAAAAAGAACGAGAAACAAAACACAAATGACATTTTCAGTGAAACCAGGAGGCAACGAAAAACCCAGGCACCCACACAGGTAGCAAAGTAATGGATCTAAAGAGATAAGACACAGTGAAGAAAGGACACAATAGCTACAAATCTAAGAAAGACCCAACAAAAGTACACCTCTCAGAGTTGGGAGACACACCTGTAGTGGAAATCCTCAATCCCTCACTTCAATAGTATGAACTCAGTGATGACTAGTGGCAGGAGATTCCAGACCAGGTTCTGAGAAGCAGAGGATTTAGGTCTGTATGGGTTTATGTTTAGAATAAGGTTTATGTTTAGAAGGTAATCTCTCTCTGTAACAGTGAAGAAGAGATTTTGAATTGTGAAAACACCAAAACTCCCTATTCACTACTGGAATAGTGAATAGGGAGTTTTGGAGTGTTCCTGGAGTGAAAAAAAAGTTTCACACGTAAGACTTTAGATTCTAAGGAAAATTCCAGCTACCTTGAAATAAGGCCCAGGCATCCCCTCCACTACAGACCTCTGCAAATTCTGGTTTGGAAACATCTCTTTCAAAAGTGATTAATTAAAAGAAGGATCCTACAGTATCTCTATAAAGATAAAAGAAAAGGGAGGAAAAGGAGAAGAAAAAAAAAAAAGCAGGTGATAAACTCTCACTAGAAAAAAAAAGTTGCAACAGAACAGATAAAACTTTAGGGCAAACATTTTGCTCTAAAATTAACAACAAGCATTGCCTCTATGAAGCAAAAGAACAATGAAGAAAAATAGCAGTTGGGGCAGAAATTGTGAGCAGATGGGATGAGATAAAGAATAATTTGTCTAAGTTTAGGAAAGAAGTGGAGGAAAATAAATTCATCACTGAAATGATACTGAATTCAAAGATCTCAAAAGAAAATAAAGACTGTAAAGGACTCTAAGAGAGGACACACATGAAGAAGCAATCAGGTACCCGGGGACGGGGGCGCAGGGTGGGAGTGGGAGGTGGGTTGAATTGGGAGATTGGGATTGACATATATACACTACTATGTATAAAATAGATAACTAATGAGAACCCACTGTATAGCACAGAGAACTCTACTCAATGCTCTGTGGTGACTTAAATGGGAAGGAAATCCAAAAAAGAGGGGATATATGTATAATAGAGAGAGGATTCACTTTGCTGTACAGCAGAAACTAACGCAACATTGTAAAGCAATGTTAATTTTAAAAAGTTCCCCCCCTTTGTTAAAATACTTTTGCAAAATTATGAACTAAATATAATTTTAAACAGCCAAAAAAAAAAAAAAAAAAAAAGAAGAAGAAGAAGAGGAAGAGGAAGAGGCAATCAGGAAAAGTTGAAACAAGAGTATTGAGTGTTACTGAGTCCAAGCTTGAACTGCTCACCGCATGAATTAAGAGGCGAGGTGTTGGGGAAGAAATAATGACTTTATCAAAAAGCCAGCAGACTCAGAAGATGGCAGACCAGTGTCCTAAAGAACCATCTTACCCAAGTTAGAATTCAGGCTTCTTTTATACTTAATGGGGAGGGAGTGTGGCTAGTTGTTGCAGACGTCTTGGTGCAGGCCAGACCCCAGAGGGGATGTGATGGTCCTTTGCTCTTGAAGCTGTCCACATAAACCTGGTCAGGATGCTCCTGTAAACCTCCAAGAAGACAGATGTTATTTTCTGTTCTGCAATTTTTTATCTCTATATGAATGAAACAGTATTAGGGCTTTAGGGCTCAAGCCTGGGAGGCAGAGCCTTGGGAAAGGGCTATTATGTATATTTCAGATTACAGGCAACATTCTTTTATGAAGCTGCAGAGCCAGAATGACTTAGCACGGGCAACAGTGCACAAAGTTTAGAGCTCCAATATGGAGTCAGGTTTGTTCTTCTCTGTGAAAAAAGAACTAGAGAGAAAATTATAACTGCGGAGGATAGACAGAGAGATCTATCATGCATGTAATGAGAGTCCCTGAAGAAGAAAATCAAAATAAGGTAATAGAATACTTGAATATTTTAAAAGATAAGAACCAGGCTTCCTAGGTGGCGCAGTGGTTAAGAGTCTGCCTGCCAATGCAGAGGTCACGGGTTCGATCCTAGCTCCAGGAAGATCCCACATGCCGCGGAGCAACTAAGCCCGTGTGCCAAAAAAAAAATAATAATAAAATAAAACATAAGAACATTATAAGAAACAAAATTTCAGACTGTACTATTCAATACAATAGCCACTAGCCACATGTGGCTATTTAAATTATAATGAAATAAAATGTAAAATTCAGTTCTTCAGACACACTAGCCACATTCAACTGCTCAGTAGCCACAGGTGGTGTGTGGCTGCAGAATTGGGCAGCATAGATATAGAACATCATGTTGTCACCAAAAGTTCTATTGGGCAGCACTGTTCCAGACCAATAACTCTTCATGAATGTAAATGCAAAATTCCTTAAAAAAAATTAGCAAATCAAATACACTGATATACAAAAAGGATGAGATATCAGCCAATCACCATGTTAACAGAATAAAGGATAAAAAGCATGAGATTAACTCATTAAATGCGGGAAAGCATTTGACAAAATTTAAAAGCGATTAATGATGGAAACAAACAAACAAAAAATCAGTGAATTAGGAGCTGAAGGGAATTTCTGAAACCTAGTAAAAGTCATCAACAAAAAAATCTACAACTAACATGGTTAACAGTGAAATACTAAATAACTTTCTCTGAAGATTAGGAACAACATAAGGAATGTCTTCTCTTGCCATCTCTACTCAACAATACACTGGAGATCCCAGCAGAGCCATATGTCAAGAAAAATAAATAGGACTTCCTAGGTGGCGCAGTGGTTAAGAATCCACCTGCCAATGCAGGGGACATGGGTTCCATCCCTGCTCCAGGAAGATTCCACATGTGGCGGAGCAACTAAGCCTGTGCGCCACAACAATTGAGCCTGCACTCTAGAGCCTATGAGCCACAACTGTTGAGCCTATGTGCTGCAACTACTGAAGCCCATGCTCCTAGAGCCGGTGCTCCACAACAAGAGAGGCCACGGCAATGAGGAGCCCCCACACCACAACAAAGAGTAGTCCCTGCTTGCTGCAACTAGAGAAAGCCCGTGTGCCTCAATGAAGACCCAATACAACCAATAAATAAATACATTAAAAAAAAAAGAAAGAAAAAGAAATAGAAGACATAAAGAAAGAAAATGGAGAAGTATAGTGGTCTTTATTTACAAAAGACACAGTTGTAAATGTAGACAATCCTAAGGAACTTGAATTGATAAGTGAATTTAATAAGGTCACAAGACCAATTTACAGATTCAACTGTATTTCTATATATTACCAACAAGTAAGTGAAAAATAGAAAGTTAAAAATATATTTTATAATAGCATCAAAACCCATAGAATACTTAGAAATAAGCTTACAAAACATATGTACTTTTCTATACTTAAAACTATAAAATGTTTCTGAGAGCATTTAAAGGCTGAAATACACACCTATGGTCAATTAATCTTTGACAAAGGAGATGACAAAGGAGATACAATGAAGAAAAGACACTCTTTAGCAAGTGGTGTTGGGAAAGCCACACAGTGCATGTAAGTCAATGAAGTTGGAACACTCCTTTACACCATACACAAAAACTCAAAATGGCTTAAAGACTTAAATATAAGACAAGACACCACAAAACTCCTAGATGAGAACATAGGCAAAACATTCTCTGACAATGTTTTGACATTGCTACCAATATTTTCTTAGGTCAGTCTTCCAAGGCAATAGAAATAAAAGCAAAAATAAACAAATGGGACCTAAACAAATTTATAAACTTTTGCACAGCAAAAGAAATCATAAACAAAATAAAAAGACAACCTACAGACTGGGGGAAAATATTTGCAAACAATGTGACCAACAAAGGCTTAATTTCCAAAATATACAAACAGCTCACACAAGTCAGTAACAACAACAATAAGTATAGCCCAATCAAGTAACGGACAGAAGACCTAAACAGGCGTTTCTCCAAAGAAGACATACAGATGGCCAAGAGGCATGTGAAAAGATGCTCATCATCAAAATGCAAATCAAAACTAGGATGAGGTACCACCTCACACTGGTCAGAATGACCATCATCAAAAAGTCTGCACATAACAAATGCTGGTGAGGGTGCGGAGAAAAGGGAGCCCTCCTACACTGTTGGTGGGAATGTAAACTGGTGCAGCCACTGTGGAAAACAATATGGAGGTTCCTTAAGAAACTAGAAACAGAGTTGCCATATGATCCAGCAATCCCATTCCTGGGCATATACCTGGACAAAACTCTAATTCAAAAAGATGCATGCACCCCTGTGTTCGTCACATTATTTACAATAGCCAAGACATGGAAACAATCTAAATGTCCATGGATAGAAGAATGTATAAAAAAAGATGTGGTAGGGAATTCCCTGGGAGTCCAGTGGTTAGGACTCTGCACTTTCACTGTCAGGAGCCTGGGTTCAATCCTTGGTTGGGGAACTAAGATCCTGCAAACTGCGTGGCACAGCCAGAAAGAAAAAAGAAAAAAAAAAAGATTTTGGTGTACACACACACACACACACACACACACAATGGAATATTACTCAACCATAAACAAGATTGAAATAATGCCATGTGCAGCAACTTGGATGGACCTAGAGATTATCATACTAAGTGAAGTAAGTCAGACAAAGACAGATATCATATGATATCACTTATATGTGGAATCTAAAATACAACACAAATGACCATATCTATGAAACAAAAACAGACTCACGGACATAGAGAACAAGTTTATGGTTACCAAAGGGGGAAGAGGGTGAGAGAGGATAAATTAGGAATGTGGGTTTAACAGATATACACTACAATATATAAAATAGATAAACGAGATATTGTGGAGCCCTATGTCAAAGACACGGAACAAAAGAAGCCCCTGGACTGAACACGATAGCAGCTGTCGGCAAAGGCTCTCTTGACCTTGGCCAAACAGCCCCTCCCCACCCCAAGACCTTGGCTGAATAGAGCACCTGCCCCCCTCCCCCGCCATTACTAGGTAAAGTATCCAACATTTAGCAACCTGACCAATCACCGAATAAGACACTTTGCCTTATGGTGTACTGAGCAATCAATTAATGCCATTTTTCTAGCAAGAATTTTCTTTGTCTTGAGGATATAAAAATTAGCTACAATCCCACAAAAGCGTTGGCTCTCCCTGGTCTGCCAGGAAGTCATCCTGCTGTCTTTACAGCATCCCTTTGCTCTAATAAAGTCTATCTTCCTTACATTCTGCTTTGTGTCTGGAAATTCTTTTCCAACCCACTCTTGGACCTCAACAGATATATAGCACAGGGAACTATATTCAGTATCCTATAATAAAACATAATGGAAAAGAAAAGAAAAAAAAAGCGATGCTGTGGCAGTTACAGGACTAGCCTTTAAGAGGACTAGCAGAGTCTACTCCCTTTCTTAGAGGTCTACCACCATATAAGAACTCCAACCTCCCTGAGACCATCAAGCTGAGAGGAACACCAAGCTAGCCATGTGGAGAGGCCACATAAGAAGAAAGAGATGCCTGGCCAGGTCTCAGATACTCTAGCCATCTGACTGAGGCACCAGACTTGTGAGTGAAGATGCCCTCCTGTATATTCCAGAATCAGGAGATACTCCATGCAGCTCAAGAATTGCCCAGTGGACCCTGGCCCACGTTGTAGAATCATGAAATATAATAAATTGTTTTAAGCTACTAAGTTTTGGGGTCATGCACCAATAGAAAATGATCTCCATGAAAGAAAGGTATAGAACAATGTATACAGTATGCTATCTCATGTTATAAAGGTGGAAGGGTAATATGAATGCATGAATTACATGTGCAAAAAGAAATGAGGAAGAAAAAATTTTAAATGAAAAATTACCTATGGAGAAGAGATGGAACAAGGACAAATACGGGAATGAGTCTTTGTTATATAGTTTTCACCCAGGGATTGTGTAAATTATTTGCACATTCAAAAATTAAATAAAAAAAGTGAAAAGCAGTCTCTAAAAATTGAAAAATAAAACTGAAACAAAGGAACCCAGCTAGATATAACAAATTGGAGATATAACCACATAAAGAAAAGAAATATTTGAAGTCACTTTGGAGAAAGTATTTTGATTATACATCTATAATGGAACTATTCTAAGGACAAATAGAGCTGCAATGGAATGTTAAAGTTCAATCAGGAACTTGCCTGGTGGCACAGGGGTTAAGAATCTGCCTGCCAATGCAGGGGACACGGGTTCAATCCCTGGTCCAGGAAGATCCCACATGCCGTGGAGCAACTGAGCCTGTGCTCCACAACTACTGAACCTGCACTCTAGAGCCCAAGAGCCACAGCTACTGAGCCTGCATGCTGCAACTACTGAAGCTCACTTGCCTAGAGCCCGTGCTCCACAGTAAGGTAAGCCACCGCAGTGAGAAGCCTGTGCACTGCAACGAAGAGTAACTCCCACTCGCCACAACTAGAGAAAGCCCGAGTGCAACAACAGACCCAACACAGCCAAAAAAAAAAAAATTTCAATCAGTAGTTTTATTGTAAGTAATATTGATATTATTTTCAAACTATTTTGTATGCATTAAAGGATAAGACAAATAATTGTGTTAAAAGACTTGCAAGTGTAAAATTTGCATTTAAAAATCTGTGAAGTGACTTTTTCTGCTATAGTCCTGAGTGGTTGCTGCTGAAATGGGCAAGTTCAAGAAACCGGGGAAGGTGGTGCTGGTCCTGGCTGTAGCTACTCTGGATGCCAAGTGGTCATTGTGAAGAACATTGATGACGGCACATCAGACTGACCCTATAGCCATGCTCTAGTGGCTGGAATCGATCGCTATCCCCGCAAAGTGACAGCTGCATGGGCAAGAAGAAAATCGCCAAGAGGTCAAAGGTCCTCTGTGAAAGTTTATAATTATAATCATCTCATGCCCACAAGGTACTCTGGATATTCCCTCAGACAAAACTGTTGTCAACAAGGAGGTCTTCAGAGACCCTGCTCTCAAAGGCAAGGTCTGATGAGAGGCCAAGGTCAAGTTCGAGGAGAGATACAAGACTGGCAAGAACAAATGATTCTTCCAGAAGCTGCAGTTTCAGGTCTGTCTTGTTTTGGTCGTTAAAAGTACCACAAAAAAAAAAGAGAAAAGAAAAAAAAATCTGTAAAGTGAAATTTGAATTGAAAATATCAGTGTGAACTAATGACTTCAATTTTCACAATACTTTTTCCCTAACTCTGCCCACTGAAATGGCTTCAATGCAGTGATTACTCAGTGGCAAAGAGCACTCCAGCACTCAGATTATGGTCTATAAATATCATTTCCCGCCATAAGAAACTAGGACTCCCCCCACCACCACCACCACAAACCACCAGAAGAATAGCTAACACAAGGGCTGACTCAAGAAACAGATAAGATGAGCCTGGGATTTTTCTTTGTGCCAAAAAGTAAGGAAGACTTGAAAGATTTTTAGGTTCATCTCAAAAAGACACAGGAAATCCCACTAGAAAACATAGTACAATAAAAGCATTAAAAAAAATGCACAGCAATAAAACATATCAAGCAGATAGTCCTGAGACTTAGAATGGTTCAACTTATGATTTTTCAACTTTATGATGGTGTGAAAGTGATACACATTCAGTAGAAACTGTACTTCAGATTGTGAATTTTGATTTTCTGTTTTTCACTTTCAGTAGTGTTCGATAAGTTATATGAGTGTTCAATAAATTATATGAGCTATTCAACACTTCAATATAAAATAGACTTTGTGTTAGCCAATTGTAGGCTAATGTATGCATTCTGAGCACAGTTAAGGTAGGCTAGGTGAAGCTATGATGTTCAGTAGGTTAGGTGTTTTTTTAATAAATTTATTTAATTTATTGGCTGCATTGGATCTTTGTTGCTGTGCGCGGGCTTTCTCTAGTTGCAGGGAGCAAAGGCTGCTCTTCATTGTGATGTGCAGACTTCTCAGTACGGTGGCTCCTTTTGTTGCAGAGCGTGGACTCTATGTGCATGGGCTTCAGTAGTTGTGGCATGTGGGCTCAACAGTTGTGGCTCATGGGCTCTAGAGCACAGGCTCAGTAGCTGTGGTGCACAGGCTTAGTTGCTCCACGGCATGTGGGATCTTCCTGGACCAGGGACTGAACTGGTGTCCCCTGCATTGGCAGGCAGATTCTTAACCACTGTGCCACCAGGGAAGTCCAGGTTAGGTGTTTTAAACGCATTTTCAACTTACAATATTTTCAACTTGCAATGAGTTTATCAGAATGTAACTCTGCTGTAAGTCAAGGAAGATGTGTACATGTAATATGTGAACTCATATCCAATGCAGGGGGTGGGGAGGAGTGGGGGACAGAGAGAAGGAGAGGTTGGTCATTGGTTACCATTGGAGATAAGTGGAGAAGGCATGGAATCTTTAAAAAATTGACAAGTAAAGGGAAATATTTAAGCATTTATTCTGTGTGTCTTGTATGAGCAGTATTACATTATAATCAAATAATGCTAATCAATGAGGGAAAGGTGATCTTTACAAGGAATGACAGAATTAGAATCATATTGCAACTCTTCATGAAGTAGTTCATTAAGGTAAATCCATCAATGGATGAAACCATTGGACAAAAGTTTGTTACAGAAGTTTTTTTAAAATATTTATTATTTGGCTGAGGTGGGTCTTAGTTGTGGCTTGCGGGATCTAGTTCCCCGATGAGGGATGGAACCCAGGCCCCCTGCATTGGGAGCGAGGAGTCTTAACCACTGGACCACCAGGGAAGTCCCTGTTACAGAACTTTTCAATGGGGATATTATACTGTACCTACTGATCAAATTTGGCATCACTGAGAGTGGGAAAATCTACTGATGGGATGAAATCTGAAGCCACAGTGCCAACTATGAAATATCCTTGCAAAAGAAAAAGTTGAAATGAATCTGAATCTAGTCAAGACATAATTTATAGGCAATATGGAGAATGGCAGAACAAGTTGAATGACACTATAAGGTAGCAAGTGACACCACCAGATCAAATGACCTGGTTTCTTCAACATAGCAATGGCATAAAAGTGTGTATGTTGGGGTCAGGGTATTGCTCTAGATTAAGAGACTAAAAGAACATAACCAAATACAACTCGTGGTCTTTATTAGAAACCTGATTTCTAAATCCAGCCAAGAAAAGTTACTTTTAAGATGGTCAGGGAAATATGATCATGGACTAGATAGTAGATAACAGCAAGGATACATTATTAATTTTGCCTGGTGTGAAAATGGCATTGTAGTTATGTAACAAAATGTCCATGTATTTCAGAAGTGCATATTGATGTATTTAGGAATAAAATGACATGAAGTTTGAGATTTGCTTTAAAATAATTCATTGATGATAAAAAGAAAGATAGGTAAAACAAGTAGGACAAAAAATTTTAATTTGTTGAAACTGGATGATAGATATGGATGGAACTGTTCATTCTCCTATTGCATTTATTTGAATATTGCATTTATTTGAAACATATTAAAATAGAACCTTTAGGGACTTTTCTGGTGGTGCAGTGGTTAAGAATATGCCTGCCAATGCAGGGGACACGGGTTTGATCCCTGGTCTGGGAAGATCCCACATGCTGTGGAGCAACTAAGCCTGGGTGCCACAACTACTGAATCTGTGCTCTAGAGCCTGTGAGCTACAACTACTGAAGCCCGAGTGCCTAGAGACCGTGCTCCACAACAAGAAATCCACCACAATGAGAAGCCTGCACACCCCAAAGAAGAGTAGTCCCTGCTCGCTGCAACTAGAGGAAAGCCAGTGCAGCAACTGAGACTCAACGCAGCCAAAAAAGTAAATTAAAAAAATTTAAAAATAAAATGTTAGAAGCTTTAAGTAAATAAATAAATAAATAAATATAAAAATTTAAAATTAAACAGGACACTTCCTTAATCTGAAAAGAAGTATGTACAAAAAAATTGTATACAAACATAATATTTAATGATGATGCTTTAAAAATATTCCATGTAAGTGAGAAACTGCTAACCACCATTTCTCTAAAGCATTTAACTGGAAGTCCCAGCCAGCAGGAGTGTGTGTGCGTGTGTGTGTGTGTGTTGGGGTGAGCGGTCAGTGGAGAGGGAAGACAAGAAAAAGAATAGTATAAGTATTTGAAAAGATGAAACAGAACTGCCATTGTTTATGGGCAATATGATTGCCTAAAGAGAAAATCCCCAAATATTTTGTAGTCAAAGTATTAGAACTAATGAGAGTTTAAAGTTGCTAGATATAAAATTAATATACAAAAGTGAATTGTATTTCTATACATAAACCACAAACAGAAAATGCAACTCAAAAAAGAAAAAACAGTCTTTTATACTAACATGAGAAAAGAAGGTACTTAGAAATAAATCTAACAAGCAAAAACGATATAACTTCATTGTAAACATTAAAGAAAACCTAAATCAATGGGCGAGGTAAACTATGTTAATGACTCAAATAATACTGTGTTAACAACTCAGCAGGATAATGAATTAGGTTCTCCCCAAACTCATCTATAAATTCAGTGCAATTCCAGGCAAATTTCCAAAAAAGGCTTTTCACAGAACTTGATAAGCTAATTCTAAAATTTACATGGTAAAACAAAGGCAAAGAATATCCAAGGCGCTCCTGAGGAAGTAAAGAGTGGGGAGTTTGCTTACCAGATATCAAGACTTATTATAAACCCATGGTATCACAGTGTAGTATTGGCACAGGGATAGAGAAATAGATTGACAGAACAAAAGAGAAAACCCCAGATAAATGGAAGTATGATATATGACAGAAAGGGCACTGCAGTTTAATGAAGAAAGAAAATTCAATAAAAAGTGTTGGAACACTGACTTCCCTGGTGGTCCAGTGGCTAGACTCTGTGCTCCCAAAGCAAGGGGCCTGGGTTCAATTCCTGGTCAGGGAATTGTTCTCACATGCAGCAACTAGGATTCATATGCCACAGCTAAGTTCACATGCCACAACTAAAGATCACATATGCCGCAACTAAGACCAAGCACAGCCAAATAAATAAATAAATAAAATATTTTAAAAAAATATGTATTTAAAAAAATAAGTATTGGAACAACTGGTTTTCAAATGGAAGAAATGAAAGTGGATCTGTATCTCACGTACTATATAAAAAATAAATTTCAGATAGCTGAAAGGTTTAAAGTGAAAGGCAAAACTTTACAAAGTCAATATGGAGAAATATCTTTAAGATTTTAGGGTAGGAAATAATTCACTAAACAAGATATAAACAGTAAAAACTGCAAATGAAAAGTTTGATAAATTTGGCTATATTAAAATTAGAAATATCTTATTCATCAAATATGTGTTCTTTTTCATTTTCTTCCCTTTCTCCATCTTTCCACTTCCTTCCTTTCCCTTCCCTTCCCTTCCTGAAACATTCTGTACTAAAAAATTGTGCAGTTTATCAGATTGGAGGGTGAAGGGAGAACAATGGCGGGTCAGAGGGGGCGTCAGAGTCCACGCAGCATGGAGGCATCTGCACAGGAGATGCGTCAGAGCCCGAACAGTGTAACAGGGGACCTGTACAGGGGCAGCATCCCGGAATGGGCTGCTAGAGCACAAGGGAAGTGGGGAAGGCATCCAGACAGGTGGTGCATCCTTTTAAATATACGAATATACATATGAAAATATATGATGTCTGTGATTTGCTTCCAAATAACACGGGAAGTAAAGGAAACAGCTGTGGGTAGAAGAGGCAGGATCAGCCAAGGGTTGAAGTTTGGTGAGTCTGGATGATGGGTACACTAGGCTGTGTTATCTATGTTTTCAGATGTCCAAAATTCTCTATCATAAGCATTTTTCAGGGTAAATACACACACACCATAATAAAAATGAAAAGATAAGCTACAAACCAGTAGAAGAATTGTGCTAGGCATATAACTGATGCAGGATTAGAATCCATGACATATAATTGAAGAAAAAATATCCCTCCATGTCAACAATAGACAAATAATCTGCTTCTCAGGGAAGGAAACACAAAGGCCAAAAAAACCTGAAAAAATTCCTAACTATATTAATCAGAAAAATGCAAATCAAAACCACAATTAGATACTAATTTATCTTCATCAGATTGACACAAACTAAAAGCCAATGATTTGCTGTGTTGTTAAGTCTCATGCAGGAGTGTAAATTCATCAACCATTTTGGCACCATTTAGCCAAGTATAAGCTCTTATACACGTGCACCAGGGCATGGGAGTAAGAAGACTCAAGGTAAACTTGCTTGTAATTTAAAAAACAAAACCCAGAAACTGGAAACAAGCCGCATGTCCAATGCAGCAATGGATTAGTAAGCTGTGATGCACGATGAGAGGCCACAAGCAGCGCCAATGTACTGCATACATCAACATGAGTGAATCCTGCAGACATGATGTTGAGTGAGAAAGGCAAATCACAGAATACAAAAATGTAATACCTTTTTATAAAGTTCAAAAACAAGCAAAACTAAACAACATATTCTTCAACAACACACATACATACATATGTGGTAAAATATAAAGGAAAGCAAGGAATGATAAAAAATTCAGGGCAGGTTTACCATGGAGGATGAGGAGGGAGAGGAGGGAGAGGCTTCAGAGATATTCTTAGAGTTCCATTTCTTAAGTTGGGCACATAAGGGCCCATTTTATTATATTTATACCTTATATACACATGTATACACATATATGATTTGTATTGATGAAATATAAAATCTCCTAATAAAATTTTTTAATTGAAACAGAAGGCTATTGATATCTGTAGCAGTTTTGTGCAATGAAGATGCTTTTGTTGGTGCTCTGTGACAGCCAGGGCAAGCACAGGTGCAGTTTATGCCTGTGGTCTCAGCATCCTTTTCACTCTTGGAAGTTCTGCAGATGCGATCTACTAGCAAGAGGACCCGGTGTTCTTGGGGACAGCTGCTGTCAGCACTGCTTGTCCCAAGGTAACCAGAAATGCTAAGGAAAAACAAACAGGTCCTGTGGAATCAAGTAGGTAAAACCTTCTGATTAAATAGTCACTTCTAGTTATTTGGAAAGCCTCCCTCAAACTTATTTTCATCATCTGTAAAATGGGCATAAATGCTACCTTGTTAGGTTGATGTGAGAATTAAATGAGATTATCTACGCTCAACATGCAAGGAATGGAAATCTCCTTTCTCTTTCAAATTGCATTAGAAGAACTCCAGCATTTGGTGGGGATCTGCTATTACCCTGGGAGAAGGGGGGTCCCACCCCCTTGCTGCACCATCCTAAGACTATCCCAGACTTACACAGCCGCACTGTAGATTAAAATAGACCTAAGAGAAAAATACATAAAATATATGGTATGTCAGATGGTGAAAATGATAAGAAGAAAGAGCAGGAAGGATTTTGGGAGGATGACGGGAGAAATGGTGGTAAACTGTATCTTCAAATTAAGATGTGCTCTATGTAAGATATGCTTAGGTCACTGACGATCAGTATTTTTTTTAAATAAATTTATTTATTTATTTATTTATTTATTTATTTATTTATTTATTTATTTTGCTGTGTTGGGTCTTTTTTACTGTGCGCAGGCTTTCTTTTAATTGCAGTGAGTGGGGGCTACTCTTCGTTGTGGTGCACAGGCTCCTCATTGCTGTGGCTTCTCTTGTTGAGGAGCACGGACTCTAGGCGCATAGGCTTCACTAGTTGCAGCACATGTGCTCAATGGTTGTGGCGCATGGGCTTAGTTGCTCTGCCACATGTGGAATCTTCCTGGAGCAGGAATCGAACCCAAGTCCCCTGCATTGGCAAGCAGATTCTTAACCACTGCACCACCTAGGAAGCCCACGATTAGTATTTTTATTCCTTAAATAGAATAAAAATATTTGAATTATTTGAATTCAAAATCAATTGTATTCTAATATTTGAATAGTGAATATTAAAATGCAGATTAATTGTAAACAAAATAAATCTTTACTCACCTTCTCTCCAGATGGACAGGATATACTTACATAAAGATGATCAAGAAAATTTGCACTTTGACCTGAACCAAGTATCTTGTATGGTAGCTGGAGAGTGAAATGTGCCAAATGGCTGAGTTGTCCAGCTAAATTTATTCATTTCTTTATTTAGGCTGCACCAGGTCTTAGTTGCAGCACGTGGGATCTTTGTTGTGGCATGTGGGCTTCTTAGCTGCGGCATGCAGACTCTGAGTTGTGGCATGTGGGATCTAGTTCCCCGAACAAGGATCAAACCCAGGCCCCCTGCATTGCGAACGCAAAGTCTTACCCACTGGACCACCAGGGAAGTCCCTAAACTTATTTTTTAAAAAAGAACACATCTTTGGAAATATTATTCTCATCAAATATTAGAATAATAAAATGTTTTTTAAAAAAGAGAGAGCGAGAGACCTAAGAGACATATCCACCAAACGTAAAGTGTGGATTTTAGGTGGATCCTGATTTGAACCAATCAACTATAGAAATACATTCTTGAGAAAATGAGGAAAACATGAATAAGGATTGGGTATTAAAGATGCCAAGTTGTGATAATGGTACTGCGATTGGATTAAAAAAATTCTTATCCTTTAGAGATGAAGCCTAAAATGTATGGATAAATGTTATAACAGCTAGAATTTGTTTTAAAATAATCCAGTGGTGGGAGTGGAGGGGAGGGATAAAGATGGAACAAGAGTGGTCATGAGATGTTTACTGTAGCTGGCTGGTAGGTACAAGGGTACATTGTTCTCTTTCCTCTACTCTTGCGTCTGTGTGAGATTTTCCATGGGAGAAGGGAAAGATGGGAGAGGAGGGAGGGAGGGAAGCAGGAAGGAAGCTCCTCAGAATGAAGCCTTGTAACTCTCAGAGCAAGGGTCCAGCTCTGAGCTCTGCCGGTGGTTTCTGCGGCCCTCATGCAGAAACTGACCCGCGAGAACTTCAGAGAAGGATAGTTTCACACACTATGCCAATTTCACCATTCTGCTGGAGCCAAAACCTACCCAAAGGGCTGCTGTATCACAACGCAGGGTCTGAGCAGGCCCAAGCATCCATTCCTCGTGGGTTTCACAACCCTGGCCTTTCTCAGTCCCAGGAAACCATGCACCAGAAGTGGGGCCACTTTCCTTGTTCAACCTCCTGAAAGACCACAGCAGCTCCGATCTCAGGTGGTCTCGGCCTGCAGCAGGATTTTGGTTCCGAGGCCAGACCACCAGGGCCGGTGGCCAGTGACAAGATCCTGGCAGACTGGTTTTGTAGAAATGAATTCCCACGAAGAGACAGAAAGTAGTGAAACAAGGAAAGTGTTTATTAGGTGGAAAAAGGGTACATGTGGATAGACACACGTGCGGGCTCAGAGAAAGAGTCGCACCCTCGTGGTAGTCTGAATCACGTATATGGGGCATTTCTTCTGGGTTTCCTTTGGCCGGTCATCTTGCTTTGCCTGGCTCTGAGTCTGTATTTGGTGTATCTCCGGGTCTTCGCCAGTGTGTAGGCGCATCTCTTAGCCAAGGTGGATTCAGGTGAAGAGGTCTGTGGGTAGGCTGACATCACCTACTATGAGGTGGGCCCCCTCCCATTTGGCCCCAGAGGAGACTTTCTGTGCTTGTGTGGTCGGGAAGGTCTCCTTGACCTCGAGAATGGGAAATATGTGGTCTCTCTATCTTTTATCCAGGCAGGGCTCAGCTTCTCCTCCCTCCTGCTATTATTTTCATCTTGGAGTATCTGTCCACAGGGCACAAACTCAAGCTGCTCATCCTGGGGCCCATCTATCTCCTGCCTCAGTTCCTCTTGAAAAACACCAGACATTTTCATTCCACTCCTTCTGGCACAGCCTGGACCGCCTTTGAGGAGTTCAGATCTAAGAAGAAGAGCCTGGCCACCGTCCACACCCACCCCAGGCCTCTCCTTCTGGGAAGGGGAAGGACATGGTGTGGACTGGGTGGGAAAAATGTTTCCTGATAACTCCTGTTCCTCCCTTATTCCACTTCCCCCAACAAATATAGACAAGGAGATGTCTCACTATAGAGGTGCCAGGATAAAAGTTAAGTGCCCTTTGTCCCTGTGTATAAGTAAAGGGAAGCTTTCCCGGAGACTCCAGGCGCTGAATGGGGCTGTTCGTTCCCCATCCCAGCAAGTACTCCTCACTCATCCACTGGCTTTTACTGCCCCCTTTTGGTCATTTGCTTCCTATAGACGATCCTGAAATACAGATTTCCCACCCACACTGCCAAGTTGGTCCCTTGCAAACCTTGCATTGGGCCGGTCTTCATTAAGGGGCAGACACTTCACTCAGTAGTGAGAAAACTTTCTTCCAAAGCAAATAAGTACATAAATATCTTCCAGACAATTTCTTTGCCTTTTTTTTTTTTTTTTTGGCCACTCCCTGCGACTTGTGAGATCTTAGTTCCCTGACAAGGGATTGAACCTGGACCCACAGCAGTGAAAGCACCAAGTCTTAACCACTGACTGCCAGGGAATTCCCTCTTTGCTTTTTAAAATCTTTACTGGTTGAATTTTTTTTAATAAATTTATTTATTTATTTATTGGCTGCATTGGGTCTTCTCTAGTTGCTTTCTCTAGTTGCAGTGAGCAGGGGCTACTCTTCATTGTGGTGCACGGGCTCCTCTTGGCAGTGGCTTCTCTTGTTGTGGAGCTCAGCCTCTACGCACACGGGCTTCAGTAGCTGCAGCACATGGGCTCAATAGTTGTGGCTCACGGGCTTAGTTGCTCCGTGGCATGTGGGATCTTCCTGGGGCAGGGATCGAACCCATGTCCCCTGCATTGGCAGGAGGATTCTTAACCACTGCACCACCGGGGAAGTCCCTACTGGTTGAAATTTTAAAACAAAAATTTGGGGAGAAAGAAACCTCATGAGGTGGCTATAGAGAAAGCAGATCAGGAAAATGTTCCTGTTGCCAGAAGGGGGACCCCTTTCAGGGCCCGAGAGGGTGCTCTCGTCTAACACTCAGAAATGAATTGTCCGGGTCTTCCTAAGTGGTGCAGTGGTTAAGAATCCGCCTGCCAATGCAGGGGACACAGGTTCGATCCCTGCCCGAGGAAGATCCCACATACCGCAGAGCAACTAAGCCCATGAGCCACAACTATTGAGCCCATGTGCCACAACTACTGAAGCCCATGTGCCTAGAGCCAGTGGTCTGCAACAAGAGAGGCTACCACAATGAGGAGCCCGCACACCACAATGAAGAGTAGCCCCCCCCCCACTGCAACTAGAGAAAGCCCGTGTACACAATGAAGACCCAACACAGCCAATAAAATAAACAAACAAATAAATAAGTAAATAAGTAAATAAATAAATAACAGAAATGAAATGTCTGAGGAGACACAGGTGCTGACAAAGCAGGAGACTTTATTGAGAAGGGGTGCCTAGGCGGAGAGCAGGAGGGTAAGGGAAACCATGAGGACTGCTCTGCCATGTGGCTTGCAGTCTTGAGTTTTATGGTGATGGGATTAATTTCTGGGTGATCTTGTTACCGAGTCTAAGCTCACTCTGCTCACCACAAGACAGGCCAATGAATCGGAGACAAGGTGTTGAGGCAAGGAATATGACTTTATTCAGAAAGCCAGCAGACCAAGAAGATGGCAGACTCGTATCTGTCAAAAAACCATCTTGCCTGTGTTAGAATTCAGGCTTCTTTTATAGTAAAAAGGGAAGGGGGTGTTGTTGGTTGTTGCAGACTTCTTGGTGCCAGAATCCTTTGTTCTTTCAGCTGTCCATCTAGGTCAGGTCATGATATTCCTGTAAACCTCCAACAAGACGAATGTTATTCTCTGTTCTGCAACTTTATATGAATGGAAAAGTGTTACACCCTCAAAGGTCAGAGGCTCAGAGAATGGGCTATCCTGTATATTTCAGGCTATAAAGCAACATTCTAAACTTGTAGCAAAACCAATAGAATACAAAGGTTAATGTAAAATAAACAGATCCAACATTGAGTCCAATTTAGCTCTTCCCTGTTACAGTCTCTAGCCAAGCATTCTGACTCAGGGTCCTTTCTGGTGGCACACGCAACCGTTCAGCCGAGGGTTCCAGCAAGGAGGATTCTGGAAGGTGGGTAGGATATGTGAACTGGTGTCCCTTCTCTCCTTTTGACCTTTCCTATTTTCTTCTGGGTGGTGGTGGCTTGTTAGTTTCATGTTCCTTACCAGGATTTCCTTGTTGTAAAATAACTCATGCAAATTGTTACTGTCTTTGCCTGGCCAGGGTGAGCTGTTTCAGTCAGGATTTCCCCTAACAACTCCCCTCTGAGAGACTTCATACTCAAGATACTTCTTGGGAATTGGGGTGGAGGTTTCCTTCTGTAACTACTTCCTGCTGAGAGTGGATGTCCTAGTAGAGTAGAATCTCTCTCCACCTGACCTAAACTGAAGTATTTTGTGCCCAAACCAACATTCACCCTCATAGTAACAACAATTTAGCCTGAAACTGTTGGACCCTGTCGGAGTTGAAACAGACAGGGGCCAAACAGAAGGCCAAACAGGATGGTCATCACTGGGCCCAGAAAAGGAAGGCAAAATTTGGGGTGAGGGCTGCAGGATGTGTGACTTTCTTCTGATTGGTTGGTGGTAGAGTGACAGGGTGGTGCTCAGGAATCCTGAGCTCAGCCTGAAGTTACCATCCTCCATCTGGGTGGGGGCCCTAGTTCTGCAGAAGAGCTCAGAGATATTGTTATGCATGTTCCTTGAGGAGGAGCCAGGACCTGCCCCAAGGCTGCACCACCATTGATGACTCCTCCTCTGCTTCTGCATCCCCTCCCTTCCCTGATTAGCCACTGTTTGAACCTGCCCTTTGGAACTCAGGGAAGGAAGGTCCAGGAGGCTGAATGAAGCCTGTATCCTACAGACAAGAAATAGGGGACACAGAAAGGATTTGATTAAGAAGCCCCAGAGTCCTGCTCAGTTTTTACTTCAGGAAACTGGGCAATGATGGCTCTGGCCACTTCCTGCTAAAATGGGGCATAGTCCTACCTCAATTTGGAGAATAGACACTGAATTGTGAATATTTCTGAGTTCGAAGTCCTGGATCTGAGTTCAGAATGATTAAAATCTCAATCCCTTGGTCTGTCATTTTAGCATAACAGACCAAATTAGAAGTAGTTGGAAGAGTGAAAATTGGAATTTTAATAGGCAAAGTAAAACTCATTTCTTTTCACGAGAATAAGCTTGAAACCCAGTCTGGACCTGACACTTCTCAAGGGAGACTTGTAGCCAGGTAGCCAGTTGTCTAGTTTTAGCTAAATAGTGTCAACTTTAAAAAAAAGCACAAGGTGAGAGTTGCGAGTTGAGTTTATTTGGGGCAAAATGAGGACTGCAGCCTGGGAGACAGCATCCCAGATAGCTCTGAGAAACTGTTCCAAAAAGGCAAGGGGGAAGATTAGTATATATGTATTCTTGGTAAAGGAAGAGTACATGCAACCAAACACATTTCTTTGTAAGGGGGTTTCTGCTAGTCATGAGGAGCAGATGTCACCATGTAGGGATTTAGTGCTTTCTAGATATGAGGAGATGCAAGGGTTGGGCTCATAAAATCAGCTCCTGAAAACGTCTAACTATCTGAAGACCTGTTCCATCCGGCCCAGTTTTCCAAAGCACAGAGCGCCTCATTCCTGGTCTCCACCCTGAATTCCCTTCAGGGGATGTGGAAGGTCAGCAGCTGCAGGAGCACCTGTGATTTCATAACTGCAGGAGAGGTAGATGGCAAGTGCCAATTTATAGTTGACAGGGCCCCCTCGTGATCATAAATTTGACCATGCTTTGGGAGGCGTTTCATGACCATTTCGTCCGTCCCACAGTGCTAGGAAGGCTCATTCCTAGGTTTGGCAAAGATTTCGTTAATAGGCCACTCAGTGTGCTATTTCTGGACTGGACTAGGTCTTTTCAACAAAAGTCAAAGGTCTCTGGACCACCTGTATTCCTAGTCTGTTACAGTCCAGGAAAAATTCCCTCCTGTTGCATCTTCCCATATCCAGAGTTACACTATTACAATCATTGATCACATACAGAACTATATATTTGATCAACTGCTTCAAGTCGCCTAGTCATCATTATTTTTGTTGGCGGTTCAGTCACACATTTGTAATACAAGAAACAATAATCTTGTGAAACAGGCAAAATACAATATAGCTAATAACATTATTCGAGTTATAAGTAAATATTTAAGCCAAGAGCTTCCCACCCCAAACCAGTTTTTGAAGAGGTCAAGACTTGGGAATGGGTTGCTTAAGGCGGAAATCTGATTTTTCATGTGCTTCATTAAATGTGCTACATTAGAGGATTCATCAAGTATGAAAACACAGCATTCAGTCTGAAATATGGTGCAGGTGCCTCCCTGATATGTTGTAAGGATGTTGAGGGCCATGCGGTTTATAGCACCGCTTTTCTCATCATAGAGACCTCAGAATTCAATAGGCCGATAGCCTGCTTACTATCATTTTAAGGCCTGTTCAGTGAATTTTGTTAAGGTTTCAATATGGCCTATTAGAAGGCACAAAAATAGCTGCTAATGGTCATACCAGCAGAATACAGATCTCTTGAACCAACAGCTCATGCCAGTGGTCTCTAATTTGTTACATATATGACCTTGAGTCCATGGGAATCCTAGGGTATAACTTCCTACCCAACCCAGTGGAAGCCAAGGCCATAAATTAGTAACACAAATCCAATGAGTTCCATTAGGTGCAACCCGGTGAGTCATCCGACTCAGTCAGTTCCACACCAATCACTGTCTCTCAGGGTAATAACATGTAGGCATTGTTCATAAGGCACCCAGCCTAATTTCCTGATGTTACTGGGCTGATCATCCTTAGTATGATTTAATCATTCCCAACATAGAAGTGTTTTAGACTTAAATGATCATAGCCTGGTGTTAACCACATAAACCCATCCCATAATTGTGGGAAGTTTCCCTTTAATAGATGAGAGGTAACAGTTTTTGTTTGAGACTTAGCTGTCATTCTGATTGAGCCTGAGTGATCTTATAAGAAAATTTGAATTTATGGCCAGGGTCAGAGCAGGTATTATCATTTGGCAAGGTTAGGGGATCCCCTGAACAGGACTATAATTTTTTTCTCTTTCTCTAGAGTAAATTTCCTAAGGGCCATCCAATTAGAGCCTTGGAGGGGAGAAATCCCCCAAGGCAACCCCAAAGTACTAGTTATAGGTAATTGGCCACAACCCAACAATTGGATTGATTTTTAAAATTAACCTAGGATTTGTGCCCATGATAGAAAAACATTTGATTTGTATGTAAAGGTCCAAGAAGTCAAGAAAACATTATAAATGCTCATACAAGTCAGGTCCAGCATCTTGGGCTAGCTGTTGACTTCTGACGTCGGCTTCTCACCTTGGTGTGAGTGTAGTGTGTCCTCTGATAAGTGTCCTTCTGTCTAGGTTGGAGATTATCCTTTAAATTACGTCCTTTTTAGTATGCATAATTCCCTGGTTGCAGGTTGTGGGGCATCTGATTTTCATCCAAAGGTAGATTACTGATATAAGCTTCAGAAACCAACTTAGAGTGTCTTTTTAAAAATTTAGTTAGACTTTACATTAATATAGCGTAACAGCAAGGAACTATCCAGGGAGTGAATCTCAGTAAATACAGACCTCCATCAGCAAAACTGGCACTTAATTTTCATTTAAATATAATCTTCTTCTCTCTAAAATTACTCTCATTTTTACCAAATACAATGATATTAGGACTAATTTGTTTGCAAAATGTCTGGTCTCAAAAGAAACTTGGCCTGATAATTTACATAACTATAATTGATCACATAGGCTTTCTGCTTTGCTGAAACTTTTATAGAGTGTCAGACTGGACTTTTAAAAGATCTTGCAGGGCTAGGAAATCCATGCCAAGGGCTTGTCCTTGTCACAGATTTTTGCCTAACAGATGTAGATGAATTCCTCCCTTTTCAAGGTTCTCAAAATACTTTGAGTTTTCTATACCTGTTAGTGAGGAGGCCCTCCTAATTTATCTGATAAAGCTCCTGGGAACCTGAGTTTCCAATGTCTGGAAGGAACAGATAGAGAGAAAAGATAAATGTTTCAGTCCTGCTTTACAGAGGTATAATTTACCAAATTACTGTAAATCATAATTAGTTTGAGAGGCAGGTTTTCCTTACACCTGGAAAACACAGATTTAAACCAGTAATTTTTCAGATAGAAACCATAAAATTTATAACCATATTCACCAGTTTACTCAGTCCTACGTAACTTACCCTTTTTGTTAGCAGCTTATGAAGCCATCAGGTTTCTCATTAGGATTCTTCAATTTCTTACTGAGTTCAGCATTATGGTCTGAAAGTCAGAAACTTGTATTTATCCAAAAGTCCTTTTTATAAATCTTCTTGAAAAGAAAGCATTTTTGCAAAGGCATCAGAATAAAACCATAGCTGTCTATAATGACATAAGGCTTAAGAAGACATGTTTAAAATCTGATTGCAATGTCAAGCAACAAATTTGGTTACTGCTGTGACATACAGTACTTTAAGATAATAACTAGAATTATGACTGATAACATTTTACCAGGACATATCAGAATTTTAGGAACTCCATATAATTTCTAGAATATCTATATTAATAATTACCATATGCTAAAATCTAAGATCTAGTATTCATTTGACAATATGTTCCATGTAACTGAATGTACTAAATGAACCTGGTTTATATCTCTCTTTGGGATGTTTCAGGGGCCCTTGGAAGCATCCCAAAGTTAGTTAGAGGTCAAAAGGATGTCATCAGAATTTGTTTTAGGAAGTTTTGTCAAAAAATACCAAAAAGGGTTTAGAACACTCAGTCAGATAGGCTCATAGGTCACTGTGAAACAATAGTCATTCACTTAGCCAAAGTAACAATAACAGATTTCAAAGGCAAACAAAACAGATCACTTAAAAAGTAAGGAAACTTAAAATCTGTTATCAAAGGCAGTTCAGCACTTCAAGAAAAGAAAAATCTGTCCTCTTAACAGAGAGAAAAGACAAATTCAAGTTTTGCGCAAGCTTACTTTTAAAATTTATTTACTCAGCTAAATTTATTTTAAACTTAGTCAATCCTGACCATGTACAAAACTCTTTTCTCAGGGTCCACTTTCCACAAACCTTCTGTGTCACTTTCTGTATCCATTATTTTATTTTCCCATCTAGAAACAGTCACCTGTAAGTTAGACCTATGTCCTTTTCCCTTAATGTGATTTCATTCCTCATGCCTTCTTTACTGACAACACACATCCTATTTAACCATGTCCTTTAGGTTCTCATTTTGTAGATTGGTGAATATAAATACCAGTGATAATTTCTAAAAACATTTGCTTACTTTAGAGAACATGGCACCAAACATGTTCATTCATAGTCCAAATTATCTTTAGTTTCTCTGTAAGAGGAAGTCAGTGTTCAGTAATTAATGTTTTAGTATCTTGTATTTGGGAATGACCTAGCTATTCAATAAGCTTTAGACAGACATTCCTAAAGCATGATTAATCTCAATAGAGTTTATCTAAAAGCTCTTATCTCATTTACATTTTCTTTCCTTAAAAGTTTCTTCACATCGAGTTACTTTCCTTGCTGACAAATTTGTAACAGATATAATAAGGTCTTATTTAACTTCTATTAAACCTAGGTACAATAAAAGTATTATACTTAATGTTGATGACTGTAAAGAAATCTACATTAATTAGATCAATAAATGTAAACATTAATACCAGGTATTAATTTAATACTGAATATTTCCCAATTCATGTGAACCTGAAATTCATTTAGCTTAATTTCTCTTGTTTTTAGAATTGTTTGATTTGTAAGCACTTACTTTTCTTTAAGCGAATTAATAGAGTTTATTTACAAATTGACCTTTGTAATATTATCAATATTATCCAAAGACAAAGACACACACCAAAACATACATATATCCAGACAGACACAATGAGAGATGTAACTTCATTTTCTAAACTTAGTCATGAATCAGATATCACAATATACAATTCACTAGTTTATAAATAACAGCTGGAATAAATAAATTTTTAAAGGCATCTTCCTGTTTTTCTCTCAATCTCAGGAATTAGAGATGGTCTAGATAAGTGTTCCTGAGAGCCCTGGTCTCAAGGCACAGGGAGAGAAAATCAAGTTCTCCTAGTAGGACTTGTTCTCTCTGAGTCAGAATTCTGAAAAGACGTTTGATCAAGCTTGCTTTTACTAACTGTATATGCAAAAGAACCAGTTTTGGAATTTTCAAGAGTTTTACCTAGATCAACTTTCTCTGGAGTCTAAAAAAATGTTGGCCACACAATGTTATCCCATTTCACAAGACAGAATGATCATCACAAATCACAACGCAGAACACAAAGTATAAAACACACACAGGCCCGGCCATCCTAATCAGACGTTTCCTTAAATACAAGACTGCAGTCTCTCAGAAAACCTCCTACAGTGAAACAGAACTTCAGATCCAAGTACTAACAGAGTAAATGGAAATATCTCAGGTTTTCAAATATTTCAAAGGGAGGATAGGAGGCCAGGTAAGAGGGGAGGGAGGAGGGACAAAATGGGTGGTCTTACAGATGTCAGATGTCTCTTGCCACCTGCAGATGTCCAGGCATTACAGGACTTTCCCCTGGGCTTCCAGGAAGGGAGGGCAGGAACTCGGCCCTACCAGAAATCAGATACCAGACCAGAACTAGAATTCGTGTTCTCTGCCCACCAGAGGTGATCAGGCTGCAACCTCAGATCAGGCTGAGGCCCTTCAACCAGGCTCCTGCACCAGGACCAGGACAGAAGAAAAAAAGTGTAGGATAGAAGGAGTTAAACAGCAAAGAGAGAGGGTAGGGGAAAGAGGTCAATAAAGTCTCTTGTTCTTTATCCAGTTGGGGCACTCTGGCCAGTTGTCCATGTCAGGAGGAGACCAGGGGAAAAAGGCTCCCAGTTGCAGCTGATGGGCCTGGTCTGTAGGTGGGTGAGCTGGTCCCTGAGTACCCCCAAGTAGTCAAGATGTCAGTCATAGTGAAGAGGCCCCACCAGAGTCACCATTTGTTGCTGGAAGGAGGACCCCTTCCAGGGCCCAAGAGGGGTCTCTTGTCTAACACTCAGAAATGAATTATCCGAGGAGACACAGGTGCTGGCAAAGCAGGAGACTTTATTGGGAAGTGGCGCCCGGGTGGAGAGCAGGAGGGGTAGGGAACCCAGGAGGATGGCTCTGCCACGTGACTCACAGTCTTTGGTTTTATGGTGATGGGATCAGTTTCTGGGTTGTCTCTGGCCAAGCATTCTGACTCAGAGTCCTTTCTGGTGGTGCACACACTGCTCAGCCAAGAAGGATTCCAGTGAGGAGGATTCTGGGAGGTGGGTAGGACATGTGGACTGGTGTCCCTTCTCTCCTTTTGACCTTAGCCATATTCTTCTGGGTGGTGGTGGCTTGTTAGTTCCATGTTCCTCACCAGGATCTCCTGTCAAAAAATAACTCATGGAAATTGTTACTGTCTTTGCCTGGCCAGGGTGGGATCTTTCAGTGTTTGCCCTAACATTCCCAGCCTCTATATGTAACAGAGAAGAGCTAAACTGGACCCACGTTGGATCTGTTTCTTTGACTTTAACCTCTGCTCTTCACTGCTCTTGTTATTATGATCACACATAATGGCCAGCCTCAGAGAACCCTGACCAGCTGTGAATGGCTGCAGAAAAGAAGAAATGAACACATCCCCTCCCCGAAGCTAGTCATTCCAGGAGATGTTTTGTAAGACTGATATCCCTTTTTACTTTACTTCCTCACCGCCTCTCCCTCTCTGATCCTATAAGAGAAACTGGCATCCAGACCCCGATAAGAGGGTTTTTTGGAGACACTAGTCTGCCATCTTCTGAGCTTTCTGAATGAAGTCGTATTCCTTGCCTCAACACCTCATCTCCGATTCATTGGCCTGTGGTGCAGCGAGCAGAGAGAGCTTGGACTCGGTAACATATGTGGGTGAAGAAAGCTCTGTGATTCCTGTAAAACGTGATGCCCCTCCAGACACTGTGCTTGTTCCTGGCAGGGTCATGGCTGGATCTAACTTAAACTGAGTCCCCCTAAAACCAAGTTTCCCTGACAAGTTTATGATTAACCTCTCTGTCCAAAACTGTATTCCCTTTCTTGCCCTGCCTCTGTTCCTCTCAGGATTGAGGAGTATCAAAGGAAAGAGGGGACTGAAACTGAGCAGGATCCAGCAGGGCCCTCCTGGGTACAAAGGGCCCTCTGTGTCCCCCATTTCTTGTTTGTGGGAAAAGGCTTTAGTCCCCTAGGCCTTCCCTGAGTTCCACAGAGCAGACTCAGTTACTAATCAGGGAAGTGAGGGAATGCAGAAACAAAGGAAAAGCAGTCAAGAATCAACAGTTCAATGATAAAGCAAAGTCCTAGCTTCTTCTCAAGGGATATACATAGCAATCTGACAGACACCTTTGAGCAGTTCTGTAGAAACTAAGACTCCTCCCCCAGGTGGAGGATGGTGACCACATGCTGACCACAAGCACTAGACCCCAGACTGGTTGGAACCAGAAGGTTGATGATTAAGATTCTGAAAACATCACCCTGTTACCTCATCATCAACCAATCAGAAGAAAGTCATATACCCTGCAGTCCTCACCCCAAATGTCGTCTTTAGAAACCCTTCCCTGAAAGCCACTGGGGAGTTTGGATCTTTTGAGCACAAGCTGCCCCTTCTCCCTGCCTGGTGTCCTACAAATAAATGCTGAACTTTCCTTCACTACAACCAGGTGTTGGTGATTAACTCTGGTGCATGTCAGGTTGAAACAGGAGGGAAAGAGGCAGGGCACAACCTTTAAGAGAATGACATAGCCGTTGAGGACATGACAAAGCCTGGTTAGAACTGATTAGGCCCAAGATGGCAGGAGATTTGACTTCCAGTATACCTTGAGCCTCATTATATGCTCACTGTAATTCTTCCTCCTTCCTCTCCCACCCTGCTTCCTCCCCACCCCCCCAGTCCCTCTCTGTCTCTCTTTCTCTTTCTGGCTGTGTTCAGTCTTCATTGTTGTGCATGGGCTTTTCTCTAGTTCTGGCAAGTGGGGGGCTTCTGACTGCAGTGGCTTCTCTGGTTGTGGAGCATGGGCTCTAGGCTTGCATGCTTCAGTAGTTGCGGCACATGGGCTCAGTAGTTGTGGCACACAGGCTCAGCTGCTCTGTGGCACCTGGGATCTTCCCAGACCAGGGATTGAACCTATGTCTCCTGCATTCGCAGGCGGGTTCTTAACCACTGCGCCACCAGGAAAGTCCCTCATTGTAATACATTAGCAAGCTAAATGACACACAATGCACCACGACAGTTCCAAAGCCAAAAAGTGGGGGGTGGCCCAGTTCCTGGAAATCCCCACACCTTCTCCAAAATAGTTGGAATCATCCTCCTGCTCATTAGCCTATGAAATTACTCAGCCCATAAAAACTAATCACCACATATTTCGGGGTCTCTTGCCTTCTGAGATAGCCCATACTCTGTCTGTGGAATGTGCATCTCTCTAAATAAATCCACTTCTTACCTATCACCTTGTCTCTCACTGAATTCTTTCTGCGACGAGACATAAATAACCGGAATTTCAGCAAGTCCTGAGGCCAGGTGTGCAATCTCAATTAAAAGACAGTGGGTGCAGGGACTTCCCTGGTGGTCCAGTGGTTAAGACTCTGCACTGCCAATGCAGGGGCCCCGGTTCGATCCCAGGTCAGGGAACTAGAGCCCGCATGCCGCAACTAAAGATCCTACACACAGCAAAAAAGATCCCTGTGTTGCAACTAAGACCTGGTGCAGCCAAATAAATAAATAAATATTAAAAAAAAAAAAAAAAAAGACAATGGGTTCAAGTCCCAGTCTGGGTTTTGACTGGATTCAAGTCCCATCTGAGTTGTGCGGTTTCAGGGTGAGAAGATCCAAGTTCAGTTTGGTAATGTAACTCCCCAGAGTCTTTTTCTGAGCCCCGATCATTCTGAGTGACTTTACCCCTGGTCACAGAAGAACAGCATTTGGAGGCATAAACAGCATGAACCAGAGACAAAAGACTCATCCCAGCTTTGGCAAGCCACTTAACCCGCCTGCTTCTCTGTGACGAGGCTATGACTACAGCATCCACTTCAGAGGTTTCAGGAGTGAGGTTATAGAACCCAGGGTGAGGACACAGGCAAATGATTTGATGAAACCTTTTTGTGGCCTGCTGCTTTCAGTCCTGTGTGGGCTGATTCTCAGAACACCAAAAAGCAGGACTATCCCTGACCATCCCATACATATGACTCCTGAGCAGATAGTGCCAGAACATTGCAAATTGTTCCAATTTATACCCAGAGGCCCTTGACTAGAAACAGATCCTTCTTCATAACTGTAAGTGTAAGTGTCTGACAGTTGGGTTTTTTTTTTTTTTTAACTGTAATGCAAGCGCCTGGCTTACGCGTTTGATTGCATCCATTCCAAAGACTGCCATGTGAACAAATACTGCCAGCCACGATTAGATAAAAGCTAGGCTGACCCCATTAAGTTCCCCCTCTGTTTTAAAGACCTTTGGTTTGGCCACTTGTTTTTCTCTCCCTGAGCTTTAATTCTTGCTCTTATGTTTTACATTCCCTAATGAAGAGTGCACCCAAGAAACCCTAGGCCCCCCACCTTCGACCCCAATAAAAGCAGAACAAGCCCATGTGCTCTGGCATGTGCTCTCTCTCTTCAACCCCTGCCAGGACCTCCTGTGGCCTCAGCCATGCTGTGTACCCTCCAGAACTTGTAAGTAATAAACCTGGTTTACTTGTTTCACAGTTTCTTGATGGTTATTGCTGACGGCGTCTTGCACCCATAATAAGAACCACAAAGGCTGGTCCAGCCACATTAAGGACAGGAGGCTGAGACCTGCACAAAACAATGGCTTGGCCCAAAGGTGACTTCTCTCTAAGCTTCTGATATTCACCATCAGCACTGTGTGCCTGTAAGCAGTGCTTACCCATGACTTGGAGGAAATCTTGTCTTTCTGACTCTTCCTGCCACAGCAATCTTGGAGGGACCAAGCTAGAGAGACTGGAACCTCAGGAGGGAGCCCAGTAAAGTGGAGATGCTCAGGCTGGGCAGCTGGACAGTCCCAGATGCATAACTCCATGTCCTTGGGAAACCAATTTACCTCCAAAGAGTCTTTCATCATCTCTAAAAGAGTGAGAACACCAGCACCCATCCCAAGGAGTCCTGGGGTGACACATGTGGAGAATGGTTGAGATCCGCTCACACCACTGCTTAGACATGTAGAGAAAATATGGTCAAGAGCATCTTCTTTAGAACTCATGGGGCTTGGGTTGCCAAGACTATATCTTGGCATCTCGGTCTCCTCTGGTCCAAACCTTCTCTTCCAAGTTCCTTTCCAAGCACAACGTTGGGGTTTTTTGTTTTGTTTTGTTTTGTTTTCCAAGTGCAATCAGGAATTGTTTAACAGTCTCTTTTGAACAACGGTCTCTTTCAAATCAATTTTCTGTCATTTGGGTGGAAATGATACTTATCCCATCCTTGTGCGCCTCTCCAAAATGGTACCTGGGTATACATGAAGGTGCGAGAAGGGCCAGGGATCCACCAGAGGTCCCCAGGTCCATGCTGACTCCTGCAATGGAGAGTCAATCCGGTTTGATCTGGCTGTGAACAAGTGACCACTGTAGGGTGACTGGTCCCATCTGATCTTTGGGCCACCACTGAAGTCTCTGTGTCCAGCCATTTGCCTGTGACAATGAAGGCTATGCATCTTGCGGCTCATCTGTCCTCATCCCAGATCTTGACTGACCCACTGGCCCCTCGTGTTCTCCCTACAAGGCATGTGGTAACTTCTGCATCCCTGCATGCCTCCCCCAGGCAACAGGGAGCCAGGAACACTGCCTCAGCTGCTTCCCTCTATGTTGTGTTACAAATGGAATATTAGTGTTCCCCCACCATTCATATGTTGAAATCCTAAGCCCCAATGTGACATATAGGAGATGGGGGTAATTAGGTCATAAAGGTGCAGCCCCCATGAATGGAATTAGTGCCCTTATAAAAGAGACCCCAGGGAGCTCTCTTGCCCTCTCCACCAAGTGAGGACACTGCAAGAAAACAGCCATCTGCAACATGGAAGAGGGCTCTCACCAGAACCTGACTGTGCTAGCCCCTGATCTTGGACTTCCAGCCTCCAGAACTGTTGTTGACAAAGCCACCAGTCTATGGTATTCTGTCATAGCAGCCTGAACAGACTAAGATACATGCTTCTGCTCTCCTAAATCACTCTGGATGTATCTATCAGGTTCCCCTATTGTGGTTTTACCCTCAAAATGAAGGAAACAGAACATATGTCTGTTAAGTCCCTGCTCTCTCTCTGCTCCCCTTCCCTATTCTATGAGGGCAGGAGGAAGGCACATCCTGGACCTCCCTGGCCATAGTCCCTTCTGCCCTGGAGTCTTAGGGGGATCTCTGTGCACTGTGGGAGAATCTCTATGATCTGGCCCACTGTTCTCCAAACTGAGGCTGTTCATCAGGTATTCCCAGCCCTCTGCCTTTTGGGACTACACTCCCTGTCTCCTGTGCTGAGTGCGCCATGTGACTATTCTGGCAGTTGCAAGAGCAAAACATGTGTCACTTCCTCTCACAATGCAGAACCACCCACCAACCCATAATGGAGGTGAAGCGTGACTGCGAAACCCTTGTTATAAGCACTAAGTTATTGGGATTGTTTGTTATTACAGCACAGCCTAGATGATCCTGACTGATATACTTATGTAGCTCCTAAAAGAAGTTTTTAAAAACTGTGTACTCTCTTGCACATTTTTAAGATGACATCCAAAATTTCACTAAACAAATTGTTGCAGGGGATATAATTTCCCACCTATTGTAAATACTAATATTTTAAATAAAAACTGTTACATCAGCCTTTTAAAATATCCAATGGAATCTAAATATCAAAACACTTTCTTACCCACTATCATCAGTTTTTTTAAATCCATGAACAAGCTCTTCTTCAACATTTGGAAATTTTACATTTTTTCCTTTTTCTCCTTGAATTTGTGTTTCCATTCCACATCCTTTGTATAACTTCACCATGAGGCAATATATTCTTAGGCTTTAAAGTCTTTTATCGAGGTGGTGATAAATCTTATCAAGCTTACCTATAACAAAACAGGTATATAAATTGACATTTTGAAGTTTATTTTATTCCCTGTCAACCATAAGTCCTAAGTGTTAAACATATCTTCTGAACTGAATTATTATTACAAATAGAATTAATACACAATTGACCAAAATAATAAATATAAGTTTTGATGAACAATTCTTAAACATAGAGAGCATCTTTTTGCAGGGAGGGGCAAGATAGCTGGAGGGGATTAGGAGGTACAAACTACTATGTATAAAATAAATAAGCTACAAGGATATATTGCCATATTGCACAGGGAACATAGCCAACATTTTATAATAACTATGAATAGCGTATAACCTTTAAAAATTTTGAATCATTATGTTGTACACCTGAAACATATAATATTGTAAATCAACTATACCTCAATTTAAAAAAAAGAAAGCATCTTTTATTGAGGTATCTACAGTCATCCCTCAGTACCTGTGGGAAATTGGTTCTAGGATGCCCACAGATACCAACACTTGAGGGTGCTCAAGTCCCTTATACGAAGTGTATTTGCATACAATCTATGCACATCCTCCATCTTCCCTCCCATATACTTTAAATCATCTCTAGATTACTTATAATACCTGATACAATGCAAATGCTATGTAAATAGTTGCCGATGCAGCAAATTCAAGTTTTGCTTTTTGGCACTTTCTGGAATTTTTTTTTCTCTTGAATATTTTTGATCAGTAGCTGGGTGAATCTACAGATGTGTAACCCATGAATACAGAGGGCTGACTATACTGCAAAAAAACTAATTGACCTGGTGCTAAAATTCTTTCTTATAAGAGAAATAGAAACTATCAAACATTTTATAAGATGAAGACTGTGATTAGGATATTCTATACAATTTGATAAAACAGGTTGACTCCATTTTTTAACAACACAAAGAACCTGAAAGAAATATCGTAGAAATATCATCTGTGAGTTTCAGCCAACATGTCCTGAAAATGTCGGTATTCCTGGAGAACGTGAGCATGGCTTAGAATCACGACCCTCTGCTGTACACGATGTTCAGAGGCCTGTCCCCCAGCTGAGGACGCTTCCAAGGCTGAGCACTGAGAACACTAGGGCTGCTTCCTAGGGACGTGTATTTCCTACCGTGCTCTCTTTGCTTCACTCCTGGGGGATTCCCTCAAGTGCAAAGCATTTTAGACAAAAGGAGAGGCGGATAAGAGGTGGATAGATCTTGAAAGTTCTCATCACAGGAAAAAAGAATTGTAACTGTATGGTGACAGATGTTAACTAGATTTGTGGTGATCATTTTGTAATACACACAAATATTGAAATGTTGACACCTGAAACTAATATAATGTTAAAATCATATCTCAATTTACAGAAAAAAAAAGGTAGAAAAAGCAAAGCAATTAAAAATCGCCACAACTCCCTGAACCCAAAGCTCACATACATCTTTCTCCAGAACTTCCCAATATGACCAAATTTCCTTACCTTATGTTTAAGAGAAGTATGTGTAAGGGAAGAAGCCCTGCAGAACCCTTGTAATCATCAGAGGAGCAACCCCACAGAGGGAGATCTGGGGTGGGTGTCACATGCGAGAGGAGTGGTTGTCACCTCCGATGCTGTTACAGGCAGATCAGCTTTAGGAAAGAAGTCACATGGAAGCTGAGAGTCTGAAAACTGATTCCCTTGAAACTATGCATGTACCTAGGATACAATTCAGTTACATAGAATCCGATGTAATTGGGATATTTTCTGGCACTGACTACCCAAATTTTCAAGGTACAATGACTAAAAACTCATGGATATATCTTTTACAAGATATTTTTCAGATTCCATGTATTAGTCGAAGTAGTGAAAACTATTTTCTGGTGTCCCTGCCCATGCCCCCTTCCTGGAAAGACTTTGTACACCCCAGGAGTTTGTGTACCTTGTTTGAAGACACCTGAGCTTGTCTACCTGGCCTGGGAACTAAAGAAATTTACAAAATCCTTCTTCCTTTCTACCTGTTGGCTCTCGGCTCTGGGCTGGAGTTAAAGCTTTGCATTCCAGCAGCAGGACCAAGGCAAAAAATGCCTTTGGCAGGAGTTCGCATCCAAGGGGATGCAAGAGAAAAAAAATCACAATGATACAATTCAAAACTCTTGTCCCCATTCCAGCTGTAAGGTGCTTCCTGCAGTGAACAGCAAGTAGAAAGTAGTAAATAAAGGAGAGCGTCAAGCAGACACATCTCACATACATGCATCTCAGTCCCAGCCTGGTTCTGAAGCTCAAATGCCATTGCAGGCATTTAGGAATTTGGTGCAGAGTTGCTGCCACTGAGCTAACAAGATAAGGCTTGTGTGAACTGTGTACACACCGCATGCCAGTCCCAATGCCCATTCTGTTGTTTAACTGCTCGAGGACATCTCTGTGGCTTCAGGCTCGATGAGATAGAGGTGGAGAGTCCTTGGTGGGTGGGCTAGGAGGCTGCCAGCCATCCTGGGTGGTCACTCAAGTCCCCTTTCCCAGGTGGGAAGCTGAAATCTGGGGAAGAAAAGGCAGAGAAAGGCTCAGAGCAGAGGAAGACCTCCCTTCTGCCCAACCCCACTCGAAGTCCCTGGAGAGCAGGCCCCCTCTTTGCTAATTCACAGCAACCAGCAGGTGAAGGATCTGCAGCCAGGCAGACCTGGGCACCCACATGTCCCGGCCCTGCCCATTATCATGATCAGGCCAGTCACTGACCGCTCTGCCGTGGAGGTCTGTGCTGGCATGTGGGATTAGACGCACCTTGTCTGATTATCACAGCCATTGACCGATTGATGAACCAGGACGCCCAGTGAAGAGCTGCCCCCTGGCTCGTCCTGGCTGCTCCGGATTTGTGGCCCCCACGCCCTCCTCCCTTGGGAGGAATTTTATAACCCAGCTCACGTTGAGACAGCCTCTTCCCACATCTGATTTCATCCTCACCACCATCTGGAGAGGTACTTTTTCCATTATCTCCTCTGGATGAAGGCGGGACTCTCTCTGGTTAAGACATCTGTCTGTAGAGGCACCTCTAGAGCTCTAACATCATTCTGTCCCACTGTGGAAACTGTCCTTTCCACTGGCCCATGACTGAATCATGAGAAAGACAAAAACTTTATGAGTGCAGATATCTTCTCCCATAAAAGCCGGGGGAAGGAGGAGGATCCAAGTTTTGGTGTCAGAAAAACTGTAATTTGCAATAAACACGCAAGAGCTGTATGAAGGAGTGGGGGAGGCAGGCGCTCAGCAAACATCATCCTGCAGGGGGCGCTGTCCATTCAGGAACCTGCAACCTCTGTGGGGGTGGGGGTGAGGTTCGGGCTGTTTTCACAGCCTGGGGCAATCCCAAGTGCTGTGTTATTTGGTGTGTATCTACTTTTAAAATATTTGCTTTGCTATAAACAGTCCCAAAGAGCTCAAGCAAATAACACTCCTTTAGTCACAAGATAAGAGACTTCCCTGATGGTCCAGTGGGTAAGACTCTGTGCTCCCAATGCAGGGAGCCCGGGTTCAATTCCTGGTCAGGAAACTAGATCTCACATGTGTGCTGCAACTAAGAGTTCACATGCTGCAACTAAAGATCCGGCATGCCACAACTAAGACCTAGTGCAGCCAAGATAAATAAATAAGATTTTTAAATAAATAAATAAAAATAAAATCATAAGATTAATACATGTACCCTACACACATGGAGAACCCTTTCAGAAATACACACCCAAACCACTTCTTCAACAAGCCTCCCAAGCAAAGGTCAGGGTTTTTGGTTACTTCTTTTTAGCCTTAGAAAATGTCCCGTTATTGGAGTCAAAGTTACTTACGTGTGTGTGGTTGGTTATGTTATTCATTTGATACATAACTGGGTGTAATTTCTATTCATATTCTGTTTCAGGTTTGCTTTTTCTTTTTTTTAATCTTTTTTGGTTTAACTTTACTTTTTGAATATGTAAAACATTTTCATGATTCAGAAGTCAAAACTATATAAAAATGGTAGGGGAGGCACTTCCCTGGTGGTGCAGTGGTTAAGAATCCACCTGCCAATGCAGGGGACATGGGTTCAAGCCCTGCTCTGGGAAGATCCCACATGCTGCCGAGCAAGTAAGCCCGTGTGCCACAATTACTGAGCCTGTGCTCTAGAGCCCGCGAGCCACAACTACTGAGCCCACGTGCCACAACTACTGAAGCCTGCACACCTAGAGCCCATGCTCCGCAACAAGAGAAGTCACTGCAATGAGAAGCCCATGCACTGCAACAAAGAGTAGCCTCCGCTTGCCACAACTACAGAAAGCCCGTGCGCAGCAATTAAGACCCAATGCAGCCAATAAATAAATTAATTAAATTTTAAAAAAATGTTAGGGGAACCACTGATCAAAACCTAGCCAGGCCCAATAGCAACCACCACCTGTTATCTTACAACAGGAAGTCCTGGTAAGGAATGTGGAACTAATAAGCTACCCCAACTGGGAGAATTTGGGAAAGCTCAAAAGGAGAGAGGAGATGCCAGTCCATATGTCCTACAAACATCCCAGATCCTTCTCGCTGGAATCCACCTTGACTGAGCAATGCGCACACCACTAGGAAGGACCTTGAGTCAGAACGATTGGCCAGAGACAACCCGGAAACTAACCCCATTACCGTAAAACCCAAGACTGTGAGCCACGTGGCAGAGCAGTTCTCCTGGGTTCTCTTACCCCGCTGCTCTCTACCCTGGCGCCCCTTTTCAATAACGTCTCTTGTTTTGTCAGCACTTGTGTTTCCTCAGACAATTCATTTCCAAGTGTTAGATAAGAGCCCACTCTAGGCCCTTTCCTGCAACAAATGGCGACTCTGGTGGACCTCTTCTTCACTATGACTGACATCCTGCCCACTCGGGGTACTCGGGGACCAGTTTGCCTGCCGACTGACCAGACCCAGCGGCTGACACTGGAACCCTTTTGTCCTTGGTCTCCTCCTGACACAGACAACCGGCCAGAGTGCCCCGACCAGGTAAGGAACAAAAGACTTTGTTGACTTCTTTCCCCTTCTTCCCTTTCCCTTTCCTCTTTTCAACCCCTCCCATCCTACCCTTTTTTCTTCTGTCCTGGTCCTGGATGCAGGAGTCTGGTTAAAGGCCCTCAGCCCGATCTGAGGTTGCAGCCTCATCACCTCTGGTGGGCAGGGAACTCAAATTCTGGTTCTGGTCTGGTCTCTGGTCTCTGGTAGGGCCGAGTTCCTGTCCTCCCTTCCTGGAAGCCCAGGAAAAGGTCCCATAATGCCTCGGCATATGCAGGTGGCAGGGGACGTCCGTAAGTCCACCGCTTTGTCCCTCCTCCTTTCAACCTGGCCTCCTTTCCTCCCTTTGAAATCTCTGAAGGCCCAAGATATTTCCGTTTGCTCTGTTAGTACTCAGATCTGAAGTTCTGTGTCTCTGTAGGAGGTTTTCTGAGAGACTGAAGTTCTGTGTCTCTGTAGGAGGTTTTCTGAGAGACTGTAGGAGGTTTTCTGAGAGACTGCAGTCTTGTATTCAAGGGAGTGTCTGATTAGGATGGCCTTGCCTGTTTGTATTTTATACTTTGTGTTCTGTGTTGTGACTTCTGATGGCCATTCTGCCTTGTGAAATGGGAAATTCTGGTTCTATTCTACTGTGAAGCCCTCTTGGGTGAAGTCATGGGCTCACACCTAAAAAGATTTTAGGTGTGAGCCCACAACTAAGAAAAAGATGATATTTTATTATAACATTGCGAGGCCACCGTATTGTTTACATTCCAGAGAAAATTGGTTTAGGTAGAACTCTTGAAAATTCCAAAACTGGTACTTTTTGCATACACAGTTAGAAAAGGCAAGTTTGATAAGACGTCTTTTCAGAATTCTGACCCTGAGGGAATAAGTCCTTCTAGGAGAACTTGCTTTCTTCAACCCATGCCTTGAGACCAGGACTCTCAAGATCACCTATCTTATCTAGACCATCTCTCATTTCTGAGACTGAGGGGAGAAACAAAACAAAACAAACAAACAAAAAATGGGTAAGAAGCCTTTTTAAATTTTGCCTATTCTAACTGTTATTTATAAGCTAGTGAGTTTTATATTGTAATACCTGATTCATGACTAAGTTTAGAAAATGAACCTATGAGATCTCTGGTTGTGTCTGTCCATGTGTCTGTGTGTACTGTATATATGTTCTTTGAGTGGTATTATCAAAATTAATTTGTCAATGAGCTCTACTTACTTGGCTTAAAGGAAGTTAAGTGCTTCTATAAATTCTCAAAAATATAGAAGGTAACTGGCCAGAAGTAATTTCAGGTACATTTCAGGTACAAGTGAACTGGGAAATATTCTGTATTAAATTAATATCTGGTACTAAATTTAGTTTAAGCTTCTTAATTTAATTAATATAGACATGTCTTTAGAGTTATCAACTTTAAGTATATCTTTATTGTACCTAGGTCTAATAGAAGTCAAATAAAACCTTATTATATCTGTTACAAATCTGTCAACAAGAAAAGTAGATAAAAAGTAAAACTTTTGAGAAAAGTAAATGTGAGATAAGAGCTTTTAGGTGAACTTTATAGGAATAATCATGTTTTAGGAATGTCTACTTGAGGATGATCTCTCCAGATATTCGGTAACATAAAATTTCAGAGTTATGTTAAGTTAAATGATGAAAGTTTGTTGAATAGCTGGGTCATTCCCAAATAAAATAAGATATGGAGACATCAATTACTAAACAGAAAAACTAAAGGTATTTAGGACTACTAATGAATATGTTTGGTGCCACCCTCAAATGTTCTTTATAAGAAAGCAACTGTTTTTTAGAAATTATCACTGGTATTTATGTTCATCAATCTGCAGAGTGCTAATGTAAAAGACAGTTCATAATTGCTTATTTCTTAGTTTTCACTAGAAATTAAGGTTTTTAAGTGTTGAAGACTAATTTAAACAGGCAATTAAAGCTAATAAAAATAATAAAGGAAACATTTCAGTATACACTAGGAAAGTAGAATGTGTATTTTCAGTGAAGATATGAGGAATGGAATTGCATTTTAATAAGGGAAAAGAAAGTGAGTCTGTCATAGAGCTGGTTGTTTCTGGATGGAGAAGAGAATGGGGGACAGACTAATATGGATACAGAAACTGATGGAAGGTTTGTGGATGGTCAGGATTGGCTAGGTTTAGATTGAAGTTAATTGAGTAAATGAATTTTAAAAGTAAGCTGGTACAAAACTTGAATTTGTTTTTTATCTCTGTTAAGAAGACAAGTTTTCTTAAAATGTTGAGTTGACTCGTAACAGATATTATTTCTTTACCTTTTAAGTGATCTGGTCCATATTTGCCTTTGAAATCTTTTATTGTCACTTTGGCTAAGTGAATAACTATTGTCTCTCAGTGACCTATGATCTTATATGCCCAAGTGTTTTGAAACTTTTTGACAAACTTCCCAAATATCCAATTTTAATTACAGTTCCTTTGACATCCAGCTTACTTTGAGATGCTTTAGAAGGCCCATGAGGCATCTCAGAGAGAAATATTTAATTAGTATGTTAAATTACATGGAAAGCATTATTACATGAGTGATAAACCTTTTAAAAATATACTGTATGGGTAAATATTATTAATATAGGTATTCTAGAAATTACATGGAATTCTTAAAAATCTAGTATGTCCTGGTAAAATATTACGAATCAAAGTTCTAGCTACTTTAAAATGTTGCATGTCACAGCAGTAAGTTTCTTTTGTCAATTACATTGCGATCAGATGTTTAACCATGACTTTTTTTTTTTTTTTGGTGGCACCAATTTTTTTTTATTTTTTATTTTATTTATTTATTTTATTTATTTTTGGGGGGGGGGGTACACCAGGTTCAATCAACTGTTTTTATACACATATCCCCGTATTCCCTCCCTTCCTTGACTCCCCCCCCCTCGAGTCCCCCCCACCGTCCCCGCCCCAGTCCTCTAAGGCATCTTCCATCCTCGAGTTGGACTCCCTTTGTTATACAACAACTTCCCACTGACTATTTTACAGTTGGTAGTATATATATGTCTGTGCTACTCTCTCGCTTCGTCTCAGTTTCCCCTTCACCCCCCACCCCCTCCCATACCTCCAGTTCTCTAGTCCATTCTCTGTATCTGCTTCCTTGTTCTTGTCACTGAGTTCATCAGTACCATTTTTAGATTCCGTATATGTGAGTTAGCATACAATATTTGTCTTTCTCTTTCTGACTTACTTCACTCTGTATGACAGACTGTAGTTCTATCCACCTCATTACATATAGCTCCATCTCATCCCTTTTTATAGCTGAGTAATATTCCATTGTATATATATGCCACATCTTCTTTATCCATTCATTTGTTGATGGGCATTTCGGTTGCTTCCATGTCCTGGCTATTGTAAATAGTGCTGCAATAAACATGATGGTACAAGTTTCTTTTGGGATTATGGTTTTCTTTGGGTATATGCCCAGGAGTGGGATTACTGGATCATATGGTAGTTCTATTTGTAGTTTTTTAAGGAACCTCCAAATTGTTTTCCATAGTGGCTGTACCAACTTACAGTCCCACCAACAGTGCAGGAGAGTTCCCTTTTCTCCACACCCTCTCCAACATTTGTGGTTTCCAGATTTTGTGATGATGGCCATTCTGACTGGTGTGAGGTGATACCTCATTGTGGCTTTGACTTGCATTTCTCTGATGATTAGTGATGTGGAGCATCTTTTCATGTGTTTGTTGGCCATCTGTATGTCTTCTTTGGAGAAATGTCTATTTAGGTCTTCTGCCCATTTGTGGATTGGGTTATTTGCTTTTTTGGTATTAAGCTTCATGAGCTGCTTGTCTATTTTGGAGGTTAATCCTTTGTCTGTTGTTTCATAGGCAATTATTTTTTCCTATTCTGAGGGTTACCTTTTAGTCTTGTTTATGGTTTCTTTCACTGTGCAAAAGCTTTCAAGTTTCATGAGGTCCCATTTGTTTATTCTTGATTTTATTTCCATGATTCTAGGAGGTGGGTCAAAAAGGATCTTGCTTTGATGGATGTCATAGAGTGTTCTGCCTATGTTTTCCTCTAGGAGTTTGATAGTGTCTGGCCTTACATGTAGGTCTTTAATCCATTTGGAGTTTATTTTTGTGTATGGTGTTAGGAAGTGTTCTAATTTCATTCTTTTACATGTTGCTGTCCAATTTTCCCAGCACCACTTATTGAAGAGGCTGTCTTTTTTCCATTGTATACTCGTGCCTCCTTTGTCAAAGATAAGGTGCCCATATGTGTTTGGGCTTACTTCGGAGTTCTCTATTCTATTCCATTGATCTTCCTTTCTATTTTTGTGCCAGTACCATACTGTCTTGCTCACTATGGCCTTGTAGTATAGTTTGAAGTCAGGAAGCCTGATTCCACCAACTCCATTTTTCCTTCTCAAGATTGCTTTGGCTATTCGGGGTCTTTTGCATTTCCATACAAATGGTAAGATTTCTTGCTCTAGTTCCGTGAAAAATGCCATTGGTAATTTGATCGGGATTGCATTGAATCTGTAAATTGCTTTGGGTAGTACAGACATTTTCACGATGTTGATTCTTCCAATCCAGGAACATGGTATGTCCCTCCATCTGTTTGTGTCGTCTTTGATTTCTTTCTTCAATGTCTTAAAGTTTTCTGCATACAGATCTTTTGCCTCCTTAGGCAGGTTTATTCCTAGGTATTTTATTCTTTTTGTTGCAATGGTGAATGGGAGAGTTTCCTTAATTTCTCTTTCTGCTCTTCCGTTGTTAGTGTATAGGATAGCCATGACTTTTTAAGCCTTTCTATCATTTATAGACAGTTATTGTTGTACTTTGATAAATCTCAGATTGCACTGGGGAACTTGGTATGAAATTAAAGAATCCTAAGGAAAAACCTGATGGCTTCATAAAACTGTTAACAAAAAGAATTAGTTACTTAGGACTGAGTGAACTGGTGAATATGGTTATAATTTTTACAGTTTCTATCTGAAAAATTACTGGTTTAAATCTGTTTTCCAGATATAAGGAAAACCCTTCCCTTCAAACTAATTATGATTACAGTAACTTGGTAAATTATACCTTTGTAAGCAGAATTGAAACATGTATCTTCTCTCTCTAACTGCTCCCTGCAGAGTATGAAAACCCTTAGGTTCCCAACAGCTTTATCAGATAAATTAGGAAGGCCACTGCCTAACAGGTTAGGAATCTTGAAATTTTGGGGACCTCTAAAAGAGAGAAATTCACCAAGACAAAATTGATGACACACCTTTGGCATGGATTTCCTGGCCCAAAGAGGCCGTTTGGGGAATTCCGTCTGAGACTCCTGAGAAGTTACACCAGAGTCAGTGACCACATAGGAAGAGCCTATGTGGTCAAGGACCAGATTTACTTTAGAAACAAATTAATCTTGATTTGGCTATATTTGATAAAAATGAGGGTAATTTTAGAGAGAAAAAGATGTTTCAGTGGATGTCAAATTCCAATTCTATTTATTGAGGTCTATATTCACTAAGACTCACTTACCAGATAATTCCTTGCTATTATGTTATATTGCTGCAAAGTTTAATTGAATTATTACAAGAACACTCTAAGTTTGTTTCTGAAACTTAACTCAGTAATCTCTCTTTGGATGAACATCAATTGCTCCACGATCTGCAAGCAGGAGGTTAACACTAGCTATGGTCATTTAAATTTAAAGGCTCCCTTATGTTGGCGACAATTAAACCATACCAGGGATAACCAGCCTCATAACCATGGGAAATTGGGCTGGGTGCCTTATGGACAATACCAATACATAATTTCCCTTAAAGATAAGGACTGGTACAGAACAGACTAAGTCAGACGACCTAGGATACTTGAGATGACCTAGGATACTTTCACCTAAGAACTTGAGTTTCACCTCGGGCTTCACCTAATGGAAGTTCTTGACAAATTCTTGCTTATGATTTTACTAATACTGCTAACTGTACTATACTTATATTGTCTGTTTTACAAAAATGTTGTTTCTTTTTCTTTAACTTTTTTTTAATATACCTTATTTATTTATTTACTTACTTATTTGCTGCGTTGGGTCTCCATTGCTTCACACAGGCTTTCTCTAGTTGTGGCGAGCCAGGACTACTGTTCATTGTGGTTTGCAGGCTCCTCATTGTGGTGGCTTCTCTTGTTGTGGAGCATGGGCTCTAGGTGCATGGGCTTCAGTAGTTGCAGCACAGGGGCTCAACAGTTGTGGCACACGGGCTTAGTTGCTCTGCAGCATGTGGGATCTTCCTGGAGTAGGGATCGAACCTATGTCCCCTGCGTTGGCAGGCAGATTCTCAATCACTGTGTCACCATGGAAGTCCCAAAATTGTTGTTTCTTGCATTACCAAATGTGTGATTGAGTCTCTGCTAAAATGAAGATATATAGTTCCATATAAGATCAATGATTGTTATAGTGTAACTCTACATATAGAAAGAAGCAACAAGAGGGAATATTTTCTTGGACGATAGGAGTCTAGTAAGACAGGTGGTCAGAGATTTCTGGCTACTGTTAATAAGGCCTAGTCCAGTAATTACACACTGAGTGCCCTATCAGCAAAATCTTCACCAGATCTGGGAATGAGCATTCCTAGCACCGTGGGATGAAATGGTCATGAAATGCCCCCCAAACAGGGTCAAATTTATGACCCCAAAGAGCTCTGCCAAATGAAAATTGGCACTTGCCATCTGCCTCTGCAAGGATGAGGTCAATGGCCACTGCAGCCACTGACCTTCAACACACCCTGAAAGGGGTTCAGGGTGGAGATCAGGAAAGAGGCACTCTGTGCTCTGCAAAAACTGGCAGAACAGGGCTTCAGATAGTTGGATAGTTTTAGGAATAGGCTTTATGAGCCCAAATTCTTGCATCTTCTCATATCTAGATAAGCACTAAAATCATTAACAGTGACATCTGCTTTGGCCATTAAGGAGAGAAATGCAATTGAAAGTCAAAATGGAATAGCTGTGGTTAACTAGGACATCCAAGGTTATACTAGGTGGCATTATGGACTTGATTTCAGACAAGTCTTTTTATTGCTAAGAACTTGCATTTTCTGAGCTGTGTCAGACTTGGGATGCCACCAGTCATTCTCAAAACAATGTCTGCTGGCAGCTGGTAGCTGCAACCTTATGGTTCCAAGGTACCCTCTTGTAACTATTAAATTTTCAGAAAATAAAATTGCTTTAGATCAAATATTAGTAGAAAAAGGAGACGTGTGGTGGCCAGTAGATCCTGTTATGTATATATTAATACCACATTGGAAGTTAAACCTACTTAGATATAAGTAAACAACTGGCTACCCGACTACAAATCTCCCCAAGGTGTGAGGTCCAGACTGGGTTTCAGGCTTAAAAATTCTTCTGAATTCCTCAGGGAATGAGATTTATTTTGTCTATTAAAATTCTAGTTGTCACTCCTCCAACTACTTCTAATTTGGTCTGTTACACCAAAATGGCAGGCCAAGGGATTGAGATTTTAGTCATACAAGACGAAGGATCCAGGACTTAGAATGCAGAAATATTTCCAATTCGGTGTCTAGTCTCCAAGTTGAAGCAGGACTATGCCCCATTTTAGCGGGAAGTGGCCAGAGCCATTGTTGCCCAGTTCCCTGAGTTGAAATTGAACAGGACTCTGGGGCTTCTTAATCAAATCCTTTCTGTGTCCCCTATTTCTTGTCTGTAGGATACAGGCTTCATTCAGCCTCCTGGACTTTCCTTCCCTGAGTTCCAAAGGGCAGGTTCAAACAGTGGCTAATCAGGGAAGGGAGGGGATGCAGAAGCAGGTGAGGAGCCATCAATGGTGGTGCAGCATTGGGGAGGGTCCTGGCTCCTCCTCAAGGAATATGCATAATAATATTTTTGAGCTCTTCTGTAGAACTGGGGCCCCCACCCAGGTGGAGGATGGTAGCTTCAGGCTGAACTCAAGGTTCCTGGAGCACCACTCTGTTACATCACCACCAACATATCAGAAGAAAGTCACATATCCTGCAGCCCTCACCCCAAATTTTGCCTTCCTTTTCTGGGCCCAGCAATGACCATCCTATTAGACCTCCTATTTGGCCCCTGTCTGTTTCAACTGCTTACAAGGTTCATCTCCAACAGGGTCCAACAGTTTTGGGCTAAATTGTTATTACTACAAGGGTGAATGCTGATTTTGGGCACAGAATACCTTGATTTAAATCAAGTGGAGAGAGACTTATACTCTACTAGGCAGGATGTCCACTCTCAGCAGGAAGTAGTTACAGAAGAAGGTAGACCTCCACCCCAATTCTCAAGTAGTATCTTGAGTATGAAGTCTCTTAGCAAGGAGTTGTTAGGGGAACCACTGACCAAAATTGCCCACCCTGGCCAGTCCCGATAGTAACCACCTGCATGAGTTATCTTAAAATAGGAGGTCCTGGTAAAGAACACGGAACTAATGATGCCAAGCAGGGCCCTGAGGGGCTCCTGGGCATGAAGGCCTTTTTGTTCCCATTTCTTGTAGGCAAGACTCCAGCCTCCGTGACCTTCCCTGAGTTCCAAAGGGTAGATGAACAGTTGCTAACAAAGGGAGGAACAACCATGAAACCACCTAAGGCAAGATTAAAAGGACCAGAGAAGCTCATCAAGATTAGGAAACAGACCACCTGAGACCCTAATCTTGTCAGCAACCCCACCCTTTTGAAACTCTTCAGAAGAAAGAAGAAGGCGAGACTGTTACTGCCTTGATCCTTATCACATGCCTCTGACCATGGGTCCTGACTATAAAACCTCTCCCTCTTTGCAGGGGCAGGGAGGACACAGCTCTTAAGGCGCTAGCCTACTGTGTTCCCCCTTTGCCTGGCAAAGAAATAAAGCCACTCTTTCTTTCTCCTCCATAACTCTGTCTCCGTATTTCTGTTTGGCATCAGAGAGCCCAGATTTTGGCAACTCTAATAAGCTACCATCAACCAGAAGAATTCAGGAAAGGTCAAAAGGAGAGAGGAGACGCCAGTCCATATGTCCTACCAACCTCCCAGAATCCTTCTCACTGGAATCCATCTTGGCTGAGCGATGCCACCAGGAAGGATCTTGAGTCAGAACAATTGGCCAGAGACTAACCCCATTACCATAAAATTGAACACTGCGAGCCACGTGGCAGAGCAGTCCTCCCGGGTTCCCTCATTCGGCTGCTCTCTACCCAGGCACCCCTTTTCAATAAGGTCTCTTGCTTCATCAGCACATGTGTCTCTTCAGACAATTCATTTTCAAGTGTTAGACAAGAGCCCCCTCTTGGGCCCTGGAAGGGGTCCCCCTTCCTGAAACAAAAAGGTGAACTCAGAGAAGTATATGCTTCTCCGATTCTGCACCCCAATTCCAACATGTGGGTCTTTTCCCCACATCACCAAGCAATTGATAAGAGAAATGTTCACATACTGAGGTATGGGGAAGTCCTTCTGGCTTATACATGAGTTAACTTGAATTTTATGCTAACTAGAATAACCAGTTTGTGGCCTGTCAAACATACATTGTACATCAGCTTTAATTATTAAAGAAAAGAGCACGATGACCAGAAGTAAAGAATGTTCACATTAAAAATAAAGATTATCAAAATGGATTAAAGACTTAAATGTAAGGCCAGACACTATAAAACTCCTTGAGGAAAACATAGGCAGAACACTCTATGACATACATCAAAGCAAGATCCTTTTTGACCCACCTCCTAGAATCATGGAAATAAAATCAAGAATAAACAAATGGGACCTCATGAAACTTAAAAGCTTTTGCACAGTGAAAGAAACCATAAACAAGACTAAAAGGCAACCCTCAGAATGGGAAAAAATAATTGCCTATGAAACAACAGACAAAGGATTAACCTCCAAAATAGACAAGCAGCTCATGAAGCTTAGTACCAAAAAAGCAAATAACCCAATCCACAAATGGGCAGAAGACCTAACTAGACATTTCTCCAAAGAAGACATACAGATGGCCAACAAACACATGAAAAGATGCTCCACATCACTAATCATCAGAGAAATGCAAGTCAAAGCCACAATGAGGTATCACCTCACACCAGTCAGAATGGCCATCATCACAAAATCTAGGAACAACAAACGTTGGAGAGGGTGTGGAGAAAAGGGAACTCTCCTGCACTGTTGGTGGGACTGTAAGTTGGTACAGCCACTATGGAAAACAATTTGGAGGTTCCTTAAAAAACTACAAATAGAACTACCATATGATCCAGTAATCCCACTCCTGGGCATATACCCTGAGAAAACCATAATCCAAAAACAAACATGTACCATATTATTCACTGCAGCACTATTTACAATAGCCAGGACATGGAAGCAACCGAAATGCCCACCAACAGATGAATGGATAAAGAAGATGTGGCACATATATACAATGGAATATTACTCAGCCATAAAAAGGAATGAGATGGAGCTATATGTAATGAGGTGGATAGACCTAGAGTCTGTCATACAGAGTGAAGTAAGCCAGAAAGAGAAAAACAAATACTGTATGCTAACTCATATATACAGAATCTTAAAAAAAAAAGTACTGATGAACCCAGTGACAGGGCAAGAATAAGGATGCAGATGCAGAGAATGGACTGGAGGACACGGGGCTGGGGGGGCGGGGGGCGAAGGGGAAGCTGGGACGAAGTGAGAGAGTAGCATAGACATATTTACACTACCAAGTGTAAAATAGATAGCTATTGGGAAGTTGCTGTATAACAAAGGGAGATCAACTCGATGATGGATGATGTCTTAGAGGGCCAGGACAGGGAGGGTGGAAGGGAGTGGGATATGGGGATATATGTATAAATACAGCTGATTCACTTTGGTGTACCTCAAAAGCTGGTACCAGAGTGTAAAGCAATTATATTCCAATAAAGAGCTTAAAAAAATAAAATTAAATTTAAAAAAAGATTAAATGCCTCCCTTTCTGGGATGCCAATGCTGGTACTCCTTCGATGATGACTCCCTTCCCAGGTGCTGAGGCCATATTGACATGCTGTGTATGTGCTGGTCTGCTTTTTGTTTTTTGGGGGGGTTTGTTTATTTATTTTTGTTGCATTGGGTCTTCATTGCTGCCCAGGGGCTTCTTCTAGTTGTGGCAAGTGGGGGCTACTCTTCATTGTGGTGCATGGGCTTCTCAGTGAGGTGGCTTCTCTTGTTGCGGCGCACAGGCTCTAGGTGCGTGGGCTTCAATAGCTGCAGCCTGTGAGCTCAGTAGTTGTGGTGCATGGGCTTAGTTGCTTCACAGCATGTGGGATCTTCCTGGACCAGTGCTCGAACCCATGTACCCTGCATTGGCAGGCGGATTCTTAACCACTGTGCCACCAGGGAAGTCCCTGGTCTGGTTTTTTTGGAAACCTTGAAAAACTGTACCCCTGACTAGTTTAATATTCTTTGTTCTGACAAGATGTAAAGCTGCACTGAAAACTAGGCTTCTCTGGAGCAGTTTCTCAGAGTCATCTGGGAGGCTGGCTTCTGGTCTATAGTCCTCAGATTGGCCCAAATAAAACTTTTTTTTTTTCCCCACCGTGGCTTGTGGGATCTTAGTTCCCTGACCAGGGATCAAACCCAGGCCCACGGCAGTGACAGCGTGGAGTCCTAACCACTGGACAGCCAGAGAATTCCTCAGGGCAGGGTTTTTAAAGGCCATATTTGGGGTGAGGGTGGCAGCTTGTGGAGTTTCTTCTGATTGGTTCATGGTAAGGTAACAGGGTGATGTTTCTAGAATCTTAATCATCAACCCTCTGGTCCCAACTGAAACAGGAGGGAAGGGGGCAGGGCACAACCTCTGAAAGAATGACATAGCCTGAGGACATACCATAAACTGATCAGACCCAGATGGGGCCAAGATGGTGGACAAGGCAACTTCCAGGCACCATGACGGCTCCAAGGCTGACCAGGAGGATCCAAAAGTGGGCGGTGGCCCAATTCTGGAGTGCCCCGCCCACTCATTAGCCTATGAAATTACCCACCCTTACAAAAAGCTGACAACCCCCATACCCTGGTGCCTTTCTCACCTTCTGAGGTGGCCCACACTCTGCCTGCAGAGTGTGTTTTTCTCTAAATCTCTAAATAAACTTCTTCCCTATCACTTGGTCTCTCACTAAATTCTTTCTGTGATGAGACATCAAGAACCTGAGCTTTCTTAAGTCCTGAAACCAGATGTGTGATCTCAGTTGGAAGATCTTGGGTTTTGGCCGGGTTTGAATCCCAGCCGCGTGGGTTCAAGTCCCAATCTGAGATGCACAGTTTCACAACCAGTCTGGGGTCTAGTGCTTGTGGTCAGCATGTGGTCACCATCCTCCAGGGGGGGAGGTGGGGGTGGGTCTTAGTTTCTGCAGAGCAGCTCAAAGAGGTGTGTGTCGGACCATTATGCATATCCCTTGAGGGAGAGCTAGGACTGTGCTTTATGGCTGAACTATTGTTTTAGCTATCTTTACTGTTCTTGTTTGACAGCTTTTCCTTTGTTTCTGCATTCCCTCACTTCCCTAATTAGTAACTATTTGAGTCTGTTCTTTGGAACTCAGGGAAGGTCTAGAAGACTAAAGCCTTTTTCCACAAATAAGAAACAGGAGCCAAAGAGGGGCTTTTGTACCTGAGAGGGCCCCTACAGGGTCCTGTTTGGTTTCGATCCCCCCTTTCTTTGATCCTCCTCAATCCTGAGGGGAACGGGCAGGACAAGAATGGGAATAAAGTTTTGGATGGAGAAGTTAATCATAAACTCAGCAGGGGAACTTGATTTGGGGGGGCACTTGGTTTCACTTCTGACCAACTGGTTTTATCAGAGATTTCCAAGGACCTCTCCTTGGGTTCGACTAATTTGCTGGAGTGGCTCACAGAACTCAGAGAAACATTTACTAGGTCACCAGTTTATTAGAAAAGGATACAACTCAGGAATAGCAAGATGGAAGAGATGCACAGGGCAAAGTACAGGGAAGGAGCTCGGAGCTTCCACACCCTCTCCAAGCACGCCGCTCTCTCCAATCTCCAGGTGTTCACCAACCCGGAAGCTCTCCAAACCCCATCTTTCTGGGGTTTTATGGAGGCTTCCCTATCAAGGAATGATGGATTAAATCACTGCCCGTTGCAACTCACTGAACCTGCAGCCCCCCTCCCCTCTCCAGAGGTCAGTGGGTGGGACTGAAAGTTCCAACCCTCTAAGCACATGGTTGATTCTCAAGGCAAACGGTCCGCATCCTTAGGTGGGTCCCTCGGTAACATAACAAAAGACACTTTAAATCGATCTTATCACTTAGGAAATTCCAAGGGTTTTAGGAGCTCTGTGCCAGAAACAAGAAGACCAAATATATATTTATCATTTTAAATCACCATATCACAGCTCCCTTTCCCATTTAGGAAGCACATTTATAGCAGCTGCCTCCAGCAGCCTCCCACACCCACTACTCCAACCCCTACCCTGTCCCTCTCGGACAGAGAGCCTAGCCGTCCAGATTCCTATTAGGGCATTGGGTGGCCTGAGCAGGCAGAGTCCCTGGAGGTCCTCCAACATGCCTCTCCTCTTATGGACCCAATGGGTCTGATCCAAAGCTTTTCGTGCTGCACCACGGAAAACCTACTTTCCTGCCACTCAGCTGCATCCTAAATTCCCCGTGTCTCCCAGCAGCAGCAGCTGCATTCAGGCCTCCAGGCCAGCCAGGCAGGAGCCAGTTTAGCTCTTCCCTCGCCCTCACCCTGGCATCGAGTCTATGGGCACCGAATCCAGCCCCGAAGTGCTGAAGAAACTGCCACGGGCATGCAGTTCAGCTGCCCACGCGACACTTGGACTCCCTCTGAATGGCTGAACAGTGCTCCCACCTCCAGGCCAGGGAGCTGGCCACTTTCTAACATTACCTGTTACATCTTGAAACACTTATGATGTGTGATGTTGATTGCCTCCCCATTGCTTCCCACACACACATTTTCATTCCTCCTAATTTTTTTTCTGGGGTTTCACAGAACAGACCTACCTCCTCCATCGGCATCTTAGACTTTTAAACATGAAGGCTGTGATCACCGCCTCCAGAGGGTAAATATCCCCCATTGTTCCAGCTGGTCTTCCTATAACAGGTATCAAGTCACTAACTGGTCTGGCCCCTCCTCCAGACGTGCTCCAGTGTATCCAAATCAGGTGTTGCAAACTCAGTGCCTACAGGGGCCAAGCCAGTGATTAGTGAGTGAGGTGGGTGGGGCACCATAGGGAGTGGTGGCGCAGAAGTGGGGCCCCTGCATTGCCAGATCTCTCACTTTCCAACAGAAATAGGAAATCTGGATTTGTATTTGAAATGTCCTGAGTTTTTAAGTTGGTAATTAATTAAAACAAAACACTATATGAGTCAATACTGTGCAGGCAAAACAAAAACCTATAGGCACGAGTATGCAATCTCTGGTCTCTAGGCATCTATTGATAAATATGAGCCACCTAAAACTGTATGTGACAATCAGAGGTGGTTGCTGACCTAGCCCATCCATCCCACCGTGGGAAAGCCTCTTCCCTCCCTCTCGATGTCTACTATTTCAGGTCTTCACCATCTCTCATCAGGACCAGGCCTGCAGTATCCTGACCGGCAGCCATCTCTCCCTCTCCTGCCTCCTCCTCACCACTGCCCAGTCCCTGCCCTAGCACCTACTGTGGTCAGACCTCAGTCAGCCAGGTCTGGTTCCTTCTGGAGTGCAGACAGGACAGGGCCTTGGTTAACATGCCCTCAGCCTCTCCCCCTCTCCTGATAGAAGCCCCTCACTTCTCTGCCCAATCTTCCTCACCTTTACTCAAGCCAGGCTTCCCTGAATGAATGCCTTCCTCCTCCCCCACCCACAGGCTTACCTCCTTCCGAGGCCTTCCCTGGCAGCGTCAGCCCTGCCCTGACCCTATGCTTTGCCACGTCTGTAATATGGGGAGAATGACAGGCCAAACTCAGAGGATGCTTGAGGAATAAACAAGGTGACTCGTGTCACCTTGTTACCAAATCCAAGCTCGCTCTGCTCACTGCACAACAGGCCAATAAATCAGGAGATGAGGTGTCGAGGCAAGGAACAGCAACTTTATTCAGAAAGCCAGGCGTCCGAGAGGATGGCAAACTAGTGTCCTAGAGTACCATCTTATCGGGGTCTGGATGCTAGTTTCTTCTATAGAACGGAGAGGGAGAGGAGGTGAGGAAGTAAAGTAAAAAGGCCATAAGTCTTCCAAAATATCTCTGGGTTTTGGCCAGCCTCATGGAGGGGATGTGTTCATTTCTTCTTTTCTCTTGCCACTCACAGGTGGGCAGGGTCAGCCTGTTTCCCTGTGAGCTGAACAAGGGTAGTACTTTAACATTCAGGCAGAGGGGCAGGGTTCCCGGAGGCAGGCCATTATGCCTATACCTGTAGCCAGAGCAAAATCAATGGCAAGCAAAAGTCAAAGAAACAGATCCAACATGGAGTCAGATTTGTTTTTCCCTGTTACAACCTGCCTGGAGCAGGACCGGGCACACAGGAAGTATTCCATGAACGCGAGCTGTGACCATTAATATCTGCTTAGCACTGAATCCACAGGCAGTCTTGGGCCTTTTCACATTTGCTACTCACATGTCTCCAGCTAAATGACGAAAGAAGGGTCTGCAATCCCATCTCTCTCACGTTTTACCCTGGTAAATTCACACGACCTCTCTCGGCCTCTGTCTCTGCGTCTGCGAAATGGAGCTAATGGTTCTCACTTCCCAGGGTTGTGATAAGGCTCAAACAGGCAATGTCTGCAAAAGCTCTAAGTAAACTGGGAAGAAATGCTGTAAGAACAATCAGTTTCTGGAGGAGGAAATTCCAGACCAGCCACCATACTGCTGGAGTCAAGGGCTGGCGGTTGTGTCTTTGAACAGACCTAGAACATTCTTTTCTTGAAAGCTCAACAAATAGTTCCTGACCTTCATGGAACACATCCATTCATTTACTCATTCTTGCATTACATCTTTATTTATTCAGTAGTTACCAGCCTTCTGAAAATAAAACAGACCAGAATCCCTGCCCCTTATGGGTTGTACATTGTAGTAACTCTAGTAACTCACTACCTAATTTCTTTGCTTTAAAAGCTCCACTGGTCTTCAATTACTTATGCTAGAGTCAAGTCTTGAGCTTGGCTTTTGGGACTGCTCACATCCAGGTCCACGCCTTTCCAGCACCTCCCCTCTTTCCCAGGAAGGCGCTCCCACTGGCTCCGGGTGGGCCACACTCAGTTTTCTGAGTTTCCTGGTTGTTTCCTCAGTCCGAGAAATTCCTCTTCCAAGTTAGAGGCAGCTGAATGTGGTCTCTGTAGGGGAGCCTGTTCTCAGCCCTGCCTGTGACCTCTGCCACACTCACCTGGGAGCTCGCAAAGGTCATTTTCCTTTTGTTTCCCCAACATCTACAGAGAGGACACTCAGCCAGGAGGATCTGTTTGTGTGTGTGTGTGTGTGTTGAGAAAGAAGCTGGTAATGAACATAAATGGTTTCCTGGATGGCCAGAGAAGAGAAGCAGAGAGCACCTTTCAGAGATGACAGAAGGGGTCTCAGGGAGGCTGTCCCTGTGGCCTGGGTCTGGATGAATGAGCAGGATGTGACCACAGGCAGGAGGATCACCTGTCAGGCAGAGGGGTCGGCAGGTGCAGGCACAGTGTGGCCAGAAGGATGGGACACGCCGAGGAGCCACCCAGCACGCCGTGGGCCGGGGGAAGAAGACAAGAAAAGGAATGAAGAAAGAAGGAGGGAGAGAGGAGATGTCCCCTGAGCTGGAAAGGCCTTGAATGTCAAGCTGGGGAATCTGACCTCAGCAGGTCAGGGGTCAAAAGCTCAGATGGAACAAAGGCAGGTTAAGGAGATGAATGTGGCCCAGGAGACCCAGGGGAAGTGCGGACTAGGGCCTTTCTAAAAGGAAGAGGCACTCTTGGGTCCCTGTGATGGAGCCAAAGGTGGAAGTCTGGGCTCAGGGCTGCCATAGCTTCACATCGTAAAAAAAGAGAAGCCAGAAATCCAGTCTTTACAGTGAAATGTTCTGATGGAAAACACCACCACCACCACCACCACCACCACCATCAAACATGTTTATGGGTCTTAAGCGGGCAGCCTCTGGGACAGGGTTTTAGGTGGCAAGATCAGAGATGTGTGTCGGCCCAGTAAACTGGTGACTGGTGTGGAAAGTGGCCCAGGGAGGGCCAAAGTAGCTGCAGAGGATTCGAGGGGGCTGCAGTAGTTCAGGTGGGCCTGAGTCAGGGTGGGGATGGAAAGGAGGGGAAAACTGGGGGAGGGGTAAGGTTGCCGCATGAAACACTGAAACCCCCAGTTAAATTTCAATTTCAGAGTAACAGATTATTTTTTTAGTATTAAAAAGTGGTATAAAGGGGACTTCCCTGGTGGCCCAGTGGTGGGGAGTCTGCCTTCCAATGCAGGGGATGCGGATTTGATCCCTGGTCCGGGAACTAGGATCCGACATGCTGAGGGGCAACTAAGCCTGCGCGCTGCAACTACTGAGCCCACACGCTCTGGAGCCCTGGCGCCACAACTAGAGAGAAGCCCGCAAATGGCAACGAAGAGCTGGTGTGCCGCAACTAAGACCCGACACAGCTAAAAAGCAAAATTTTTTAATAAATTAAAAAAAAAAGTGGTATAAAAAAATAACTCATTGTTTACCCGAATTTGCAATTTTCCTAGGAGTTCTGTGTTTTCATTTGCTAAAACTGCCACCTTACAAACAGGTCCTAGGGCTGTGGAACTGAGAGCACTTGATAAAGAACTGACCACGTGGGGAGTGGTGGGGGTGGTTCCTATGCGGTGTCCCAAGTGGCTCAGGGCAGGGCATTTCGGGGACCTGGTGAGGGGGCTCCCCTGTGAACACAGACCCAGGCCACCGTTCTGAATCAAAGAGCCGGTAGAATCCCAGATGCCCGCACCCCTGCTTCCTTGCTCCAGTCCAGCCTCTGCAGGGTGACCCTCAGACTGAGCTCATGAACAGTGAGGAGATCCAGGGCCCCTGGAGTTGAGGAGGCACAGAGGAGCCCCGTCCTTCCAGGGACCTCTCCCTGCAGCACAGCAAAGCACTCCCACCATGCATCTTCCGTCAGGTCAGCTGAGCGGGCTCTCTGTCACTCCACCTCCCCGACCAACTGCGTGACGGGCAGGACAACGTGTGCACACCTGGGCCCAGCCAGACCCGGTGGGACCTACTCTCTGCTGGACCTGGAGGGCAGGCAGGGGTTCCCGCCAGGTTTCCTCCTCCCTCTTTGCAGGTCTTGCCGGCTCTTCATCCCCCTTGACCTGCTTTCACATCTGGTAGTCCCATCAGCCTTGACTTTGAGCCCGCTTCTCTCTCCAGAGGATCTGAACCTCAGGGCTTCAGTGACATGCAGAGGGTGACAACAGGGCAATTTTTTACCCTGCCTGTTTAAACCCCAAGGGTATTCTGACCTGCTGTACCCTGCATCCTCTCCCGCCCCACCCCAAATCCTCCATCACTCCCCCCGCCGCTCTTTCTGCCTCACTCTGTCCTTCCTCCTCTCTTCTTTCCCTCTCTCCCCACATCCCTGTATTCCTCAACTATTCTAATCTCTCGCTCTCCATTTGTCTTGGTCACAAAACTGCTCAAAAATTTCTCCTGGATTCCCTAAGAAACTGAGACAAATTATCACGCTTCCACCAAACACCACCAGATACAACTGACAACAGCTGAATCTGCACTGGCAAAATGTATGATTGGCTTTAAAAGGTTGGAAAGGGACTTCCCTGGTGGTGCAGTGGTTAAGAATCCGCCTGCCAATGCAGGGAATAACAGTTAGATCCCTGGTCTGGGAAGATCCCACATGCGGCAGAGCAACTAAGCCCGTGCGCCACAACAAGAGAAGCCACTGCACTGGGAAGCCCAGGCACAGCAACAAAGAGTAGCCCCTGCCCACCACAGGTAGAGAAAGCCCTCGCACAAAAAGGAAGACCCAATACAGCCCCAAATAAAAATAAGCTAATAATAATAAATAAAATAAAATAACTGCAGCTATAATAACTTTTTTTTAAATGTTGGAAAAATTCAAATCTTCTTGACATAACTTAGATCTGCAAAACCTGATGGAGGACTGGACTTGATAGAAACAACAGTTGCAAGAGGAAATGCAAACTGTCTGATGCAGAAATTGATTTTATTTTAAAATTAGATTGAATAAAAAATTGAAAAGCAGTAATAACCATGAAAATAACTTTTTGCAAAATAAACTTTAAATGCAGAAAAATAAGAAATGTTTTGACTGTGCGGCATTTAAATGTTTTCATCAAAATAATTTGCTTTAACGCAACTTATTTAAAAACTGCTTTATTGACCCAAGAAAAAATCATCAGTGTTGGCAAAAATTCTAATTAAAATGTTTCCATTCAAGAAAACCATAGGGTCAAAGTGCCCCCTTCCTACTGAAAACTCCCAATTTTATATATCACTGCCTTGACCTCCAGACCCAAATATGCAATTGCCCATGGAACATTCTCTCTTGGACATCCCAAAGCCTCATCAAATATATATATACCCAAAGCCAAACTGCTGATCTTCTCTTCCCAAACTGTTCTTCCTCTCAGATGCCTGTCTCTGAGCCTGGGACTATTAGCCATTCGGTTACTCATGCCAAATGCAATAAAAAGCCAAGCCCATCATCTCAACATCCAGAGCAGCTCTCAAAATCTGTCCTCTTTCCAGCTTTGCCCCAAGTGCCCTCATCCAAGCTTACAGCATCTTCCAGATGGATTGCCATAACTAGTCTCCCCAAAACCACCCTTGGACTCTCTGATCCATCCTCCACACTGATAGTTTAAAAGGCAAACCAGGGAAATTCCCAGGCTGTCCCATGGTTAGCACTTGGCGCTTTCACTGCCTGGGCTGGGTTCGATCCCTGGTTGGGGAACTAAGATCCTGCAGGCCCTGCAGCGCAGCTGAAAAAAAAAAAGGCGGCGGGGAGAAAATCAGGACCTTTCTTCCAGTAAAGGCAGTCTAGGTATTTTGGACAAAACCTCCTGCTGAAGACAGCTAAAAGAGCTGGTCAAATGTTCATAAAATTCACACACACACACACACACACACACACACACTCTTTTATTTTATTTGGTGAGGTGGGGTGGGCAGCACGGCTTGCAGGATCTTAGTTCCCCAAGCAGGGATAGAACCCAGGCCCCCGCAGTGGAAGCCGGGAATCCTAACCACTGGACAGCCAGGGAATTCACACACACACACTCACTCACTCTTAAAAGGATCAAAGAGCTAACAGGATAGTGAGGAACTGCTGTGCCGAGGTCCCAGGGAAGACAGGATTCCAAAGAGATGACCCTGATACTTGATGCTGTGGCTGCCCCCAAAAGCTTTTGCCAATTGGGAAGAAGTGGCTGAGAGGCCAAACTCATTTCTAGTGGCCTTGCATGGCTGGAGGTAGAAATCCGAGTCAGGGGCCTGCCAAGGGTGGGGGACAGACAAACCAGCCCGACACTGGGCTCAGCCCCAAAGGACTGCACCTCAGAAGTAAAGGTGAACGGAAAACAAACCAGCCTTTCCCTGAAAGGTAGTCAAGCCCTGAGTCATCCAGGTGCCCCAGAAAACATCATGCCCTAAGTATGAACTAACATGATCTCAGTTTGCTAATCCCTCCAGGCACCTGGCAAAAGCAATAGAAAATGCTCCTTGGTGAATGACAGAATCACCCCATTTCAAATTACCTCTGCAAATAATTTCACAAACACAATACTCAATGTACAAAAACAACCAGACACAGAAGGAAGCAAAATTCCTTGAGCAAAAACCTTTGGAAATAATAATCAACAGAAATAGAGCTGAAGGAACTCCAGACTATAAAGCAAATTACACTTACTATGTCCAAGAAATTAAATACTAAAATGGAAAATTTCAGCAAGGAACTGGGAATTCCATAAAATTATATAGCATATGCAAAAACAGAATAAACAGAAACTCAAATTCAAATTATAAACTAAATGGATGCGTTTGACAGCAGATTTGACATGGCTGAAGAATGAATTAGAGAACAGGAAAGCTTGTCAGAAGAAACGAGCCAGAAGGAGGTATGGAAAGACAAAAGGATGAAAATGCAGAAGCTATGGAAGCTACAATAAGATCTGACATATTTCAGAAAGAAGAGAGACTGGAACAGAGGCAACATTCAAAAGATGGGTTGAGAATATTCCAGAAAGGATGGAAGATAATAATCTACAGATTTGAGACCTCAAATGGATCCCAACCAGAACAAATAAAAAGAAATTCGTGCCTTGACCCATCATAGTGAAAATGCAGAAAATCAAAGATAGGAAAGGGACTTCCCTGGTGGCGCAGTGGTTGAGAATCCCCCTGCCAATGCAGGGGACACGGGTTTGAGCCCTGGTCTGGGAAGATACCACATACTGCGGAGCAACTAAGCCCATGCACCACATCTATTGAGCCTGTGCTCTAGAGCCTGGGAGCCACAACTAGAGTGCTTGCTCTGCAACAAGAGAAGCCACTGCAATGAAAAGCCAATAAAATAATTAATTAATTAATTTAAAAGAATCAAAGACAAAGAGAAAAATGGTAAAAGCATCCAGAGGAAAATAGGTTGTAATGCTGGTTATTTATCTCTTGTCTCTCAGGTCTTAGCCCACCCTTCTGCAACCTGCTCTGTGATGTTGGGGCGAGGGTCTGAAAACCATATTTCCCAGGCCCCTTTGCCAGGTGACTTTCTGTTCGGTTCGGCCAATAGGATGCACTAAAGGGAGATTAACAGGTGGGAGAAGGGGATTCCTTCACTTCAGGAGTCCCAGCTCCTTTCAATGCTCCCAGCACCAGCTACACCAAACCCCCTCCCAGGCAGCGGCCCAAGGCAGCAGGGCCCCAGCGACAGGTGCTTCTCCAAGCCCCTGGGTCCTGCCAACCCTGCCTCTTGCCTTTTATCCTCCCAGGCCATGGGGTGGCAGCTGTAATTACTAATATCTGGGTAAACTCAGCATCCTCTTTTCCTCTTGCAGCCTTCAAAAATCTGTGTAAACAATCCATCTAGTGTATTATATCCCCTTTGTTAGAAAAAAACAAACGTTATATTTTCCTGGGTGTGCCCTAAGTGCTACAGAACTCTTCAAAGGAGTCACAGTGTGGCAGATAGCATTATTGTTCCTTTCAGTCATCCCTCAGTATCTACAGGGGATTGGTTCTAGGATGCTCAAGTCCCTTATGTAAAATGGTGTAGTATTTGCATAAAACCTACACACATCCTCCCAAATACTTTAAATAAACTCTAGATTACTTACGGTACTTAATACAACTTAAATACTAAGTAAATAGCAGGGCACACAGCAAATTCAAGTTTTGCTTGTGGAACTTCCTGGAGATCTTTCCAAACATATTTGAGGCATGGTTGGTTGAATCCACAGATGCAAAACCCTTAGATATGGGGAGCCAACTGTATTTGCCACCAATTCCCATGGGAGGCTAGTATTTTTCCACCCTGCTGATGTCAGGCTTTGGCCAATAACATGTGTGGATAAGTGATGTCTGCCACCACTTCTCAGCAAAAGCTTTACAAACCGTTACATGATTCCACCATGGTTCTTTTCCCTCTGCTAGGAGACCAGCATACCCCAGGTAGGAGCTGCAGCCAACCCATACAGGACATGGAAAGAAAGCTAGAAATAAACCTTTGTTATTGCAAACCAAGGAGATTCAGGGGCTGTTTCTTACTGCAGCATACTCTAGCAAAACCTGACTGATTCACAAAATTTGATTATATCTGGCTCCTTAACAGCAAAAATGGAAGCCAGCAGATGGTTGAACAATAGCTTCCATGTACTAAAAGAAAACTAGTGCCAACTTAGAATTCTCCCCAGAGACACTATCCTTTAAGAGGAAATGCTAAATAAACACATTGTCATAAAAAACCAAGAGAATATGCTACCAGGAAACCATTACATTAAAGGAATTCTAAAGGCTGTTTTGCAGAGAGAAGGAAAATTATCTGAGACGGCAGATCTCAGATGCAGGAAGGAATGAAGGAAAAACCCATGGTAAGTATGCATGGGTCAGTCAAGCTAAAGATTGGCTGCATGAAGAACAATAATAAAGTCTGTGGAGGGACTTTCCTGGTGGGTAAGACTACGCGCTCCCAATGCAGGGGGCCCGGGTTCAATCCCTGGTTGGGGAACTAGATCCCGCATGCATGCCACGACTAAGAGTCCACATGCCACAACTAAAGATCCCACATGCCGCAACTAAGACCTGGCACAGCCTAAATAAATAAGTATAAATATATATATTTTAAAAAGTCTGTGGACTTATACAGACAACAGTAGCTCAGAAATCACAGGGTAGTGACTGGAATTTAAGTGTTCCAAGGTCTTCGCACAGTCACCAGCAAGGAAATGCACTGATATAGCCCCTGATATGTGCTGAGAAGGCACACACCTCTGTGGTACCCTTGCCCATGCTGCCCAGCCTCAGACAAACACAAGCTGAGGATTTCTACAACACATCTGGCCAGTGCTCTTCAAAAAGTGAGATCACAAAAGATGAGGAAGGACTAAGGAAACATCAGAGCCTGGAGGAGACTAAGGAGTGCGGTGCTGGGCTGGATCCTGAACCAGAAAGTGGGCATTAGTAGAAACGCTGGTTGAATGCAAATGAAGTCCACAATTTACAGTATTGAACCACTGCTAACTTCTCAGTCGTCAACACTGTACTTGGTCATGCTTGACATTAACATGGGTGGAGGCTGAGTCAAGGGTATAAGTAAACTCCATTATTTTTGTAACTTTTCTCTAAGACCAAAACTATTTCAAAATTAAATCTAAAAAAAACATCACCCAGGGACTTCGTAGGTGGTGCCATGGTTAAGAATCCACCTGCCCATGCAGGAGATACAGGTTCAAGCCCTGGTCCAGGAAGATCCCACATGCTGTGGAGCAACTAAGCCCATGTGCCACAACTATTGAGCCTGCGCTCTAGAGCCCATGAGCCACAACTATTGAGCCTGTGTGCCACAGCTACTGAAGCCTGCGTGCCTAGAGCCTGTGTTCCACAACAAGAGAAGCCACCAAAATGAGAAGCCCATGCACCACAATGAAGAGTAGCCCCCGCTTGCCACAACCAGAGAAAGCCCGTGTGCAGCAATGAAGACCCAACACAGTCAATAAATAAATACATAAATACATAAATAAATAAATTTATTTTTTTAAAAAATCACCCGGAAACATTGAGTGTTAACATTTCCGGTGTGTTTTCTGCCTGTCCCTTATCTTGCACGGGGTGATGTTGTACGCTCCACATAAGTAAGATCAGGTCAGACACGTGCTTTCTACACCAGGATTTTGGAGATGTTACCATGTTTAAATCTTACAACAGGCATCATCACTCTCATTTTACAAATAAAGAAATTAAGGTTTAGAGCAGGTTAAAGGACATACGGTTAATAAAGGCCCAGACACAGGCGAGTGCAGGCCCCCTGATGCTAAATTCCAGAATCGCACTAAAACCCAGTTCTTAAAGAGTAAGTTCATCCACTTGTTCACACATGTGTTCAACCATACCCCGCACCTCCTGGGGGGAGACAGCGTCTAGGAGGCCATGATCCCACCATTAACCTGCTTCCACATGAAAGGTCTTATCCCGCAGCCCAAGGCCCCCAGCCACACAGCCTGCCTGGGTGACTGGGCAGGACCAGGCGATGTGCCCCTGCCAGAAAGGACTCCTTGCCCAGCTGCAAGGAGTGTGGCTGGGGATAGTGCCCAGTCACCCGCATCTTCTGGGTCCATTTCAGCTTCCAGATGGAAGTCACACTCTTCTCTGGAAGCCAGCAAGGTGGTGGTATGAGGACTTTATCCCTCTTTGATGAGGCATCCTCCGACAGGCCGTTAGATCTGGAGCCCCTGACTGGGCTCTGTATCGCCTGGTGGTGCCCTCTGCCCAGTCCTGCTCCCTCCCCTTTTCTTTCATTGATGTTCCCCCAATAAGCTCTCCCTTTCCTAACTCCATCTCAGCATCTGCTGCCCAGAGGACGGACCTGCAACAAACGGTTCAGTGGGTTTGCGGAACTTCCCACTGGCTTCTGTGGGTAAACTATCCCAGGGACAACGGGTAGGGTGCTCTTTGTCCCTGTCAGCCTGGTAAGCCCCCTGAGGCTAACAGCTGTGTGCAGAGTGAGAGGCTGCTCCAGGGCCTGACCTCCCTGAGGTCCACACCCACACACAGGATCCTGTGCCCGTCCTGCCCTCAGACCTACCCGGGTACAACAGCTCCTGCTTGGAGGCCGGTGAGGACCACGTGGCGACCTGCGTGTGGCCCGGATGTCGGAGGAGGCGGAGCTGTGGGAGGCGGAACGGCTGCCTGGGGAGGTTTGGTCAGAGGGTAGGGCGGGGGCGTGCCAGGCAGGTGAGGGTGTGTGTCAGCCTGTCTGGCTCTCCTGGGTGGGGCCAGATGAATGTTTGGGTACAGGCGGCAGCCATCACAAGGCTCTTAGTCGGAGCCGAGCCTGCTGCGGGTTGGGGATGGAAGCCAGATAGGCAGGCTGCGTCGGGCACGTCTACTCAGGGGGCTGAGGAACGGGGACAAAGCAGGGGCCTGGGGAAGCCCCTGCCTGGGGAGAAGACACAGGGGAGAAGGCTAATTTCCAGACTTCCTGGCCTGTGGCGTTTCATGAACCAGGGCCCAGAGCAGGACATGGATAAATGGAAAGGCAGATGAGGTGCCTGCTGGCTGGACATGTGAGCGACGGGGTGCGTGGGTGGCCAGGTAGCTGAGATCCCCAAGACCAGGACCTAACTGGTCAGGCCTGTGGCTCCCACCCACCATGGGAAGCATCCCTTTCTTGGCACTGAAGCCTGCACTTCAGCGCATCATCATTCTTTTTGACACACGCAGGAGTCCTACAGGTGACCCCAAGGTCTTTCCTCCTGGCCCTCTTTTGAGGGCAAGAGAGAGGAATGCGCTTCCTTGTTCTCTCTCAGGAGAGCAGTGTCAGTGGGCAGGTGACCCTGGTGCCGGTGGAGGGCAAAGCAGAGACGACCTGGCGGCCCTACCTGGCCGACCCTGAGGAGTCTGAGCCCTTCAGACCTATGAAATCACCCGGCCTAAAATAAATGCATGAATATTACAATTTAAAATGCTTGTCTACACTGAAATATTGATGGATGAAATATCTTATATATATACATACTACCGACTGTAAAATAGATAGCTAGTGGGAACTTGCTGTATAACAAAGGGAGATCAACTCGATGATGGGTGATGCCTTAGAGGGCCGGGACGGGGAGGGGAAGGTGGGAGGGAGTCGCGGGAGGGAGGGTATATGGGGATAAGTATATAAATACAGCTGATTCACTTTGGTGTACCTCAAAAGCTGGTACAAGAGTGTAAAGCAATTATATTCCAATAAAGAGCTTAAAATAGATAAATAAGTAAATAAGTAAATAAAAATAAAATAACACAACCCAGAGTAGGGGAGGGGCTGGGGGCATGGGGGAGGGTTTGTATGGAGATGAATGAAATCAGATGATGGGGTGATGGGTACCTGGGAGGTCTTTTATTCTCTTCTTTTTACCTTTGTGCGCATTTAGAAATGTCCATAATTAAGCTTTGAAAGTAATCTAGGTAAAGTCTTTAAGAAAAAAATGCCCGACTAATAGTACCTTTTAGTGAGCACTGGAATATGAGAATCCAAGTTTACTTCAGTGTAGTTTTTTCTTTTAAAACATTTCTACCTGTGGTAAAATACACATCATATAATTTACCATCTTAACCATCTTCAAGTGTGCAGTTCAGTATTAGGTACATTTATATTGGGCCACCAAGCTCCACAACCTTTTCATCTTGCCACAGACTTCCCCAGACTTCTCTCAATCCTTCCTCCTCCCTCCCATACTTCCTATTGCCTGCCACCCATAAATCACTATAACCAAGGGACTGGAGCCCAGGTCTCACAAGTTCCAGGGCAAGGTTCCCTGCTACCAACCTGGGTGGCAGCTGGGCGTGGGCCTGGCTATGGGGCCAGTGGGCTGGCCAGGTGGCCTGGACTTCTGGGCAGCTTTCACACTGCAGTCCTGCTGGCTCCTGCAGATCTGCGCTCTCTGCCTCGGGGCAAGCACCTGAGCAAGTCCAGGCAGCTCTCAGCTTCCACCTCCACCTGCCACCTGAGATTGCCCCAGGTCACGGTCATGGGGGCGGGTGGGTAGGGAGGGCAGCAGAGGTGAACTCAGGCTCCTCCCCAGCACAGGTGACTCAAGACAGTCCGGGTCCCAGGAGTCCACTTTCACCCCAGGGCGTGGGGTGTGGGCAGGTGAGCAGGGTCCTACTGCCTCCACTTCGACAGCCACAAGGCCCCGGCTGTGACACAACTCTCGGGTTTACAACAATCTTGGAGCTGGCAGAAGCTAGAGCGGGCACCAGGAGTTACCTGTTAGCCTACTCTTGCCGAGGTCTAAAATCCTCAGTTGCTGCCTCTCCAGGAACACCCAGCTCTCCTCCCTCCTCCCCCAGGCGAGGGCCTGGCCCCAGGGCATGAGGGAGGACAAAGGACAGGAGTGAAGAGGGGTGGGGGACACACAGCTGTCAAGTCTCTGTATGTGCCAGTTCCTTCCCATGGGTGAAGCCACTTCATCTATGACCTGGTTCTGCCTGTTCACAAGTGAAGAAACTGATGCTCAGAGAGGTCACCAGGAAGTTATAGACGGGATTAGAGCCAGGGCTGCCTTTCTTCATCCTCCTTCTCCTGATTAGAAAGCAGTCAAGAAGTGGCTTTTTTGCAGATGGTGGGTTGGAGCTGAGCATGGTCAACCGTCAGGTTTGGGGAGGTGCTGGGGGACACGGACTGGGGGCTCAGAACTCGTTGTCTCCTGGGGGTGACAGCCAGATGACCCACAAGTGCTGATGCACTGCATCAAGGGCTGCCCCAGGGGCTTCCCTGGTGGCACAGTGGTTAAGAATCCGCCTGCCAACGCAGGGGACATGGGTTCGAGCCCTGGTCCGGGAAGATCCCACATGCCATGGAGCAACTAAGCCTGTGAGCCACAACTACTGAGCCCACATGATGTAACTACTGATGCCCACTGTTCTAGGGCCTGTGCTCTGCAGCAAGAGAAGCCACCACAATGAGAAGCCTGTGCACCACAATGAAGAATAGCCCCTGCTCGCCACAACTAGAAAAAGCCCGTGTGCAGCAATGAAGACCCAATGCAGCCAAAAACAAAAGTGTTACCCCAGTGACAGAGGATGGGGAATGGTTTTGCCTTGGGGGTGGGAGGAGGGGCCTTGGGCACAATGGGTGCCCTTAATGGATTCTCCCAACAACAAGCTCTTACATATGAGGACACTGAGGCAGTCCCCAGTACAGAGGTGTGTGAGGCAAGGGGCCAGAGCTGGGCCTGAAAGAGCTGTGGGACCAGTCCTGAAGATGGGATGCCACCTCTCCAGCAGAGGAGAGTGGAGACAGAATGTGTAGGCTGGAAAGTGCCCTCTAGGGCAGAGTGGGCAAAGGCCAAGGGCAGGCAGTAGGGAGCCCGGGCAGGCTGCTGAAACAATCAAGGAGAAAGGTGATGAGGCCAGAGGCAGCAGCCAGAGAGAAGGGGAAAATTCCAAGACTTCATAGGTGGCTCCAGGGTTTTACAGTCCTAGCCACTCACAAGTAGCACAGATGCATGTACTACCCAGCCCAGGGAGACTGACCCAAGACAACATGAGTGTGTGCTGGGTGGGGGTCCACAGCCTTCCCAGCCACTTCAAGTCAGGCTCTGTGGCAAGCATTTTGACCTTCTGATAAACTGTCCCCACAAAGAGAAGGAGAAGGACAAACTGACATTATAGATGCCTACTATTTGCCAGATACCATGCTGGACATGTGCTTCACAGATGATACTTCATTTAATCCTCCCAGCCACATTACCATCCCCTCTTTGAGATGAGAAAACCAAGGTGCAGAGAAAGAAATGAAATTGTCCAAGGCCAGCCAATTCAAGAAGTCGGTGCATCCAGGGAGTTTCTTTCCCTTCCCCTGGCCCCAGGCTCTAAGTGCCTCGCCCCTCGGCATCTGGGCAGGGTGGCTCCTGAGCCAACTCCACGGGGACCAAGTCTGGGGGCAGGTGGCCCAGGCAGAGGTATCTGCCCTGTGGGCCCAGGAAGGTGAGCAAAAGCAAAGCTCACTGCATAAAACTTCCACCCCCGCCCAATCTGGCCTCTCCCATGCTGTCCAGGCAAGCATGTAGAGGGGAACAGAGGCCTGGTTCCTGCTCAGCCCACCCTTTTTTATTTTGTTTTGTTTTATTTTTCGCTGAGGCTGCTGGCATTCATTATTTATTATTGTAACCACATCAATTCTGTGATACACAAATTTGACTAAATACACTTGACTAGCTGTTCTATCCACTATGTACAGTGGGGTATTGAAATCTCTAACTATTCAATTTTCTATTTCTCAGTTCAATTATATACATTTTTGTTGTGTCTAAAAATGTGATAATTCAAGGAATGTACAGGAGAAAGAAGGTGGGAAAGCAAACGCAATGAGTAGACTATTTTACAAAACTGAAAATGACACCAGTTAGGTTAAAATAAAGAAGAACATCCAATTAACATACATAATTTCACTTCTGTGCTATATTTAAAGGATATTTTCAACTTTCAAATTTAACTTGTTTTTGAAAAATAGCTTTACTGAAATATAATTCACATAGCATTTAATTAATTCATTTAAAGTGTATAATTCAGTGATTTCTAGTTGAGTTGTACAACCATCACCTCAATCAATTTTAGATTTTCATCACCAAAAAGAACTCCTCATTTCTCTCAAATCCCCAGTCCTAGGAAACCATTAATTGATTTTCTGTCTCTATAGATTTGCCTATTCTAGACATTTTATATAAATGGAATCATATAATATGTGGTCTTTTGAGACTGGCCTCTTTCACTTAGCATAGTAGTTTCAAGGTTCATCCATGTTGTAATAGGTATCAGCACTTCATTCCTTTTTACGGCCAAATAATATTTATAGCTATAAATTTTCCCCTAAGTACTGCTTTAGCTGCATCCAATAAACTTTTGGCATGTTGTGTTGTCATTTTCATTCATCTCAATGTATTTTCTGATTTCCTTTCTGATTCTTCTTTGACCCATTGATTATTTAGAAGTGTATTGTTTAATCTTCACATATTTGTGAATTTCCCAAATTGTTATTGATATCTAATTTAGTTCCATTGCCAGAGAACAAAACTTGTATGATTTCAACCTTTTTAAACTTGTTGAGGCTTGTTGTATGGCCTAGCACATGGCTTATCCTGGAGAATACTCCATGTGTGCTTGAGGAGAAGGCGCATCTTCTCCTGATGGATACAGTGTTAGGTCTGCTTGGGTGATAGTGTTGTGTCAAGTCTTATATTTCCTTGTTGATCTTCTGACTAGTTGTTCTATCCACTATGTACAGAGAGGTATTGAAATCTCCAACTATTGTTCAATTTTCTATTTCTCAGTTCAATTATATACATTTTTGCTTCATGTAATTTGGGGCCATGTTATTATATTCTCTAATTTAAAAAAAAATCAGTATCCTCATATGTGCTTGTCTAAATTTTTATGAGGTAATTTTCAGGAAGCTTTATAAGAGACACTGAGATAACAAAAATTTTTTTTATTTTTAAAAAATTATTTATTTTTTGGCTGCATTGGGTCTTCATTGCTGTGTGTGGGCTTTCTCTAGTTATGGCAAGTGGGGGCTATTCTTCATTGCGGTGCATGGGCTTCTCATTGCAGTGGCTTCTCTTGTTGCAGACTGCAGGCTCTAGGCTCACGGGCTTCAGTAGTTGCAGCGCCTGGGCTCAGCTGTTGTGGTTTGCAGGCTCTAGAGCGAAGCCTCAGTAGTTGTGAAGCATGGGCTTCACTGCTCCACAGCATGTGGGATCTTCCTGGACTAGGGATCGAACCTGTGTCCTCTGCATTGGCAGGTGGATTCTTAACCACTGTGCCACCAGGGAAGGCCCTGAGATAACTCTTTTTAAGAATCCATCCCTGCTATTAAACAATAGTCAAAATTAGGTTGATTTGCCTTTTGCATAATACAAATATAACAGAAGCTTAGTTCATTACTTTGCAGAATGCATATACTATTACTAATATTAATTCTAATTTATAAGGAAAATATTTTACCTATTTTGCAGTTTCCAAAAACCATTAGCCATTATAGAAACAAAGTATACTTACCTGTGAGCAACTGGTATCTTAATCATACTTTGTCCTTATTTACTTATTAGATTAGATAATACACCAAGGTAGTTCACTTGGAATAAAATGACACTTTGCCAGCCCACCTTCTTAAAGGTCTCAGGAAGGCAGAGCAGAAGCTAAGGCCAAGGGGAAAGAAGTGAGAACAAGAGGCAGCCTGCATGAGTACAACTGAACTCCTAGGTGGCAAGACTTCCAGCTTCCACTTCCAGCTCTGCAGAAACTAGCTCTGAAATGTGTTTTAGGGGAGCAGGTCATGTGCCTTCTCTGGACCCTACTTTTTCCATCAGAGGCACCCAAGGGTTCAATGTCATGCTCTGTGGTTAATGCCCTAAGGTTATTAAGCTTCTGAATATGCTCTGGAAGATGTGAGGGTGCATGGCTGTGGAGGGAGAGAAGGCACTTTCTAGATTAGAACTGAAGGCAGCTGGTCCCCTCACCATCCAGGTGACTGGGACAACCTCAAAGGGCTTAAAGAAGCCAGGCAGGAAGGAACATCTGCTAGGCCAGCTCCTCAACTTCTGGGGAAAGGTGGTGGGGTGCTCTTACCAGTATAGAGACCAGAGCCTGTGCAGGAGGTTGGCGACAAGTAGCCCGGTCCAGGCTGGAGGGGGCCACAGACCTGAGCTCTGTTTCTGTGAATGACAGCTCTGCTAGAGAGATGGAGCCAGGCTGCTCTCTACCCCTGCCCAGCCCACTGTGCTCTGCACCTTGGTGCCCAGCCACCAAGGGTCCACCAGCCTTCCACCTGCAGCTGCTGTCTCTGGCTGCAGCCACGTTCTTGGTACTCCATGCAGCGGAGACTCTCCTGCCCCTCTCGCCTCCCTGCCCTGTCTTTTATATCTCTGGGCTCCAGAGTATCTTCTGATTTCTTTCCCTCCTGCTGGGATGTTCTAAGATATTGAACACACCTCCCCTCCCACCTCCCTCTGGCAGCTTGGGGCTGGGAAGAAACATTGGGCTGGGGGTGGGGGGCGGGTGTCAGAAGACCCTGGATAAGTCACTTATCATTGTTCCCTTCCCTCTCCTCCTCACAGAATTTCTTGCCGAGACAAGTCAATTCTTTCAAACCATCTCATGAACGTCCTTCATCGCTTCCTCTTCCCATCACTCCTGCCCTCCATGTTCCCTGGCACTCCTCTAATTCGGCCTCCCTGCCTCAACCACCTCACAGGGCCTGTGTACACGCTCCAAAGTCCGGCTTGGTCCTCACACTCTCCTCTTGCGACATCTCAGAGGCTGCCATCATCTATTTCAAGAGGCCTTTCTGAGTCTGCTCAAATGTGTCCCCTGTGCTCCATCTCTCCCACCCACCTTTCCCACCCCAGGGCTCCGGGCTCACTAGTAAGCTTGCCTCCACCTGACCACGCCCTGTTTTCTCCAGCTCTAGGCTCTTGCTCCACCATGAGCACCCTCCTCCGTGGAAATGGCTTCCACACTTCAAGCACCTCCCCCAAAAGCTACTTCCCCAGTGAGGCCTCCCCGCAGGTCCCCAAAAAGGTGACGTGTGTCCTTGCGCTGAATTTTCATCTATAACACTATCGGACTGGGGGCTCCCCAAGGACTGACACCCAAAGTAGTTATTAAGGAGTTTTCTTAATTAGATTTAATTTCTTAAGTCCTCTGAAGTCTGGCACTTGTATCGTTAGGACATTGTTAAGGGCAGCATAGAAGACAGGGATTGCAAACGGGTGGCCTGTGGCCCAAATCTGATTCATGGGTAATATAACGTCTTTTTTTTTAATTGAGGTAAAATTTACATAACATAAAATTAACCTTTTTTTTTGGCTGCGCCAGGTCTTAGTTGCAGCACATGGGATCTTCATTGCTGCGTGTGGGATCTTCATTGCAGCATGCAGCATTTGGGATCTAGTTCCGCGACGAGGGATCGAACCTGGGCCCCTGACATTGGGAGTGCGGAGTCTTAACTAATGGACCACCAGGGAAGTCCCCAAATTAACCATTTTTAAAGTGTAGAATTTAACGACATTTCATGCATTCACACTGTCGTGCAACCACCACCTCTATCTGATTCTGATACATTATCCGCAGTCACTCCTCATTCCTCCATCCCCACAGCCTCTGGCCCTCATCTGCCTTCTGCTGGATTTATCTGCTTCACATAAGTGGAATCATACCACACGTGGTCTTTGGTGTCCGGTTTCTTTCACAACAAAGTTGGTGGATCATTCGCGTGGTAGCATGCATTAGGACTCCATTCCTTTTTATGGCTCGATAATATTCCATCTAGGGGTAAACTGTATTTTGTGTTCCCACTCATCTGTTGATACACACACGGGTTGTTTCCGCCTTTGGGCTATTGTGAATGGTCCTGCCACAAACATCCGTGCACAAGTGTCTGAGTCCCTGTTTTCAGTCCTTTGGGGTATATACCTAGGAGTGGAAGTGCTGGGTCACACCTCACTATATGTTTATAACTTTTCGTGGAAGACGCAGTGTTTTAATATTTGAATCTGAATGCCTTTAGGTGTCCATCCACGTCTCGGTTTCCATCTCTTCTACTGTCTTCTACTTCTGAGCCCGTTGGACTCACATTATTTGCCTGCTCCCTGAAGGTTTCTGAATTTGCTCCCCCTAGAAGGCTTTGGCAGCAAAAACAAACAAACAAACATTAACGCCCAATTTAGTCGCTAACGAGCCCGAGACCTTGGGTAAATCTCCCCACACCTCTCGGAGTACTATTTTGCTCAGCCTCAAAAGGGAATAATACTGCTTACCTGAGAGGAGGCGGCGAGGATCAGGGAGGTGATGGACGGAACGCGCCTCTTCGGAGCCGAGACGTGCTGGCGAGGCCGAGAGAGCGGAGGCGGCGGCGGCGGAGGAGCGGGGCGGGCCGCGCGCCCTCTGGGAGCATCGGCCGCGCCTCGGGCTGGGACTGGCCCGGGTCCGAGCTGGCGCGCACGGGCGGCCGCGGCGCAGAGCGCAGGCGGCAGGGGGCTCGGGCGCCGCAGCCGCGCGGCGTCTCGGCGGGCAGGGCTAGGCTGCAGCCCCGAGCCCGGGCGGGGCTCAGGTTGGCACGCAGTGGGCGGGGGTGGCCCCGTCCCCGCCCCCCACATCCGGGGGCCCGGGCCGGGCGGTGAGCCCGCCGCGCGCGGGTGAGTCAGGCCGGGTTTTCCCTCCGCCTGTGCGGCAGGCCGGCGAGCGCTGCCGAACGCGTCCCATCCTCGCCAATCCGGCTCTGGCGCCCGCCCGTCCGCCCGCGTTTTTCCTGGCGCCTGCCGCCTGGCCGCTCCATCCTGGTTCGCAGTCTCGGCTGGAGCCGGCGCTCTGGAGGGAGGGTTCAAATCCGCGCAAGGGAGCTGCAGTGCGCGAGGGGCGCGGACCCGCGCCAGCATGGTGAGTAGGGCGCGCCAGGGGCTGGGACCGCGGCCGCGGGCTGGACTCGGGGGGTGGGGCCGGCCGCCAAGGTCTAGCTTTCCCGGCGACCTTGGCCAAGCCGCAGCCCTAAGCCGGCCGAGGTAACCGTCTGAGAAGTGGGCGGGGGTGGCAAGGTGCGGTGTGCGCCCAGGTGCCCCTTGCTTCCAGGTACCGAAGCACAGAGGTGCCGGGAGCGGGGACGGTCCGGGAGCAGGCACGCTCTGCTGGAAGGGCAGGCGGCAGGTTACGCTGCTCTCGGTAACCCGTACAAACGCGCTTTCCTTGGAGCAGCTCCTGGGACCCCTGCACTACCGCTGGGGTGGGGCAGGTGCCTTTGGCGCGGGAATCTCACCTCGGCTTCCGCGCCTCCAGCCCATCCGCTCGGGGCAAGCCTTAGAGAGCAGCCTGGAAGAGACATCCCCTTCCGCCCCTCAGGTAGCTGGAGGACTTCCCGCAGTTCTGGGGGAGCCCTCGCCTCCGCCACAGCCTTTCCCGGGGAAATTCCATGGAGATGCCATCCGCGTCTGCCCCTCCACCTTCCCCACGAGACCCCTCCCCTCCCCTCTCCCGACCCCTCCGGGATACCCCCTTCCTCCACGAACCCCCTGCCCTGTAGGAGCAGCAGCTGTCAGGCTGCTGCCAGGGGTCCCTGTGAATAGGGGACGTTCCCAGGTCTTGAGCACCATCCCAGTCTGGCCACAACCTCTCCCAAGTGAGGGCCCGCCTGGTGATGGGCGGAAATCGGGGCCCTGACTGCGCTCAGAAAAAAGACTGGGACCTGTCATCTCCCACCCGGGAATCCCCCGCCTTCACGAGCAGATCATGGCGCTCTCCTCACTTACACCAGGGGCTCAGCCTGTCCCGTGGCCTTGGTGCTCCCTCCCTGCCCCGCCTAGGGAGGGAGAGAGGCAGGAGGCCATCCTGGGCCGGATGATCGGCCTCCTCCCAGAGCCCTCCTGGGCAGGGCTCCTCTGCCTGCCAGGTGGCTGTGTGTGGGTATGTATGAGACTGAATGAATGCGGCCAGACTGCTCCCGCCACCGCCTGTAAAGCTAGCAGCTTCCAGGGCTCAGTCCCCACGCAGCAGTGCTTCCACTATTTCTTCCTGACCCAGAGGCAGGTGGGGGCGGGGAGTGGGGGGGATTCCAGGCTGAGGGGACTGGGATCCAAACCAACCTGGTTGCAGGTGCCCTTGGGAGAAGCAGGTGTGGGGAGCCGAGCAGATATAATAGACAGCATCGTGCGCCCATGGAGGGCAGCTGCTAACCCCTGGCTGGGACAGCCCTGGGCAGAAAAGAGGGCGTGGCCTGGGGATTTGGGATTGCTCCTGGTGCGGGATCTTGGGCAGCTCACATCTTTCTGGGCCTCAGTTTCCCTAGCTGTAAGATGGAGTAAAGGTAACTACTGTCTTCCCTGCCTCCATGAGGCTGTCATGGAGATGAGACAACGAAATGAAAGGGCTGATAAAAACTGTAGAGAGCTATGCAACTGTAAGTGACTATCTAGTGATACTAAGAATCGCTCCTGCGGGATTTAGACACTGGACTCTGCCCTTTCACAGGTCGAAGTGGGACTAGGGCATGCCAGCCTCTCCCGTCCCCTCCCTGGGCCCCTCTTACCAACTGCCCTCTCTTTTGGAGCTGGGACATTCCAGTCCCATTCCTCAGGGGCAGCTGCAGTCACGCCCCTCAGCAAAGCTGATCCCCCAGCAGGTGGTGGGACCCTCCCCTGGGGCCAGGGCTCAGGAGGGGTTAAAGGTAGCCAAGGCCGGACTGGGAGCTTCTACTCCAGTGCTCTGGGTGCACCCCAGAGGAGATGCACATTGAGGTCACGGCAGGCTTCTAAATGTGGGGAGCCTGTGTGCTTTTTCCTGTGCAGCTGAACATGACCTTAGGCACATTATTTTACCTCCTGGGCCTCAGCTTTCTCTTCTGAAGTGGGGGATGACAATATTGCCTTCCCGTGTGTATTGTGAGCATGTGGTAGGCCCAGCATCAGACCGACCCAGCAAAGCACCCCCTAAGGGACACTGGGATGCCTCCCTGAGTGTCCTCTCTTTTTCTGCTTCGTGGCCAGTGTGGTCCCCCAGCCCTGTTCTCCTGTCTCCACCAAGGGTTGGTCCAAAGGAGATGCTCCTGGTGTTCAGGCTCTCTGTGCCATTGGCTAATCTTGGAGCAGGAGGAGGGGGAGGTGGAAGCAGGAATAAAGGGGCCCTGTTGCTGCCAGCTGGGACCTGTGCAGAATGGGGCCTGTGTGACCCAGCTGAAACCTTGCTGACAGGGCAGTAGGGTGGTGGCGGCGAGGTTCAGCTCTGCGCAGAGCTCTGGGCCCCAGGCATACACTGAGTTCTGGGTAGGGAAGCGCAGGCACTTGGAGGAGGAGGCCCTGTTTTTTGTGCTCTGGTGGTCCCAGTAGGGCTGCAAGGCCTTGCCACCTCTCCCTCCCTCCTCCCCCCTACATCCTCTCCTGCACAGCTGCCCTGGCCTGACTGGGCCAGTCCCTGGGCTTCCAAGCAACGGGAAGGAATGTGCAATGTGTGTATTGGTGGTATGGGGGAGGCAGGGGAGGTGGATGGACTCCTTTAGGAAAAGGGACTGTGCCTGGACTGAGACCTGGGCAAGGGTGGAGCCTCCTGAAAGCCAGGGCCCTTGGCCTCACTGGGGGAGCTAATAATATAGCCAGAGAAGTTATCTAAGAGGGTTGGAGGGTGGAAGGTGGGGACCTGAGGGAAAGGCAAAAGGAAGGACTGTTTGTGCCTCTCCATCTAGCTCCATAGTTATTTCAAATTGCTCAACTCACTTGTGGAGAGAAGCCGGTCCCATGCACGCATGCGCGCACACGCACACACGCCCCTACATCTAGCAGCCTCAGGGCTGGGGAGGACACCTGGGTATTCATGTGTTGTGTGTGTATCTGGAAGGTGCTCAGTGCTGTGTGGATGACCTTGAGTGTGACTGTGTCTGCTGTTGGATCCTGGCTGTGTCCTCTAACGGAGGAGTTTCTGTGCTGCTGGTGGCACTTACTGGCCTGCGGTACGTGTATGGTGTATGTGCGGTTTTGGCCCATGGCTGCCTCCCCCTTGGACCTGAGACCCTTCATGGGGATTATGGGGTGTCGCTTATTGCCCCTGGAGACAGGAAATGAGGCTCTGGCCAGGGGAACGTGAGGCACTGTGTGTGGGGGATGAAGTGGGCATATTTTGCACCGCTGCCACCATCCCGGGCCCCATGCTGTCCCTGGGCTTGCAGTTCACAAACCCTTTCACCTCCCCGTCTCTGTGACTGTCACAGCAACCCTATAAGGAAGGCAGGGCAGGTAGAGTCTTTCCCACTTGGGGGAAAGATGGGGAAACTGAGGTATGGCAAAGGGAGGTGCCCCATGGAGTGGGCTGGAGACCTGATTCTCTGCTGTCTACCTCCCCAAGAAGCAGTGACAGGAGTTCAGTGGGCTCTCTGACACAGTAGGGTCTGTTGCTGGGAGGGCTTGTCGTGGTGAGGGCGTGTCAGATTGGGAGGCAAGATGCTTCAGTTCCAGCGCTTGGGCTGAGGGTGACATCCCGGGTCCCCGCTAGACGTTTGGCAGTCATGGTGCTGGAATCACAGGCGTCCTCACTCTGACCAGCTCTGTGACCTTGGGCAGGCCACTTCACCTTTCGGAGCCCCAGTGCCCTTACCTAAAAAACCAGACAGTTAGCCCTGTGCCAGGACTCTGTGAGACCACCACGCAGGCTGTGTCACTGTAGATGCCCACTGTCATTCCTTCTCGGGATGGCTCCCCTAACCCTGTGTGGCTTGTGACAACACCAGAGAGGTTGAGCCATGTGGGGGCTGGGAGGGCAGGGTTGGGAAGGTTGCTTTTGCCCAGGGTGAGGTTGGGGGCCACAGGGTGTGGGGGCAGGGCCACGCCCTTCCACCCCCCTGCCTCCTTCCCACCCTTCGTCAGCTTTGTCTTCTACAAACACAAAACCTGGAAATGGTTGAGGAAGATGGAACCTCCTAACCATTGTTCGGGGTGGGCGTCAGTGTCCCAGAAGCAAATTGGGTTGGGGGCAGGGGGCCTCGCAGCTGCATCGTGCCTGCTGGGTGTCTGTCCAGGAATGGGAACAGCTGGGTGGGAGGCAGAGAAGGTGGCATTTGTTCATTTGGCAGGTCCTTTCTGAGCACCTGCTGTGTGCCAGGTGCTGGGCTGGACACGGGATAGAGCAGGGCGCTAGGGACAGGCCGTGCCCTCCACACGGTGGTCCCAGCAGAGGTGGGAGGCAACCCACAGCCTGGTCACGCGGGACTCGCCGGTGGCGTTCATGTCTGTAGCGGCTCCGCTCAGCTTCAGCCAGCCTGTGTTGACCCTGGCTGTGGGCCAGGCCCTGGACTGGGCGTTTTGTCCTCTAATCTTAGCCAGTCCTCCCAGCATCCCTGAGTGATAAGAGTTGTCATGGCCATTGTCCAGATGAGGAAGCCAGGGGCCACACTGATTGACTCCACACATCGGGTCTATACAGGGCCTGGCTGGGGCTCCGGCTGCCCCTTCCCCCTGCCTCCCGCCACTGCCCCAACATGAACACCTGTTCCGGAACTTGTGGCCATTGTTCCCACCATCCTTCCTCCCCTCGGGCCCTTCCTGTTTGTATCCCTCCCACGGTAGCCCCCAAACCCCACCCGTGCCAGGTGCTTCCCTTGGGAAAACTCTGACCATCTGCAGGAAGAGGGGTTGAATGGGGTTTTCCCCCTCTCAAGGGAAGAAGGAATGGAGATTCTGAGGCCACTGGCCCTGGTTTCCTGGTGCCGTCTGCCCATCCACTGCATTGGGTGCCAGGCAGGAGAGTGAACAAAGTTAAGAGTCAGACAGTGACGGAGTCCTTGGCTGGCCCAGTCCTGGGAGGGGCCTCTATCTTGCTGCTTCAGGTCCTGGTCCCCCTGTGACCCTAGTCACACACTGGCCGCTGGTTGGAGCTGGGGCCCTAGACAGGTGGCCTTGGGACCTCTACTCCTTCCTCTAGGAATCCTGTCCTGGATTCTCTCTGGAACCCACATCTGCCACTCCTCGGTGGGCCAGGTGGGGAGCTGACAGAGAGCAAGCACCTAGTTTTAGGGCATCAGGGAGGTTGGGTGGCAAGCGCCCGCCTGCCCCTGATGGCGCCTCCCGACCCCCAGAAGCAGCCGCCTGTGTCCCGGTGAACCTTCATGGCCACAGCCCCAGGCCCTGCTGGCATTGCCATGGGCAGCGTGGGCAGCCTGTTGGAACGGCAGGACTTCTCCCCTGAAGAGCTACGGGCGGCACTTGCGGGGTCTCGGGGCTCCCGCCAGCCTGATGGGCTCCTCCGGAAAGGCTTGGGCCAACGCGAGCTCCTCAGCTACCTGCACCTCCCCAAGAAGGACGGCAAGACCGCCAAGCGGGCCGCTCGGAACGAGCCTGCCGACTATGCCACCCTCTACTACCGGGAACATCCTCGGGCTGGTGACTTCAGCAAGACTTCGCTGCCTGAGCGGGGTCGTTTTGACAAGGTGTGCCTCTGCTGCCCCTCTCCCTACTGTGGTAGGGTCGGGATGGGGGCTTCCTTGAAGACCCTGATGCTGGGATGGGATGTGAGAGTCTTGCTATGGGCTGGCCTGAGGCTTGGTCACTGCCTCCTAGTGACACGTACCCCATGTTCTCAAAGAGGATTCCCAGGGGCTGTGGGAGGGTGCACCGGAGGGCAGAGCAGGGCAGTCAGCCCAGGGCCTCACTCCTGCCCTCTCTTCCTGGCAGTGCCGCATTCGTCCATCAGTATTCAAGCCAGCAGCGGGCACCGGGAAAGGCTTCCTGTCCATGCAGAGCCTGGCTGCCCACAAGGGCCAGAAGCTGTGGCGCAGCAACGGCAGCCTGCACACGCTGGCCTGCCAGCCACCCCTGAGCCCGGGGCCCCGGGCCAGCCAGGCCCAGGCCCGCGCCCAGCTGCTGCACGCCCTCAGCCTGGATGAGGGCGGCCCCGAGCCTGAGCCCAGTCTGTCTGACTCCTCCAGCGGGGGCAGCTTTGGCCGCAGTCCCAGCACCGGCCCCGGCCCCTTCAGCTCCTCCCTGGGCCACATTAACCACCTCGGGGGCTCCCTGGACCGGGCCTCACGGGCTCCCAAGGAGGCTGGGCCGCTGTCTATGCTGAGCTGCCTGCCTGAACCACCACCCCCCTACGAGTTCTCCTGCCCCACTGCCGAGGACATGGTGGCTGTGCTGCCCGACCCCTGTGTGGAGCTCAAGAGAGGCTTCAGTGATGAGGACGGCGCCAACCCCTTCACGCAGGTGAGAGCACCCCCTGCCTTGGCGTCCTGTTCTGTCCCTTGCATTAGCGTACAGGGCAGACAGAGAGTCACCAGTCAGCTCTCCCGCATGGCTCTGGGCACAGGAGAGGCAGGAAGAGAGAGGTGATTTGGCTCCTCTCCCCAAGCCGACGTGGTGGGGATGTCATGTCGTTGGTGGTCCTTGCTGGCAGCGGTGTGGGAGGGAGACTCCCTGGGAAGGCCGTGTGTTGGGGCCCTTCACCTCTGGAAGACATGCTGGGTTAGGGTGCGTGTGCGGCCAGAGCGTTGGACCCTGGACCCTGTGATGTGGCGGCACAGGACTTAGAATCGGCTGCAGCATTGGCGCGGTGGGCCAGCCATGGGAGTGCGGGCAGTCGGCGTCCAGGAGGCAGGCTGTGTGTGGCTGTCGGGCCATGGCAGGTGCCTTTTCCCCTTGGCAGGTGCTGGAGGAGCGCCAGCGGCTGTGGCTGTCTGAGCTGAAGCGCCTGTACGTGGAGCGGTTGCATGAGGTGACCCAGAAGGCCGAGCGTAGCGAGCGCAACCTCCAGCTCCAGCTGTTCATAGCCCAGCAGGAGCAGCGGCGCCTACGCAAGGAGCTGCGGGCACAGCAGGGGCTGGGCCCGGAGCCCCGGCCTCCAGGTGCCCTCCCCGAGGCCGACCCCAGCACTCGACCCGAGGAGGAAGCCCGATGGGAGGTAAGAGACCGGGCATTCCGAAACTCCTGCCCTGTTGCCGTCATCCCATCCTCTGCCCGCCCTCCAGCCAGCCGCCCTTACCCTGCCCTGCTTGGCGCTCGCCCGTCCCTTTCCCCCTGCAGGTGTGCCAGAAGATGGCAGAGATTAGTCTCCTGAAGCAGCAGCTGCGGGAGGCCCAGGCTGAGCTGGCGCAGAAGCTTGCTGAGATCTTCAGCCTGAAGACACAACTTAGGGGCAGCCGGGCACAAGCCCAGGCCCAGGACGCAGAGCTGGCCCGGCTGCGCGAGGCCGTGCGGAGCCTTCAGGAGCAGTTCCCTCGGGAGGAGGCCCCAGGCAGCTGTGAGACCGATGACTGCAAGAGCAGAGGGCTGCTGGGGGAGGCAGGAGGCGGTGAGGCCGGAGATGGTGCCGAGCAGCTGCGGGCTGAGCTGCTGAAGGAGCGGCTCCGGGGCCAGGAGCAGGCGCTGCGATTTGAGCAGGAGCGGCGGACGTGGCAGGAAGAGAAGGAGCGGGTGCTGCGCTACCAGCGGGAGATCCAGGGGGGCTACATGGACATGTACCGCCGCAACCAGGCGCTGGAACAGGAGCTGCAAGCGCTGCGGGAGCCCCCTGCGCCCTGGAGCCCTCGGCTTGAGTCCTCCAAGATCTGAGGCCGGCGGAGCGAGCTGACAGCAGAAGCCCTGTCAGAAGGTGGCTTGGACAAGCCCACCCTGAGACGGCAGCTGCTTCCTTGCATTGGTCTGGGGCAGAACCTGCTAAGAGCAGCCAAAGATGAAGAGGCTCGCCGAGAGGAGGGCTCCCGTGGGGCTGTGGGCTGGATGGGGTGCCAACAGCAGGAGCCAGGGCAGCCCTGCTGGCTGAGGAGTACCCAGGCAGAGCTCAGCCCTGCTCCCTGGGGTAGGTGTGGCCCAGGTAATGAGGTTTGGGAGTGAAGAGCCCCGGGATGCCAAAGGGCCAGTGTGAGGGAGGAAGGCTGGGATGGGAACATTGGCCTCCCCAGAATAAAATCACATTTTCTACGAGGAGGCACCAAGTGATAACATTGGGCCTGTCCCTGGCCTGAGTCCAGAGGATTGTGGACGCTCAGGGCTGGGACCTGGGCTATAGCCCAACATGTTCATGGTCCGTGGGGAGGGTGTGCCCTGTGCCTCCGGGTGCAGCTGCTGGACATGCACACGTTGGGGAGTGGAGGAATCCTTGCCCTGGCACCACAGAGTTCCTTAGCTGCCATGTGGGCTGAAATTCCATCAGTGGGACTTTTCAGAAGGATCAATGCCAGAGAACCCAAGAAAACAAAAGGGCAAGTCAACCAGGGCATTGCTAGAACATGAAACGTCCTCTTGGTGGAAAGTCTGGGCCCCAGGTTCCCAGGCACAGCTGAATGTGGGGCTGCCCTAAGACAGCTTCTGCTGGAGGACCTTAAGCCTCCAGGAGGGGCCGTGCCCTCCCCAGAACATAACCCCACTTTTCTGCACCCCTCCCTCCACTGGGGTGAGGACCCTGAGAAGGGGCAGGAGAGGAGACAGAGAAAGCTTGGTAAAGGGCCAGCACCACAGTGGGGAATGTGGACATGTCCCTGTAGGCATAGGGGGCTGTGGGGTATTCTTGAGCAGGAGTGAGATATGATCTGATTTGTATTCTGGAAAGTTCTGTCCTGGGAGTAAGCACCCCCATCCCTGGCCCTGCATTAGGCTCCCTGACCACCCTTGTTCTTAGCCAAGGCTGGTCCTTGCCCTCTCAGACATCCGGCTCCCCCTCTGGGCCCTTGCTACCTCTCAGGGGGTGACCTGGAGCACAGAACCAGTCTGGCTGTGCAGGTGGCATCTCCCCAGCCCTTGCTGTGATGCTTGGTGTCCTTACAGATGCATCACTGTAACTGCTGCCACGCGTGGAGCACTTCCTGTCTGCTTGGTGCTGTGTTAGGCCGTCAGCGCATGGGGACTCAGGGTTGAGTTAGTTGTGCTTCCTGCCACAGGGGAGCCAGCACACAGACGTCTCCCTCTAGGCCCTGCCCTAGTGGGGCAGTGGCCACCTCTGAGGTCTCTGCAGAGACCCCCAGTTTGTCCCTATGGCTGTGCTCCACTTCTTCCCTGGGCACACCTGGCAGCCTCCTCAGGCCCCAGCAGGTGGGTCCTGGTGGTGGCGTGGAGTCACCGTGCAGGGGTAGGGATAGAGCTGTGGAGTGTGCGCCGGTGTGCCCGCCTTTTTAGGGCAGAGGGCGAGAAGTGTGTTATCTGCCGTGGGGATGATGTGTTTATGTCTGTGTGAGTGGCAGGTGTGTATAGAAGAGTTGTGCTATGGGTGGTGGGTGTGTCTAAGGGGGTGTGTTTGGGGCTTCTGGGTTGGAGGCCTGGAGGGCTGCTTCCTGGTCCCTCCCTCTGTTCCATTCTTTCCCACCAGTCTCGGCCCCTTCTGGCACTGGCCAGGCTTGGCTGGAGCCTGTGGCCAGAGCAGACCCCTGGGCTCAGCGGAGACCCATCTGGGCTCTCCCTTGAGCCCAGGTCCTCTGCCTGGGAAGGGAAAGCAGGGACACTTGCATTAGGCTGGCCTGTCCCTGACAGGCCTTGATACGCATTTCACACACCCCTTCTAATTGGGGTTTCTGGATCGATGGTTCCTCCAAAGGGCCCTCCAGAGCTCAGTGATAGCCTGAAGCCTGGGTCACCCCCGGTGCCTGCAGCTTGCCAGGCTAGGTGCCCGTGTGCCCCACAGTGGCTGGGGTCCGCCTTTTGGTGCCCCAGCTCTGTAGAACAGTTCCCCACCCAGCTATTAGGGAGCTGGGCTGGCCAGTACAGCCAGCGGGGAGTGGGTGGGCGGTACCAAAACTTGGCAGCTGTGCCAGAAACCAAAGCCAGGCCCAGATGTAGGGGGAGGGCGCGAGAGAGTCAAAGCCGGGGCGTCTCAGAGGGAACTAGATCCCTGTTAGGTCATCCCTGCCGGGAAAACCAGTTTTCTGTCCCCAGGCCAGCTGGGCAGCTCCAGGGCCAGCCGATCGCAGGTGCCACTGTCGCCGCTGCTGCTTGGGGCAGGCCCTCCGTCCTGCCCCTGGTAGGCCTCTCAGCTCCTTCGCTGTCCTCAGACCCCCTCCCCAAGCAGACATGGCCTGAGAGCTAATTCTTTCCAGAACTGAGACTAGCTCCCTGCACTGGGCTCGCTGCCTTTGGTCCACTTGTTCTCCGCTCAGGTAGCTTCATGCCCTGGGCCCCTTAGCCTGTCACTGGAGGCCTCCGACAGTCTCGCCTCCAGGGTCACTGCTAGGGGTGCCCCTTCTGATGCCAGCAGCCCTCTGGGCCTTCATTCTCCAGGCGGGCCTCCCCGCCCCCACAACGTGTTCAGATCTTGCCTCCTTAGGGAGCCTTTCCTGAACGCACACCCTGCACAGGCAATCTCTCACTCCCTAGGCCTGCAGCCCCTGTGTCTCTCCACCAGCTTTCTGTGCTGTTGGAATCGTCGGTTTGCCTCTGTTTCCACTGGGCTGTGAGCATGGCTGAGGCGGGGCCGTGTCTTCTGTTTTCATCCCCAGAGCCTGCTCTGGTTCCATCCTAGAAAGGACTGGGGGGCTTTGGAGTCAAGAGGGGCCAGACCCCCTCCCCTAACTGGCATGGATTGAAGCTGGGGGGGGGGGGGAGGGCGGAGGAAGATGGCAAAGGCTCCAGTTGCAAGCGTCCACTCCTCTTTCGTGCCACCTGGCCCAAACCAGGCCTGTGTCAAGCACCACCGTTCACTGCACAGTGATGTACTGAGGGCCTCCCTCTGGGATGAAGCCGAGGTGGTTAAGGCCTCTGCCCCTGTGGCCCCTCCCAGAGGGAGACGGCACACACACACAGGTCCACAGTAGTGACCGGACCAGAGGACTGGAAACGTGCAGAGGTGGGCACAACAGAGGCACCTCCACAGTGCTGAGCAGGTCAGCAGAGCATGGAGATGGCAGAGGGAGCCCGTCTGGGGGATTCAGAGTAAATTTCTTTGAGAGTGGGGGGCTGCAGGTATTAGGGAATCTTTTTCCAAAGAGGGTGCAGGCCCCCAGTGACAACTGAGATTGCATAACCCACCACCCCAGTAGGTGGGGACTTAGCCTTCTCTATTGGATTCAGAAAAGAAAAAGAATATGCTGTTTTTTGCAACAAAAATAAAAGTGAAATATGTCACGAGAGGTGACGTTTGAGTGCCATGGGAGTTCACAGGAGAGGTGGCTCACTTCTTATTGCAGGTGGTAGGGTAGGGGCGGGTGTACAAATGTCGACCAAACTTTGGTCAGGCACTTCCAAGCTTTCTTTTTGACTGCGCCTTCTCCCTGTGTCCTTCCTTGTGCAGTCCAGTTCTAGCAAGGATCCTGCTAAGTTAGGTTAGACGGAGTCCCCCATCCTCCATATCTGATCACCCTCCATACCTGATCTGGTTCCTCGTCCTCCACCATCCCCCCAGTTACAACTGGTCACCCTAGCCTGCCTTCACTGAGAATCTTCTGAGGTCATTTAGCCGGTCCCCCCCGCCCCCTGAGGTTTCCTCTTAGTAAGTTTTCCATCCACTGACCTCCACCCTGCTCCTTGGATGTGAATTCTACATTTCCTTGTTGTATTTGGAGCTGAGGCCCCTCTCTGGCCCCTACCACAAAACCCCATCGAATGAAGTCTTCCTTACCACTCTTTTTTTTTTTTATTATTAATTATTTTATTGGCTGTGTTGGGTCTTTTTTGCTGTGCCCAGGCTTTTTTTTTTAGTTGCAGTGAGTGGGGGCTACTCTTCATTGTGGTGTGCGGGCTCCTCATTGCTGTGACTTCTCTTGTTGCGGAGCTCGGGCTCTAGGCACGTGGGCTTCAGTAGTTGCAGCACATGGGCTCAATAGTTGTGGCTCACGGGCTCTAAAGCGCAGGCTGAATAGTTGTGGCGCACGGCTTAGTTGCTCCGCGGCATGTGGGATCTTCCTGGGGCAGGGATCGAACCCGTGTCCCCTGCATTGGCAGGTGGATTCTCAACCACTGCGCCACCTAGGAAGCCCTTCCTTACCACTCTTTAACAAGTGTCATGAGTAACTTTTTTCTTGAACAGATCTAATCTCTGAGGAGGGGAAGTTGGGGGGTGTTTCCTCTGGAGTAGGGTGGGATGGGGACATTCCAGGATGGGCCTGGATTTGGTCATGGGGAAGTGTGGGGCAGGTCTGGAAAGGGGTGAGAGGGGGCAAGCTGGACAGCTTAGCAAGCTGGCACAGAAGGACTTAACTTCCTGTGACTGTGGGTGGGTCCCTTAGGAAGCCACGGGAAGGGTCAGAACTGGGACCAGCTTCGTGTGTGTGTGACCTGTGCAATCAGCAAGGGCCCCACACTCAGAAGGGCCCTAGACTGGATGCAATGCTCTGTTGTCACCATCTGGAATTTAATGATATTTGAACAAGGGGCCTTGCATTTTCATTTGCTCTGGGGCCTGCAAATGACGTAGCTGCTCCTGGCCTGAACCAAAGCTTTGCAAGGAGAGGCAGGGATGGGGAGAAACAGGAGACTGGTTGGGAGCCACCTGGAGGATGGAAGGAAGAACAAGGCCTGAGCAGACAACCTGAACTCCCTGGGCTGATCCCTGAGGCTCCTAGGTTCCCCAGAGGGCAAGCGGTGGCTGCACTACCTGCCATTGTCCCCTATTCCACCAGCTTTCAGGAGAGTTTATCTTTTCTTAGCCGGGCCTACCTGGACACACTCTGGGAGGCAAGGAAGGCTGTATTCAGGAGAGCACTCCAGGGCTTGTCCTCTCTATCAAGGACTTTTCTTTTCTTTTCTATTCTTTTCTCCAGAGATTTATCTAGTGTGCTCTTTGTGTACTGGCCTCCCTGCCCCCTGCCTTTTTTTTTTTTTTTAAAGATTTATTTACTTATTTTCATTTTTTGACTTCATTGGGTCTTCATTGCTGTGTGCAGGCTTTCTCTAGTTGTGGTGAGCAGGGGCTACTCTTTGTTGCAGCGCATGGGCTTCTCATTGTGGGGGCTTCTCTTGTTGTGGAGCATCGGCTCTAGGCACTCGGACTTCAGTAGTTGCAGTACATGGGCTCAGCAGTTGTGGCGCACCGGCTTAGTTGCTCTGCGGCATGCGAGATCTTCCCAGACCAGGGATCAAACCCGTGTCTCCTCTATGGGCAGGCGGATTCTTAACCACTGTGCCACCAGGGAAGTACGCCCCCTGCCATTTTTAAGGTATAATTTACATACAGGAAAATTCACTGCTTTTGACAGTACAGAGAATTGTAGAACCAGCCCTACAGCCAAGATACGGAATAGTTCCATCATCCCCCCAAATCTCCCAGTGTCCCTCTGTAGTCAGTCATTCTACCCCACCCTCAGGCAACCAGTGATCTGCTTTCTCTCTTTTTTTTCACTTCTTTATGATCTGCTTTCTCAATAACCTTGTGTTTGTTTTTCTTTTTTGTCCTTTTTGTGAGCAGTGTTTAATCCCACAACATATAAGAACATATTACAAAGTAGTGAGTAAAAGAGTATGACATTTGTGTAAAAATAAAACTTTACCTCAATGGAAAGAATGAAAAGCCAGAAGCAGATTTGAAAAATCTTAATATTATGGTAACGGGCTTCCATATGACTTATTTTATACGCAGTTCTGGGATAACTGAACAAAAATGTGGGAAAAAATAAGGCATACTTTGCGCCAACCCCTGTCAAAATTGACGTGTTCAATATCAAATTCTAGGAAACTAGCAAAAGGTGAAACAGACTGTTACTGAGTTAGTTTCTGCTTTGAAGCAGCCACCCTCCAACAAAACAAAACAAAACAAAACAAAATAAAATCACATAATCCCCAAAAGGAAAGACTGACAAAATCAGCTATGTAAGAAAACATCGTGCACTCTGAAAAGTAACAAAACCACGATGTAAGAAGAGCCACATACTGGGGAAAACAATGACAGACAGAGGCGAAGGAGCCTGAAGTATGAGCTGGGCATTCTAAGTTCTAGCAGAAGCTAGGCTTTGCTCATACCCAGTGGGGCTGAGAGGCAGGCCCCCCCAGAGGAAGTGAGGAAGCCTTGGGCTTTCACGAAAGCCTGTGAAGTCCTGCTGGCTTGCACGCAGCCTCAGCCTCGGACCACGGCCCCAGGCAAGGTTCACTCAACCCTCTGACCCCCATGACTCCCGCCTGGGCCAGGACCACCCAGGCTCACGGTGCACAGACAGGCCTCTCTCGGATGTTCTGACGCCAGGGGCTCCTGCAGGGGCTGTGGACCGCCCTCTTCCCTGCGTGTTTCATCAGGTTTGGAGCCGCGGATTCCTCATTCATAAACGAAGGATATCAGCTACTTCAGACTATTTCTGTTCACCTACTGTGTTCCAAGCACATAGTGTTGGGGACAGAGCAGCTATGAGTACAAAGTCCTGGCCCCCAGTGGAGCTTTTATCCTAAAAGGGGGGGCGGGGGGGGCAGGAAGACAGAATACACAAATAAAAGCTCAAGATAATTTAAAGTCAAATATCGTAAAGAAAACAAGACTGGATTGTGCAAGTGCTATAGAGAAGCAAAACCAAGATTGTGCAAGGGTGTTTTGTGGGGGTGGGAGGAGCTATGGAGGGTTGGAGGGTAAGATGCCCTGGAACGAGACTGGTTCTAAAAGGAAGCTGGAAGTCAGGGAAAAGGGGACCGAGTCTTTTTTCTAGCGCTGTTTCTAGTCCAAGTCCCTGAAGCCTGTGGAGGGGATGAGGGGCTTCTCTGCCCCTTCCCTGCAGAGCAAGGGGGCCTGGAAGGGTCGTGAGCTCAGTCCGGGCCTGGGCTTGGGGTCACCACCTCCCCTCTCCCCCTCCCTAATCCCTCCTCAGACGGTTGTGCAACCCCTGTCTCCCCTCCATCCTGCGAGAAGGGCGACCAATGGAGGGCAGCAGGGTAGGGCTGAGTCCCTCACGGCAGAAATTTTTGGCCCAGTGTGTTAAGTACAGGTTTAGGGGAGCAGCGGGGCTGGGGCAGAAGAAAAGGGACTTTTCTTTTCAACATCATGGGATGTTTCGAAAAGAGCATCAAGGTGCCATCGCGGGAAAGCCCGCTGGGCCTCGCATTGCATGGTTCGCTACTGTCTTTCCTTTGAACAAGGGCGTAGGGCGGGGAGCGGGGGAGGCGCAGCCATTTCTGGTCTAGGGGTTCCGAACGCGGAGCCGCGCGCACCCCCGCTGGCCAGCCAGTAGGTCCCTCCGATTCCTTCCCGCAGACGCGCAGAGCCGGGGCCGGGCCGGCGGCCTCAGGCTCCCCACCGGCGCAGCCCTCCGACGGTGGGAAGCGAGGTTTCCAGCCGCCGCCCTGACCCTGCGGGCGATCCCACTCTTGGCCCGCGGGAGGGGGCGGCTCGGCCACCCCTCCACGACGTCGCTAGTGGGCGCGTCCGGAGCGGCCGCGCAACTGCCGCAGCTTCCGGTTCCGCTGACAGCGGCGCTGGGAATCCGGGCCCGGGTGCGGGGCCGGGGGAGAGCCGGCGGGCTTCCCGGCCGCGAGGTGCGGCTGCGCGGCCAGGCTCCCGGGCCCTGGGTCCTCTCCGGAACCTCGGGACCAAGCCCCCTCCCCAGGCCGCCCTTGAGTTTGTTTTCTCCTCAGACGTCTGCCCGGGCAGGGAGTTGGACCCCCACTTTCTCAGAGGACCTTCGGGGAGCCGTTCCTCCCGGGGCGTCGCTCGAACTCACACGTCCCATCCTGTTGCGACCCGGCCGAGCCGGAGGTCACCCGTTGAGGACGTGGGAGACAGGCAGGGCCATTCGACTGAGGTCTTTTGAAGAGTGAGTAGGAGTTTGCCAGCCATTTGCATGTTAATGCGGGTGAAACTCCCCGTAGGGGCTGCAGTCCAAGAAGAATGGTGGGCTTTTTCCTCCTTCCAGGTTTAGTTAATGACAAAAGAAAGGTTTGAAACTTGAAATGAAGATGTGCAGTGAAGAAAAGGGACTGGGTGATATGATGGACTGACCGGTGTGGGGTGGGGCGGAGGCGGCAGCATTAGATACTGTGATCTAAGAGCATCTCTGAAGAAATGCGTTTGAAACCCTAACAAGGAGCCAGCCGTAGGGAGATCTGGAATAGTGTTCCAGGCAGAGGGGGAAAGCCCTGAGGGTAGAAATAAACGGATGTTCAAGAAATAGAAAGAAACTAGTGTGGTTGGAATGTGGCCATTGAGGGGGAGAGTGGTAGAAGATGAGGTTGGAGAGGTGGTTGGGAGTTGACTCACAGAGAGCCTTGTAGACCGTAAAAAGAAGGGTGGTATTTATTCTAAGCACGTGGAAATCTATTGGGTTTTAAGCAGAGGAGTGATGTGTAAGGTGAAGAATGGATAGATGTGGGGGTGCAAAAGATTAAGTGTTGGGTCAGTGGAGGCTGTCCAGTTGTGTCAGGCAAAGGGGACGTTTCTATGACTTGCACAAACTTCCCTTCTTCCCCCCGACCCCAGAAGGGGCCCTCTTGTGTTACTGTGCTGAAGACTGGGGACAAAACCCCTATGCATGCCTTGCTGGGATTTCAGTATTTCACTTATGTCTCTTCCTGCCCAAGCGTGACAAGTTTGAGCTCAGGCCCCCTAGTTAGGAAATGGATGTACCCACTCTGGAGCAGGCCCCGGGCTGGGCACTGAGGGGAGAGAGGATGAGATTGGACTCCAGCCCTGAGCAGCTCACAGTCTAGTCGTGGGAGACAGATGGGTGAATGGACAGTTACTCTGCTGCAGTGCTGAGAACTCAGATGTGTGTGGTGTGGGCACCCTTGACTGAGGTTTGCTGTGTGAAGCAGAGGAGGCGGCAGGGAGATTTCATTGAGAGCTTCATGGGGGAGCTGATGGTTAAACAGCATCATGCAGAGAAACGTGGAGGGCACTCTAGACATAGGAACAGCTTGTGCAGAGGAAGGGAGTGTCCAGTTGCAAAGGGCTTGTATGTCAGACCGTGGCTGTGATGAGGAAAGGGGTGACTGTGTCTGATGTGTTGTTTTGGGGTGATCACCCTGGTGGATGATTTCTGTCCATGTGACACCTTGCGGAGGGTGGGCTTAGGACAAGGGAAGTGAAATTCCCTGGATTAATCCTGAAGACAAACTCACACTCATCCATCCTTGTGCCTGGTGAAGATGACCGACTGTGATTAAGGCAGAGTGGTTCACCCTGGACTTACTGAATTGGCCTCTTGGACTTTTCAGATGGAGTACCTGCAAGTAGTTCTGTTTTCCCATCTCGCTTATTTTATGTAAAAAAGTTTTTTTGCAGTAATCACACATATCAGTTCATGGTACATTTAACAGGTCCACACAGGCCCTTTTTCTTGTTTGCATTTATTTACATACTCCCTTTTATCCCCATTACTCCCTCCACCACCCCCCACCCCCATTGCAGCAAACCACTCTTATGTGTTTGGTACATATCCTTTTATTTGCATGTGTCCTTGGTTATGTGCTTTTTTTTTTTTTTTTTGGCGCACGGGCTTAGTTGCTCCATGGCATGTGGGATCTTCCTGAGGCAGGGATCGAACCCGTGTCCTCTGCATTGGCAGGTGGATTCTCAACCACTGCACCACCTAGGAAGCCCCATATATTTTTAAAAAACATAAATGGTATTCTGCCTGGACTTCATTTTATTTTTTTCCCTTCTGTACCGTGTTTTGGGATCTTACTGATGTTGTTGTGGGTATATCTGAACCATGGTTTCTCAGTGCTACCCAGGTTTCCACAGATGCATCTCCCACATTCTACTTCCTTGACTTATCACTTCCCCTAGGCCTCTGAGTTGTCTCATACTCCCTGCCACAACACATAACACTGGGATGAAAATTCTTGTACCCATCTCCTTCCTCAGCTTTTTAATACAATTTCAAGATGCTGATTTAGGCTTCCCTTTGATAATCCTGGTATTAGTTGATGTCTGACAGGGCCATACTGTTTGACCTTGGTGAGGTCCTAACCTTTCTTGAGCTCTGTTTACTTTTGGTAAACTGTGATTCTGGTTCCCAGACACTCTTGGCAGACATTCTTTTGTACTGCCATCTTTCCTAGTTGATCATCTCACAGGCTCTGTGGTTACTTTCCTGTTTCTTGTCATCATTAATCATTGCTGTACACTCATTTCAACCACCAGTATTGGCTGCTTTCCTTTTCTGGTGAGATGGTGGCCTGTTAAGCTGGTCCAGAGAGGACTGTGATGTGAAGTGCTTCGGAGAAGGGCTCTGGAACCTGGAGCCAGACTACCCAGCCTCACTTCCAGGTCCTCTATTTCCCAGCTACATGACCTTGAGCAATTTATTTAATCTGAGTTTCATTTTCTCATCTGTAAAGTGGGTACCTACCTCATAGTGCTTTTGTAAGAAGTAAATTGGCCATTAGAACAATGCCTGTCAGCTAATAAGCCCCTATGAAATATTAACTATTAGTAGTGATAATTATTATTATACTATTTCCAACAGGTGTCCCTGCTATACTTTGCCCGTAATGGTTCATATCCAGTTATAGGGTATTTCCTCAGGGGGCATGAAGAGGGGGGCATGTCTTCTAGACACCGTGATTAACAAATTCTAGTGTGATAGCATCAGCCATAAGGAGGGAGGGCCTAAATACGTCTCAAGGCTCTGGGTACCATTTCTCCATCACTCATCCCCTGTCTGATAAGGAGACAGTGGCTACAGGTTGGGTTGAGATGATGGGGCCAGGACTAACAGTACTGGTGGGAATAGGAAGAGAGTCTGGTGAAACTGGGAGAATCCCAGTAGTCATTTTGGACTCAGAATTCTCTTTGTGATGTTACTCTGTACCTTGCTTTGGGAGAATGAACAACTGGCTAGATTTGAACTTTTGAGAGGTACATTTGTCAGAGCCCTTTCACTTCAAAGCTTCTACAGATGGGAGGATGGGGAGTGAAATCAACTCTATCACCAACATTTTAAGGATTGTCCATGTATTCAGTCTCAAAGGCTGCTCTGAAATGGAGGGGAGCAGTGGCCCAGTGTTGAAGGGACTTAGGAGTGGGACCTCAGTGATAGGAAAGGTGGGATAAGAAAAGTCAACTTTCTTTCAGTGGTATAATGAGGAGGAAGGGTTGCATTATAACAAGAGATGTTCTAATCTAGTGGGGGAGGCAGGCCCTCAAACAGGTCATTACCCAGTGATCAAAACTGAAATAGAAGGGTGCCAAGTGAGAGTGGAGGGAGCTTGGTGGGAGCAGGCTAGGGACAGCTGCAGAAGGAGATGACCTCTGAGCTGCCTTGAAAAGGATGGGCCAGCTTCTCAGGTACTTGAGGAAGTGAGAGGTGATGGAGAGCATAGCAAGGCACAGAGCTGTGAGGGAGCAGGGGAACACGAGCTGCCTGTCTGGGCAGGTGGCAGGGAGGCTGAGGCAGGAGTGGTGGGCAAGGCCTGCTGGGCCATTGTGCTCAGCATTTGTTCCTTAGCCTGCGCTTTCAAGCATCAGCCATTGAAGGACTGCCTTCACGGCTTCTGTCACTATATACATGGAAAACCAAGTCCACTAAGTGAAGAAGTGGCCGTAGTGAACTTATGAAAATACATGAAGTATGAGAATATGCCGTGTATGTGTGGATTTCGACTTAGGTAGCATAATAGTATCGCCTGCCGAGGGCTCTGCAAGGCCTGCTCTCTCTTCCAATTAAAGAAGAATTGAGGGGAATTTCCTGGCAGTCCAGTGGTTACGATTCTGGGATTCCACTGCAGGGGTCACAGGGTTGATCCCTGGTTGGGGAACTAAGATCCCCTCATGCTGTGGTGCAGTCAACAAAACAAAACAAAACAGCAACAAAAAGAGAGGAACAAGGATTTTCATGAAAAGAGTTGAAAGCAGAGTAATTTTCTCACCATGATTCAGAAAACCCCTGCCCTTATGCCTACCTGCACCTCCAGTGGGCACCCTGGCTGGGGGTGATGGAAGCTGTGTACAGATATGTCAAGCTGGGGATTTCTAAGCATCGATATATGATATGGGAATGGTGAGGTGGGATCTGGGAGCCCTCCTCACTGTGCCCCTCTGGCCCAGGTGGGGCCTGACGCAGTGGCTGCCATGGAGCAATGTGCGAGTGTGGAGAGAGAGGTGGACAAGGTCCTGCAGAAGTTCCTGACCTATGGGCAGCACTGTGAGCAGAGCCTGGAGGAGCTGCTGCACTACGTGGGCCAGCTGCGGGCTGAGCTGGCCAATGCAGGTGGGTGTCCCCCCACTAGAGCCCCACACCTGCCTCCCTATGGGCCTAGGAGACCTCAAGGCTGCTTGATGACAGGGTTCTGGAGGGATGCCAGTTAGGGCATTGATACATGGGTCCCTCGGCCTCACTGAAGGGGGATAATGGAAGTCTGAACTATTTCAAAAAGCCCACCATAAATTATTAATTTACCTGAGATTATCTTCATTTACATTTTGTTTTCAATTTGCTTTTCTATTTTGAATGTTTAAGTCATTTCAAGTTTACAGAAAATTTCTAAGAACAATATAAAGAGCTCATATATACCCTTCACCTAGATTCACTAGCTGCTAGTATGTTGCCATATTTGCTTTATCAATTTTCTTGCTTATTCTTATTACTTTTAAAACCATTAGAAACTAAGCTGCAGATATCATACACCTAAGCCTTTGGTTTGTATATCCTAAGATCAAGGGCATTCTCGTATGTAAGTACAGTACAATTATTAAAATCGAAAAGTTAGACGTTAATATAATATCATGACCTAATGAATATAGTTATTTCAATTTGCCGTTATCCAGTAATTTTCATAAAGCATTTAAATTTTGTTTCCCAGTCCAGGATCCGATCCAAAATCAACCACTGTACTTAGTTTCTTGTGTCTAATCTTTAGCTTTTTAATCTGGGACATTTCCTCCACCTGCCTTTGTCTTTCATGACATTGACATTTTGGAAGCATTAAAGCTAGTGATTTTGCAGAACATCTCTCGATTTGGATTTGTTCGCTGTTTCCTCATCACTGTTTTGCATTTTGGGCAGGAGTACTTCAGAACTGATGTGTTTCTCAGTGCATCACATCAGGCGGTACAGGGTGTCAGCTTGTTGCATTATGGGTGATTTTAACTTTGATCACTCGGTTAAGATGGTGACTGCCAGGTTCCTACACCCTAAGGTTAATATTTCTTTCTCTAGAGTTAATTAATAAGTAATTTGTGGGGAGACAGTTTAAGACTATATAAATTTCCTGTGCTTTATCAGACTCTGCCTGCTGGTTTTAGCATCCATTGATGATTCTTGCCTGAACCAATCATTACAAAGTTAGCTGCAACATGGGTGATTTATCATTCCCTGTACACTTATTAGTTGGCATTTAACTATAAGAAAGAAGCTTTCCCTTCTCCCTGATTGATTGATTGATGATTGATTTTAAGTTCATACTCATAAATTCTTACTTTATTCAGTGAGTTATAATCCATTACTATTTATTTTGATGATCAAATTGTCTTAGATTTGACCAGAGTTAACCCCTAGTTCCTATGTCCTTTTTTTTGATTGAGCTATAATTCACATTAAAACTCACCCTTTTGTAAGGCAATTATATTCCAATAAAGAAAAAAAAAAAGCAAAAAACTCACCCTTTTAAAGTACAATTTAGTGGTTTTTAGTATATTTCCAGAATTATACAATCATTACCACTAACAACAGAACATGTTCATCTCTCTAAAAAGAATCCTCTACCCATTAATAATCACGCCATTTTTCCTTCTCCCCCAGCCCCTGGCAACCACTAATCTACTTTCTCCCTATGGACTTACCTATTCTGGACACTTTATGTAAATGGAATCATATAATACGTGGCCTTTTATATTCTTTCACTTAGCGTGTTTTCAAATTTCATTCCTATTGCACCATGAATCATTATTTCATTCTTTTTTATGTGCTGGGTCATATGGTAACTCTCTGTTCAAGTTTTTGAAGAACTGGCATACTGGTTTCCAAAATAGTTGCAATGTTTTATATTCCCACCAGCAATGTATGAGAGTTCCAGTTTCCCCGCATCCTCATCAACACTTGTTATTACCTGTCTTTGGTTATAGCCATCCTAGTAGGAGTGGGCCCAGCCACTGCCTCCTGTTTGTATTTGTCAGGACTCATTCACTTACAGGTGACAGAAACCTAGCTTGGACTAGCTTAAACAAACAAAGGCAGTGGGGGGCGGGGGGGGGTGTTCCTGGATTTGTAGACTTAGGTAACTGAAAGGTCGAGTCCAGTTGCATGTTGGCACTCGTGATACCTTCAGTCTACACTGGCTTCATTCTCAGAGCGGTGCTCCCCTGAGGAGGCCATGGTGTTCCAGCAACTCCAGTTCACATTTCTATTGTTTAGCAACCTGGCAGAATGCGTCTCTCTTCCAGGGCTTCTGGTCTCGGAGCTTGAGATGCTCCCTGGCCCTCTTGGGTCATGTTGCCTTCCCTGGGTTGTGTTTTCTTCTCTGAACCGAGGCGCTGCCATCTAAAGAAGCGTAGATGCTGGGCTGGAAGAGGGCACCCATGCCCTGTCTGCCCTTCTCTATTCCAAGCCCCATGTGCTCTTGGTAGTTCGTGTGGCTCATCCGGCCATGGGGGTGGAAACCACTGTCAACCTGGCTTCCTGAGCCAGAAATGTCCTGTGCTTCCCTGCAGGACCCTGGCCTGCCTGGTGTCCTCTGGGTAATTTAGAGGCATTAACGTGGGGACAATACTTTAGGGTTCAAAGCCTTCCCACAGGGTATCTCCCTCAAGATAATAAGGAGCCATCTGGTGTGGTGCTGAGGGGCCTGGGCTTCACATCTGTCATTGCTGTGAGATCTGGCAAGATACTGCCTCAGCTTCCTCAGCTGTAGTACAGGCTACTAACAGTGCCCGCTGCGTAGGATGGTGGTGAGGGTTAAATGAGCTAAAACCAAGGACCTACCCACAGTAAGTGCCAATTCGTCTTCATTTCACAGCAACCTACAAGGCCAGTGTGATAGCAGATGAGGAAATGAAGACTGCGAGAGATAAACCGGCTTGTCCCACTTGACCAGTTCCAAGTCATATAGTTAAAAAGTGGCAGGACCTGAAGTAGAAGCTGAGTCTTTCACTCTGGAGTTCAGGGCTGCTTCCCAGGCCTCCCTGCTGGCATTTAGAATAAGGAGGCAGGGATAAGGTCTGCTCCCCTGTGTCCTGACTCATTGCCAGTGTTTCTCTGCAGCCCTCCAGGGGACCCCTCTCTCAGCCACCCTCTCCCTGGTGATGTCTCAGTGCTGCCGGAAGATAAAAGACACCGTGCAGAAACTGGCGTCAGACCACAAGGACATTCACAGCAGTGTCTCCCGAGTGGGCAAAGCCATTGACAGGGTGAGCACGTGGGTGGCCCCAGACCGGGGGCGGGAACACCTGCTGCTAGTGCATAGCAGGGCTTCTCTGGAAGCCAGAGGAGGAGGTGCGAGCCTGAGTCACAGGGCCCTGTCTCTCATCCTCGTCAGAACTTTGACTCTGAGATTTGCGGTGTAGTCTCCGACGCAGTGTGGGACTCCCGGGAGAAGCAGCAGCAGACCCTGCAGATGGCCATCTTGGAGCACCTGTACCAGCAGGGCATGCTCAGTGTTGCTGAGGAGCTGTGCCAGGTAACGGGCCTGCCGGGAAGGCGCTGGGACCTGCCTGTTCTGCTTTCTACTTGGTAATTTTCTTTATATTAGGACCCCATTATTATTATTATTATTTTGTATCCAGACAGGTCAGTTTATTTACATGACTCAAATATATATGTCATCAGTCTCTGACTGTCTGATAGGGATACCTGTTCCCAGTGGGCAGTTGGCCAGGCAGGGCCTCCTCCCCTCTGGACTGCACATGGCAAGTCCAGCGTTTCCGCCAAGACTGCTCCTTAGCTTTGCTTCCATTGTAGACCAGCTCCTTTCTGTTGATGCATTCTTTCCTTTAAGGGTTAATATCTTTTTAAAAAATTGTATTTAATTAAGTTGTATTTAATTTATTAAAACTAAAAAAAAAAGCAAAAACAGTTCACCTATTTCTCCCACCCACTACCCTCCATCTCTGGTAACCACCAATCCTTTCTCTGTATTTATGAGCTTGGTTTTCTTTTTTTTTTTCTCCTTCATTTTAAAAAAATAATCAATTAATTAATTTTTGGCTGCGTTGGGTCTTTGTTGCTGTGCACGGGGTTTCTCTAGTTGCGGCGAGTGGGGGCTACTCTTCATTGCGGTGTAAGGGCTTCTCACTGTGGTGGCTTCTCCTGTTGCAGAGCACGGGCTCTAGGCACGTGGGCTCAGTAGCTCTGATGCATGGGCTTAGTTGCTCTGTGGCATGCAGGATCTTCCCAGACCAAGGCTTGAACCCATGTGCCCTGCATTGGCAGGTGGATTCTTAACCACTGCACCACCAGGGAAGTCCCTGAGCTTGGTTTTCTTAAAAAAAAAACTCTTTTAGATTCCACATATAAGGGAAATCGTATGGTATTTGTCTTTCTCTGTCTGACATATTTCATTTAGCATAATGGTCCATCCATGTTATCACAAATGACAGGATTTTCTACTTTTTTTAATGGCTGAATAGTATTTTATTTCATATATGTATATGTTTATAGATATAAACACCCCACATTTTCTTTATCTATTCATCTATCAATGGACACTTAGGTTGTTTCCTTATCTTGGCTATTGTAAATAATGCTGCAGTGAATATGGGGGTGCAGATATCTTTTCAAGTTCATCTTTTCATTTTCTTTGGATAAATACGCAGAAGTGGAATTGCTGGATCATATAGTAGCTCTATTTTTAATCTTTTGAGGAACTTTCATACTGTTATCCATAGTGGCTGCACCAATCTACATTCCCACCAAAGGTGCAAGCAGGTTCCCTATTCGCCACATCCAGTGGTGTTTGATACTAACCATTCTAACAGGTGAGGTGATGGCTCATTGTGGTGTTGGTTTGTCATTTTCATGTGTCTGTTGGGCATTTTGATGTCTCCTTTAGAAAAATGTCCATTCAGATCCTCTCCTTTTTTTATGGTTTTTTTTTTTTTTTTTGCTATTGAGTTATATGCGTTTTTATATATTTTGGATATTAGCCCCTTATCAGATACATGATTTTTTCAGTAGATTGCTTTTTCATTTTGTTGAGGTTTCCTTTGCTGTGCAGAAGCTTTAAATTTAGTGTGATGTAGTCCTACTTTTTTTTTCTTTGCTTTTGTTGCTTCTTTAAATAAATTTATTTTAGAAATCAGTGCCCCTGCCATAAACAGAAAGTAGCTATAAAAATATATACAATGAAAAGTGAGGTTATTAATTTCCAGCTAGAGTTAGTTGCCAGCCAGGGTTCTGAGTGCCTGATAATCCCTTTCTTAAAAAGGAAGATTAGTAAAATGACAAAGTAGCACTTGTTAGGTGTTATACACACTGGCAGTAAAAGTAAAAGACACTTTCCCTTAATGCAATCAGGGGGATTGAAAAAGAATAATTTCTCTCCATGCTACTCTGTGGGTCTCCAGTATCGCAGCAGGTGGGGTGGGGTTTGCAGTCTGCCCTCTGGGAGGCCAGCATGTAGCACTCAGCCTCCCAGAACTGAACTGGGAATAAGAGGGGTCCAGGTGGCTGGCAACAGACCACTGCTCCTCATGCAAAATCTGGCCTTCTCTAGCTTGTCTTTGGTGGATGAGGTTCTATTAGGTGTAGAGCAGAGAATTTAGGAAACACTGTCCTCCAGTGGTGGATTGTTCTCTCTCCCTCTAGGAATCAACCCTGAATGTGGACTTGGATTTCAAGCAGCCTTTCCTGGAGTTGAATCGAATCCTGGAAGCTCTACATGAACAAGATCTGGGGCCAGCATTGGAGTACGTTGGCCCTTGGGTGGGCCCTTGGGGGACAGGGCTCGTCTGTGCTCTTCACCTCACCAGCGTACTTGACACGCCTCCAGCCCTGTCTCACAGGCCTCACACAGGCTTTCGGAGGCTCTGCCAGGGCCCCTTCTCCTGCCCCACCAGCTCCACACTCAGTTGGCCCCTTTCTTCCCAGATGGGCTATCTCCCACAGGCAGCCCCTGCTTGAGCTCAACAGCTCCCTCGAGTTCAAGCTGCACCGACTGTACTTCATCCGCCTCCTGGCAGGTGGCCCTGAGAAGCAGCTGGAGGCCCTCAGCTACGCCCGGCACTTCCAGCCCTTTGCTCGGCTGCACCAGCGGGGTACGTGCGCTGGGTTCCTGGGTGGGCACTGCCAGGCTCTGGTGGACATCAGCACGTGTGGGATTGCCCGTCCCTGCCGCACGTGGGGCTGCGTGTTACTGGGACCTCTCCCCCACTGTCTCCCAGGTGAACTCCAAACTCCAGGCCCTTCCTCACCCACCTCTGCCATACCCTCCTAGCTTCATCTGACACCGCCTCTGTCCCCAGCCCCTGCCGCATGCCACCCCTACCCAGAGCTCACCAGGCCTGCCATGACACACGTGCCCTCACGCTGCTCTGTCTCACACTAGGAATTCCAAACTCACCTTCCAGATGTTCACAATTAGTAACCACCTGACAACTAGTCATTTTTTCTTTAGCTCCACTCAAATTTATTCACGTTTTATTTAGAAATAAACACCATGAAAACCCAGCAATGTTATGAAAAATCTTATCTAGATACTGCTGTCTCCTGAAAGCTTTTTAAAAAGGGAGGTTAGGGAATTCCCTGGCAGTCCAGTGGTTAGGACTCCGTGCTTCCATTGCAGGGGGCACGGGTTCAAGCCCTGGTCAGGGAACTAAGATCCCACATGCCACACGGTATGGCCAAAAAAAAAGGGGGGAGGAAGGAGGTTAGCTAGTTTTGGAGAATAGAGACATGAGTGCCAGCCTGAGACTCGCTCCTTGATGCAGCTGGAAGGATGGGAAGGAAACTGACCCTTCCCTACCTCATGCTGTGTGGTCATGGTTGCCACAGAAGCAGCCCTGAGACCCTACCTCCTCACTGGATTCTAGGGAAAACTGGTTTTGCTGGAGGGCTTTTTAATCCCCACTTGGCCAGGTTACAGGCCTGGAAGCCACGGGGCCCAGCCTGCTCCCCCTGCTGCCTCGGCAGCCCTGCCACCCCAGGGCTGGATGCAGAGCCCAGGGAAAAGGCTGCCTCCTTGCACCTTGACTCCCCCTTGCCTTGCAGAGATCCAGGTGATGATGGGCAGCCTGGTGTACCTGCGGCTGGGCTTGGAGAAGTCACCTTACTGCCACCTCCTGGACAACAGCCACTGGGCCGAGATCTGTGAGACCTTTACGCGTGATGCTTGTTCCCTGTTGGGCCTTTCTGTGGAGTCACCCCTCAGTGTCAGGTACAGCCAGCCCTGTGGGGGCGGCATGAGTGGGAGGGTGGAGGGAACCCGATTTGCCGAGGCCCTGCAATGTCCAGGGGTGGTGCTCAGTGCCTTCACAGACCTAAACTGGCTGTCTTAGTCGTGCTTCTAGATAGGAATTACCTTTTTTTTTCTACAGTTGGAGAAACAGATTTAGAAAGAGTTGTGGCCTGGGATCACCACAAAGTCAATGGCAGGGTCAGAGTTCCCATTTTGTGAGGTCTCTTGAATGAGGTTTGTCTCTTGCACCTCACCCCTGGATTATCACAGGGCCCTCTGACAGCCTGGCCTTCTGGCCACCTCATCTCTCAAACACTACTTCCCTTCAGGGAGACTTGGGTGGCTGGGTCACATGTGCTGAGAGCTTTCACTTGGAAGACTCCTTTACAGTAACATTCTTCTCATGGCTTCACCACAAACCAAGGAGTTAGAGGGACTGTTATCCTCATTTTACACGAGGAAACAGAGGCTCCTGGGGCCTCACAGGCAATAGAGGTCACCTGGGCCTGCCGCTGCCACACTGTCCCACAGTGGTGTATTTCATTTAGGCAGCTGTGGAACCTCATGCCTGCACCATTGTGATAGGATCCACCCTCCAGTTTGTTACCACAGACTCTGGTTATGGAACAGTCTTTCCCAGTGGGAACACTGGAACCTCAGACAGGATGGTTCTGTTGTGCACAGCTGCCCTGCGTTTCGTAGGTGGTTGGTACCCGAGGCTCCAGCCAGTCGGCTCCCCACCCCAATCCTTGTGAGAACTGAATCTGCTTTTTCCCATTTCTAAGTGCCCTGGTTGATAACCAGTTATAGAGGTGCACTGTGACAACAGAATGGGGTAGACAGGCAGGATGAGGGCCTTCCAGACATCACTGTCCCTTCACACCAAGGACGTTATCAGTGGTTTGGATGAACATATATCTGACCCTGGATGTTCCTTTTGTCTTTATTATGGGTTCTCAAATTTCGGGGTGCATTAGAATGACTCTCTAGAGTTGGACACATAACCACATACGTGGCTTTATATGTGACCTGAAAATTTTTAAGAACCGGTTTAATCAAGTGCACCTTTGAAACCCTGTCCCCAGTTAACGTACTGACAGAGCACTAGTCCCTCTGCCCGTGTGCCGGGTTCTTGGTTGGGGTCGCTCCAGCCCACGCTCTTTGTTCTGCAGCTTCGCCTCTGGCTGTGTGGCTCTGCCCGTGCTGATGAACATCAAAGCTGTGATCGAGCAGAGGCAGTGCACTGGGGTCTGGAGTCACAAGGACGAGTTACCGGTGAGGCCTGGCAGGGGGAGGTGCAGCAGGAGGCGCGGGGGAGGACAGCCACCGCAGGAAATGGGACTCACCCCCCGGCTGGCCTCCCCAGATTGAGATCGAACTAGGCATGAAGTGCTGGTACCACTCAGTGTTCGCGTGCCCCATCCTCCGCCAGCAGACGTCGGATTCCAACCCTCCCATCAAGCTTATTTGTGGCCACGTCATCTCCCGAGATGCACTCAACAAGCTCATTAATGGAGGAAAGTAAGTTCCCTGTGCCCTGCTCCACCGTGGCTTGATTCTTCTGCTGGCTGGCCCCCTGAGACGTTCTTGGTTCTCCTCCCTTTGTAGGCTGAAGTGTCCCTACTGTCCCATGGAGCAGAACCCAGCAGATGGGAAACGCATCATATTCTGATTCCTGCCTGGGAGGAACTTTGCTGAAAGAGGATTTTCACCCGTGAGCCTTGGTCTATCTCAGTGTGGGTGGCTGGCTTCTGTGGACTGTGTTCATTTCAGAGCAGCTGGCTGAGGAGTGCCACCACAGGCAGGAGCTGGAGCAGCCCTCTGGCAGAGGCCAAGGAAGGAGGTGAAACAGCCGACTCTGGGCAGCTGCCTCCTTGGCTCTAAGGGCAGGGGGACGCTGGCCTCTGTACTCCTGCTCTGTCTTCCCCTTTTTGTATTTGCTGTTGACTTAGTAGCAACTGACAGAAGCAAAGGACTTGGTGGGCACAGCAGACGTCTTCCATCCCTGCCCTCAGCCAGGTCTCTTCCTGCCACACCGAGGCTTGTAAAGGCCACTCCTGCCACTGTACAGCCTCACAACTGTTTGCATCAGTTTCCCACTGTAAACAATCCGGAGTAGACCTGAATGCCACTGTTTTATAACTTTGAGCAACTATATTCACAGGCCTTCTCCTTATTTTGCCCACCTTTAGCTTCACTGGCAAAGAATTATGTTTGCCCACTGTGCACAGGTACTGGGCATGGCTTGACCAGGGCTGCTGGCTGGGAGCATGGCAGCCACAGAGACCAATCAGAAAGAACCAACCTGCATCTCATCAGGAGAAAAAGCTAGGAGATGGCAGGCCCTGGGCAAGGTGCTTTTACATATATATATATATATAATTGTATTACATCCTTAATAGAAATGAGTGTGAAGGGATGTAGGAAGATGGAATGACTTGCCCAGAAGGGCTCACAGCTTATCAAGAAGAGAGCTTGCAGTTTAAACCCAATCCGGCCCTCAAGCCCAAGGTCTTTCCAGTTTATTCCAGGGTGCCTGAAGCTTGGCTGCTGTGTGCACCGAGTCCTGTGCTAGGCCTTTGAGAGCAGGACGGCACCGTAAGTCTAAAATGTTTGAAGGGATCAGGTTCTGGGGCCATTACGCCAAGCAGGAGAGATGGCCTGGGGTTCTGCATTTAGCTTCATATACCTATTTAAAATTTACTATGCGGGTGGGTAAATTGCTTCCGTCAGCTTCCCAGTGGCATTTAAGGCTCTTGGGGAAAAAGAAAAAAGGAATGGGAGTGTCCCCGATATAGGAGCTACAGGCTTCCATGAAGTGGGGTCTGGGCTCAGCAGGCTCACCCTGCAGCTCCCAGCTACTCTGGAAACGGATGTGGAAAGCTCGGGGTGGGCAGCAGGGTCCATTCTCAGTTTGAGTCTAGCACCAGCCCTGGCAGCCAAGCATCCACAGTGAATATTCATGAAGTCCTCGGGTCCTCTGATGAGAAGGGCTGCTCCTGCTCTTTCCTCCCCACCAACTCCTCGGCCCCACCAGTAGCTGCTGCTTATAAAACACCCACAAACTCACCACACTTTGGTTTTCACATTTACTCCCCCCACATCATTATTGGAACTGTCTTCACTGAAGCTCAACAGGAAATAGCACTGATGGAGCAGATGCGGGCTTTGCCGTTGTGAAGGAGCTGCTGGAGCTGCCTGGGAAGAATACGTGCCTCGGGGGACCATGGAGATGCCGTGAATGTGGGCAGCAGCAGGGCAGCCAGCTGGCTTGCTGCCAATCCAGCAGCTTCTGGAGCAGGTGCCCAGGTTGCTGCCTAAGTCCTTCACATGGGCGGGGGCAGGGCCTGCACCTCCTCCAGGCACTCATCATAGGCCTCCTGATAGTCCTCGTGGGGCTTGACCATTATCACGCAGGTGGGGCGCTTGGAGCCGGCAGCTGCACCCAGGTCCTGCGGAGCAGGGAAAGAAGGCCACAGCCTGTGTACCAGGGAGTCACCAACCTAACCCAGCCCACAGAGCAGTGCTAGTGTCAGTGTTAAGACATGCGCTAGTTGGTCAACGTTAAGAACATTTTGAATTGGTTGCCACCATTTAAACTCGGCAAACTTTTGAGTTGTGGTCCAGCAACTGGGCCTGTAATTCCACATGGCAACCGTGAAAGGGCTCTAGCCCAACAGGAGCTGTCCCCTTAGGCAGGGCCTATGCTTTCCAGGTCCCTGCCATCCCCCACTCCCTGCACCCCAGACCTGGCCTCGGCTATGTAAGAGTAAGGACGGCTGCATGTCCCTAGAACACTGTACTCATCTAACAGGACTAACATATCCAAGTTCACCTTCTGTTTCATTCCCACAGTCCACGGAGAAGGGGATTTCCATTTTATAAGAAGGAAATGGAAATGCAGAGAGGTAACTTATCTGCAGTCCCTCATCTAAGAAGCAGCAGAGCCAAAATCCATCCAGGCCTGTCTTAACTCCAGAGCTCACGCTCTTTCCCACTATGGCCTGCTGCCACATACCCGGTCCCAGACCCCCCTCCTCCTGTGCTGACCAAGATCAGGGGCTCACGTGCTCCCTACCGTCTTAGATGGGATGTAGACGTAGGGCAAGTTCCGGTCTTCACACATAACTGGGAGGTGGCAGTATACCTCAATGGGTAGTGTGTCTCCTGCCAAAACCATGATCCTGAAATAAGAGAAACCACTGTCATTTTCACCTTAACTTAGTCCCTCTTTCAGTCATAAGTGCCACTTCTGAGCTGGGCCTTGGGGGTACAGAGATGGGTAAGCTGGCCCCTGCCCTCAAGGAGCTCAATATTAATGTGTGTCTCCCAACCTCTAGAAATGCATGCAGATTTGTTTGGTGAGTGCATTCCTCTGGGGAAGTGATCTCTATTGCTTGGCAACAAGTAAATGCCACCAAGTGTGAAAAAGGGTATTGAATTGTGGTCCAGTGACACTGGGCCTATAATTCCATGTGGCGGCTGCGGACAGATGAGGTATGAGAGAGATGCCAAGGAGTAAGAGCTCAGCTCTCCTTGGCCAATCAAAAAAGGAATCAGGAAGCAACACTTGAGAGGAAAGCTGAATGATGAACCTCTGTCAGGCAGCCCATGGAGGGGCGGGGGGCAGGGAAAGGATTTAAGGTCGAGAGAATCAATGATACCAGATGCAGAGGGACTGGCTGTTGTTGAGAAGCCCGGGATGGCTTTGGAACCCAAGATGGGGTGGGGCAGACAAGAAGGCTAGAAAAATGGGTCACACTTAAAGACCGTGAGTGCTTCAAGGATCATTCCCAAGAGTGACAGAACCAATGACAGCTTGCCAGAGAATCCTCAGCTGGGGCTCCTTCCTAGTGGGCAAGGTGTGGGGTTCTGGGACAAGGGCCTCAGGAGCCCTGATGACACAGAGGGAAGAGTTTGCTCCCTAGGGAGTAAGAGGAAAACACATGGAAAGGGCTCCTGGCTCAAAGCACTGCATCCACACTCCTAGTTTTCCTTTTGCCTCACAGACTGTCCTCCTCTACAGGTTCCTCTTCCTTTGAATAGCCTTTATTTGATTTGATTCGATTTTTTTGGCTGTTCCATGTGGCTGGCAGGATTTTAGTTCCCCAACCAGGGATTGAACCCTGGGCGCCCTGTAGTGGAAGCGCAGAGTCCTAACTGCTGGACTGCCAGGGAATTCCTGAGTAGCCTTTAAATGCTGGTGTTCCCACAGCCTGGTCCTTGGCTGCCCTGTCAGTACCTTCTCCCCAGCTGACCCCACCCATAAGCAAGGCTTCAAGTGTCAACTATGTGTTGACAACTCCCAAATCTATTCTCTCCAGCCTGACCCTCTCCCAAACTGCAAACCCATATAGTCACCTGCCTCTTTGACAGTTCTGCTAGGAAGAGGGTTCATATGTCTGAAAGGCACCTGAAAAACTTGTCGAAAACCAAACTCATGATCTCCCCATACAGACTCAGCTCCTTCCACTATTCACTATCTCAGTGAGTGTACCCTCTGTCCATTCACCTGGAACCCACACCTCCTCACTCCATACCTGAAAGCCCTCTCATCCATCTACTTTAATTCTCTCCATCTCTGCTATCACTAACCTAATCAAAATTGCGCTCACCTGTTCTACACCACAGTAGCCTTCTATCTCAATTTCCCCATCTGTTCCACCTCTGATCCTTTCCAAAGTTGCCAGGAAAATCTTCTTAAGTTGTAAACATAATTATGTCACTCCCTGGCTTTAACCCTCAGTGGCCTCCAAAGCTCTGAGTACAAAAACTAAACTTAGCATGGCTTACAAAGCCCCATGCAAAGGCAGCACTTCTACCCACTACTACCCTCTCCTGCCCTGGAATCCACTTTCTTCTGGCAGGATCCCCTGCCCTCCCCCAACAAACTAATTCTTATATCTTCAGACCTCAGCTATCCCACCTAGGTCAAACTTCATAGAGCATCAATTCCTCCCAGGAATTATTATTTACCTCTTGAGGACCTACAATGTACCAGACAATTCTGAAAATAAAACAGTTGAGAGGCTTTATCCTGTACTCAGCTTACTTTCTGGCCCTAATGGGAGATAAAATGCAAATAAGTTTCAGATTCTGATAAATGCCAGAAAGGAAGTATGTAGGGTAATGAAGTCATTCTCACTTCATGGTTACCTATGACAACTTGTAATTTTGTGTGTATTTGATTCCTGTCATTGTCTCCCTATAGCACAGTGCCTGAAAAAGAGTAGACACTCAGTAAATAGTCGCTGAATGAATGAAGCTGGGATCTACCCTAACTGACCTGGCTTATACGATTCGCTTCCCCTGGAATTCATTTTCCCCATGGTGTCCCTTTGAGCGCGTGTGAGTGATATCAGCACCTGTACGGAAGGGAATTTACCTTCTGCACAAGAGACCGGGTCATAGCACTCTTACTGACTACGTGTTGAGTAGCAGGGATACCTTCGTCACCGTTTAGGAATGCAAAGTCCGCGGGAGGGAGTTCTTACCCTTTCTCGCCTTTGTTGATAAATTTCTGAACCTCCTTGACCCCGCGCCGTATCTGCTTCTGCTTCACGGCTGCAAAGACCGAAGAATCAGTCGAGGGGCCCCGGCCCACCCCAGCGTCCGCCGCACCTTTTTTTTTCCGGCAGGGTCACGCGACATCCGGAACCTCCCCGCCTAGGAGTCGAACCCTTGCCCCCTCCATCGGAAGCGCAGAGTCTTAACCGCTGGACCACCCGAGTCCCGCCGTACCTTTCTTGATGCATTTGTAGAGCTTCCGCGTGAGGCGGCGAGAAGCCAGAGGCTGCGCGATGGGGTTCAGGTTCACCAGCAGCTCATGGTAAGTGCGCTCCCCGCAGCACGCGTCCGCCTGAGCCTCCGGCCCGTCGGGATCTGCTTTTATTTTAGTCATGGCAGCGACCGCGGCAACGCAGCGCCCAAGCCGCGAACGCACGAGGCCGGTGCTTCGGGAATCACTTCCGGGCCGTGCCGCTCTGCGAGAAGCCGGCAGTACACCATAGCCAATTAGGAGCCCAGGTCTCCGACTCTGACCAATCGTTAACACTTCAACTCCTTCAATCTAGAGAGTGGAGGGGCGGAGTCTCGGCCATAGGGGCGGGGCCACGCCCACAACCGAGGCGGGGCGGGGCGGATTAGGGCAGGCGTCCGAGGGCCTATGAGGCTAGGGGCGGAGCCCTGGGAGGCGGGGCCTGGAGGGGGAGGGGCGGGGCTAGGACCCCGTTTGGGCTCTCAGAGTTGGGCGGCGCAGGTAGAGGCGGCGGCAGGAGGAGGAGGCTGTACCTGCAGGGGCGTGGGGACCTACGGGGACAGGATCCTTGCCTAAAGGGCGGGGTCTGCCACCCGAGTGGAAGAATGGGAAGCCTGCTTTGTGTGATTCCAAACCTTGTTAGAATCTAATCCCTCAATTGGGCAGTGCCGAGCCCGGTCAGGTCCCGGGTCCCGAGTTGGTCCTGGGTGGTGTGCCCTAGGTGCCAAGGTTCAGGTAAAGCCTGACACTGCTAACGATACCTTCTTCTAGCATGATTTCTCACACACTGCTTTCTCTTTCCTGGCAAGGGATGGACCCGTTCACTCGCTGATCGCCTCGGTCTAGACCGCTTTCCCAGAGAGCCGGTGGCTCGCTCCCACCCTTCCCACAGGAATCTGCTCAGATGTTTGCCACGGGAGAGTTTCTCCTGACCCCAGCCCTCTGTTTCCCTCCGCCGCCTGGCATCACGCCCACGGAAGGCTTGGCGGAGACAGCTGGTGGGAGCTGAGAGGGAAGACAACGTGAACACTGGGGCTGAGGCTTCGGGGTGTGGTGGGGGAGAATTCTAAATAGGTGTCCGGTTTGCACTTAACCCTAGAGGATTAATGGACGGTAATGCAGGGGAGGCACGCAGGCCTAGACTGGGGTGGATCTTGCACCCCTGACTGATTTCTTGTGCCCTGTCTTGGAACATTGGATGAATATTAATTAGGTCATTGCTGTAAGTTAATTGCCTATGATTACACGGTGGTAGGCCTGCCATTTTTGCGATGGCCAAACAGGCCAGAAAGTGGAACTTCAAGTCTGCTGTTGGCCTTGTCAGCACATGGCAGTTAAGCCGGCTGAAAACTGACCTTTTAACTCTGTAACCAAGTGCAGTCATTACACGAAAAACAAGTAGCTTTTTAAAATTTAGTATTTTAATAAGAAAAAGTAGTATGCAATCCATACTAACCTTAGACCCCAAATAACTTCACAAATAGAAAAATATCAGTTGAACAATGGGAATGGTTATGTAAGCAACAAAAAATAATTGGAAAACAAGCAAAGTCTGTATGCACAATGTAACCAAAAATTGACCTTTTAAATGTTTTCACTCTGGAATTTCTTGAGAAAAGATAGCCGCTCCTGAGCTTTAGGCCTGGTGGCTACTCTCAGCTTTGCCTTACTGTCCACCACTTTGCTCTCCCCTTACTCACCCCAAACTCTTTCCCGCCTTTCCCATCCCCCTAGGTCCTGCAGTAGACGTTCTGGCCTTCCCTGGGGAGCCCTCCCCAAATGGCACGTAAGACTGTGAGAGAAGAGCTCCTCTGAGCACCTAGTTGGCAGGGCTCTGCAGGGTGGTTTGCTGTTTCCTTTTTTCAATCTTAATATTTTTTTTAATTGGAGTATAATTGCTTTACAATGTTGTGTTAGTTTCTCCTGTCCAACGAAGTGAATCAGCTATATGTATACATATATGCCCTCCCTCTTGGACCTCACTGCCCCCCATCCCACCCATCTAGGTCATCACAGAGCACCAAGCTGAGCTCTCTGTGCTATACAGCAGGTTCCCACTAGCTATCTATTTTACACACAGTAGCGTGTATATGTCAACCCTAACCTCCCAATTCGTCCTACCCACCCCTTACCCCTTCCATGTCCATATGTCCATCCTCTATGTGTGCATCTCTATTCCTGTCCTGGACATAGGTTCATGTGTACCACTTTTCTAGATTCCACATATGTGTGTTAATATATGGTATTTGTTTTTCTCTTTCTGACTTACTTCACTCTGTATGACAGACTCTTGGCCCATCCACTTCTCTACAAATAACCCAATTTTGTTCCTTTTTATGGCTGAGTAATATTCCATTGTATATATATACCACATCTTCTTTATCCATTCATCTGTTGTTGGACATTTAGGTTGTTTCCATATCCTGGCTATTGTAAATAGTGCTGCAATGAACATTGGGGTACATAAATCATTTTGAATTATGGTTTTCTCAGGGTATATCCCCAGTAATGCGATTGCTGGATCATATGGTAATTCTATTTTTAGGTTTTTAGGAAACCTCCATACTGTTCAATGGCTGTATCAATTTACATTCCCACTAACAGTAAAAGAGGGTGTAGGGCAGTTTTCTATTCCTCTTTCAGCCTTGTTGATTGGGTGACAATGTGTAAGGGTTGCAAAGGGGAAAGGTGCTCCCAGATGTGTACGCTGGACATGATGGACTCTGCACAGAATTTCATCCCCAAGAAACCCAACTCAAGCACATGTGCTTGACTGACCTTGCCAAGGTCTTAGTTATGAAGACCTCTCAGTTCTCATACGGAGAGAGGAAGGAATTAACATTTATGTGCCAAGCACATTACATGTAATATCTCCTCCAGTGTTCACAAAGAATACCTTTACTATTCACAATTTCCTGGGGGCTCATAAGGGTAATAGCTCCATGTAGCTCACACAAAGCTGAATCTGAATCCTTGTCCACTAATGTCCAAGCTCATGCTCTGCTCATCTCCCGTGACTTGGTATTCAACTTTAGCTCAAAGGTTATGAAACGTGGCTGGACAGTGAAAGTGTAGGAATCTTGGCTTGGCCAGGTCATTACATAAAAAAGCTTTTTGAGCCAGAAGACAATGCAGTGCCAAGAACAAATCTGCCCTCTCAGTAAACAACACTGTGTATTTCTAACACCAGTCTCAGACATCTGTACCGGGTCCAAGGTGGTTTGTGTGACTTCACAGATTTTGTGTGAATGGCCACTCCTCCTCTCTTGAAGCAGGATAGAATGGATGAGAACACGATGGCTAATGGGTAGTTGATCAGGTTCTAAATGACGAATAACTTTAGGCAGGTCATTTAGCCTCTCTGGGCTTCAGTGCCTCATCTGTAAAATGAGAAAGTTAGACCTAGATGGACTAAGGTCCCTTCTTTTAAAAAACTGGGGAAAGGACTTCCCTGGTGGCGCAGTGGTTAAGAATCCGCCTCTCATGCAGGGGACATGGGTTTGATCCCTGGTCGGGAAAGATCCCACATGCCATGGAGCAACTAAGCCTGTGCACCACAGCTGCTGAGCCTGTGCTCTAGAGCCCGCAAGCCACAGCGACTGAAGCCCACGCACTTTAGACCCCGTGCTCTGCAACAGGAGAAGCCATGGCAATGAGAAGCCATGGCAATGAGAAGCTTGTGCACCGCAAAGAAGAGTAGGCCCCGGTTCACTGCAGCTAGAGAAAGCCCGCGAGCAGCAATGAAGACCCAATACAACCAAATAAATAAATAAATAAACTGGGGAAGATGATTTTTTTTAATTGATATAATTCCCATATCATACAATTTGCCCACTTTAGTGTATGGTTCAGTGGTTTTAGTGAATTCACTGAGTTGTGCAGCCATCACCACAATCAATTTTAGGACATTGTCATCACTTCAGAGAGAGCCCCTGCACCCTTTAGCTATCACCTCTGAACCTCTCATCCTTCCTAGACCTAAGTAACCACTAATCTTTTTGTCTCTATAGATGTCCCTCTTCTGGACATTTCATAGAAATGGAATCATATAGTATGTGGCCTCTTGTGTCTGACTCCTTTCACTGAGCATGTTTTCAAGGTTTGTCCATGCTGTAGCACAGTGTCAGTGCTCCATTACTATGTAACATTCTATTGTATGTGTATACTACATTTTATCCATTTATCAGCTGATGGACTGGGTTGTTTCCACCTTTTGGCTCTTGTGAATAGCGCTGCTGTGAACATCCATGTACAAGTTTTCCTGTAGGCATATGTTTTTGATTCTTCTCTTGGTTATGTACCTAGAATAGAATTGCTGGGTCAGTGGTAAGTGTTTAGCTTTTGGGGGAACTGCCAGGCTGTCTTCCAAAGTGGCTGCACCATTTTGCCTTCCTACCAGCAGAGTACAAGGGTGCCAACTTCTCCTCATTCTCATCAATACTTGCTGTTATCTGACTTTTTCATTATAGTCATCCTACTGGGTGTGAAGTAGTATCTTGTGGTTTTGATTTGCATTTCCCTGATGGCTAATGGTGCTGAGCAACTTTTCATGTGCTTAATGGCTATTTGCATACCTTTGGAGAAATGTTTACTTGCCCATTTTTAAATTAAGGATGAGTTTTTAGTTGACTTTTTATTTATCAAGCCAGGTGGAGGATGGAAACTTCCTCAGACACAACTGCTTGGGACACACCTTACCGTGTAAAAGCTGAGAGTTTAGAAAAGTCAGCTTGGCACTTAAGAAAGTTGGGTTTCTTTAGGGTCAGGATTTTGGCTTTGGAATTTAAAATGTATTATTTTAAAGGTGATAAGGTTTATGTTAAAAACGTTTTCAGATAGTACACAAGAGTATAAAGCAAAAGTTAAACACCCTTCCTCCCTAACACCTATTCTCTGACTTAAGCTCTCCAGAGATATTCAGTATTAAGTTTTTGTGTATATAGATGCAAATATATATACATATATATTTGTTTACATTAAATAATATATTGTTCTGGCAATTTGTTTCCACTTATCAATAAAGCTTGGGAAATTTTTCTGTTTTCACCATAGACAGAAATAAATCTTATTCTTTTAATGTGTTGTAATATTATGTTATATGGATTTCCACAATGTATTTAACCGGCCCCTACTGAAGGACTTTAGTTTGTTTTTAGTGTTTTTGCTATTTTGAGTAAGTTTGCAGTGAATCTCGTGAAGTATCTTTGGTACTTTTGTGAGTCTCTCTGGGGATAAATCCCTAACATTTATGTTTTGATGGATGCAGTATGGTCCAGTTGTCCCCTAAAGGGGTACAGTTTACAGTTGTTCTCATAGTGTCTCTCCATCACTTTCGAATTCTGGGTTTTGGCAACATTTTTTCAGGGGAAGGAGCGGTGGTGATGATCCAATAGGGAGGAATAGTGTCTGTTTTCATTTACATTTCTTTAGTTCAAAAGGAGGCTGACATTTCATATTTTTATAGGTCATTTATGTTTCTTTTTCTGTGAACTTTTCTGTTCTATTCTTGTCCAGTTTTTCTATAGAGTTGTCCCTTAGTGCTTTAGAAAAGCCTTTTGTATTTTAAGGAAGTTTTTTCCAGTGCTTTTGTGGTTTTATTATTCATATGAAAAAATGTGATCATCAGTTTTACTGTGAGTGTGAGGAACAAGGCAGGGCTCCAGCTTTTCTTTCTTCCAGAAGGCTTGCCATTGTCCTGATGCCATTTGTCGAATTCTTTCTCTTTCCATCCATTCATTTTAAATGCCTTTGTGATATACTAGCTTCTAATATGTATTTGGGTCTATTTCCAGCCGCTCTATTCTTTCTCTAGTACTAAACTACTTTGATGGCTGTAGTGCTTGTTTTTTTAAAACTTTGTTTGTTTTTAAACTATTTTATAGGGTTCTGGCAGTTTACCAATTAAACCAGGCCTAGGAGAAAGCATGCTATATGGAAAAAGGAAGTGTCTGGGAGTCAAACAGATCAGGATTTGATCCCAGATATATCATTTATCAGCTTTTTAGCCCTGGACAAATTCTTCAACTTAAGTGTGCTTCAGTTGTTTTGCTTTTAAAATAGAATGAGGATTGAGTGAGATGCTGCCAGGAAGGCACCCCCTGCTGCTGTGAGGCACATGCTGGATGCGTGGTTGTTCCCCTCTGGGCCACCAGGCACCTCCAGGGCCTGAGCTTTAGTGGGCCAGGGTGAGACATCTGCAAGACCAAGGGGACATGCCCCACCACCCCTAATGCTCTAGGTACAGAAATTCCCTGCCCAGTTGGCCCTGAGTCCATTATTACGACTGGCCCAGCCCTCTCCCTCGATCTGCTTTTCAGAGAGAGAGCTGTCCCTGAAGGGTGGCCAAGGTGTGTGTGTGTGTGGGTGGGCCGTGGACAGAACGTGGGTGTTTGCCTTGGGGCATCCACGCATGTGCATGTGGGTCCCTCACTATACAGAGCAGAGTGGGATGGATGGGTGGAAATAGAGGAGAGAACAGGACTCCATCTATGCTCTTGCCCTGAACCTTTCCTATATGAGGGGTGGGCCTGCTCCCTTCTCCTCTCCCTCATGACTATAGATTGGGTGGGGAGGAGATGTAGTCTTTTGCCCAAGAAGAGATCCTGGGGACTGGCTGGGTATGTTAGTTTCCTAGGGCAGCACTAATAAAATAACAAATACTGGGTGGCTTAAAACAGTACAGATTTATTGTCTCACAATTCTGGAGGCTAGAAGTCCAAAATCAAGGTATCCGCAGGGCTGTGCTTTCTCTGCAGGTTCTAGGGGAGAATCTCTTCTGTGCTTTCTCTTAGCTTTTGGTGTCACTGCCATCCCTGGTGTTCCTTGGCTTGTAGACACATCACTCTAATCTCTGCCTCTGTTGTCACATGACATTTTTCCTCTTATAGGGACACCAGTCATATCGTATCAGGGCCCACCCCAATAAGCTCATATTAACTTTATTACATCTACAAAACTCTATTTCCAAATAAGGTCACATGCACAGGTACCAGGGGTTAGCACTTGAACAGATCATTTTGGGGACATGATTTGACCCATAACACTGGGAATGCTGGCCCTTAGCAGGGTTAGGGTTAGGGTTAATGTAGGTCATCGGCACTGACTCTCCCTTCCTCCCACTTTCCCAACCAGTGACCTGGGGCGGGCAGTAGCATGTGGCTTTGATTTCTGGCAGGGATAAAATTAGTGGGGAGGGTGATATTTTTAGAAGTCCAAGGGACCCTGGGGACCACCTAATCCAGACATTTAACAGATGGGAAGCTGAAGCAGTTCCGCGAGATGCTTTGTGTTCTGGTTGGGCACTTTGTGCCCGGGCAGCTGCCGTGGGCCATGGGCTGTGGCTCCAGTTGGTGGTGGGGAGAGGGATAGGGTGGCCACTGAGTCTGTTGTCAGCCCCGGATCCCCAACTGCAGCATGAGGCAGACTCTACCTTGGGCCGCCAACAACTACTGAAAGCCTGTGCTTTTCCCAGGTGGGTTTTTTGTCTGGGGCTGCCTGGAGGGAGGAGGAGCCAGTGGCTGCCGTGCTGCCACTGTTTCAGTTCTGACGCCCACTCACACGGTCTTGGGGCCTGTGGGTGCCACGCAAGGTGAGTCCTCAGCAATGCCCCCACCACCCCCTGAAGCCTCTCCTGGGCTGCAGCTCTTGCCACCTGCTTCATCTGTTACTCTCTTCCACTGGCTTTGCATGCTCTCAAAAATCAGGGACACTTCTCCTCTGTTGGAGACTCTCCTATTTTCTTTGCTGTTTTGGAAGAGGTTGGCAGGGTGTTGATGTGAGTGAGTGTGTGTGTGTGTGTGTTTCTGCATACATGCACGTGCACACAAAACCTGCCCTGTCTCCACAGTGCCATGCTGCCTTCCACTGCTTAATGGGATTCTTGAGCAAATGCTTGAGTGGCACATTTTCTGTTCTTGTGCCCAGAAAATCTCATCCTTTTCCCTTGGCCTCCTTGGAATCAACACTGGCATGCCTGCCAGAAGTCGTGCCATGGAGTGAGCTCTGGTCCTTAAATAGCTGATCCCCAAGCAGCAACATCCTGGGGACCCAGCATTTTCTGTGGAGTTGGCAAACCATCAAGAGTAGAGAAGATGCTAAGGAGGTTTGCGTCTCCACCGTTGCCTATCGGACTCTCCATTCATTCCAAAAAAGGTGCTAAGCATCTGGTATGTGTCAGACACTGTGCCAGGCATTGGAGGGAGCACCGGTGAGCTGAAGTCCCTGCCTCCCCAGAGTGTCCATATGAACTCTGTCGCTGTGTTCCATGATGGGGAAGCATCAGGAACTCTGAAGAGTATTGAATTGGAACCTAGGAAGGGATCTGGGAAGAAGCTGCTTCCTACTGAGATTTGTGGAATGGGTGGGGGCGGAATAGTGCTGGGGAAGCCTGAAGGCCAGGAAGGGGGATGGCAGGGCTGAAGACAGTTGGTGGCAGGGCCCACTAGAATGGCCACTCTTAGCACTTACCACGGCCATATTCATCATTGGGGTCCCTCCAGCTCACAACACAGAAAGCTCCAGGAGGGCAGAGACTGTGGATCTGGTACCTGGCAGGGAGTCAGTGCTCAGAAAACATTTGAATGAATGAACTTTATAGAGTTTTGTTTAGATCTTGAGGCTACTGAGAAGCAGGAGCTTAAGTTGGGGTTAACCTGGTTAGTTTTATGCTTTTGGAAGATCATTCAGGCAACCGTGGGAAAACGGGAATGGACAGTATGCCTGGGGAGCTTCCTTTGCTGGTCACTGAAGGGGAATCAGATTTGAACCTGGCACCTGAAGATGGAGGAGGCCACCTGCAAGGACCAAAGAGCAGCTGTAAAGAGCTGAGAAGGATCCCTGGCCAACAGGAAACGGGGTTCCCAGTCGTATAACCACAAGGAACTGAAACCTGCCAACAGCAGGAATGAACTTGGAAGAGGATCTCAAGTGCCAGATGAGATCACAGCAGTTGGAAACTTTATTTTACCCTTGTAAGCACTGAACCCAGCCATGCTATCCTGGGCTTCTAACCTGCAGACCTGGGAGAGAGTAAAAGGGTATTGTCTTAAGGTACTAAGTGGTCATATATTACAACAACAATAGAAAATGAACATACTAATTGCTGGATACATTCACTGAATTGAAAATGCAGGTGGAGGGGCAGGTCAGGACAGGCTAGCTGAGAAAAGAAGCCCAGGAGGACCTGGAGTTGACAGTAAGCATCCCCACCTCATCAGGTTGTGGAGAGGATCAAATGCATGGAGAGTAAGTGCTGGATAAACGTTGGCCACTGTGGGTGTGGCTGGAACTGCAGGGAGACCTGGGCTCCCGATGTAGGTGGAGACCTGGGAGTCGGTGGGGAAGGGCCACTGCCTCCAGATACTGAGCTGACCCCAGAGTTGTTGATCCCATGAAATGTGATAGGATGGAGAAAGCAGGAGACACTGTCATTGCCCAAGCCTGCTGTACCCCTTGGGCCTGGGGTGTGTCAGGTGGGCTTGTCCCAGCCCTCTCTGGCCAGGCTCACACCTCCTCTCCTTTGAGTGTATGCCTGCCCTCTGGAGTAGTGAGGAATTACCAGGGTTTTTGTTGTCGTCGGCTCTGGCTTGTGAGTGTTTTATTATTGTGCTCTGCTGACAAGAGGGACAGAGAGGACGGCAGACAAGCTGGAGTGGAGCAGACTAGGGAGGAAACTGGGTTGAGAGTGTTTGGGTCTTGCTGGGGAGACCTTGGGTGTCAGAGTCCATTTGATTTAGATGAAGAGTCAGCAGACGTTTTCTGTGAAGGACCAGATAGTAAATATTTTAGGCTCTGTGGGTTACACCATCTCTGCTGCAACTATTCAACTCTGCTGTTACAGTGTGAAAGCAGCCGTGGGCAGTACGTAAACAAATGGATGTGGAGTTTCTAGTAGAACTTTATGTATTAAAAAAAAGACAGTGGGCTAGATTCGGTGCATGGGCTGTAGCTCACTGTAGTTCCTTAATTTGGATGGTGGCAGTGGTGGTGGTGGTGGCTTCTCCTATCCTCACCTCCCTGTTATCATCAATACCATTATTTGGAGGCCAGTTGTGGAAGGTTTTGGATACCTAAATCACTTGTTGGCAACAGAGAACCATTAAAATATTTCTTAAAAAATAGAAATATGATTGTTTCCAGTTTTTAAAAAATTTGAATAAGTAATACATTCACATGGTTCAAAATTATACCAAAAAGTTTTACGGTGAAAAGTGTCCCTCCCACCCCTATTTCAGTTACCCATTTTACAACCATAAGCAACCAATGAGACCCATTTCGTACTTCGCCTTTTGTAGATAGTCCACGTCTTGTCTATATACAAGTGCTTTTCCTCTTTCTATAGAAATGGTAGGATGCTATGCACAGCATTCTACACCTTGGCTTTTTCAATAGGAGATTGTTCCTGTTAAATTTTTGGTGTTTTTATTAGGATAGCATTAACAAATTATTTCATCAAATGTTTATGAGAGGTTTGACATCTTCCAAATGTGGGATCTTCCTGTTTGCTCAGATCTCTTGTATGCTTAGTGTTTCAGATTTGCTGCATCTTTACCTTGTTCAGTGTACTCCTAGGTGTTTTAGGTCCTTCTTTTATATCTTCTGATTGTTGTTGGCATATGCCAAAGCCACCATACTCACATCTTTTTTAGTTTAGAATAGTGTTTTGGGCTTTGGGTTTTCCATGTATATAATCATAGTATCTGCAAATGATGGTTTTATCTACTCTTTTCCTGTTTATATACTTCTGGTTTCTTTCTTCCCTCCAATTGCACTGGTTGTACCTCCAGAAAAGGTTAAATAATGAATGGAAGAAGACACCTCTGTATTGTTTCTTACTTTAATGAAAATGCTTCTGGAAGACGATGTTTGGGTTGTTTTTATAAAAGTTTACCTTATTCTATTTTATCTAGAATGTTTACTAAAAATATATGTTGGATTTTATCAATTGCCCTGTTACTATGTATTGATAAGACTTTTCCCCTCATTTTATCTATTAATATGGTGCTTTATATTAACGGATCTCCTAATATTAAACCATCCCTGTCTTTTTGGAGTAAGCCTTCCTTGTATGATTTAAAACTATTATTAATGTGCTGTTAGATTGTTTGCTTATACTTACTAGCACTCTTCCATCACTATTCATAACTGAACTCAGACTGGTTTTCTTGTACTGGTTGTGTCAAGCCTGATGCCTGAGATGGCCAACTGGAGATGTGGAAGAGGCTGTGGGACCTGTGTGTCTGGAGCTCACGGGAAGGGACCGGATAGGGAGATAGATTTGTGAGTCATTGCATATAGGCAATATTTTGTCAAGAGACTAGTTGAGATCACCCAGGAATTGAGTAGATAGAGATGAAGAGGGGAGGAGGACTGAGCCTTAGGGTGCTTCAACATTTTGAGTTTCAGCCTCTGACAGGGAACCAGCAAAAGAAGTGGAAAATTATTTGGCAATAAACAGGAATGAGGCACTAACACACACTATCTATGGATGGGCGCGGAGAAGGTTATGCTAAGGGAAAGAGGCCAGACACAAAGGCCACATGCTATGTGATTCCATTTATATAAAATGTCCAGAATAGGCAAACCTATAGAGACAAAAAGTAGGGTGGTTGTGGGGGCTGGAGGGGGGATGGGAATGACTGGGTAAGGGGTGTCATTTCATGTGATGAATGTGAAATGAAATCTCTAAACTGAGATCATGGTGATCGTTGCCCACCTCTGTGAATATGCTGAAACCATTGAATTGTGCATTGTAAATGGGTGGAGTTTATGATATGCCAATAATATCTCAATAAAAAGTGTGGGGAAGGAAAAGAAACTGAGAAGTGGCTAGAACGTAGAAGGAAAATCTGGCGACTGGCATGAGGAAGCTGATCCCCCCAGGAGTCAGGGCTCAAAGCCTCACCAGTGGGAGGCTGGTTCTCACCTTTTTGGCAAAATGGACAAACATTAATTGGGGATAAGCGTACTTGCTGGCAACAGGTTCCATTCTGGGACATCGTTCTTCATTGCTGGAAGTAGTTCTGACCTAACAGCCAAAGGGAGGGTCAGTTTTAGAAGAAACACTTCCCCAGGAGGAAAAGATTTACTGGCAGGACATCACAGAGGAAAATAGGTGGCTGCTGGGCCACAGACTAGACTAACCTGACATAAGCCGGTGACTGGACCGAACTTGGCTGGGGAGAGAGCATGACTGGAGCTGGTTCTGGAAAAGCAGGAGCCGTTAGGACTGGGCCAGATGGGTAGGGGTGTCCCTGGGAGGAGGCTCTGCTGAAACAGGGAGTAGTCAGGATTAAGATATCGGATGTCAGAATTGATGAGATTATTGTCATGAAGCTGGAGGGGGAAGGAAGGAAATGGTCCTGGAAATCTGGCCCAAGCCTCACTAGGCCAGGCTGAAGTATCTGCTGAGACCCTTGTGTGTGTAAAGGGCTAGCCAGAGGTGAGCCCGGGAATGGTCCTCACCGGGCGGGACCAGAGCTGTGCGCATGCCCAGGGCACCTGTCGGGTGTGCCGGAAGTGCTGCTATGAGGCCCTGGGAGGGGCAGAGCTGTGAGCCAAAAGGCACTGCTGGGACTGCGGGGGTGTCATCTTGGAGGAAAGAGAATTTGGTGAGGAAGATGGGAAGCTATTCCAGGCAGAAAGACGTTTGTGCTGCCAAAATGATTCAGAAGCCACTGATATGGGGCTCCGGCCAGTGGAGGTAGAGATTGCTGAGGATGCTGGAAGAAGGCGACTGGTGCGGACATCACCCGGACGAGGTACCGAGTGAGATGAGGGAGGCTCGATGGACAGGTATTGCAGCTGGAGATGTGAAGACTGGAAACTGGAATGAGACTGGGGAACTGGAAACGAGTGAATGAGTGACCAGCTCTATGGTTGGCGCTGGGTTTTCACCCTCTTTACAGGCACTAGGGTGCTGACCCGACTTTCAAATGAAGAACACTGAGGCTCAAAAAGGGGAAATGACTTGTTCTAAACCCCAGAGTTGTGTCGCTGGGGAGCTGGGATTTGAGCTGGGCCTTTTGATTCCATAATGAACTCTGGGGTTCCTGTATTGGAGTCTAGGGGGCAGGTGAATGGTCTAGAATAGAGCTGGACAAACTTTCCCTGTATAGGATCAGATAATAAATATTTTCTGCTATGTGGGCCAAGAGGCAAAATTTAGAGAGTATTATGTAGATAAGTAAAAATATAAGAAGAGATGAAACATATTTCCATACATTTTTATTGAGAGAATTTAAAATGTTACTTATGGACACTAACTTTGGGTTTCATAGAATTCATGTCACAAGATACTATTCTTTTGATTTTTTTCAATCCTTTAAAAATATTAAAAAATCACTCTTGGGAATTCCCTGGCAGTCCAGTGGTTAGGACTCTGTGCTTCCACTGCAGGGGACCCGGCTTCGATCCCTGGTGGGGGAAACTACGATTCTGCAAGATTTTTGGTGTTCCTCCCCACCCCCCAGCCCAAAATCACTCTTTGTTCAAGAGTTGTACAAAATCAGACAGTAGGCCAGCCAGATCTGCACTGTGGGCCATGGTTTGCCAATCCCTGGTCTAGATCTGTGCTGTCCAGTATAGTAGCCACTGGCCCCATGTGGCTACTGAGCACTTGAAAAGTATGTGGTACTCTGGACTGAGATGCACTGTAAGTGTAAAATGCACACTGGATTTCAGGCAAGCTAAAAAAATAAGCAAAATCTCTCAATAATTTTTTATGTTGATTACATGTTAAAAGTATAATATTTTGGGTAGATTGGACTAAATTAAATATATTATTAAAATTGAATTTCACCTGTTTCTTTTTAACATTTTACTAATTGTCTAATAATCTTTTTTTCTTTTTTTAAAGATTTATTTACTTATTTGGCTGTGTTGGGTCTTCCTTGCTGCCCACGGGCTTTTTGTAGTTGCGGAGAGCAGGGGCCACTCTTCATTGTGATGCACAGGCTTCTTATTGCGGTGGCCTCTCTTTGTTGTGGAGCACAGGCTCTAGGCACGTGGGCTTCAGTAGTTGCAGCACATGGACTCAGTAGTTGTGACTCGCAGGCTCTAGAGCACAGGCTCAGTAGTTGTGGTGCATGGGCTTAGTTGCTCCCCGCAGCATGTGGTATCTTCCCAGACCAGGGATCAAACCCGTGTCCCCCGCATTGGCAGGTGGATTTTTAACCACTGCACCACCAGGGAAGTCCTCTAATAGTCTTTTAATGTGGCTATTAGAAAATGGTAAATTATCTGTGTGTTTGCATTTGCGGCTTGTATCATATTTCTGCTGTACAGCACTGCTCAGGGAGTGAGACTGGGGGGTGCGGGGTGAGATGGCCCCTCCACTTGTGTTGAGGGAGGTGAGAGGAAGTGCAGCCTGGTATTCAAGAGTGGAGTGTGGGGCCTTGTGGGGACATTGGATTTCATTAAGGAGAGGTGGAAGGGCAAGGTGAGGTGGATATGCAGACCAAGGAGGCTTTTGCAGGACTGGGTTGGAGGTGGTGAGGGGGCTTCAGGGAGCAGTGGGATTGAGCTGTTTGGGGGACAGCTGTGAGAAGCTGGGGCCAAGGCAGCTGACAAGAGGTTCCTGAGCAGCCAGCCAGGAACCAGCTGAGTGAGTGTGGGATGAGGACCCTGCCCTGAGGAACTTCCATCTCTTTACCCCCCTGAATCAGGATATAGGATGACCTTATCTTCCGTTCTGAGCCTTGACCATGCCCCCTACTTGCAGTAGTGGTTTGGCTCATTCACTGGCAGAATGTGGAAATAGAATGTTAAGATGTAGCACTCACCCCCGAACCCTTGCTTTTCACAGCAGGAGAAGGCTTATGGCTGGAGATCATTCCTCTCTCCTCAGCCAGCCTTGGGAGTCCTGCCTACTCTGGCCTTGTGCTGGGAACAGATGTGACTATCAGAGCTGTGGCTCATGCATTTGGAGTTCACGCCCAAGAGCTGGCTTTGCCTTGCCCTCTGGAAGGAGAAAGGGGTGGGAGGTGCTAAGGAGATGGTACCCGCCTGTGGATTCCTGTTTCTTGGCTTGTGGGAGAAAGGCAGGGTTTCCGTGTTCATATTTGTGGTCTCTCATACTCAGCACTTGAGGTGGCAGGATGAAACACTCAGCATGCCTATTGTCTCTTGTTTCCCAAGTGCCCAGGGCTTGGGGGAGCGCTAGAGGTGCTTAGAGGACACGCACATAGAGGCATGGGTTCTAGGCCTGGTGCCACTGGACGTGTTACTCCCTGCTATAGGCTCAATGTTTGTGCTCCCTGCCCCAAACTCGTATTTGAAATCCTCCCCCCTCCCCCACAAGGTGATGCTATTAAGAGGTGGGGCCTTTGGGAGATGGTTAGTTCATGAGAGTAGAACCCTCTTTAATGGGGTTAGTGCCCTCATAAAAGAGACCCCACAGAGCTCCCTTACCCATTCTGCCAGTTGAGGAGTAAGAGGGAGAAGACCGCCATCTGTGAACCAGGAAGTGGGTTTCGCCAGACACCCAGTCTGCTGGCGCCTTCATCTTGCATTTCCCAGCCTCCAGACCATGAGAAATAAATTTCTGTTATTTATAAGCCATGTAGTCTGTAGTAATTTCTTATAGCAGCTCGAATGGACTGAAAGCACTCTCCTTTTTCTGCCCTTTGGTTTTCTTCCCTGGCAATAGGGGTCTGGACTTCATCTTTGAAATGGACCATCTCTTGATCCTTTTCTAGCCATTAGGGACTAATGTACTAGAAGAAATGGACAAAATAGATGGTGCCTCTAGAGGCAGGCGTAGGCGGGAAGCGAGGAGGCCGTCACCTGTGGCGGGATGGCTTTCTACTTGAGAGAGGCAGACAGCGTTTGCCCTCTGCCTTCCTTGTCAGGCCCGGCATTCAAGGCCCTCCACCTGGTGGTTCTGGCCCAACTGTCCAGCCTTACCGCCCATCCCAGCCCTATGCATGGAGCCAGGGTGGTAACCACACACCTGCCTTAGTGTCTCCCATCACCCCTCCTTTCATGGACCATTGCCATTGTGGTACTCACTGACTTCCTGTTTCCTGTGGATAAACAGAACCCTGTGTTGTGGTGCACAAACCCCCTGCCCAGTGACACAGTCTCAGCTCCTCTCTGTCATGTGGGGCTTCTTGCAGTTCTCCAGTCTGTGCTTTCTCAAGCGCTGAGCCTTTGCTCAATTGGTCTCCTCTGCCTGCACCCCCTTCTCCCCCATTCCTGCCTGGAGAATCCCAAGGCACAGCCCAGGCGTCTGCTTCTGTGGGAAGCCTTTTCCTTCCTGCCCACTTCCCTGGTTCAGCTCAAGTCTCTCTTGTGTGTCCTTGTCCTCCTGTGCTTCCCCGATATAGCGTTCATCTCACCACGTGGAGATGAACCCAGACTCCGCTCCTGGGCAGGGGCAGGGGTGGCCTCTGATAGTGGTGGCATTTGGTGATGGTCCCTGAAAGGCAGGCTGACTGAAGGAAATTCCTCTAGAGTTTTCTCCTTTCACTGTCATTAACATGTAGTTGTTGAAGCCTACTGGTACCCAGTCCATCCTTGCCTTCCCTGTGCAAGCAGCTCAGCTTGTTTCTCAGTGTCCCTTGCAGTAAGGCAAGGTCACAAACAGAGTGCCAGCCAATGGAAAGTGAGTGAGAGTGACACATGCCATTCCCAGGCCCGGGCCATCAAGACTCACACCAGCTCCTCCCTGTGCATTTCCTTCTGCCTGCTGTGTGCGAGGACAAGGCCCAAGGGGGCTGGTGGAGCCATAAGGTAGAAGGGGCCTGGGTCCCTAAATGACCCTGTGGAGGACAGCCGCTTCTCTAGCCTGAATACCACAGGGAGTGTTATCTGTAAGAAATGATCTCCATGGCTTTTAGATGTATTTGGTACACAGCATAGCCTGTCCTGACTCATATTCCTGTGGTGCAAACCTGAGTGCAGGTGACAGTAATAAAGACACATTTGGGCCTGGGTGATGGATTGGATAGGGGAGGAGTGGGGCGAGGGGTGTCAAGGCTGACCCAGCCAGGTTCCTGGCCTGCACAGGTAGGGTGGTAGAGGCATTCTTTGTGGCCAAGAACACTGGCAGAAGGTCTGGGCTCAGGGGAACATCATGGGTCCTCTTTTAGACATGCTGAGATTGAGGTGCCTTGAGGGCAGCTCAGGAGAGATATTGAGGGATTGTGACTCATGTGGGTTTAGAGTTCAAAAAACAGATCTGTCCTGAGGGTCACAGTGGTGGCAGTCAAAGCCCGAGCTGTTAGTAAATGAGTGAATATATGAATTGCTGCGTAATCAGAAACTGAGGCTCAAAGGGAGAGTCCCGCAGATGCCCCCTGACTTAGTGGCAGTGATAAACCACACACACAGAACCTCCAAGGTGGCTCTGATGTGGAGGCACTGCTGCCTTTCAGAGGGGAGATGCACATTTCCCAGTTTCATAGGCTGTTCCCTGACCTGGTCAGCAGCAGTGCGTCCTGAATCTGTCCCTATCCCAATGCCCCATGCCTGGAATGCTGTATAAAAGTGAGAATCCAGCCCCAGGGACCTGGGAAACAACAATAGAAATTTATGGTCTCACAGTTCTGGAGGCTAGAAGACCAAAACCAAGGTGTTGGCAGGGCCACACTCTCTCTGAAGGCTCTAGGGGGGAATCTGCTCCATGCCTCTCTCCTCACTTCTGGTGTTGCTGGTAATCCTTGGTATGCCTTTGTGCTATAGACTGAATGCTTGTGTCCCTCCAAATTCATATGTTGAAACCCTAATCCCCAGTGTGATGGTATTTAGAAATGGGGCATTTGGGAGGCAATTAGGTTTAGATGAGGTCATGAGGGTGGGGCCCTCATGATGTAATTAGTGCCCTTTTAGGAAGAGACATGAGAGAGCTTGCTTCTTTCTCTACTGTCTGCCATGTGAAGATACGCTAATAAGATAGCCATCTGCAAACTAGGAAGCAGGTCCTCATCAGACATCTTGATCTTGGACTTCACAGCCTCTAGAACTGTGAGAAATGTTTGTTTTTTAAGGCACCCAGATCATAGTATTCTGTTATAGCAGCATGAACTGACCAAGGCACTTAGTTTGTAGACTTACCACTCCAGTCCCTGCCTCCGTCAGCCACATGGTGTTTTCCTTGTGTCTGTCTTTGCGTCTTCTCTTTTTACAAGGCACCAGTCACACTAGATTAAGAGCCCACCTACTTCAGTCTGACCTCATCTTAACTTGATTACATCTGCAAAGATCCCAGTCCCAAATAAGGTCACATGTCTGGGTACCACAGGTTGGGAACTGAACAGATCTTTTGGGGGGATACAATTCAACCCAAAACAGATATGTAGAGTAAGTAGGTGAGATTTGGGAAAAATATTCCAGGTAGAGGGAACAGCAGGTAGAAAGACAGAAGGGTACAGATGAGTTCCAAAAAATAAATCAGCATGGCTAGAGTGGAGAGCTGGGCATGAGATGTGACTGGGGTGGCTCAAGCCACAGGGAACAGTCAGGCTTGGCTAGGCTACAATTAGAGATAAACCCCAAATCTCAGTGGCTTGACCCAGTAAAGTTTCATTTCCTGCTCACATCAAGTTTGATGTGGGTTGAACAGGTGTTCTCTATAATGTAGCTCTGCCATGCAGAACACTGGTCTCCAGGGGAAGAGAGGTCTGGGGCAGGCGCCCAGTATCAATTGCTCAGGCCTGGAAGTGACTCTTACACTCAAGATGAAGAGAGGTTGGAGGAAGGGGGCATGGATTTCTGCAAGCCCCAGCTGTCTCTCTCACCGGTATTCAGGATTAAGACTTCATCCTCAGAGTATTGGGAAGCCAGCCAGCATTTTCACTCAGAGTGTGACAAGATCTGACTTGTGCTTTAGAAAGTTTTCTCCAGTTGGAGCCAGAGTCAGCCCAGAAGTGAGGGAGCTGGAGCCTGTGCAGCTGTGGTGTGGGAAGTGGCCCCCATGGGAGTCAGCCACAACAGTCACAACAATTTGCAATGAACTCCTGCCGTTTCCACCTTGCGGGCTCAGCCAAAAAAAGAAAAAACAAAATTGATGTAATTTAAAAAATTTTCAAAATGCATTTTGTGTCTATCCTCTCTATTTTAGATCGATGATTGTACACATTCTTACACATATATTGCCAGACAGCCTGAATCCCCAAAGCCAGGGGACTTTACTCTATGGGCCTCTTAAGGGAATTTGGGGTGTAACTGGGCTCCTTGCTGATTTGAGAACCTCATTGTTATAGAAGATGCTCTCAACTCATGTCTCTAACTAAGATCAAATAACAAGAGTTTCTTGTGTCAAACAGCCCGGTTGCCCTGCTTCTGTCAGAAGCACCCTTGGGTGCAATATAAAAGCATTCTGTGCTGAGACTGACCCCCATTTGTCTGCAATTCTTTACGGTTTATAAAGTACATTCTAAGCCATTGCTTCATTGGTGCCTCAAAATCATTTAATCTGAGATCTAATTTAGACCAAGGAACTCAGAAGCTCAGAGCCCCCTTGTCCTACAGTAGTCAGGAGCCCTGGAAACAATGTAGAGTTGGAAGTGCTGGCTTTGTGGCCACAATTTTAGCTGTGTGATTTCAGTGTTTTGGTGTATAAACTATGGATAACTGCGTGCAAAGTTATTTTGAAGAGCCAAGAAAGCAATCTTGGTGAAAGTATTTTGCAAACTGTGAAGCACCATCCAAATGTTGTTATCCTCAGACTTGACATGTCATTGAAAGTGCTTCCCAGATTGTGCTAAAGGAATCCATGTGGACAAGAACAGGAGATTAAGTGGATGTATGCCCTCAGTAGTCATGTCCTGTGGCTACACTTGACCTTGATTGCCTAAATTTTCTTCATTGCTTGGGCAGCTCTGCCCATCATTGTCTGTGACCCAAACCCTGGCCCTTATTTATGCGGGTGGGCAAGGGCTGGGGTGGAGGTGGGGTGGAGAGTTTGTAAGGGACTTCCCTGCAAGCCTTACCACCAGATTTCAGACCAGGGTTTTATGGAGATTCATGAATTCCAGTTGTGGAATCTAGCCTGAAAATGAAATGGTCAGGCGAGCCTTGGGATGAGTCAGAGGCATTTGTTCATCTGGGGTTGGGTGCCCCAGGTCTAGGGGGTTGATACCTTGGAGGAAATGCAGCATTGCGTGGCTAAATCTTCAGATTTTTTTTGAAAATTATTTTTTCCAAATGTGAAACTGTGACATATTACGTTCTCATGGCAACTCTACTGGCTGGTTGGCTTAGGGAGTGAGCCTTGGGCCAGGATTCTGGGCTTGTTTTCTCATTTATAAGTTGGTTATGGTACCACCTTCCATAGGGTTGTGAGGAGACCAGATGACAAAACAGAATGCCCAGTCCACCACACCGGGCCTGGCAGCAGGATTCCAGCGGGAGACGTCAGCTACTTGCGTTCTGCTGTTATTTGGTAATCCCCAGGCTTCAGAGGTTTTAATCCTGGTTCATTTGGGGCTCGTCACTCAGATGATTAAAAGGAATCATGGCATTACGCAGGCCTTTCAAGCTTGGTGGGCAAGTAGATAAATATTAAGGGGTTTTGTAGATTAGAAAAAGAAACCAATTCTTCCCTTCCCCCCAAACTTCACGATTTCACGGGTGGTATATTTTTCTTACAAATAGATTTCAGCAAAAATAAATGAATTAAATGAAAGATTTTAAGTAATCGAAAGTAAAAGTCCAATGCTAGTTGTCAAGGTGGCGCCAGGCGACCTAAGACTGGGTAGCACCGTGGTCCCACCGTTTCTCCCGCCACATCCCAGCAAAGTACCATTGGCAACAGTCACCCTGCGAACTCCGCCCCCTCCTCGCTTCTCGCCTCCGGGGGAGGCGGCAGAAGGAACGCGTGCCCCTGCTTTGAATGCACCAAGGTCAAGGGGGAGGGCGGGCTCTGTCCCAATTTCTCCGAGCTATGCCGAGGGCCTTGGAGGACACTACGCGCCAATCTCGGAAGCCGGGTCCCGCACTTCCAGCTGCGGCGACCTCGGCTTCCTCGAGTCGTTTCCTCTTTTGGGAAAAGGAGTGGCCAAGACCGCCAGTGCTGGATTCGGGCGCACCAGGACGAGGGACTACGGCCTGAGAGGGCGAAGGGACAGCCTTGCGCCCCTCCGCCGCCGGGCTGCGGCCGCCGGCCACTCAAGACAGCGCAGGCGGACCACCAGCCCGGGCGACCCTCAGCAGGGCAGCAGCTCGCGCGGATTCTAAGATAAGGACAAAGCCCGCCCGAATCTAGCGTGCGCGCGCCGCCACGGCCAATGGGGAGGTGGCGCGAGGTTGAGTGACGGGCCGGCGAAGCCAGTGAGCACGCGCCTTGTTGCGAGGTGGACTCGGCTCCGGCATTATAAAGAGCGCCACGAGTCGGCATTGTCAGGCGGCGGCACCGCGCGGGCCAGGTGGTGGTTTTGGGTCGGTGGGTTGCCGTGCGGCGGCGGCGGTGGCAGCGGCGGCTCCGTCGGGAGACGGGGGAGAGGCCCGGTAGCGTGAGCGCGGCCAAGCGCGCGGCGCCTTCCCGGCGGGTGGGCAGGAGCGGGCCCCGCGGCGTCATCGGCGGCGAGGTGAGCGGCCGGGCCCCGCGGGCGGCGGGCGGGCGGGCGGGAGCGGCGCCGGCCTGACGCGGCGCGACCGCTCGTTGCAGGAGCCGCGCGCCTCGGCCTAGCATGTCGGAAGCGGGTGAGGAGCAGCCCATGGAGACGACGGGCGCCACCGAGAACGGACACGAGGCCGCCCCCGAAGGCGAGCCGCCGGCCGGGACGGGGGCCGGCACCGGGGTCGCGGCGGGCGCCGGAGGCGGGAGCGCGGCGCCCCAGACCGGCAGCCAGAACGGCGCCGAGGGCGACCAGATTAACGCCAGCAAGAACGAGGAGGACGCGGGGTAGGTGCGGCGGGCCGCCGGGGCCGCCGCCTTTGTTCCGGGGCCGCCTTTTGTTGGCGCCACGCGGCTGGGGGAGGGGCGGGGGCCGGGGCCTGCTCGCCGCCCGCAGCCCAACCGCCCCGCGCCGCCCGCCCGCCGCGCGCCGGACTTCGCCGGAGTTTGTTGGGTAGACTTTGGCGCCGCCCCGGGGCCGCTGGCGCGGGGCCGGGGGCGGGCGGCCCGGAAGGGGAGTGTGCTCGGACCCGGGGCCGGCGGGCCGCGGGCTGTGTGGGCGGAGTTGGCGCGCGCCCGGGCCGGCCTCCTCCGCCTGCCGCCGAGGGCGGAGTCACGGTCTGAGCTCGGGCTCGGCCCGGAAGCCTGGAGTTCCTTGAGAGCGAGTGCTCGGAGGTGGCAGGGCCTTAGCGTCCTTAGATCGGCTTCCTTCCAGTTGTTAGTGCTCAGGGCCTAGCTCTCTGGCCATGTTGTGCTTGCTTTCCTCTACCAGCCTGGGGGGCTGCGGAGTCAGCTGAGGCTTTGTTAGGGTCAAGGTTGGGATTGGAAGGGTAGTGGAGATTCGTTAACATTTTACAGAGGTAGAACCCTTACGGGCTCTAAGGGTAGACCGTTCCGAATGGTGGGCTTATTTCAGTGAAAGCTCTGCTAGGGCCAGTCCTTCCAAAATCACAAAATTCTTACAAGGCTTGTTGCCATGTGTCTCACCCCACCATTTCAGAAAAATGTTCGTTGGTGGCCTGAGCTGGGATACCAGCAAAAAGGACCTAAAGGATTATTTTACCAAATTTGGAGAGGTCGTTGACTGTACAATAAAAATGGATCCCAATACTGGCCGGTCAAGAGGGTTTGGGTTTATCCTCTTCAAAGATGCAGCCAGTGTGGAGAAGGTAAGCTGGGTACTTTGTAATCAGGAGTCTCAGTGTATTTTAAGAGGATACCATTCTTAGACCATGATTGGCTTGTGTGTTGTGCATGTGGTTGAGTGCTTTGGGAAAAGCAGAGAGGTTGGGTGCTCTTCTTTTTGAAGGGATTAAAAATAGAGATTAAGTGGAGGAGTGAGTGTGGGCTGGAGTGGTCCAGGAAGATTATAGTGGACCATTTATTATCTTGTGCCTGTTGTGGACCCCGCTGAAGCAGACATTTCATTGAGAGGACTAGGAGAGAGGCCACGTTTGCTAGGAGATCAGCTTTATTTTAGCCTCATTTTGCAGAAAACAAACCTAAGTAAGGCTCAGAAGGTTAGGTAGAAGAGATCACATAGCCAGTAAAGGGTGGAGTGTGAGGATTCCAGCCCTAACAGTCTAGCTCTAGCCTATGCTTTTAATTATTGCTGCTTTACTTCTGGAAGAGATAGGCCTTAAATTGGGGCTGCTTGGGTAGGAAGAGGGGGTGCACGGCATGGGCAAAGACTTGGGGGGGTAAGGATAGATACATAGGTGTTTAGGTAAACCAGGTGAAGTTTGCAGATTGTGTTGGGAAGTTTTGGGAGTAGAGTTTGAAGGGGATGAAGCACATTTTGTGTACCTGTGTTGGAGTGTTGTGGCTCAAAGAGAAGGTCCTTGTCCAGGGTTGTGCTGCCGAGTTAGAACCCAGCTCCCTTCTGTTGGAACAGGTTCTAGACCAGAAGGAGCACAGACTGGATGGCCGTGTCATTGACCCCAAAAAAGCCATGGCCATGAAGAAAGACCCAGTAAAGAAAATTTTTGTCGGGGGTCTGAATCCTGAAGCCACTGAGGAGAAGATCAGGGAGTACTTCGGCGACTTTGGGGAGGTGAGTGTGTGGCCCCTGGGAGTGGCCTGCCTACTGCACTGAAGTTGCCTTCTTCCTGGTCTTTGGCACCTTGGCTGGTTGGAACTGTTTTTCACTCTGCCGTTCATGGGCCTTTTCTCCTGTGAGTTCCCTGTAGGCTCTGGGGTAGGGTCCTGAATTTTGCCTGTTTGCAGATTGAAGCCATTGAGCTGCCAATGGATCCAAAGTCAAACAAAAGACGCGGCTTTGTTTTCATCACCTTTAAAGAAGAAGAACCTGTGAAGAAAGTTCTGGAGAAAAAGTTCCACACCATCAGTGGAAGTAAGGTAAGGTGTCCCTAGCTGTGTGTGCTTGGTCTTCTGCTGCTGGAGAGCTGGCCTTTGCAGGTGTGGATTAGGGGTTGGGTTACCTCCAAGAGTTCTCCAGGGTAGACCTTACTGTTTTTCTGCACTGTCTGGGTCCTGATAGGGGCAGGTGGTCCTGTCCTTCACAGAGCTCCTAGGCTGGTAGGACAGGATGTGAGGGAGGCAGAATACTGGAGGACAGGAGGCTTCTGAGGGCAGGGAGTGTGCTGAGTAGCCTCTTCAATTCCTGACTTAAAGCTAGAGGTCAAGGTGTTCTGGATCTAGAGTAAGTCCTGCAGTTAAAGATTTCAGAAGATTCTCAAATTGCCATTTACTGTTTTCTTTTCTGTGCAATCTTTCCTGCTTTGGAGATTGTTGCAGAGCTTTTCTCCTGTCTTTATCCTCTCCACAACCAAATCTCTTTTCATCTCCATCCCCTTTGGTCACTGGTTAAATTAACTCCCACCCCAAAGATCCTTTCCAGAGAGTTCCCAGGGTCCTGGCCAGCTTAAATCCAGGGCCAGTTTTGACTTAAAATAAGCAGTCCCGTGGAGTGAAGGGCAACTCTTCTCCCCCGCCCCCACTGAATTCTGGACAGGAGAGAGGGTAGGTGTTCTCCAGGTGGCCTAGGCAGTTGGGAGTTGAGGGTGTGGCCCACTGGCAGGGTGTGGCAGGTTCTGCCTGAACAGGAGTGGCAGCCAGATGAGGTGGCCCACCTAGGGTGGGGCTTCCGAAAGCTTCAATCCTGGCTGGGAATTTAGAAGGATTGGATTTGGGATTGGGTCCTTAAATTTTATATAAAACGAGATGGGATCGTAGGGCTGTTGGGTGAGACCTCATCCATTAATGGTTACCCCAGTGGACAGTTATATGGAAGGAGGCCTTTTTCTCTGTGCCATGATGTGAAATGGGCATGAAGAGCCTGTTAGGGCACCGTTAGTCAAACTGCTGGTGGTTGGTCTTGAAATAGGTGTATTCAGCTGATTATATTCAGTATTTTTAACTTAGTAGGATAGAAAACAAGATTGCATTGCTTGGTGGGGGTAACTTGCCAATGTTTTGAGTATGTTTGTATGGGGACATCTTATGTAAAATGGTTGTTTAATTGGTCTTAATGGGATAGTTAACACCAATTAAACAGTTATGTGTCAGTGGGCTTTCTTTTAAAAATACACTTAAAGCAGGAGCAGTGGAAGGTCCACGACGCTGCTCCCACCCACAGTAGGCAGAGTTTTGAGCAAAAAGGAAATTGACTCTTTGGGCCCTAAGGGGACACAGATATCTGGCCCATCCCAACAGCAGATCAGTGGTTAGAGGAGGAAGGGGGAGCAGTATGACCTTAGGGAAGGCTGCCCTGAGCCTCAGTGGCTTTCTTCCTCTATAAGATGGAGGTCAGGGTTGCTATCTCAATAGCATTTGAGTATTGAGTGGGATGCTTTATTTCTTCCAGAAGGAAGGAAAGAACCTTCTTTCTCTGAGATCCCTTATTTGGAAAGCATTCTCTAAGTCCCTTGCCTAAGGTGGCACCAGATGACACCTGGTGTGGTGTCTTGCTACACTGGACTGGCATTGGCGCAGCTGTTCCTCTCCTCCCACTTGTTAGATGTGCCCAAGGGAGACCATCAGCGGACCTATGGGTGTATTCCATTATTTCAAGCACTCTGGGGAGAGGCTTGAGCCAAGAAGACTGTTGTGTGAGTTTTGGTCTGTGTAGGTTTTGGTTTGTCTAGTTATGGTTTGGAGAGCTAGTCCAAGTGTGGTCGTGTGCCCCCCCGCAAGCATGTGTGCTTGAGCAGACAGAGAAGACCTGCCACCTGAATACTAGTCAGCGAAGGCTTTTGTGTACATTCCCTGCCCAGGGCTTGTTCCACTGCCATGACCCACTGTTCTCTTGACTTTCAGTGTGAAATCAAGGTGGCTCAGCCCAAAGAGGTTTATCAACAGCAGCAGTATGGCTCTGGGGGCCGTGGGAATCGCAACCGAGGGAACCGAGGCAGCGGTGGTGGTGGCGGAAGTGGAGGAGGTGAGTGGAACCCAGACGAAGATGGGTCCTGTTTCCTTGCCTGCATGGAGCTTCTGTGCCTGTCTTGGGGGCTCTGGCCTCTGGTGCTCGGTGCAGCAGGGTGGGCAGGATCAGGAATGGTTTTCTGGGTTGAGGCTGTGCTGCTGGTGCTGGTGCTGGTGCTGCTGCTGCTGCTGCTGCTGCTGCTGCTGCTGCTGCTTGGAGTGGAAAAGCCCATCTCCTGTGGTCTGGGGCCCCAGGGCAGAGGGACCATCTGAATCACACTCCACGTTTTGAGGGGCAAGATGCGGTGTGCTTGGCTCTGTGGCTGTCCTGAGTCTTGGTACACCCGTGGGTGGGTGGGCTGAAGGGTAGGGCAAGGCTGTGCCAGGCGCTTAACCTCCTTCCATCCCAGGCCCCTCTGACTCCAAAGCCTGAACTTCATTCTTTTTAAGGCCAAGCTGCCAGGGAGGGTGGGGGTGTTGAGGGTGATTTTATGAGAGTGAGCTGCCTCTGTTGCCCCAGTGAAGTTAGTTTTCTGTCCTGGCCTGGCCTTCTTATCCCCAGCTTGGGTCTCTCAGGTATAGGGCTGGGCCCAGGGCCCTCCCTCTACACCAGGACAGCAGCCCATTGGCTTTTCTGAGTTGCCATAGTAACCTCGCCACCCAAAGGGCAGGATTTCCTCCATCCTAGCTCCTGCGTGTGCTAAATGGTCCATGGGCCCCTGTGCCCTGCTCCCCCCCACAGGTCAGAGTCAGAGTTGGAATCAGGGCTACGGCAGCTACTGGAACCAGGGCTACGGCTACCAGCAGGGCTACGGGCCCGGCTATGGCGGCTACGACTACTCGCCTTATGGCTATTACGGCTACGGCCCCGGCTACGACTACAGTAAGTAGGAGAGAGGGAGGCCCCCATCCACTCACCCACCCTGGGAGGCAGGACAGACAGTGCAGGGGCCACTGGCAGCAGGGGCCACTGGCAGCAGGGGCTTTGGAGTCGGAGAGGCTGGGCTTTGTGGCCTGGCTTGGTCACTGGAGCGACCCAGTTTTGAGTCTCAGGAAGGTGGGGAAAGACATTCAAGCGCCTGGCACAGGGGTAAACGCTCAGTAAGCTGTAGCTGCTCTCATTGTTGTTCTTGTCCCTAGGTCAGGGTAGTACAAATTACGGGAAGAGCCAGCGACGTGGTGGCCATCAGAATAACTACAAGCCATACTGAGGCTTCGGCAGGAGTGCCCGACTGACCGCACACGCTTTGTTTGGATACTGAGTGAACACAATTATGTACCAAATTTAACTTGGCAAACTTTCTATGGCCTGTCCCATGTGCATCTTATTTAAAAATTTCCCCCTGGAAATCACTCTCCTGTTTAATATTTCCAGAGCTCTAGTTGTTTTAGGCAGCGTGTGGTGTCTCAAGAGGCCAGAGCGGCATTATGGGCTCATTTTTATTACCGGGTTACCCAGAACCAGATTGGAGGGTCTGCTTCCTGCTGCCACTCTGCAGCCTGGACCTGTGGACCCTGGTTGTAAAGAGTAAATTGTATCTTAGGAAACCAGTGTCACCTTTTTTTCACCTTTTAATTTTATATTATTTGTGTCATACATTTCCTATAATGGAAGTGTTAATTTTACTGTACTTTTTGGTACCTTTCGGGAATCTAATGTATTGTAAGGTATTTTACACGTGTCCTGATTTTGCCACGACCTGGATATTGAAGCTATCCAAGCTTTTGAAATAAAAATTTAAAAACCCCCAAGCCTGGGTGAGTGTGGGGTACACTGTTGGGGGGGCAGGTGCTCCAGAGCTCCTGCATCCTCTGTGACCTAACCATATCCTGTCCAGCTTATATAACCACACACTGTCCACATCTTTGGTTAGCTTCCTTTAATGACTTGGCCCTGCCTAGGACTCGTGCCCCTTGAAAGAAAGTGGAGTGGCTCAGAGATTTGAGGCCGCTTTTCAAGGAGGTGAAGACAGAACAGTGAAGGTTACCGCCCTCAGTGGGGACACTGTCCCAGGGCAGTTAGGAGCACCTTGTTGGAACACCTGTCTTGACTTGCCATTGGAAATGGGATTCTCTGCCAGCAAAGACGGTGTGAACCTAAACACAAAAGCAGACACACAAAGGGGCCAGCTGGATCTGGGCAAGACAGTGCCCCTCCTGGTTGTCATGTGACAGCCCTCTTTGGGGGGGCCTATTTGTTGGCTTGATTGAAGCAACCCAAAGTCTAGTGGCTGAGGCTTAAGATAGCTGGTTGTGACAGCACTGGGCAGGGGCTCTAGCTGGATAAAGCCTGGCAAAAGTTCTGTTTCCCACAGAGGAACTGGCTGGGGGAGGAAATAGCTACTCTGCCAGCCATCAGATCCAAAACCTTAAGTACTTTGGGGATTTTCAGGGGTGGGAAATGGGGAGAGCCCAAGGCAGCCAGAGCCTCTCAGTGTTGAAACTAACCTGTGGGAAAGGGATATCACCTGGAAGAAGAATGCTGAAGGAGCTGCTGATGGATGGTAAGGAACCCAGTTCTGGGTCTTCATGAACAAGAAGCAAGGCCACTTACCTAGAGAAGAACACCCCTCAGAGTTGCCTCAGGGCTGGAGCCTCAGTGTCTCACAACTTCTTACTTTCTCTTCCATGTCTGAAAAAGACCACGGGGCCACCCAAAATGGTCAACCTTTCTCCTCTGCTAAAGACTCCTGCTGTGTTCAGTGTCCAAGCTTCTTGAATGGCAGTGTGGACGTAGGTGTGCTGGCCTGTTCAAGTCCAGATCCCACCCTTCACCCATGTGTGTGGACCACCAGCCACAGGGTCAGCAACAATTTCCCGAAAGGAATCAACCCTCAGATTTCCTGAGACTTCCCGGCTCAACTCTGTACACTGACTCCAAGCCAGTTCTGTGCCCAGCCAGCCTTTCCTCCCCTGGCTTACTGAAAATGCATTACCTTCCCCCAGCAGGTCCCATACCACCTCAAATTGTGTCTAGTAGGGATTGGGCCTCAACTTCAGAGAATGGGGGTGGGTAGCAGTGAAGTATCCCGGGTAGGGGGGGCAGGGAGGGTTGTGGCTGGGCTGCTCTGAGCTCTACCAGGAAGACAGAATTTTGCCTGTTTTGGGGTCACTCACTGAGTGCTCTGTACATGGAACACAGCCTCAGTGCATAGATGGGTCCAATTTGGTAATTACAGATTTCCTTGTAAGTGGATTTAAGGGAGACCTTGACTTTCCTAAATGATTAGGAATGTGGAGGAGGGTTTCATTTTGCATTGAATCAGTAGGGTGCAAATCTCATTTCAGCCACTCAGCAGCTGAAAAAAAGGCAAAGCTGCTGCCACCAGCATCTCAGGGAGGCTTTAAGGACCCAATGGCATCTCCCACTGTAGTTCTGATAATTGGGCTTAAAAGCCTAGCCTGGCTCCCCTGGTCCTGGGTGCCATGCTGATGGCTGCATAGGCAGGAACAGAGGACTCGGCTCCCCACTCCCTGCACTGTTCGGAGAACACTGGCTCAGCTGCTGCACCGCTGTCCCTGAGCACGCTGGAAGGTCCTAGCTCTGGGCTGGGTTCTAGACACACATCAGCAGCCCCTTGGCCTCCAGGCTCACCTGTCAGGATGGCATCCAGCTTTGCTACCACATGTCGTGCATTGTCCAAGCTGAAACACATTGGGGGCTTAAACTTTAGGACGTTCCTCCCGGGGCCATCTGTGCTCAACAAAATGTAGTTCTCCTTCAGCCTGTAAGGGTAGAACACAGCAGGGCCTGCTGCCCACCAGCCAAGGGCACTTCACACAGCCCTTCCAGACCTTCCTCAGCCTGGCTTTGGTTTCGTGGGTGGGGCTCCTGCCACACTGCCCTCAGAGCCCTCCACAGGCCAGGTCTCACTAGGATGCAGCACTGCCCACCCCCTGCCAAACTCCTGCCCAACTTTGTGGCCTGGCATCAAAAGCTCCTGTCTGGGGTGCCCTGCACCTGGCCCTGAGCCTGCTGCCCACCCCCAGAGCAGGGGTCTCGCTTTATCCATCACTGGACCCCCAATTTAAGCCAAGCTGAGATTGTCCAAGGGGCTACAACGTGGACAGCAAGAGTCCCTGAATTTTCCATTTTAATGTACGGTTTGTGTGGTGGTGTATGGTTTACTTCTTACATGGAAAGTGTCCAGCATTCACAAATAGAGTAGTACCGTGAAGCCATGGGGCGCTCACCTAGCTTCACTAAGGTCCCTGCCAACCCTTTCTCTACCCTGCCCCCAGGTTATCTTGTAACCCCAGACAGGACTATCCGGTTAATTTCCAGTTCCCTTTTGGAAGATGACTTTACCCTCTTTAACATTATCATTGGTACCTGATAGTCATTTTTAATATTGCACATTCACACGTTTAACCTAGGAAGGTATTCTGGCCTCTGAGAGCAGGGGTCTGATATGACTGTAACTACACGCTCTCTGACCCCCACTCTGTTTTGTTTGTAAGTCTTGTCAGGAGCAGCGTGTCCTCAGCCTGCCTCTGGCTCCTCTCTCCCATCTCAGTCTTCCTGGCACGGACAACAGCCATGCTAGAAGGACCAGGTTCTGGACTTCAGATCCAGCTCTGCCTCCTACTAGCAGGGTCACTGCCAGTGAAACATGGATTTACCTGGTCCAGTTTCCTCACTGAACTGGAGGAACCAAAGCTGTGGCTGTAAGGTGGAGGAGGTCAGGCTTGGCTGAGGATCTCACTCCCTCCTTCCCACAGATCACTCTGAATTTTTGAGTCCTGAGGCTCCCTGGGGGAAGGGGTGGGTGAGCTGGTGGACGTGCCCAGCCAGCAGAAAGAAGGCGGGGGCCGAGCGGCCACATGGGACGTGGGAGTGGTCAGCTTCAAAACCGTGTGGAGAGAGATTTTTTACATCAATACAGCTTGTGAATTCAAAACAGAATGACGCACATTTCACAACTTGAATAAGGACACATATCAAACACTAGAAGGGTTTTCCAAGGTGGGGGCAGGGGGTAGGCATGAGGAATGGAGATAAAAAGGGAATAACCAAACAAGAAGGGTAAGGATCCTGGGGCTTGGGTCCTGCCTGGGGTGCAAGTGAAAGAATGTGCAAACCGGTGCTGGGGGTGAGGGCTTCCGAGTCCTAAAATGCTGAGTCATCCAGACACTCCCCACCTAGACAAGGAACAGGAGTTCTGTCTATCTGAAAACCCTCTAGGAATGGGGAGTCTGGTTCTGCCTCAGTCCCACCTGTGGCTCTGGAGACACTGCTTCCCTAGGGTGGCCTGGGGCTGTGAAGTGGCGTCTTGCGGCTGCCTGGTGTGAGAGCTCCTGCAGCTTAGGCATTCTTGGCAGAAGTGGCTGCTCAGGGTGGGGATGGCCTGCCCCTGCTGCCAGGCACTGGGTACAGAGCTGATGGGGCCGCTTTCTCTGTCCACAGAGCCCAGTCAAGGGGGTGCACAGACTGGCAGCCCTCTTACCTACTCAGAGGCTAAAAGCAGCCTCCTTCAGTCAACCCTCTGTGGGCCCAGTGTGCCTGGGAACACAGTGGACAAAAAGGAGAGGCAAGAGGGGAGCTCTTTCCTAGTCAGGGCCGTAGACACTGCAAAGGCAACTTGTTTCAAGAAACAATACCTGGTCACCACGTAGTCAGCCTCTTGGGTTGCTGGCGTCCTCGTGGCTTCATCTTTGATCAGATCCACACCAATGAAGAGCCCAACGCCCCTGGAGCAGAAGGTGACATCTCAGGAGGCCAGGCTTGAGGGACCATGGCCCTTGCTCTCACCCTCTGCCTGGGCTTCAGCCAAGCCCCAGTCAGAAAGCCCACCAGGGTTTGCACCTCTGCCTCCTGGGGTGGCCGAGAGCTGTAGGAACCCTCAGATGGTGGTAAAACCAGAAGTAACTGTGATGGGGAGGGGCCCTCAGTGTGGCTAGAGGAAAGTTTGATCCTGGCTTCACCACCCCATCCCCCCCCCAACGAGAGGTGCCATCTTGGGCGACAGCACCTCTAGGTGCTTCAGTTCCTCCTCTGTGGAGTGGAGATAAAAGTTCTCACCATTCCAAGTGGTGACGAGGTGACTGAAGGAAACATGCCAGGCCCCTGGAAGGTAGTGACTGCTACCCTGAGCCTCACCTGATGTCCCCGAGGATGGGATGTTTGGCTTTCTGCTGTCCAAGGAGCTCCATCAGGAAGCTGCCCACACAGGCAGCGTGAGCTTGCAGCTGCTCCTTCTCCAAGACATCCAAGACGGCCAGCCCCACGGCGCAGGACACTGGGCTGCCCCCAAACTGAGCCAGGGGACAGAGGGAATGTCAGGTGCTCAGCAGAGTGGCCATGCCCCCAGGGAGGTGAAGGGCAGCAGAACCGCCACACACATTCCAAAGGCAGTGACCAGCACAGGCCCGAACCCCTCAGGGCTCAGATTGCTGGGCAGTAAATGGGGTTCTCCTGAGGCCCCCATGGGTTGTCCCACCTTTCCAGGTGCTAATGTGACTGTGATCCAGGTTAAGTACCCCCAGGGCACAGTAGGATCCCCAAGAAAATGCAAAAATCAGAGGCGAGGATGTACTGGGCATTCCCACACAGCTGGTTTTTTTTTTGTTTTTTGTTTTTTTTTTAACTTAAAACACTCTAATTCAACGTGGAAACAAACCAAACCAGATGTTAACAGTGCAAATTTAACAGAGAGGCAGTCAGTATCACGTGCGAGGGTGTTCAGAATCTCTTAAAATGTACATCTTTAAAACTGTTTTTAAATTTATATCTTATTTACCTTTTTTTGTTTAATATACTTTCTGTAAAAAAGATGGAGACAAAAATGTCAAGGCTTCAGGGCCCCAGCTCATGGACTGGACCCAGACCCACTACATTGCACTACCCATCGCCTCTTTCAAGGAGGGTCAAGAGCAACTTGCCAGAGCCACACCGAGAAAAGCCACTCTGTGTGGTTCCAGTTCACAGCTCTGTTGGTTGAGCCCAGGGCAGATTTTAGGGCTCAGACCACAAGTCGGCTGCCTGTGAGCCAAATGTGGCCTGAGGATTCATTTTGTTTGGCTTGTGTGGCATAATTAAAAGCTTTGAATTAGGTGCTAATGTCTTAAGAGACTTCACAGGAAAATGTGTATGTCTGACTTAAAAACAAACCTAGCCTTTCTGGCTACATTGGCACTAGCTGTCCCCTTCAGGCACCCTGAGTGCTCTGACTCACTTCCTCCATCTGGCCCTGCAGGTGTCTGAGTGAGGACGTGTGTTGCAGAGAGTCAGAAGGAAGGGGATCTCCTTAACTATGTCTTAAAAAAAAAAAAACACAACAAAAACAAACTTTATTGAAGTATAGTTTACATACAGTAAACTGCATATATTTAAAGTGTATATAGATCCCTGTGACTTGACACATGTATATACCTGTGGAACTTCCACTATCATGAAAATACAAAAATTTCCATCATTCCCCAAAGGTCTCTGTGCCCCCCCTCCACTGGCCCAGGCAAGCACTGACCTGCTTTCTGTCACTATAGGTTGGCATTTTCTGGAATGTCATATGAATGGAATCACAGAATATGTACCCTTTTGTGCCTGGCTTCTGCTCAACATGTTTTAAAAATTTATCCATAATGTTGTGTGTCCTGGTACTTTGTTCATTTTATGGCTGCATAGTATTCCACTGTATGGACATACTACAATTTGTTTATCCAAATTTCTGTTGATGGACCCTTGGCTTACTTTGATTTTTGGCTATTTATGAATAAAACTGTTATAAACATTTATAACAAGTCTTTTTGTTAACATATATTCTCATTTCTCTTGAGTAAATACCTTGGAGTGGAACTGCTGGGCTGCTTGATAAATGTATATTTAACTTTATAAAAACATGAAACTATTTTCCAAAGTGGTTGTAACATATTACATTCCTACCATTAGTCTATGAGATCCTAGTAGCTCCACATCCTCAAAAGCATTTGGAATTGTGGCTTTTTTTTTTTTTTTTTTTTGGCACATGGGCTTAGTTGCTCCGCGGCATGTGGGATCTTCCTGGAGCTGGGATCGAACCCATGACCTCTGCATCGGCAGGCGGACTCTCAACCACTGCGCCACCTAGGAAGCCCAAATTGTGGCATTTTTAATTGTAGCCATTCTAATGGGTATGCAGTGGTATCCTGTAGACCATTTTGAAAAGTTGCTTGCAAAACTTCATACCTGAGATCATGAAAGGCTTCCTAGGTGATTCTGCTATGAGGCAGCTTTCTGGTTTGTCCAAAGCAAATTATGTGTGGAATGGACACAGGGGGTGGATTGAGGCTACTTACTGTATATTATTATCAACTGTGAACTCATTAAAAGGTGGCATGTTCTACCCACAGCATCTTTGGTTTAGAATTGTGGCCTGGCCAACATGCTGAATTAGCATAATAGATAGGTTTTTTTCCCCAAGATCACCACAGAGGAACAAGAGAAAGAAAATGAACAAAAGCTCTGGCATAGTCCTGGGCATCTAGAAAGCCATGCAAATGTGTAGGGATATGCTCATGCCCAGTGCTACGTGCATGTTCAGGGAAGCCTGGAAAAGCTCTAAGCTCTCACCACTAGCTATCTTGAGGGTCTTCAGAAGGAGGAAATTAAGGCTAAGGCAGAGTTGCCAACTACTTGGCTGAGTGTAGAAGACATGCGCCAACACACACAGCCCCTTGTCAAAGACTGACACAATCCTTGGTTCCAGGAATATAAGGAGATATCTGCCTAGTCACTAGATGATCACTAATCTAACCAAGCAAAGACTGCAGTGGTCATGCATGACAAAGAACACAGACTTCACAGAACTAGTTCAAAAAAGGCAATATACAAACAACAACAAAAAGCAACAACAACAAACCATGAGGAGGGAAAATGATTTCCAGAGGTGCCACATTATATTGTTTAAAATGTCTAGTTTTCAACAGAAAATTATGAAACATGAAAAGAAAGAAGAAAGCATGGTTCATATAGGGGGCAGTGGTGGGAGGGGCTACAATCAGTAGAGACTATTTTGGAGGAAGCCCAGGTGGTAGCCTTATTAGACAAAGGCCACCATTATTTTTCTTTCTTTTTTTTTTAGACAAAGATTTTAAGTCAGATGTTATAAATATGCTTAAACACTAAAGGAAACTATATCTAAAGAACTAAAAAGCTAAGCATGAAAATGGTGTCTTGCCAAATTTGGAATATCAATAAAGAAATGGAAATTATAAAAAAGAACTAATTAGAAAGTCTGGAGTTGAAAAGCACAGTAACTGAAGTGAAAAATTCACTAAGAGGCTCAACAGCAGATTTAATCAGGAAGATAAAAGAATCAGCAAACTTGAAGAAGATATGTTGCTTGAGACTATCCAGTCTGAAAATCAGAAAGAAAAAAGAATAAAAATATGAACAGAGCCTCAGAGACCTGTGGGACACAAGGTACCAACATATGCACATGAAAATTCCAGAAGGAGAGGAGAGAGAGAAACGGGCAGAAAGAATATTTGAAGAAACAATGGTCAAAAACTTACTAAATTTGACTAAAATAACACCCAAACAACAATCTAAACATCCAAGGAACTCAATGAACTCCAAGTACAATAAACTAACAAGTTCCATACCTAGACACAACATAACCAAACTACTGAAAGACAAGAACAAAGAGGGTGGGTGATATGGGTGATGGTGGTCAAAGTAACAAATTCCAGTTATAAAATGTCACAAAGATATGATGTACAGCATTGTGACTACAGTTAACAATACAGGGGATTTCCCTGGCGGTCCAGTGGTTAAGACTCTGCGTTTCCACTGTAGTGGATGTGGGTTCGATTCCTGGTTGGGGAACTAAGATCCCACATGCCACTTGGTGTGGCCAAAACAAACAAACAAATACTGTATTGTGTATTTGAAAGTTGCTAAGACAGTAGACCTTAAAAGTTCTCATCACAAGAAAAAAAACTGTAACTTTATAGTGATGGATGTCAAGTAGACTTATTGTGGTTATCATTTTGCAATATACACAAATGTTGAATCGTTATGTTGTACACCTGAAACTAATATGATGTTGTATGTCAATTATACCTCAAAAAAAAAAAAAAGACAAAGAGAGAATATTGAAATTAGCAAGAGAGAAGCAACTCATCATGTACAAGAGATCCTCAACAAGATTAATAGGTGATTCTTCATCAGAAACCCTAAAGGCCAGAAGGCAGGGGATGATCTATTCAAAGTGATGAAAGAAAGATACTATCAGTCCAGAATTCTGTATAAAGTAAAAGTATCCTACAAAGATAAAGGAGATGGGAATTTCCTGGTTGTCCAGTGGTTAGGACTACATGCTCTCACTGCCAGGGGCCCAGGTTCAATCCCTGGTTGGGGAACTAAGATCCCACATTCCACAGCCCTGTGGTGAGGGAAAAAAAAAAGATAAAGGAGAAACTAAGATAATTCTAGATAAGCAAAAAACTGAAAAAATTTGTCAGCAGCAGATCTACTTTACATGAAATACTAACAGTATGTCTTCAGGCTGAAATGAAAGGACATCAGACAGTAACTCAAATCCACATGAAGAAATAAAGAGCACTGGTAAAGACACAAGTAGGTTGAAAGCAAAAGAGTGAAGGTATGCCATGCAAACAGTAACCAAGAGAGCTGGGGTGGCTGTAGTAATATCAGACATAAAAGACTTGTAAGATTAAAATTGTTATTAGCAACTTGAAAAACATTTTATAATGATAAAAGAGTCAATCTATCAAAATGATATAACCACTACAAACACATATGTACTTAACAATAGAGCCCCCAAATACATAAAGCAAAAACTGAACTGGAAGGAGAAATATAAAAATCAGTAAGAACAGCTGGAGAGTTCAATCTCTCATTTTTAATAATCAACTAGAGAGTGATCAACTGGGAAATAGAAGGCTTGAACACTAGAAACCAACTAGATTTCATAGATATATACAGAACACTCCACTTCAAAAAAGCAGTATAAAATACTCTTCTCGAGTGCACATGGAACATTCTCCAGGATGGACTATATATCAATATATTAGGCCATAAAACAAGTGTTAATATATTTTAAAAGTTTGAAATAATAGAAAGTATCTTTTCTCACCACAGTGGAATGAAACTAGAAATAAATAACAGAAAGAACACTGAAAAACTAAAAAATATGTGGAAATTAAATAACACACACTTAAACAAACAATGGGTCAAAGAAACCACAGGGAGATTAGAAAATATTTAGAGATGAATGAAAAAGAAAACACAACATACCCAAACTCATGGAATGCAGTAGAAGTAATGCCTACAGAAAACTTCAAGTCTGTAAATACTTATGTTAAAAAAAAATCTCAAATGAATATTTCCACCTTAAGAAAGTATAAAAAAGAAGAGCAAACTAAATCCAAAGGAAAAAGAAAGGAAGTCATAAAGACTACATTGGAAATAAATAGAAACACAGAAAAACAATAGAAAAAAAAATCAACAAAACCAAAAGTTGATTCTTTGAGAAAATCAACAAAATTGACAAATGTCAGCTAGACTGACCAAGATAAAAAGAAGAGTCAGGACTTCCTAGGTGGCGCAGTGGGTAAGAGTCCGCCTGCCAATGCAGGTGACACAGGTTCGATCCCTGCCCCAGGAAGATCCCACATGCCGCGGAGCAACTAAGCCCATGCGCCACAACTATTGAGGCTGTGCTCTAGAGCCCGTGAGCCACAACTATTGAGCCCATGTGCTGCAACTATTGAAGCCCACGCGTCTGGAGCCCGTGCTCTGCAACAAGAGAGGCCATGGCAATGAGAAGCCTGTGCACCACAAGGAAGAGTAGCCCCCGCTCGCCGCAACTAGAGAAATAGAGAGAGCCCGTGTGCAGCAATGAAGACCCAACACAGCCAATAAAATAAATAAGTAAATAGATAAATAAATTTATATATAAAAAAAGAAGAGTCAAATTACTAAGATCAGGAATGAAAGAGGACACATCACTGCCAATCTTATACAAGTAAAAAGGATTGCAAGGGAATGATATGAACAACTGTATGTCAATGAGCTAGATAACTTAGATGAAATGGACAAATTCCTAGAAAGATAAAAAATATTGACACTGATTCAAGAAGAGATAGAAATTCTGAACAGACCTGTGGCAAGTAAAAAGAATGAATCAGTAATAAACAATCCCCACAAAGCAAAGCCTAGAACCAGATGGCTTCACTGGTGAATTCTACCAAAATGTTGAAAGAATTACTACCAATCTTCCAGAAAATCTTCCTGAAAACAGAAGAGGCATGAACACTTCCTGGCTTTTTCTTTGAGGCCAGTATTACCCTGATACCAAAACCAGACAAAGATATCCCAAGAAAACTATAAATCAATATCTCTTAAGAAAACAGATGTAAAAATCCTCCAAAAAATACAAAAGCAAATTGAATCTAGCAACATATAAAAAGGATTATACACCATGATCATGTGGGATTTAGCTCAGGAATGTAAAGTTGGTTTGATATGTAAAAATCAAATAATGTAATAAACCATATTAATAGGATTAAGGACAAAAAAAATCACACAATCATTACAATAAATGAAGAAAAAGCAACTGACAAAACCCAATAGCCTTTCATTATAAAAGCTCTCAACAAATTCAGAAAAAAAGGGAACTTCTTCAACCTGATAAAAGGCTTCTATGAAAAACTCACTGCTGACATTATACTTAATGGTGAAAGACTGAATGTTTTCTCCTAAGATTAGGAACAAGATGTCTACTCTTGCCATTTCTAGTCAATATTGTACTGGCGGTTCTAGGGCAATTAGGCAAGGAAAAGAAATAAAAGGCATTCAGAATGGAAAGGAACAACATGTCATCCTTCTATTCACAGATGACATGATTTTGTACATGTCAAAATCTACATTCTACAGAATCCATAAAAAACTATTAGAGCTAATAAATGCATTCAGTAAGGTTGCAGTGATACAAGATCCATACCCAAAAATCAATTGTATTTCTATATACAAAAAACAATTCCATTTATAAAGGCATGAATAAGAATATAATACTTAGGAGTAAATTTAACAAAAGTAGTGTAAGACTTTTACAGGACTTCCTTGGAGGTCCAGTGGTTAAGACTCCAAGCTTCCACTACAGGGGGCGTGGGCTCAATCCCTGATCTGGGAACTAAGATCCTGCCTGTGGTGCAGTGTGGCCAAACGAAGCGAAACAAAAAACAAAACAAAACGAAACAAAACTTTTACAATGAAAGTTATGAACATCACTGAAAAAAATTAAAGAACTACATAAATGGACAGATATCTCATGTTCATGGATTAGAAGACTAAATACTGTTAGGATGGCAATCCTCTCCAAATTGATCTACAGATTCAATGCAATCTCTTATCAAACTCCAAGCTGCTTTTTTGGAAGACATTGACAAGCTGATTCTGAACATTCACACTGAAATGCAAGGGACCCAGAATAACCAAAACAATCTTCAAAAAGAAGAACAAAGACTGCAGGACTAAGAGTTCCTGATTTCAAAACATACTACAAAGTTTAATAGTCTGGACTGTGTGCAACTGGCAGGAGGATAGACATATAAATCAATGGAACAGAACTGGAAGTTTAAAAATAAACCATTAAATCTGCACATTTATGGTTGATTTTATTTATTTATTTATTTATTTATTTATTTATTTATTTATTTATTTATGGCTGCACTGGGTCTTCGTTGCTGCACATGACTTTCTCTAGTTGTGGCAAGTGGGGGCTACTCTTTGTTGTAGTGTGCAGGTTTCTCATTGTGGTGGCTTCTCTTGTTTCTGAGCATGGGCTCTAGGCACTTGGGCTTCAGTAGCTGTGGCATGTGGGCTTAGTAGTTGTGGCTCGTGGGCTGTAGAGCTCAGGCTCAGTAGTTATGGTCCCCAAAAGACTATTCTTTATCATATCTTATCCCATTAAATGGTCTCGGCACCCTTGTCAAGAATCAATCAACCAGGACTACCCTGGTGGAGCAGTGGTTAAGAATCCTCCTGCCAATGCAGGGGACAAGGGTTTGATCCCTGGACTGGGAAGATCCCACATGCTGCTGAGCAACTAAGCCTGTGCGCCACAACTACTGAGCCTATGCTCCAGAGTCCGTGAGCCACAACTATTGAGCCTGTGTGCCACAACTACTGAAGTGCCTAGAGCCCATGCTCCACAACAAGAGAAGCCACTGCAATGGGAAGCTGGTGCACTGCAACAAAGAGTAGCCCCTGCACGCCGCAACTAGAGAAAGCCTGAGCAGCAATGAAGCAACCCAACGCAGCCAATAAATAAATAAATAAATTAATTAATTAAAAAAAAAGAAAAAAACTCAAATAATGGGAGAAAATACCTACAAAAGTATATATTTGATAAAAATCTAGTATTTAGGATACTCAGCAAAAAAAGAATAAAAGACAGGTAACCCAATTAAAAAATGTGCAAAGGATATATTCTTTGGAATATATATGTCATATATATTGGGATATATGTTTGTGTGTGTGTATATATATATAGTCAATAAGCACGTGAGAAGATTCTCAACACCACTAGCCACCAGGCAAATGCAAAATCACAATCAGATACCACTTTACACTCACTAGGATGGCTACAATAAAAAACAGAAAATAAATGCTGGAGAGGATATGGAGAAATGGGGACGCTCATATGTTGCATGTAAAGTAGCATAGCTGTGTGGAAAAAGTCTGTCATTCCTCAAAACGTTAAACTTAGAGTTGCCATATGACACAGCAATTCCACTCATAGGTATATGTGCAATAGAATTGAAAACATATGTCCATACAAAAATATCTACACTGAATGGTCAATTGTAGCATTATTCATAATAACCAAGGAGCGGAAACAACCAAAATGTTAATTGAAGAATGGATAATGAAACATGGTATATTCATACAATGCAACATTACTCATTCATGAAGGACTGAGTCATGCTATAACATGGATGAACCTTGAAAATGTTATGCTATGTGACAGAAGCCAGACACAAAAAGTGTGATTCCATCTATATGAAATGTCAAGAACAGACAAATCCATGGAGACAGAAAGAAGGTTAGTGAGTAACATGACTTGTAGAGCAAAGGCAGTGGGGAGTGACTGCCAAAAGCCAAACACCCCAAAACCCCTGAACTTTTAGATACAGAAAGCAGATTGGTGATTGCCAGAGGTGGGGGTGGGCCAAATGGGAGAAGGGAGTCAAAAGGCACAAAATAATTCAGCTATAAAATAAAGTCCCAGGGACATAATGTGACTGTAGTTAATAATACTGTATTGTATGGTTGAAAGTTGCTAAGAGAACAGATCTTAAAAGTTTTATCATGAGAAAAAAAACTTGTAACTATGTATGGTGATGGCTGTTAACTAGACTTATCGTGGTGATCACACACTATACACACACACACACACACACAAAAGTATTGAATCATTATATTGTATACCTGAAATGAATGTTATAGTGTCAATTATACCTCAATCAAGAAAAAGATTCAATTCCCAATGAACATACAGAAATAAAAAATATATATACTGGGAACTCCCTGGCAGTCCAGTGGTTAGGACCCTGTGCTTTCACTGCTGAGGGCACAGGTTCAATCCCTTGTTGGGGAACTAAGATCCAGCAAGCCAAGTGGCTCGGCCGGAAAAAAAAAAAAAAAGAAAAAGTATATATATATATATATATATATATATATATAAATATATATAACTTAATAGCCTCACAATATATGAAGCAAAAATTAATAGTATTATGAGAAAAAATTGATCATTTTTCATCATAGTGTGCGATTTAAACATACAGTCCTTAGTTATTAATGGGTTAAGTAGGAAAAAAAAATCCAGCAAGAATACAGAAGATTCAAACAACACAATTAACAAGTGTGACCTAAGAGATATCAGAGAGTCTGGCAAACAACATTTAGAGAACCCACAATTTCCCAAAGACATGTAGAACAATCAAGTACCAGATCACCTCAACACATTTTAAAGAATAAGTATCAAAAGAATAAGCGGCAGTAAGTCAAAAGTTAATAAAAAGATTTGAAAAAACTAGAATTGAATGATAACTCAGTGGTTCTCAAACTTTTGATCTTCGAATCCCTTTACGCTCTCAAAATTTTATGAGGAAGCCAAAGAGCTTTTGTTTATATGGATTATATCGATTAATATTTACTGTAATGTTTATGAAAAAACAACCATATTTACAAAAAAAATGAGTGCGTAGTAGTGGCCTTGTTTGTCCAGGAGCCACCATGGTGCTTCCTGGCCCTGGAGCCTTCACTCACCGTGTTGAAGTACTCGACGTCGGTGGCTTCAAATGCCCTCGCCACAGCTTCTGTTGTGGCCACACAGGCTACAGGGTGGCCGTTGCCAATGGACTTGCCCATGGTGACAATGTCGGGGACAAAGTCTTCCCCCTGCAGCTGGAAGGCCCAGAAGTGCCTGCCTACGCGGCCAAAGCCCACTTGAATCTCGTCTGCAACAAAGACCCCTCCGGCCTTGCGGATGTGCCTGCGGCAGAGGACACACGGCCGGTGGGGGGCTGTGGTGAGAGGGAGCAGACCAGCAGCTAGGAGGCCTCGGGACTCTGAAGCCTGGCTTTGCCAACAGTAAGGTGGGGGCCTTGCTTGGAGTCACTATGTCTTCAGGGGCTCTGAAAATTCTGGCAAACAGGCCAGGCTGAGGTTGGAATTTGGAACCAAGGCTGGGCAACCCCACCCTGGGGCAGCCTCCCCCACCTACTCACCCTGCCACTTCTGGGAAGTAGCCAGCAGGGGGTATGATCTGCCCTCCAACGCTGGGCAGAGACTCAGCAAAGAACGCTGCAATCTGTGGAGGAGAGGGGAGCAGCACCGAGGAGGGCTGAGCGGCAAGCTGCACACGTCCTGCTGTGCCGGCGCTAAACACCAGGAGCTCCTGTTAGCCCTGTGCCCCCACTTTGGGCTCCACACCACATCTGAGGGTTTGTGACTAGCGTTTTCAGGCCTCCAACCAATTCTTCCCACCTGGATGCCTCCAGACCCCCTGTACTTAGCGTGCCCCAGGTGAAATGCACGGATCTCCCCCACAAGCCTATTCCTTCCCTTCTCCCATATGGTGAGTCCCATCCCTCCCAACCAGCACACAAATCTGGCCCCATCCCTGATCCAGCCTCCTGCTTCATCTCTCAGTCAGCACAGCCTCTGACTCTATCCCTGTAGCATCTTTGCACCCACTCCATCCCCTCCCCCCAGACACTCCTGCCTCCTGGCAGGTCTGCCAGTTTCTGCCTCAGCTTCCTGCCTTCTAAGCGGACACCTCTTCCTACCCATCCTCCACTGGCCACCAGGGTGACGTCTCAGCCCAGACACTGAGCTCATAACCATCCTGTCTAAAACCCTTCACTGACCCTTTTGCTTACAGCAACGACTTCCAAACTGTGGCTCTGCCTTGGAGCCGCTTCGGAGGCTACTGCTGGGATGACGGAAGGACTGACAGGGTGGGAAACCAGTCACCCACGCATGCGGCCACCACAGCAACTCTTTTTTGGTTTTATATAACTAGGTGCAGACCATCTGAATCGCATAGGCCAGGCTTCCTGAATCTGGCTCTGCCAACCTTTCTGGCCTGTCTTTGCTATATATCCTCCGTTCAGTTGTCACTCCCTCAGCAAAACCTTCTAGAGAGCCCTCACACCAGTCTCCAGCTGCCTCCCCTCTATTGCTGCTGTGGCCGCTGCTCTCCCAGCGTGTGAGCCGTCTCTCCTGTCTCTGCCCCACAATCCGTCTCTACTACGCTGCCCTCCCCATTGCTCACTCGGGCCAACAGGGCCTCCTCCTGGCACCTGCTCTCAGACTGGCCCCATTCAAGTGCATCCCCTGGTCCTGCGACCTTCTCTCTTAAAACTCTGTAAAGGTGCCCCATGGCCTCTAGCCCCTCAGCTAGAGGGGCACTTGCAGTCCGCTGGCCTATGGTCTCGCCTGCCTCTCTGGGTTCATCTTCTGCCTGCTCAGCCTGGCCCCACCCTCACATGGTTCCTGCACAGGCCACCGCCCTGTTGATGACGCCTTTCCTTTTCTACCCCCACCCTGCCTGGAGTGGCTAACTCCTACTCACCTTACATTACTAAAATCAGGCCACACCCCCTCCACGGGCCCACCTTCACACCCACACCAGTCCAGCCTGGGCCCCTGGACTCCATTAATGCCCAGGACATATCTCTATCTAAACTCTCTGCTGAGCACTGAATGCCCCCACTAGATTCCCAAAGGACAGGCGCTGCTTCCAATTCCTCCCAGTGTTCCCAAGATCTAGTCCAGGGCTGGCAACATTTGCTGTTTGCTGGACTGGACCTGCATGCATGTGGTTACCTTCCTGCCCTTCTCCTGTGCGCGGCTGACCACACGTTTCACCTCGCTGGCATAGGCCACAGCTGGATTGGGGTGGTCTTCCCGGTAGGGGCCCCGGTAGGTGTCTGGGAGAGGTGCCTGTGGGAAGGGACAGTGCCATGTCATCCAGGCTGGGGCGCAAGCACCGACCTGTTGCCCCCTGGAGCAGCGCGTACCACGTGGACCCACTCCTTCTGGCCATCCAGGTCCCGGAACTTGTAGGGGCTGATGTCGATCAGGGAACTCAGGTGCCCGTGATAAGCACTGGGGAGGAGAAGGGAGAGTGGGCTCAGGTGGCACGTACTCCCCGGCCTGGCCCTGACAAGTCTCTCCACCTCAGGGAACACTCAGGGAAGACCAGCCTTTCTGACATGGCCCCTGAGCCCTAGGGCCGGGAATGGGCATAGCCATCGAGCCCGCAAGCCTTCTTCCAAGGCCACTTACTAGCTGTGTAACAGTGGCTCATCGTTAAAACCTTTGGGTTCTCTCCTGTATAAAGTTGGGGGGGTGGGGTGGTGTTTCTCCTTCATGGTTGTAATGAACGCTAAATGTGGTTATGCTCCAACCCTGGGCCTGGGTCTCGTGCACAGCAGACAGTCAACACAGTGGGAACTACTGTTGGAACAGTTTTTTAAAAATTATTTTATTTTAATCTTTTGGCTTCACTGCATGGCACGTGGGATCTTACTTCCCCGACCAGGGACTGAACCTGTGTCCCCTGCATTGGCAGCACAGGGTCCTAACCACTGGACCACCAGGGAAGTAACTGCAATAGTTTTAATGCCTAAAATGTGTGACCAACTCTCATCACCTTATAAAGTATTCTCTGGAAGCTGCCATCACAGAAGAGATGCCGGGGGAAAGAGATGGCTGGTGTGTATGTGTGGGGTGTCTCTGTGGCCAGGTCCTCATGAGCCTTTCCAGGCCCAGGCCCCCCATCTTTCCTGCCAAAGGCACCCAAAATCAGAGCCTCACTGATCCCCAATAAGCGGCTTCCTCTCACTTCTGGAAATGGCACTTACTGATCTAATACCACCACATCCCAGTGTCCTGTGTACTGGCGCGCCAGCCTCAGGGCCAGGTCGTTGGCTTCTGACCTATGAGAGAAAAGGACAGCTGTCCAAGGGCTTTCCCTCCTGGATGACTGCTTTCTACAGAGAAACCTGGAAGGAAGGAGGCGCCCTTCCAGCAGCAGGATTCTTAGGATACCATTTGTCAGTCATTCACTTATTCATTCAGTAAATATTTATCAAATGCCTGCAGTGTGCTAGGAGGTGGGGGTGAAAATGGTAAGTAAAACAGGCAGACCCCGGCCCTCCTGGAACTTACATCCTAGTACGTGTCATGAAAGCCAAAAAACAAAGACAGAATGATCATTTAGTAAGTGCTACAACGGACACAGGGTGCCGAGAGAGCCAGGTGGGGCCCTACATTAGATGAGGGGTGTCATGGGCTGAATTGTGTCCCCTCAAATTCATGTCTTGAAGCCCTAACTCCCAGTATCTCAGAATGTGATTGTATTTGGAGACAGAGCCTTTAGAGAGGTGATTAAATTAAAATGAGGCCATCTGGATGGCCCTCACCCAATATGACTGGTATCTTTATAAGAAGACATTTGGACATACAGAGAGACACCCAGGGGCACGCATGCTCGGAAGAAAGGCCATGTGAAGACAGTGAGAAGGTGGTCACCTGCAACCAAGAAGAGAGGCCTCAAAGAAACCAAACATGCCAACACCTTGATCTTGGATTCTGACTTCCACAACTGAGACGATAAATTTCTGTTTAAGCCACTTTGTCTGTAGTACTTTGTTATGGCGGCCAGAGCTAAGGCTATACCTGTAGCGTCCTGAGGGTGAAGTTTCTAGGTACAGTGAGCAGCACAGACGACGACCTTGTGAAGGAAAAGAGCTCAGGGAACCACGAGAAGACAAGGGAGGCCAGGGGCAGCATGAGAGAGGAAGTGGGGAGACAGGCAGGGCTGCAGATGGAGCCTGGATTTTCTTCTCAGTGCCATGTGAAGTTACTGAAAAATTTTAATCAGAGAAGGGACATAATTCAGCTCCCGTATGAGGAGGAAACCTCTCTGTGTATCTCATGGAGTAGAAGGGAATTAAAGTGCAAGTGAGGAGACCTAGAAGAAGGACACGAAGGTGAGAGCAGGTGGTGGCCACGCAGATGGAGAGAGGTGGATGGAGTTAGGAAACAACCTGGAGACAGACAAGGCAGGCTTGATGCAGGACAGGGAAGAGAGCGTGTTTCTGCCTTGAGTAGAGGTGCAGATGATGCTGCCATTGCCAGGAGAGACAGGGCTGGTCTTCTTGGGAAGGTCTGGGGTAGGTGCCTGAGAATATCAGGGAGGGCCAGTGCCATGGTCCCACACCAGGTGTTAGCAAAAATAATCAACTCCTAATGACTTTTGCACAGGTGATGTTAGACATGTTCCAAAGTCAAGTGGGCAGTTAGAACTTTGAGACTGGAACACATAGGAAACATCTAGGTTTAAGATACAAATGTGGGGGACTTCCCTGATGGTCCAGTGGTGAAGACTCTGAGCTCCCAATGCAAGGGGCCCAGGTCAGGGAACTAGATCCTGCATGCGGGAACTAGATCCTGCATGCTGCAACTAAAAGATCTCGCATGTGACAACCAAGATCCCATGTGCCACCACTAAGACCCGGTGCAGCCAAATAGATAAATATTAAAAAAAAAAAAAAGATACAAATTTGGGAGTCAACAGCATGTGGATGATATGTAATACACAGGAATGGATGAGGTCAGGAAGGGAGAGGGCTCAGCTGAGGACTAGAGGAGGAGGAATCGGCAAAGGAGACAGAGGGGGAATGGCCAGAAGCTGGCAGAAAACCAGAAGCATGAAATGTTCTGGAAGCAAGACCAGAAAGCATTTCCAGAGAGAGTGGTGACTTGGTCAGTATTACTGAGAGACACAGGAAGACAAGGGCAGCAAAGGGACCAGGTCCCCCCACACCGTCTGTGCCTCATTAGTCCCCGTACTTTTCTCTCCCAGGTACACTGGGCTGGTTCTGCGCACATGCCATCATCTGCCATTTCTACCTCCACTGCTGCTCCCACTGTAGCATCACCTGTCACCTGGCCACTAAATTGGTGCCTAATGGTGTCCATTCTTGCTTTCCTCCAGTCGTGATGACACCACTTACCTGATTGAAACTCTCTGATGGCTTCCCAATGCTCTTAGGATAAACAGATTCCTCACTTGACCAATAAAGCCCTGGGCGATGAGCCCTCCCTCCCTCCCCAGTATCTGCTCTCACCCTCTGCCCTCCCTCACTGGCCGCCTTTCAGCTCAAGTGTGCTGGGGTGCAAATACTCTTCCTGCCACAGGGCCTTTGCACAGGCTGTTCCGTGCAACCTTGACAGGAACACTTCCAGTGGGGCGGGCAGCTCATTTCTACCTCATCTAGCTATCCCCCGGTCAGCTCTTAGCCTAACATCGCTTCTTCAGGGCCATCTTCCTCGACCCTCTCAGAGCAGGCCAGTTCCCCCCACTTATTCTCTGTACTTTTCCTCCAGATAGTGGCTCCTCTTTGTAATTTTGTATTTCTGTGAAGAAGCTTCAATGCTCCTGTTCCTGGCAGAGCAGGGATTGTGGCTGTGGCTCCCCGCACCGTGCTGTGTGTGCACACAGCTGAGATAAAGGAACATGTTACCTTGATGAGCCCCGACAACAACCCTAAAAGGGAGGTCATGGCATCCCTTACAAAGAGAATAGGAAACCGGATCTGACAGAGAAGCAGCAGGGCCTGCAGCTAGGAAGGGTGCGTGTCTGGCACCCTGAGGGCTGCCTCTCCCCACACTCGGTCGGCTACACTATGCTGTGCCCATGTGAGCAAATCTCTCCATCGCCGTCTCATCCTTTTGCCCGGGGCTGGCCACAGTGCACTTACCCAGAATTCAGGAAATAAAACACACAGAGCTTCTCCGGTAGGGTCTCTGACAGCCTCTGCGCATAATCCACGATGTTGTCGTGCAGGTATCGGCTGTTGGTGTTGAGCACCTGGTTCTGTGCGTGTGCTGCCTGGACCACGAGAGGGTGGCAGTGCCCAACTGCAAGAGGGCCACCTCCATCACACAGCCAGCTCTGCTCAGCCGATCCCTCCGGGCCTCCCCCAGCCCCAATCTGTAAACCCAACTAGAGGGGATGCAGTAACGGAGGGAGAGGTACAGAGAAAGAAGGGAGTCTGAAGACAGAGGTGCCAGTCTGGAAAGGGAGACCTAGAAAGGAGTCCCTGAGATTCTGGCAGAAGGCAAAGTTCTCTGGCAGAAACCTGATCTAGAAAACCCATGTTCTTAAGGAAGCTTCTTGAGGCCTTCTGTTTGACAAAGACAAGGGATGTGGGATTTGGGGGATGGAGAGCGGGTAGGGGTGACTGTCGGTGGGCTTGACTTCACCAGTCAGTGGGGCTGGAGATAATGATTGCCAACGGCCAAGGATGAGAGAATGAAGATGACTGGGGGCTCACGAAGTGCCAGGCGTACTCAAAGCCAGTTACATGAATTAATTCTCTTAATCCCCCAAACATCTGGAGGTGCTCACCAAGTTTTATCGTGTTCATTTTACAAATAAGCAAACAGGCACAGAGACTTAAACTTGCCCAAGACCACAAAGTTTGTAAGTGGAGGACAGGGATATGAACTCAGGCAGTCTGGAACTAGAGCCCCTGCTTTTAACTCTATTAACGTCCAACTTCCCTGCTGAGTCACTGGACTCCCTTTCCTTGCACCAGCTCTGGTGGCCTCATCTGGATAACTGAATTCCTACTTCAGTTTCCTTGTCCAGGACCCGAGATGCTCACCAGGGCTCAGCCAGGGTCCTGCTGGGCTGCTGGTCATCGCTGGGCCAACTGTGTTCTCTGAGCTTACCAGAGAACAGTGGAATTGGACCCCTAGACTTAGGTCTCTGACTCCTGCTGGTTCAGCATAGCTATTGCTTGGAAGGTGCTACAGCTATCCCAGAAAGACTGGGCCTCCTCTATACATGGATGCCGGCTAAGCTGAACCTGAGTTCTCTGCACCTCTCTGCAAACCTGAGGATCACCCCGGGAGTAGGGTCAGTGCTGGCATCCTCTCATGCGCCATCTTGAGGTATGATACTGACCGTGAGCCACATTGTTGATGCAATCGATGTATTCTGCCCCCTGCTCATCGTACATGTACTGCCCTTGGCCCCGCACAATCTTAATAGGATCCTCAGGAAAAAAGAGCCTGCAGGAATTGCTGTGGGGACAGACAACGGATGGATGGCCATGTCTGCAGACTGAAAGGGAGAAATCCATCCCTCACAGGCCTCCCCCCACCCCTTCCCAGTTTCTGGAAAGGACAAAAGCTTGAAGGGCAAGGTGTTGTATCGCTGCCTCCAGTCCCCCCACTCCATAGGTGGCTGGAAATGAGAGAAAGGATGGGGTAAGAAGTTGCTAAAACTTAAATTGTTTAAGTCATTTGAAGCCTATGTGGCTTCATTCATTTCCACAGGCGCCCACTGAGCCCCTTGGTCCTGGGGAAAGGTGGCAGCCCCAGGCCCACGCGGGCTCCCTCGGGCAGTGCATCCTCGCAGGGATGCGTGTGAGGGAGGGCACCCCCATTAGGTGGTTGGCTCTCGGCCCTAAACGGGTCCTCGCCAGCCAAGCCTGCTGCCCTGACAGGTCGAGGGCAGACTTTCTCTAAGGCCGCAGGGAGCCGACCCCCCACCCCCACCCTTCGTCTGGGCTTTCGGTCCCTTCCCGGGTCCCTCTGGGGCCGGGCCCGGGTCCTCCCAGGCGCCCGGCTGCCGGGGCGGGGGTGGATAAGACGCTGCAGGCACCGCGGGACGCGACCGCGAGCCGGTTGCGCGCCGCGGGGCCTCTGGGGCCAGAGGCGCGGGAGCCCGGAGAGGCCGGGCTGGGCGGGGGCGGGGGCGGGGGGTGGTGTCAGGGCCTGTGCGTGCCGCGCGCCCCTCCCCGCCGCGCCGTCTCGATACCTGAGCAGCCGCCGCCTCAGGGCCAGCGTCGCGGCCTTGCCGCGCAGGTCCGCGGCCATGGCGCCCGCCGCGGCGGCTCGGAGTCTCGGCGCGGAGGACGGGGGTGGGGCCCGGCTCCGCCCCGCCCCCGGCTCCGCCCCACCCCACCCTGGCTCCGCCCCGCCCCGGGCCCTGCTGGTCGCCAAGCGTGGCTCGCGGGTCCTGTTTGCCCTCGGCCCCGCCCCTCGGTGGTCCGTTTCGAGTCTGTTCTTTAATTAACTGGGCTAAGGAGTCTGGCGGGCTTCCCGCCCCTGCGACGTCTCAGCGTCGCGCGGGAGCCCGGCCTGTGCGCGCCTCGCCTAGTGCGGCCCGGGCCTGGTCTCGGGGCTCACCACGGCCTCGCCCTGCGGGCCGCTGCGGCTTCCCCGCCGCGGAAGGGCCCCCGGTGACCCCGCGGCTGCTCCCGCGTGCGGGCGGCGGGGGGGGGACTCTGAGTTTCGGCGGGCCGCGAGCTCAGGCCCTGAGTCGCCCTCCCCGGGCATGAAGTGGGACGCGCCGTGAGCGTTCGCTGGGAACGTGTGACAGGCGCCCGGCCTGTGCACAGCTGGGGCCTCAAGGCAGGCGAAGCAGGACCTGGGGCTCCCCAGCCCCTTGAAGGAGCCGCGGGAAGGACGGAAGGAGGGCACAGGGCCACTGCTGGCGCTGACCTCCAGGACCCCTGCGGGAATCCAGACCGGGTGAACACAAGCTGCAGCAACACTGAGAGAATCTTACAGTGCTTAGGAGGGAGGAGAGTTGGGAGGAGAGTTAGGCGGCCTCCTGGGCCTTATACGTGGCCAGGAGACGGAGGCTCAGAAAGGGGAAGGGCGTGTTCTTAGACACAAGTGTGCAGCAGAGGCTGGACTCCCAACTCCAGAGAGGGAGAAGAAAATGCCCCTAAGGAGCTGGGAAGCCGGGATAGCAGAGAGGTATCCCCTCCTAGGACTTTCTGCCTTGGTGCACCCTAGAACAAGGGTGTGAGGCTGCAGCCTGAGCTGGGTGGCCTGGGCAGGCTGGGGAAGGGGAGGCTCCTGCTGTCCCTCCTGTCACCTATTCATGAGTCACAGCCCTCTGCTTCACCCGCTCATTGCGGATTTCTTCATCTCTTCCCCCATACAACTGTAAAATGCTTAAAGTTTTTCTTTTTTTTTTTCTTTCCGTTTTCTGGTTGAGCTTGCCAGCTTGTGGGATCTTAGTTCCCTGACCAGGGCCCTGGCAGTGAAAGCACCGAGTCCTAACCACTGGACCTCCAGGGAATTACCACTTAAGGTATTTATTAAGGTATTCTTTATTGTGGTAACATATATATATCATAAAATTTACCATTTTAACATGAACTGTGAATTCATGAAAAAAATTCCTCCCCAAATTAACCAAGAGAGGTTGCTTGTGGCCTACACTTTTTCTCTGAGGGTCAAGCCCCCCTCCCTACATGTGAAACGTGTGTGGGAGATCGCTGGTTTTCTCAGTGGATCTGCTCCTCTTCTTTGGTAAAGAGACCCATTGGTGTCTGTACACCCTGCAGTTCCAGCTTTTGGTGTAATGTGTATGCTTGTGTGTGTATATGTTTATGTGTGGCAGAGGGAGTCTGAGAGTCCTGTGTGGGGCCCATCTTTCATCCTGTCTTGAGCCCAACACAAGCTTGTCATGTGGCCCAGGGCAGCTCAGAGAAGTCAGGTTGGCTCAAGGACTTTTCCTGCTTTGGGGTAGAGGGTGAGAAGGCCGCAGTCAGGCCCAGCTCATATCTCACCCACTCCTGGGATGTCCAGAGTCAGGAGGTTGGAGGTCAGACCAGGCTGGGCCATTTCCTGGGCCAAGAGTATCTACAGCAGGGGCAGGACGACACCAGGAAGCCTCTCCTTCTTCCTGCTCAGAAAAGCCCGATCTTTCCTTCCTCTGGCCCCATGCTAAGCACTCCTCTGTCCATTAGCTCATGCCCGACCTTCGAGGTGCCATCGGAGGCCAAGAGGGCAGAGGAAGAGAGGAAGTGGATAAGTCAAGATCTGAAGCCACGGCACATTGTTTCTCAGCGCAGGCATCATTGGCATTCTCAGCGAGATGGTTCATCATTGGGCAGGACCGTCCCATGAATTTCAGATGTTTGATGTCCCTGGATCTACTCACTAATGCCAGGAGTGTCTCCCAATCATTGTGGTGACCAAAAGCATCCCATGCGTTTCTAGTAGTACCTAGAGATTGGGAGGAAGGAGACCTGGGGAAGCCCACTCCTCTCTGGCCTCAGCTTCGTCTGCAGAAAGGGAACAGGCATCGTTGTGATTAGTTTAGATGCCACAGCACACAGTGGGGCTCCACAAACGTGCTTCCTTTGCTTCTGGAAGGGGTGGTTTGAGGCACAGCTGCCCTTCATATCAGGGGGACAGGAGGCCCTCGGTCCTTAAGGCTTGGCTCTGGGGCAGGGTGCTCCCCCGTGTCTCAGCACTCACTCTTCTGTGGTCTCTGGCCCCAACCTGAGGCTCTTGGAAGACTCTGAAGACCAAATTTTGAAGTTTTGCAGACCTGAGAATACACAGCATGAGGCCACAAGGGGGCAGCAATGGGCCATGAATGGCTTGGTCCTGCCCAGAGGAGCAGGAAAGGGACCCCCTTAGGGTATCTGAGGTTCTGCCTGACAGTCACCCAGCATCATGGTGCTACCCACAGACCCCATGCCCTGCAAAACAACTTAAGAAAGATAAATCGGAGGATATTCAAGAGGCTGGGTTCCATCCCAAGCCTGCTCCCATGTCCCGGCTGTGCATCCCTAGGCAGGGGACTAACCCCTTGGAGGCTCGCTTGCCCCGTATGTAAGGCAGAAAGAGTGACACCCACCACACAGGCCCTTTACAGGGCTGGGGGGGGATCCAGTGAATTACGTGGAGCGAATGGCTAATTGCAGAGTGCAGTAGGTCTGTGCGGTGATGCTGGAACTCCAAAGGGCACCTGGATGTCCAGTGGTCTCCATCAGTTACCATAGCCCCTCTGTGTTTCTCTTCCTTTTCATGCTACTGAGTCCCCTGGTGACCCACAGAACTGGTCGAGCAGCATGGCCTGCCGTTTATCACCAGCAACTGAGGGAAACAGAGGTGGAGACTTGACCTATACCTTCTCCCTAGCCAGTGTGTGACTGGCCTGTTTTGTTCATGAGGAGGCTGCATAGTGGGGTCTGGGGGGACTGCCCATACTGTGGCCTTCTTAGGCCTCGGTTCTTGGAGGGAGGAGGCTGAGACAGCATCACTGCAGGGCCCTTCTTGTCTACACCCCGATGTGCTTGGTTTTGCCTCCTGAGAACTGGGCACACTTGCGGGCCTCTCTCTCAGGATGGTTCTGAGGACCAGCTGGGATGTGGGATGCAGAAATGCTCTGCAAGACTCTGGCCCTTGATTCGTCTTGGAGTCAGGAGGAGAGAGTTCCCTCCTGACTCCGGCCACTTCTGAGTGCTTGACCTGTCCCAGGCTCTTCGTGTATTGTACAGCTGGTTCTCACTAAGTCCCGGGCTGGGTGTGAGCATCGCTGTCCCATTGTACAGATGAGGCGGCAGGCTGAATTTTCTATGATGGCTGCAACAAGATCTCCTATCCCACATTTTCTCCTTAAAATATGATGTTAACAATTTTCCCTTGAATTAGGGTGAACCTCTGATTCTGGCAAGAAGTAATACCATATGACTTCTGAGGCTTGGCTATAAAATAAAAGGTGACACAGCTTCCACCTGGTCCACCTGGGACATTCACCCTGGGAATCCAGCAGCCTCGCTGTGAGGAGGCCTAGACCACATAGAGAAGTGTTCTGGCCATCTGTGGTCCCAACTGTCAGGTGTGGGAAAGCTTGAGTGACACCCGCCCAGCTGAGCCCAGCACCCCAGAACTGTAAGACAGAAATAGAGAGGATCATTGATTTGTTTGTTTGTTTGCCCATGCTGCATGGCTTACAGGATCTTAATTCCCTGACTGGGGATCGAACCTGGGCCCCAGCGGTGAAAGCACCGAGTCCTAACCACTGGACTGCCAGGAAATTCCCAAGGATCACTGTCTTAAGGCAATAAATTTCGGGGTGATTTGTTATGCAGCAGTTATGGGGCATCAGATCAGAGGACACACGGGCTCAGTGACATGGGTGACTGGACAGAGGGCTCAGCTGGTACGTAGCAGGGCTAGACCTTGAGTCTGTGTCTTCCTAACTCCAAACCCCATCTTTGCCATGAGCCTGAACTACTTCCTCTCGTTTCTGGGGTAGCTGTGGCCCGGGGAGAGTTCCCTCATCCCTCCCCATCCAGCAATGGCCAGGCTGAAACCTCACCTAGGGATGGCGCTGGGCGCAGTCTGTGAGGACAGGCACACCCAGACACACATTTGTGCTTTATTACACACAACAATATCAATCTATACAGAGAGGGGAGGCAAGTAGTTGGGCTGCAGCTGGTGGCCGGGAACCCTTGTCAGAGGTAGGGGCACCTCTTCTCAGAGCAGCATTGGCTCAGGGCACAGGTCCCCTACTCTGGCGGGCCTGGTAGCAGCCCCGAGGCTCTCTTCATTTGCACAGCTCACTCGGAGGACTCATGGTTGGTAGGCTAACCACAGTTCCCCTGGATGCGAGACTTGGGGTCAGTGAGACCCAAACTCTGGGCCAGAGACCCTTTTCCTCAGGCTGGCAAAGTCCCATGACATCCCGTTGATGGGTGGTGTGGAGACAGACAGGAAACAGCAGACTTTCCAGCCCGGGAGCTCCACATTTGGGGATGACAGGGCTCCCTGCTGCTGGGTCCACGTGGTAGCGATCACAGTGCTCGGCCTGCACTCCTGGCCAGAGGACACCTGTGCTCACGGCAGGCAGGCTGGTTCCTGAGGCCTGTGGAACTTGGCAGGAGCTCAGCCGGCTTAGGGCGCTTCCCACAGCTCCTGTGTCCAGCCACAAGTGGTGGGCAGGCGTCCTATTCTGCCCTGGTGAACCCAGGGCCCAGGGGGTACAAAGGAGCAGGCAGCTGGCTGTGGCTGAGTGCAGAGGCTATAGAGGCCAGGAGCAGCCGTATTTGCCATTCATGCCCTAAGCCTTTTCGGATGGCGTGGACCCTGGGCTCTGGAGCTTCAGAGGGCAGCCTCTCACAGGGCAACAGGACAGCCGCAGTCTCTGCTAATCAGGTGATGGAAGTCCCCACCTGGTGTCTTTGTAGCCTCTCCTGAGCCAGGCACTTTCACTTTCGTCTCCTTCCCGGGAAAGCCAAAGCCTGAGGGTGCCCCTCAAGCACGCAGTGCCCCCAGTGGGCCTGTCCACTTTACTGCCAGCTTCACATGCTGATGGTTCCTGGGCTGAGCTGGGCACACTCTCAAATGGTAAAAGGCCACAGGTATGGTGGTGCATCCCGTGAAAAAAGATCAATATATTACTGCTTTGTTTTTACAAAAATTAAGAATGTCCACACGGAACTGTACAGGTTGTGAGCTGTGTGCTCAGGGTCACTGGAAAAGGAGGGAAAGGCTGAAGGTGAGGAGGGGACCCAGAGGCCCTGCCCCTGGTCTGGGCATCCCTGAACTGCCCATTTCCTCGGGAACAGGTGCGCCCCCAGTCCTCTCATCCCAGTCTCCTGGATTCCACCCCCTTGCAGGGAGCCGGTAGGGACCAAGTCCCAGGGGATGCTGATGGCTTTGCACTGGCTGGGCCAGGCAGTGAGTGAGCCCTGTATGGCCAAGAGGGTGGTCTGTGCAGAACCACCCAGGATCACAGCCCTGGGCCTTGGGCCACATGATGGGAGAGTCAAATCTAGGGTCATCCCAGGGAGACCTGGCTGTTCAGTCACTGTGTGGGGCGTGGCAAGCACCCAGCCCGGGGGCTCCCTGGGCCCCCTCTCCTCCCACCTTGCCCTAGAGACTCTTCCCTGCAAGGTACCTTATGCCAGCAGCCGGGCACAGGCAGCCCATCAGGGCCCTGGAAAGGAAGAAGGTTTCAGTGACAAGGGTGGGGGGCTGGCCAGCTCTCTGTGCTCCACACACTCCTGCCCCGGGTGCAGGGAGCTGCAGCCCAGGGAGCTGGCCCCTGAGGCCACCCAACCTCACTGGGGCAGCGCCCGAATGCCTGCCCTGTCCACCTGGGCAGCCAGGGCAGGGGACACGACAGCCCCCCCGTGCTTGTTCTGAGTGCACCCCCATGGGCTTTGCTGGGACGCGTGTGCTGTGGGCAGAACCAGAACACCGGGGTATCATGCTGGACATCTGCAGGCCAAGAGCAGGGCCTGGCCCTGGTCTTGCTGAGGGGCTGCATGGCTTTCTGTCTGGCAGCTGGGACAGTGGCTCTGGTGGCTCACACTAGGGGCCTGAGAGCTTTCAGGCGTGTGTCCAAGTATTTGAAGGACAGCCCAGGAAATGGGATTCCCTTTTGGCTTGTCCTGGTGCCTGTGTCTGGATCTGAGTGGCAGACAGGGTGGGCTGAGGTCGGGGGGGGGCCGAGGTCGGGGGGGCCGAGGTCAAGGCGGGCCAAGGTCAGGTGGACATGGGCCGGGATGGGGGCTTGGAGTGGGGGCTTTCTGGAGGCACCAGACACAGCAGGGGGGCAGGTTTCCCCAGGTGGCCCGGAGGTGGTGAGCTGGAGGTGGACAAATGCTGACTCGTCAGTCAGCCAGGCATCCCTGGTGGACACCACAGGGGACACACTTCACTCTGTTCCGAAGCACAGACAGACCTCAGACACGTGGGAGCATCCCCCCACCCCCCGCACTCCCATGCATCCACCGGGGGCAGAGGCTGGGACCCAAAGGGAAGTGGGGCAGAGGGGCAGAATGGAAAGGCGGGCAGAATGGAAAGGCAGGCAGGATGGAGGAAGGCAGGACACAGCAGCGGGCACAGCGCACAGCACGCGGCACACAGCACACAGCAGGCCAGGCTGCGTACCACCGGGCAGGGCTCACCGCCCCTCGCCGGGCCCCCGGGGCCCAGCGCCCCTCGTCTGCCTCCGCATTTAAGATTCTCCTGTTTCAAAGACAAAGGCTTAGTGACTTGGAGGGAAGTCTTGGCCCAGGGCCTGGGGCTGCGGGGCTGGGCCTCCCTGACCCCTGCTGTCCCCGGTCCTTTCAGTGTGTGCTTGCCTCTCGCGCCGCTCTTTCTCTTTCCCCGTTGCCTCCTCAAAGCCACCTGGAGGTAGGGACTAGCATGCCCACTGCATGGATGGGGAGACTGAGGAACAGAGGGCTCAGTGACCTGCTTTGAGGTCAGAGGACCAGGCTTCGGGGCCCTGGCCCTGCGCCCCCTTTGGAAGCGGTATGCAAAGTGGTCCCATGTCCCCGGCAGGGATGGCTAGATGTGAGCATCTGGCGAGTTTTAGTATGGAAACTTAGCTGTTTTGTTTTTCCTGTCTTTTCTGAGCTCCACTGGAAGAGTTTAACATGTAAACCCTCCCTGCCTTCTAGAAAAAGAGAGTTGAACTTTGGTTATTTCAGCTACTGGGTCTGGTGGGCCATGAGAGGCTGTTGTAAAAAGCAGGAAAGGAGAAAGACTGTGAAGGCAAGAGGCTTTGGTGCACATGGAGGGAATGCAAGGGGGGAGTGTGGGGCTCCCCAGACCAGCAAAAGCCTCCTCTGGGATGGGATAGACCCCCAGAGAGGTGAAGGTGGTCCCATCCCCCATTAGGTCCAAGGAAGCTGAGTAAAGAGGAACAGTGACCTGGCAAACAGACTCTGTCCCTGACCGGGCCCCCACCTCTATAGACGGGGTATGTCCCTGAGCTTCGCCCACAGAGGGGTCAGGACCAGGGCAAGAGGAGCCTCCGTGATGGCAGAGATAGCAGGGGTGGCCCCAGCAGTGTGGGCGCCCCAGGGTGGGACCCGTGGGGGCTCTGGGGCTTGTAGCTGTGCTCTGCGGACTGGGAAGACGTTTGCCCCACCCCAGCAGCAGGCGGCAAAGACCTGGGTTGGGGCCACGTACCACAGGACACGGCTGGTCCAGGCCTGGGGGTCCTGGCTCGCCCTTCTGGCCTTTCATCCCTTTCCGACCAGGGACACCGCGCTCCCCCTGTGCAAAAAGGGAGATGGGGTGTGCCGGTGGCTGCCAGGCCCAGGGCGCCTCCCGTGCCTCTCAGACAGATGGGCCTGGGGCCGGTAGCCACCCCTGCCCTGCTGCCCACATCCCAGCCTCTCCGCCCTTCCTCCTCCCGCCCACCCCGCCTTCTCTCTGCTCGCTTGCTGCCGCCCACGTTGTTTCTTTTTTGCGTACTCCCTCGTCCTCATCATAAGCCTCACTCCTTTCTTCCTGCCCCCACCTTCTCTCCACGCTCGCTCCGGTCGCCTTTCTCTCCTTGAGGTCCAGGGAAACCCTGACAAAAGGATTAAGAGTTAAACCTGACGATGAAGTTTGAGGTCTGCTCTGGTTGTCTGTTCGTCTCTGCTCCCCTCCCACCCACCTCTGCCCCTTCCCTCCCTGCATATGTGTGGTACAAGCTGGACCAACCCCAGCTCCTAGGTGACACAGATGCTGGGTGCAAGGATGATGTAGAGAAAAGCATGCTTTCAGGACACCAGCACTGCTTCCTCCGAAGCAGAGCACGGTTGCTGTTTGTGGATGGAAGCCCTCAGGCAGAACCGCTGTCAAAGGGCTTTCTCTTAGGTCAGGTCAGAGGCAGCAGGCACTAGCCCAGGCTTGGCTGGGGACAGAGACACAGGAAACCCATGGACGTTTATATCACCATCTTCAGCAGACCAAGAAATGGTGCCCTCTGTTCTCTGCCTGTGGCTTAAACTCATACAGTCGCCCACCCATCCATCCATTTGTCCATCTGTCCCTACCCAACCAACATTTCTAAGCATCCACTAGGAACTAGGCTTTGGGCTGAATGCTGAGGGCAGATGTGTTCCCTCTTGTATTCGTTATGTTGCTTAGAAAAATCTTATGATGTGTTGATATCCTCTTGCTGGCTAAGGAGAGGCTGCCTCTCCCAGGGGTAGCCAACTCTTACACAGAGCAAAGGGCCAGGCTGTCGGCATGCCTTTCAGAGACCAATCCCCCACCTACCCCCTCTATCTAACTCACACACCGAGTCAATATTTCCCCTGGCCCAAATTATCCCAGGGCCAGGAAGGAGGTGACTAGAGACCACCCCGATAACCCAGCGCCTGCCAGGATGATTCAAACTAGGCAATCCTAAACTGTTGATTTTGCCCTGCCTTGCTTTTCTCATAGAAACGCCAATAAAAGCCCTTGGCCTCGGCTTTTTCCTCACTCCTTCCTGTGTGCTAACCAAACCTGCTTTTGTCTCCATGTGGCCCCACGTGGGACATGCCGTTTCCTCGGCAAATGTAAGTAATAAGTTCTTTCAAAGGCATGTGGCCTCTCTGTCATCGCGAAGTCACACCCAGAAATTAAACCCCCACAGGTACCAATGTACACAGTCGGCAGTGAGGTGCAGAAGAGGATCAATGCTCAGTGACAGAGGTCTGAACCAGATGCCATGGGTCCCAGAGAGGGCGGCTCTTCTGTCTGGGTGTGAGGTCAGGTAAGGCTTCGGACCAAACTCCCCATTTCAGCTGGGCCTGGTGGAGTGGGTGCCAGGAGTAGTTTGCCAGGTAAAGCAGGTAGGCATGACTTTTTTTTTTTTTTTGAAGAGGGACTCCAGCCACCCCCCAGGAGGTGACATTTTTTGAGTTTTAAAAAAAATTTTATTTTTTGTTGGCTGTGTTGGGTCTTCTTTGCTGCATGTGGGCTTTCTCTAGTTGCGATGAGTGGGGGCTACTCTTCGTGGTGCGTGGGCTTCTCATTGTGGTGGCTTCTCTTGTTGTGGAGCGCAGGCTCTAGGTGCTGTAGTTGTGGCATGCAGGCTCAGTAGGTGTGGCTCGTGGGCTCCAGAGCACAGGCTCAGTAGTTGTGGCACACGGGCTTAGTTGCTCCATGGCATGTGGGATCTTCCTGGACCAGGGATCAAACCCGTGTCCCCTGCATTGGCAGGTGGACTCTTAACCACTGCACCACTAGGGGAGTCTGTAGGCATGGCTTTGAGATGCCACTCTGAGCTCCAGGCCTCCCAGAGGGCAGCATGTGGCCACAATGCTGGTGGCATGGAGTCCCTTTCGCTCCACTCCTACTACCTCCTTGGGTCCACAGTCTGAGCTGGATTCAGCAGTGTCTTCTCTGGACCCTCCTCATCGATGGCAAATGGCCCTCCCAGTCAGAAACTCAGGTTGGAGTTCTTCCCGCCTCCTTGTCTGCAGTTGCTCTCCAAGGTGACATTTTTTCCTTAAAGTCTAGGGTGGACACCAGAGTCCTTGCAGCCCTGCCTGCATCTGGTCTCCATTTCCCTTGCAATAGCTACCTGGTTTTCCTGGGAACCACCCTCCCTTCTCACAATCCACCAATTCTACCACCAGCTCCAGAATGGAGCATGTAGGCAGGCTGGCCAGTCAAGGCACTGCGAGTGACATTTCAGCATTGACCCAGCTGGGGCCAATGAGAGTTGAGGAGACTTTTTCTCAAATAGTAGAGAGTGAGGCAAATGCCTTTCTCCAGGATTTGGACCTAGGGGGAGGCAGGTCTGGAGCTATTGGCTGCATCTCATCACCATGTGGAAACTGGAACGATGACTACACAGAGGAAGCAGAGACAAGAGAGGGTGAGAGGCTGGGTTGTGTTGACACACTTGAAACCTGGATCTGTGCCATATATCTGGATTTTTCAGTTATGAGTCAGTTTAAATCAATTTAGATTGTGTTTTCTGTCTCTTGCAACCAAAAGATTCTTGATCCAATCAACACTGGGTTAAGACTTCTCCTTCTCTCCTTCCCACAATACTGCCCTAGCTGAAGCCTCATCATCTCTCACCAGGATATTGCAACAGGCTCCTCACTGCTCTTCCCACCTCCCTCTTCCAGTGGATCATCCATCCATTCTCCATCCTCCATCCATCCTCCACCCTCCTCCATCCATCGTCTGTTCATCTATCATCCATCATTCATTTACATCCATCACTCACTTACCCACCATCCATCCATCCTTCATCCACCCATCCTCCACCCAACCCATCCTGCATACTCTATCCATCATCCTCACAACCACCCCTCCAACCATCCATCCATCTGTCCGCCCATCAGTAAAGCACCTACTCTGGGCTGTGTTGGATTTAGCACTGGGGACCTGGGCAGAACCAGTCAGTTGTAGTCCCAGCCACGGGAAAGGGGGACACATCCAAGCTAACCAGGTCAAATTACTGTATGGGCACACGAGGCAAAAGTTACACGTGGGAGGGACCTGGTCCCAGTGAATGGTGAGATACTTACATCTAGTCCTGGCTCCCCAGGTCTGCCCTGAGAAGAGACAAAGAGAAGATGTGAAGGGGCTAAGAAGGAGGTGCTGGGAACACAGCTGCTGGGAAATTCAGCCCTGTGAATTGTCCACAGAACCTGAACTCTGGCCCTGAAGTGTAGGGGTTGAGCCCCCAGGACTGAGTGACACCTTAGTTGGGAGGCATTAAAGGAAGGTGGTTACCTTCTCTCCTTTGTTTCCTGGCAGCCCAATAAGGCCTGGTGGGCCAGCTGGCCCCTAGAGGGGAAAGGAATGGGTCAAGAGGCATGATAGTTATACAAATTAGAGCCCCTAAGGACAAACAAGGCTCATGACACTCACGGGCAGGCCGCTGGGTCCTCTCTCACCCGACGTGCCTTTCTCTCCCTTTGCTCCATCCAAGCCCTGGAAGCAAAGGGGAGACATCAGTTAAGGGGTCCAGAGAGATGGCAGGACAGGAAAGCTTGGGGCCTGAGCAGGAACTGAGGTGTGTGGGGCAGAGGGACAAGACTCCAAGCTTTGACTGGCCTGGCCCTGGCATCCTTCTTGTGCAAATAATCAGAATGTGGGTGTGCACATTTTACCTTTTCTCACACATGGGCTTTTTCAGTTATCATGGGAGGTGGTTATGATCACACCCATTTCACAGATGAGGAAACAGAAGCACAGAGAAGGGCAGGGACAGGCCCAGTAGCACAGCCAGGAAGTGGCAGGGCTGAGTAGCAGCTGGGTTTCTGAGTCCCAGTCTTGGATCCCATCCCTGACAGCAGCTGCTTCTTCTCAACATGATCCAGGGAGGTCTTGGGACAAAACAGAACCAGCAGCAGCAATCTGGTCAGGCCACAGGCTCAGCCCCACTCAGCTCTGGGATTCCTTGACTCTGAGGCCCCATTTGGCCTCTGAGCTGGGGAAGCAGAGATGTGCTCTCCCCCAGTGTAAACGAGGGAGATGCAGGGAGCCCAGCTGGCCTCCTTGGGACAGGGCACATGGTCAGGCCACACTCAAGGTTTTAATTTAAGAGCAGAGGACACGACGCTATGTAATATACACCAAACCCAAGATTTCATATTCCAGGCTGTGGGCAGCGACAGATGTGCACTTGGGGAGCGAAGAGGGGAGGGGGCAGGGAATGGAGATGCCAAGTGTGGGGTGAGGGGCAGCAGTGCTGAGGGCCTCGGCAGGGTTATTCTGCAGAGGATTGGGAATGGCCAGGCCCTGGGAAGATGCAGGGCTGCTCCAGGGCGGAGCCTGGGGCCCATGCTTTGTGTGTTTGTCATAAGGCTTTTTGGAGCTGTCCAGGCTGTGAGCCTGCAGCAAGTAGTGGGGTTCCCACCCATGCTTTAGAACTCACCTTGGGACCCTGGATTCCCTGAAGGCCCTGGAGGAGGAGGAGAGACCAGATCAGAAAGGCCGTCAGGCTGGGTCCAGGCCCCTGGGCCAGGCCCTGTTGCAGAGGCCACAAAGGCTTGCATGCCACTCACTGGCCCCTGTGGCCCTGACCTCTGTGGCCTCCCAAGCCTAGACCTGGGCTCTGCCCTCCTTGTCAGATGTGCCCCCTCCACCCTGGGGTATCCTGTCCTCCCCTGGTCCTGAGCCCACCACCCTCTTCATATCCCAGCTGCTATAAGCCAAACATTCTTACCATGGGGCCTGGGGGACCAGGGGGGCCTGGGGGCCCTGGTTCCGCTATGATCTGGGCCTAGGAAGGGTCAGAGGAGGATTAGTCACCCATCGCGCCCCCACCCCTCAGTCACCCACACTTGAGTTCTTTGGACATTGGAGGAGCACTTCCTGGGTGCTGGGCGCTGAGCTCTCTGCTGCCTCCAGGAGGCCACTGCCTGGTGGGAGGCCCAGTGCTGGCCTTTGGGTTCAAAGACATGCCTCAGACTCCCCCTCCCCCTCCCTCACTGCCCTGGACTTGGTCAGGCCAGGTGGCCCTTGTGTCCCAAGGCTCAGGGCCCTAGCTAGCCCTCAGCAGAGACCCTCAGTAGCTCCCTTACCAGGCTCTCCTGTAGGTCGTCAGATGCCGGCTCTCCCTTCTCCCCCTTGGGGCCATCGGCACCCTGCAGGACAGGATGGCCCTGAGCCCTTTCTGTCCATCACCAGAATCACCACCCACGGGGCTCAGCACCTCCCCTTCCTTCCCCCATAAAGCTACGGGGCAGCAGCAATAAGTTGGCCTTTGCAGCTTAAAATAGTTTTCCCTAAATCAGTGGGTATTCAGAGAGCACAGGAACAGTGGAATAAATTATTTCCTGTAGGGCAGGGGCAGCCAGGGGCTCTGGAAGCAAAGACTAGGGGTTCAGATCCTGGCACTAGCTCTCTAGCTGAGTGAGCCTCATGGGTGGACAATGGACGTGAAGTGGTGGCCGCTCTTGGCATCCGGCCATGCACAACAAGAGCAGTGTTAGAAATGATGGTGACTGTGGGATGTATGACGTGCTAGCCAACCATTCCCAGCCCTGTCTGCTCCCTTGTAGGAGTGGGAGATCATCACCCCCATTTTAGAGCTGAGGAAACCGAGGCCCAGGGAGGTTACGTCACTTGTGCAGGCTTCCAGGGTCAGTAAGAGATGGGTGGAGCAGGATGAAAACTGGGGCTGTCAGAGCTCCCAGTCCAACCACTCACCACTAGGCAGGCCTCCTTATTTCACCTTAAGGAGGCCTCTGGAGGTAAGTAGTAGGTCCTTCTACAGAGGAGGAAGTGGGTTCTCAGAGCTGGGGCAGCCCAGAGCTTCCCTTTAAAGGCCCGGTGGGCTGGGGCTGGGCTGAGACTAGGACCTCAGGGCCCCAGCCCCTGGCAGCCACTTTGGGGGGTGGGCACGCATTCACCTTGGGACCCCCACATGGGGCAAGTAGGGTGGGGTCCACCCAGCCACGTACCGGGAGGCCCGACAGGCCCATCTCTCCTGCTTCCCCTTTGGGTCCCATCGGCCCAGCTTCTCCTGAGTCTCCTTTCTGTCCTTTGGGACCCTGAAAACCACAGAACATGGTACAGTAGGCACTTTCCCTCCCCCCCAAGCTGGCAGGTCCCCAGAGCTTAGTCCAGGCCAGGCCAGACCCCTGCTTCCTGCTTGTGTGTCCTCTCCTCCAGACCAGGCGGTGAGTGAGCAGAGGGCCTGGTCAGACAGGGAAGGGGCAGCCCCTGGCCTGCCTCACTGCGTGCGGACAGGGTGGAGCCAGTGGGACTGGGCAGCTACCGAGGGGGAGCACGTGGGGCTTGGGGCGACCCTGTGCTCACATCTCAGGAGGCACTGGTGGGGATCCCCACGTGCAACCAACCATCCCTCAGTCACCCTTCCAGGCCCTGCATTCCCTCATTCAACTGACTGTGTATCATCCACTGCACGCCACACACTAGGGACCCCACACTAGACACACACACGAGGACGTGAAGCGATACTCACGGACGCTGTCGTGTCTATGAGGATCACACACACGTGTATCCTTACAATAATACTAGTAACAACAGTGATATTATTAGCTGACATTGGAAGACTCTTTCCTATTACACGCCAGGCACTGCTCTCGCGTGTGTTCCACGTACAGTTATGTAACCCTCATGGCAGCCCTGTTACACCATCTTCACCTGCGGGTGAGGAACTAAAGCTGCCAGAAAGCCAGTAGCTTGCCTGAGGTCTACGGGCAGAACCAGGACTTGTACACAGGCCCCAGAGCCCACTCTGTTCTGTGGCCTGTCTCCAGCTCTGCGCGCGTGTACACACACACACACACACACACACACACAGTCTGACACCAGGCACTGGCATCACCAAGGAAACGAAAGGCCTGGAGACCTTCTCTCCGTCGATTCCTGGAGCACCAGGCAGTCCGAGTTCGCCCTGGAAGGGAACAGACAGCAAGGGGCTTATGGTGTCCTGCAGGCCCTGGGTGGGATTTGTGGCCAGGCTGCCTCCCCTGACGCGCACACCAGCCCTGGGTTGGGTCCCTGCCGTTGGACCTTCAGGAAGATGCCCACTGGGTGCCCAGCACAGTGCCAGACACGGGCCAGCCCCTCCTCCATTTCTGGCCCCTCAGTCTCTACGGGCAGGTGCAGCCCGTGGCTATAGGAGGTTGGTAGGGTACAGATCTGGAAGCTGAGGCTCCAGGCCACACAGCCCCGGGATGGTGGCCAGGATCAGACCCTGCCCGATCTCAAAGTCTTGGGCTTCTCCTGAGCCAGGTTGGCAGGGGTAGGTGATGCAGGCCGCAGGGATGGCCGTGTGGGCCACAGGACTTTGTGATGGCAGAGGGATGCATTTATGGATTACATGTGTGAGTGAGGCATCCCAGGGAGAGGCCAGGGCCAGGAGGAAGGCACCCAGCGTGGTGAGGAGGGAGCGGGGCCACTTTCTCTGAGCCCCAGAAGCCAGGCCAGGGTGCTGGGAGAGAAGCAGAGGCAGAGAGGACAGGGGAGGCAGGCCCTGGAGACAGGGGTCGGGGGGACCATATAGCTATATCTGCACTGACCTTGGCTCCGGGGATCCCTGGTGGCCCTGGGGGCCCCTGTGGCCCAGGGGGACCCTGTGTGTGAAAGTCAAGGGGTCAGTGTTTGGGTGGGGCCTCCCCATCACTGCCCGCCCACCCCTCCATCTGGAGGCAGCAGTGACACCCTTACAGCCCCCTTCCCACCTAGTCAGATCAGGCCTTGTGTCCTGGGGGAGGCCAGGTAGACGGCACCAGGTATCAGGTGAGATATCACAGTGTCTACTGCCACGAAGGGCCCAGAACCCCTCTGCCCTCAGGATAGATTTCGTCACAACACACTCCTGCTCCAGATCCTGCCCTGCCTCCCCTTTGCTTCTAGAAGCAAGTGTAAAACCCCTGCTGGCCTTTAAGGCCAGCTAAAGCCCCCAGCAGTGGCCTAGCACTGCACCCTCTGCCTCTCCTGTGAACTCTGGTGCCGTCCACTGGTCCTGGGCATCCCTCAGGTTCCCTGGGAGGGGATGGCGTCTTCACTCCCAAGTTCCTGTCCCCACACAGGATTCCCACAGGCCCCCTGCCCACCAGCACTCCACACACTCATCCCTTCACTGAGGCCGCAGCCACCAAGTTCCAGGCCTCTCCCCTCTACCTCCTCTCACCAATCTGCCCCTCCTTTAAAACATTGAGGTATAGTTGATGAACATTATATAAGTTACAGGTGTACAATACAGTGATTCAACTTTTTAAAGGTTTTACTCTAGTTATAGTTATTATAAAACATTGGCTATATTCCCTGTGTTGTACAACATATCCTCATAGCTTACGTTATACATGGTAGTTTGCACGTCTTAATCTCTTACCCCTATGTCACCGCTCCCCACTTCCCTCTCCCCGCTGATAACTACTAGTTTGTTCTCTATATCTGTGAGCCTTATTTTTTGTTATGTTCACTAGTTTGTTGTATTTTTTTAGATTCCACATACGAGTGATATCATATAGCATGTCTTTGACTTATTTCACTTGGCATAATACCCTCCAAGCCCATCTATGTTGCTGCAAATGGCAAAATTTCATTCTTTTTTGTGGCTGAGTGTGTGTGTATGTGTGTACACATACCCCACATCTTCTTTATCCATTCACCTGTTGGTGAACACTAAGGTTGCTTTCATATCTTGCAATGTGCCCCTTCCTGTTGGTGCGTCCATTGAGATGTCCCTGGTCTTACAGCCTTCCTCCATTCCACCCACCTTCCTCCAGGTTCGGGCCCAGCACATGCCTCCCCGGTGGCCTCCCTGCCGCCAGCTGTCCCCACCTTCCACACCATTGCCCAACTGGCCTCCCTTCAGTTTGTGTTTCGACTTCACCCCTCTGTGCCTGCCCACTGCCCATCAAATCCAGCCATCCTCCCTGTCTGGCATCCAAAATCCACTTCCCGCCTCTCTATCCTCATAGGGCTTCTCCACGTGGCTCTTGGACACCCATGCACATGGACACCCTTGGGCCACGTCACACCACACCACGCCACGCAGGCCTGGGGTGGGCAGGCCAGCTTGTGCTTCCCTGAGGCCTGCAGGAGATAACTGACATTGAAGCTCAGGTGCGAGTAGGTGTGGACACCCAGTCTTGCCTCTGAGGACCACCTCTCCCCACCCCAGTGCCCCTCCCCAGTACCTATGAGTCCCTGGCACCCAACCCCTGTCTCCCCTGGGGATGGGTCCCCCATTTGCCCAGCACTGGGGCAGCACACACGTGCCGAGACTCCCAGCACGGGCCCTGCTCACTCTTCTCCCCCGGGGCTCATGAGAAGACCCAGCCCTCCCCAGCCTAGGTTCCCTCGGAAGGCCCCGGGAGGCCCTGCCTCCTGCTTCTGAGGGCCGAGCTTCCCTTTTTGCCATGGCCTCTGAGGAGCTCAGGGCTGCATGGGCTGCATTTCCAGCAGCTCTCTCAGCATCGCGTGGGCCTCCACACGGCACTGATTTCCGTATCAGGCACCTGGTGAATTTGGAGTCTTTGTGTTAAGTGGCCCCTGGTCCCTTGTGTAAAGAGGTGCAGAATTTAGACACAAAGTAAGTGGATATTCCCCCAGGAAATGAACAGCAAGCAGGTATCAGGGTCCACCAGGAACGCTACCTTAAGGGCATCCAAGATCCTGCCATCGTAGTCAATTACCACGGTGTCTCCTTGCTCGCCCTTGAGGCCTGGGGGACCCTGAGGCAGGAAGAAGAGGAAGAATTTCAGGGAAGAACATGGTGGTCGTGTCTATCTCACCCAGAGAACCTAGCAACCATGGCTGCACACAGGCCATGAGCTGTGGGCCAGCTCTCAGCTGAGCCCGAGGCAGCGCCAGCACGGCGTCTTCTTGCACCCTCTCAGGCACTGGCACCTTGTCTCCCTGACTCTCTGCTCCAGGGACCAGGCAGGGGGTGACGCGAGGGAAGGGGGAGGCCTGGGGCCAACTGAGGAACACACCTCCACGTGGTCTGGGGGTGGCTGTGATCCGCCTTCCCGTGGGAACTGAGCACTGAGGCCCGTCCCTGAGGTCTTGGGAGAATATGGGGAGCCTGATTTTGAAGTGAGGTTCTTCAGATTTTTTTAATAAGCTCCCCCCTTTCTAAAAATTATTTATTTATTTGGTCGTACCGGGTCTTCGTTGCGGCAGGCACGTGGGATCCAGTTCCCTCCCTAGGGAGTGAACCTGGTCCCCCTGCGTTGGGAGTGTGGAGTCTTAACCACTGTGCCCCCAGGGAAGTCCCTTCAGATTTTTAAATGTTGGAAAACAAACAAAAACACCCAAACCCTCCCAAACACTGTGCAGTGCAGACCTGCCCTTGTACCTTAGTTTCTTAACCTCAGGTAGAGGCTGCACACACCAGGCGCTGGTACTCCCATTCACTCCTGGCTCTGAACACATCCCACCCATGCACACGTCCACATGTGTGTGTCTGCACGGGCACGTGTCCACACAGGCACACATCCTCGCCCTTTCCCTCTGAGCCTTATCTCCTTAGTGGTCTCTTCTCTGCTAGGAGAGCAGCAGGGCTGTGGGCACTTTGATCAGGCGTGAGGCCAGCTGCACAGGACAGAGAGACCCAGGCCAGGGCCTCACTTGCCATCTGCCTCCAAGGTCATGGCCTTCATGGAACTGTAAGGTGCACACGGAATTCCCACACTCGATGCTCAATCCTATTCCCCTGCCGCCTGCACGACCAGGCTGTGAGCTTACACCTGTGTTTTTGAGGAGAAAGGCAGCCTCCGGGAGCGTAAGGGGATGTGACTGCTAGAAATCACAGGGCCAGGAACGGGCTGGGATGTCGTTCTAAAGGTGTGTTGATAGGGGCTCATCACAAAAGATCTGGGACCAGCTGTGGTGGCTGTGCTCCAGCCACAGGGGTGAACTGTGATTTGGGGCTGGGGAAATGCAAGACCCCCACACGGGCAGGGTAGTACTATATGTCACAAATCGAGGTCTATGTTTGACTATGCAAGAAAAGAGTGTAGGAGGGGAGACTCTTTTCTCTTTCCTGGGGAGGAGGAGAAGAGGGGAGAGGATGGGACTCTTATTTTCACATCCATAGTTGAACATTTTACCTAAAGCATGTATTATGAGATTCAAAGTAAAAAAAAAAATCACTAATGAATTATTATTATTAGAAAAAGGACTCCCAGTTCCTGGAGCTCCACTGCTCCTCTGGGGTGTCTGGGGCACAGGGGCTTCGGAAGGAATCCCATCGCGTGGCTACGGGGGAGACTGCTTACCCGAGGCCCTGCAGCTCCGTCGGCACCTGGCTGGCCGGGTTCCCCCTGTGGAGACGCAAGGTTGCAGCCAGGTGTGCACAGCTGAAGTCAGAGTTCCCCCGCTCCCGCCAGTCCCGTCTTCCCCAGAGGACACAGGGCCAAATGGACGTGACTGGCATCCCAGGAACGGGGCTCCCTGAGGGAGGGCCTGCGAGACCTTCCTCTGACCCCTCACTGTGTGGAGATGGGCCAATGAGGCCCAGAAGCCCAAGGCTGCACAGTGGAGGCCTCGTCCCTCACCCAGACCCACTGCCAGCTGCCCTCAGGCCAGGCTCTGATTGCCAATCGAACAAGACCCTTGGCCTCCCAACTTAGAAGGGCAAACCGCAGGTGAAAACAGTCTCCCCGTCAGGGGCCTTTGGGAAGCAGAGCAGCACACTGTGATGTCACTTGGGCTGGGGCTCTGTCCATGCCACTCCCTCCTGAGGCCTTGTGCTCCCTGGCTTGCCCTGCAGCAGAGGCGTGTGCTGTGAGAGCACGGGGGCGGGGGGCAGGCTGGGGGCTGCCTGGGTCTGCAGGCTTCCAGACTAGTTCCTGAGAACATGCCTGAGCCCCCCTGGGGGGTGGGGGGGCGTGGGCTCAGTCCAGCCCAGGGCTCAGGACCAAGGCCCCCTTGCAGTTTGATCTTGGTGCGTAGTTGCAGCAGCGCAGGGGCTCAGCCCGTGTGGAGGCAGGCTGGCCAGGATTTGGTGGGGGAGCAAGGAAGACACCCAGTTCCTGGCTTGGGGGTAGGGCAGAGTGGGGCCACCTAAGATGGGAACCAGGGAAGACTTGAGGGTATGAGGGGAGGCAAATGAGCTGGGTGATTTGCCAGGCCCACGGGTGAGTAGGGCCTTGGCCTTCCTGCTTGCATCTCTCTGGCCTGCCCTGGTCATCAGCCCAGGTACCCATAATGTGAAAGGGCTGGGTGGTGACTTCACCAGGCAGATGGGGACTGGGGAGGTGGGAGACAGGGGGACCACTGAGGAGGGACATGTACCTACCTTGAGCCCGGGGGGTCCAGGGAGCCCTGGCTGGCCTGGCGTCCCGTCATCCCCCTGAGGAGAGGACAGTGGAGGCTGTAGCCCTCAGGCCGGCACACAGTTGGCGCCTCCCCCTCTGCACTCCCCAGCACACCAGTCCACTCCTGGCCGTGGCACTGGTCACACTGGGTTGGGGCAGCACCCCCTCCCCTCTTTGTCCCACTAGGGCAGGGGTGGGGTCAGATCCACCTCTGTCCCCTGTCCCCACGAGCCCAGAACACACCTCACTAGGTGTGTGCAGAGGGAATGGATGGGTGGGTGAAGGAGAGGGAATGCATTCCCTCCATCAACAATCTCTGCAGTCCCTCTGCAGGCCAGGCAGACGAGGTCCCTGCAGACGAGGTCTCCTTGGTCAAGGAAATGTCCAGATAAATAGCCCAAAGCCAGGAAGCAGACATGCCAGGAAGAGGATATAAGAGAATGGCGGGATAAAGAGAGACTCAGGGAGAGCGTGTGCTTGGGTAGCTGGGGACAGCCCCCCGGAGGAGGGGACAGCTTTGCTGAGATCAGTAGGAGGAGGAGCTGGCCCGGCCACGGGAAGTAATGACGGAAGATCAGTCTGGGTCAGGGGTTCCCAAACTTGAGCGTATGTCAGCACCACCCAGGGGGCCGCTTGAACAGAGCATGCCCACCCCCAGGGTCTCTGCCTCGGTGCCTCTGGGGTGGGCCCTGAGCACGCATGTCTAGTGATGCTGATACTGTTGGTCCAGGGATCACACTTGGAGAACCAATTGGATGTGTGTGAGTAATTGGATGTGTTTGGTGTATTTCTCTAAGAGTGAGTGAATGAGTGAGATCTTGGCTTCAGCGACAGAGGTCAGAGCAGCCTCCCACAGTGAGGACTTGGGTTTGGTCCCGTCGTGCCCAGCCCCTGCCCTTCTCTCTAGCCACTTCCACATCCACCAAGAAGGCCCTCCATGGCCACTCCCACTTTCTTTCCAAGAACCCTGGGCTTACCCTGCGGGGGAGACAGTGGGGATGCAAGAGAGAGGTCAGAGACACTGGACACCAGGGGCCTGTTCCTCTGGTAGAAGTAGTGACTCCCACCCAGTGCAGCCCAGAGACCCTGCGCCCCTCAAAGAGATGCACGTGGGTGGTGGGGCTGACAGTTTTGGACTCCACTCTGACCCCGACCTGGTCCCTCCCAAGCTGAGTGACCCTGTGTGAGTCACTGCTCCTGAAAGCTGGGCTGTGATGCCTCCAGCCTCAGCCGGTGGTTGCAAGATTAGAAGGAATGCGTTGAAGGCCCTTGGCCCCCAGCAGGCACTCACTAAAGGGGGCTCCTCTCCCATCTTTCCCTCCTGCTCAGTGCAGGGGCTCTGGCTCCTTCAGGAAGGACAATAGCCTGCCTTCCCACCTGGCAGGTGGTGCTCAAGGAAGGAAGGAAAGAGAGCTGACAAGCTAACAGATTTTATTATTTGATCCTGACAACCTGTGTGAAGGTAAGGCAGGAAAAGTTTATCATGACTCCATTTGACAGATGAGTACACGGAGGTCCAGAGGGAGGAAGTGAGTTGCCCAAGGTTACAGAACTCAGTCTTCTAACCACTTGGCTTCAGTGGGGTGGGGAGGGGAATGTGGTGGGGTGAGGCGGCCCCCACCCCCAGGCCTGAGCCAGGAGTGAGATGCACTTACCTTGGGCCCTGGGGGTCCACTTGGGCCCTGAAATAAGAGAAGAAGGGTTGTGAAACGTGATCCCAGAGGCTGCTCCTGGGCCGTCTTCCTTAGCATCCTTGTTTTATAAAGGGTGACACCAAGTCCCAGAGAGCAGGCAGGGCTGTCTCTGGCATCTGGCTGTGCTACCCACTTGTGTCTCAGACAGAAACCTGTATTAGATCTCAAGCAGTGACAAGCGGACTGCAGGCTCCCTCCCAGGGGTGTGGAGCTGTGGGAATTCTGCTGCGGGTGGGGTCCTGGCCCAGCTGCTGTCCGCTGGTGGTGGAGGCAAGAGCACAGGAGTCGCACACACGCAGCCGCATGCCCAGCCTCGGTGGGGTGTATGGAAAAGGGGGTTCTGGGCCTGGAACCCGGTCCTGGCAGCCCAGGTCTCTGAAATGCCTTGAATACTCACCGTCTCGCCATCTTGTCCAGCTTCTCCTCTGGGACCCTGAGGAAGCAGAAGAGGAGAGCAGTGAGTGGAGGCTGGGCTCATGGCTGACTGAGCCCACATCTCCACCAGACCCTGGGCTGGGGCCACAAGTACCTTCTCTCATGTACGTACATTTTGTCCTCACCAAGCCTCTGAAGAGTGGGCATCCCTGTCCCCACTTCACAGATAAGAAAGTTGAGGCTCAGGGGGTTACGTGCCCAACTTGACAAGGAATTGGTGAGCCAACTGAGTAGCTACCCTGACAGGGGCCCTGGCAGCAGCCTGGTGGAGGTGCCACTTCTGCATTAGAAGGAAAGCACGGGTTGGAGCCCCTGGGTGAAGGAAAGGGGCAGTGCAGTGAGGTCTGGCCTTCAGTGTTCAGGTTAGGACTATGGGAGGACAACTGAGGCTTAGTTAATCCTGGGGAGAGAGAGATGGGGAAAGAAAAAGGAGAGCGAGAAAGAGAGAGAGAGAGAGAGAGAGAGACCGAGGGGCAGGGGAGAGAGAGAGAGGTTGGCAGAGATCTGCAGAGACAGCAGCCACACATGGACCTCAGGGTCAGGACTGGGACAGGGATTATGACCAAGGTCAGGGTTAGCGTCTATGAACCTATGTGGGGTTGGAGTGTGGGGGTAAGAGTTGGGTCAGAGTCCACAGGGGTGAGAGTTAGGGTCCGGATAACAGTCTGAGTTGCAGCTGTGAATCTGGATTTGGGAATGAGTGTGGGGTCAAGGTCTGAACTGGGGTTAAGGATCTGGTTAGTGGTAGATTTAAGGTGTGATTGGCGTAAGAGTCTGGGCTGGGGCTGGGTCTGTACGAGGGGTAAGGCTGGGGTGGGGGTTGGTTCTGGGATCAGGGTTTGGAGTTTTGGTAGGTGGAGGACCATGTCCTGGGTGGTCCAGCTCCGGGGCCTCTCTTACCGCTGGGCCTGCTGCTCCCTTGGGGCCATCTTTCCCAGTGTCGCCAGGGGGGCCCCGGGCCCCAGGAGGTCCCGGGGGCCCTGGAGGCCCAGCAGCTCCATCTTGCCCTTGATCCCCCTGAAAGAGAGGTGCGCAGCATGACTCTGAGGCTGCAGGCACGAGGTTCTGGCTTCCAGAGAGGCCTCCTAGATGGGCGGCCAGATGGCGTCAGCTTCCCCGCCCTTGGCAGGCTCAGGGGGAAGGGCTTTGTATTGGGCCTCTTGCCACTTCCTGGTGGCCACACGAAGGGACAGATCCCTATAGCTCTGCAAGAGAGGCCGACAGGCTCTTGTCTGCTCCACAGTGTGTTCCATCTCTCCTGCTCTCAGTGCCGGAAGGCCGGCTACGGTGTGTAGGCGAGAGATGAGACACACTAGGTGTGGGACAAAGCAGAAGTGCCCAGCCAGCCCCCTTCCTCCTGCAACAGGAACGGCACGCCTCCTGAAAGACTTTCCTAGTTGGTCAGCTCCTGCTTTATGAAGTGACAGAGGCACACTCTTGGACATTTGTCCCAGAGAAATAGAAACATGCTCACACAAAAGCCCATACATGGATGTTCCCAGCAGCTTTATTCATAACAGCTCCAAACGGGAAACAATCCCAATGTCCTTCAGCTGGTGGATGGGTAAGCACCTGGGGTACATTCATGTCATGGAATGTTGCTCAGCAAGAAATAAAAAGGAACAAAGGTACTGACACATGCAGCGACTTGGGGGCATCTCAAAAGATTGATGCAGAGTGAAAAAGCCAATCTCAAAAGATGGCTGCTAGATAACCACATCTACGCTCGATTCTCGGAATGCAGATTTATGGAGAGGAAGCACAAATTAGTGGTTGCCAGGGGTTAGGGATGGGGGCAGGGAGTGAGGTAACGTCAGGTATAAAAGGATAGCAGGAGGGATCTTTGTGCGGTAGTTGCACGAATCTCAAGGGTGATAAAATTGCATGGAAATAAGTAGATGCACAAATGAGTAACATGGGTGAAATTGGAATCATGTTGATGGATTATATCAACATCAGTTTCCTGGTTGTGAGATTGTACTACAGCGATGCAAGATGTCACCCCTGGGGGAAACTGGATGATGGGAACACGGGGTATTATTTAATACAACCGCATTGTGAGTCTATAATTATCTTAAAGAAAAGAAAAAAAGCGACAAAGGGCCACACCATCTCTCTCATGCAGCACCAAATCCCTGACTCTCGGTCATGTTAGTAACGGGTCAGACCTCAGGCAGCCAGAGCCCTCACCTTGTGGCCCCACCTGCAAGGAGGAGAGACCACAGTGCCACTGGCACTTCCTGCTGCCTCAGCGGTGTCCGCCCAGCACTGGCTCAGGGGACAGTAACAGGGCACGCCTGGCTCGCAGTGCCAGCAGTTCCCAACCCTCCTGTCACCAAGAAAGGAAGAAGCCTCCTGCTGCCTGGCACTGAGGAGTGAGGTCTTCCTGGAGATTATCTCACCCAACCCTGCAACCACTGGCCAGGGCACTGCTATGGCCCCATTTTACAGATGCAGTAGCCAGGGGTCAGAGAGTGTAATCATTTACCCAGGGTTGCAGAGCTAGGAAAGGCCTCTGGCCACTGAGGCAAGAGTCTCTTCTGGATAGTGGTTTTCATCTGTGGACCCCACGATTTGAGAAGGCTTGCCTCTCTAGACCAGGGCACCTAAGACATAACTTCCTTGTTTTCCCAATTAAAAAATTAGCTGAAGCTCTCAGTGTCCACCACGCAGATCTTCTGATCAATCTGACGCAGCCAGGGTCCTGACCAAGAGGATAGAACTCCAGTCAAAAGACAACTGAGTTTGGTGAGGTCACCCAAGCAGAGTGGCGATGGTGGTGGTTATTCCTGTCTCATGTTACACTCTGTCACAAATCAGTCGAAGATACCCTGTCCCTTTCTGCTCCTTTAATAGCTCAACGGCTCAGGGTGGGAACCACTGGCCTGGACTCTCCTTATCAAGGCAGAAAATGGGTGTAGACACTTGAGCAGGTCCTAGAGGAGGTTTAGGGTCTTCTCCTGAGTTACTCGGAACAAGGTGGTCAGCCTCCTCTTCCTCATCCCGCCGGGATCGGATGGCTGAGGTCTCCCCCCGGGAACGCGGGGTGAGTCGAGGGGAGCGCGCACACCAGCAGCCCATACTCGGCCAGTCTACCTTGAGGACGCGGCGACTGTACACGTGGTGGTCTCTACTTATAAAGCCTGGATTGAGCCTTGGGAAAACCATCTAGTCGGCAAACAGGTGTGTGATGAGAAAGGCAGGAGGGTAATTTAGAAACCACCAGGCTATTTCTGGAGGCAAAACCACTTAACCCAGCCTGGAGGGAGGAAGCCTGGTCATTGAAAGTGGCGGACCACGTTCTCCAAAGATGGCTGCTCTGCCTGCCCCCATCCCACGAGCTCCTCTGCAACGGGGCCTTGCACTCCCCCAAGAGCTGGAGTCCATTTCTCCACTCTCTTGACTCAAGTGGGCCCTGTGACTGCTGTGACCGATAGAATGCAGTGGGTGTGAGGCTGTGTCCACTCTGGAGGTAGCTCTTAAATGGCCTCCTGCCTTTTAGAATGCTGCTCTTGGGACGTCCCTTTAGAAACGCCCCCACTGGGCTGGGAGAAGCCTGAGCGGCACAGAGATCCACGGGTGGGCATCGCCCACTAAGCTCCCCACCAATAGCCACGTCAATTGCCAAGACCCTCTCTGTGGGGCCCACCCATTGGGAGTCTCCATGCTGCTTCAGCCTCTGTTGAGGAGATCCCTGGTTTGGCACGAGGCACATCTGGGTCCCTGGGCCCAGAGGGCATGGAGGGCTAGAGGTGGGCTGGGCAGAGACTCTGATCTCCTGTGCCCACTAGGAGTGCTGGGTGCCCACTTTCCTGATTGCCATGAATCTTCACCTCGGTGGCTCGAGGTAAAGGATGTCACCCCCATTCACAGTTGGAGGAACTGAATCTCAGAGGGGGAGGTGACTCCCTCCAGGTCACTCGGCTGGTAAGTGGCAGAGCTCAACTCTGGGCTCAGGGCTGCTGGCTCCACCCACAACCTTCCCTCTTCCTGGGTGCCAGCTGCCCTCAGGAAGGTCAGTCTCCAGTCCGGGCCCAGTGCCAACCCCACTGCCCATCGATGGTGATAAGGGTGATGGGGATGTCTGCCAGAGAGTCCCTGTCTGTGCAGGGGATGGCAGCCTCGGCCAAGCTGAGGTGCCTGGGGCTTCCACCCAATGGCTGTTTAAGTACAAACAGGCAGTGAGATAGACCATGGGTGGGGAGAGGGGCTGCTTGCTCATTTCCTTATGATACGCATTGGGACCCAGGAGAAATGCTAGATATGCCTTATTATGATATAAAACAAACCATGTGGGATCAGGGGAGGGTCTTCCTCAGTGCTTACCCGGGGGCCAAAATCTCCTGGCGCACCCTAGGAACAAAAAACAGGATGATACATCACCAATACTTTTATTGCTTCTTCACATGTGTGGAGCGTTTACTCTGCTCAGTGCTTCACACATACAGTCTCACTTCATTCTAACAAAAATAGGCTCTATGTTATCTCTATTTCCAATGAGGAGACTGAGGCACAGAGATGCTGAGTAACTTGCCCAAGGTCACACAGCTAGTAGCTCCAGCGCTTGGAACCAGGTGATGTTATCTATTACCAGCCCCAGACTCAGCAGAGTGGAACCCCCAAACCTCAGAATAATGAAGGATGATAACTGATTCACTGTCTCAAGTCACCAAGTTTTGGGGCAGTATGCTATGTAACAGTAGATGCCAAGACATCAACTTCGCTCTGGTTTCCAAGCCCCTGCCTTAAACATTTCTATGACTTGGTGGCATCAGCCAGAATTGGCAGGAATGCAATCACTGAACCTGCCAACTGCATGAGTGTCCTATCTTCTACAAAGAACACTCAGACCGTTATCTTGCATAGTCTTCCCCATGAGAGGCTGGTTTCAATTTACAGATGGAGGAACTGAGGCCCACAGAACTGGGCAACTTGCCAAAGGACACACAGCTGGTGCTGGAGCCGGAATACAAGGCTGAGGCTCTGAACACCAGATCCTGTGCCTTGCTCAGCCCTGATGGTGGACCGGAATCCTGGCTGCCTGACCTACGTGGGCCACATCGCAGTGGGGGTCCTGGGTGGCACAGTACAGCCCTGCCCTGCCTTGCCTGAGAAGTACCTGTCGGTTTTACTGCATCCAGGTCTGTTCTGGCCCCTCCCTCCCCTGACTCCATGGTGGGACACACAGGTCTCCCCTCTCTCGGCTCCCCTCCATGTCACTCGGGGTTCCCAGCCCTCCAGGAGTCTGACTGTGACAGACAGGTCCAGGGAAGACCTTCTCACAAAGGGCTGCAAATATCCCAAGGCTAGCTCTCTGCCACTTGTTTTCCTGGGGGGTGTCCTCCCCACAAAGAATGCCATCAACTGTCAGTGTTCAATTCCCCCGGCTCTGCTGGCACATTCCCCCTTTTCAGGATTGATTATTTTGGAAACTCATCATTCTGGGTAGACTGTGCTTTGAGTTTTGTTACACTCTGGTGCCAGGAGAACTCAGATTGAACCCTCCAGGTACTTTAAATTGTCAAATGTAAGCCTTGTAACCATTTTAGGAGGTAGGCACCACTGGCCCCACTTCACAGGTGAGGACACTGAGGCTCAGAAGGGGATGGGATTTGCCCAGGGTCACACTCTGGAACTGGGGTTTGAAGGCAGGTTTCTGGCCTCCTTCATCAGCCTACCACATCTGGACAGCCTCCAGCATCACTTACCTTTTCCCCTTTGGGGCCTGGAAGTCCCTGGAAAAGGAAGATAGAGAAAAAACGGGAGTGAGTGAGGAGGACCAGGCTGGCTCCTTTCTAGCTTCCCTGAGGCTTTGAGGGCAGAGGGGCCTGTGAGGCTGAGCAGAGCTGTGGGCAGCTGAGTGAAGAAACATACGAGCCCAGCAGCCTCTATGAGGGCTGCCCACTCTGGCCCCAAGGAAGCTCTGCACCCCAGTGCTCACCATGAGGAAGACCGGGGGCTGGGGCAATCACTGACATCCTCTCTGGGCAGGGCCACATGTGCTAGTCACTCCCCCCAGAGAACAGAGCCCTCCCTGCTCAGCATCCGCTGTGCCCAGGTACCAGTGAGGAGGTCACTGCCTTCAGATCTGTGGGTGTGTGAAGGTGGAGGTAGCTCCCTGCAGGCCACGGTGGTGGCCATCACTCTCTGGCTGCAGGGAAATGTGTCTCTTTCACGTTACCAGGACTTCTAGGGAAGGGGGTCAGGCCACATGCAAGGCACTGACTGTGGGGCTCAGAGACCCTGGGGTGGGGGCCAGGCTGTGGTGGGCCAGCTTGGGGTTCACACTCTTGGTCAGGGACCTCAGTCACTGGCCTCCATCCCAAACTATCCATGTTCCCTTCAGCTAGTAATGGATTTGCTCATTCACTCATTCAACAACTCGTCCATCTAGGTAGTGGGTTCTTTCCTCTGATCCTTTAATAATGAACCCATCATCAGTCAGCTCTTCAATCATTTGTTAATTCAGTCATTTTTTCACTCACTTGTCTGCTCAACCATCATGCACTTATTCCACTAAGTCATCTACTTTTCTACTCAGTTGCATCCAACTGTTTGTACAATTATTGATTCACTACCTCATTTGACTGTCCTTCCATTCACCCATCCATCCATCCACTCATCCATCCATCTGTTCATCAGTCTATTCATACATCTGTCCTTCCTTCCTTCCATCCATATCCAATTATTAATTTAATTATGCTGTCTCCCTGTGCATCTTATTCATTCTGCTAAGGGTGCCCGTGGACCATATGCTCCTGGCCCAGATGTTGAGAAATCTTCAGCCTGATGTCCACCATCTAGGTCTTGAGATGAGGGGATGCTTTATGCCTGGGGCTTGCTGAGAGGGCCTTGTATGTTTTGAGGGCTGACTGGACACCAGGGACAGTGCTGTTCACAGGTCTTTGCAGCCCCGGGATCCCTGTGGGGAGAGTTAATATGCCTGTTTGACAAACAGAAGCCTCAGGCTCAGGAGGTGAAGAGACCTCCACAAGGTTGCACAGTCAGGAGGTGGTGGAGGTCTCTTCTGATGGTCAAATAGCTTCTCTCCGTGCTGAACCATGTTCTCAGTGGCCCTTCCCTCTGGTGTCCATGGTCACCCCAACCCCAGGGGCAGCCCCATCCCAGGATCACCTACAACTGCCCTGTTATCACTTACGGGCTTGCCATCCAGACCCAGTGGCCCCTGGAAAACGAGGGAGAGAGAGAGAGAGAGAAAGAGAGAGAGCACAGAGGTTACACACAGGAAAGGCATTTCTTCTGTGTTTTACGACACAGAGGCACTATTGAGTAATGAGACCAAAGCCTGCCCTGAGGCCACGGACTTGGGTACATTTCATGTGGACTCAGAGTGGGGCATCTCTGTGTTGTTTGTTGCCCAGAATCCCCTCCTCTGATAACGGAGCCCCTTTCTTCTCCAAAGCCATCCCCATCCACCCCACAGGCTTTGGGCATGTGACCACATCCCCTTGGCCAGGGAGAGTGGTTCAGGGATGGGTGTCATGCCTGGGACTTCGAAGGGTGGACCTTTAGAAGAAAGAGGATTCTTTTCTCCTGATGGGGGTAATCCTGGAGCTCCTGGGGGCACCGCATGGCTTGAGAAAGAGCCAACAGAGAGAAAGGCAGAGCCGAGAGAGAGAGAGAGAGAGAGAGAGAGAGAGAGAGAGAGAGAGAGAGAGGCAGGCAAAGGGCCTGAAGCTGAAACTACCTCTCCAGACCTCTGCTTGTCAGCAAATACATTGTTTTCCTTAAGCCAGTTTCAATTGAGTTTCTGTCACTTGTAGCATGTTAGGGACTGAATGTGTAGCCCCAAGTGCATATGTTGAAACCCAACCCCCAATATGATGGTATGTGGAGGTGGGGCTTTTGGGAGGTGATTAGGTCATGAGGGTGAAGCCTTCATGAATGAGATTAATGCCCTTATAACAGGGATGCCAGAGTGCTCCAGCTCTCTCTCCACCATGTGAGGACACAGCGAGAAGTTGCAAGTCTGCAACCCAGAAGAGGGCCCTCATCAGAACCCAGCTGTGCTGGCACCCTGATCTTAGACTTCCCAGCCTCCAGAACTGGAGAGAGAGACTTCTGTGGTTTATAAGCCACCCAGCCCATGGTACTTTCTTAGAGTAGCCTGAACTAAGACATGACAGGAAGAATCTTGAAAGCTCTTTCAGCTCCTGCGCTGCTATGGCCTTTGCAGACAAAAGTCAATTAACACAAGGGTGAATCTAGAGAGCTGGGGCCTCTCAGGGGTCCTGAGGGCTTTGTGGTGTCTGCAGACAGCCAGTGACCACTGCATAACAGCCGCCCCCGTCCACTGCCCTGACAAGCCTTGCTGAGCTCCGCCTCCCTGGGGAGGTGCCATGGATTGGGTCCACCTGGCCTCTGCCAAGCCCTGCCTGCTGGGTCCAGCAGTAAACAGCCAGTGTCCTCGGCTGGCTGGCCAGACTACCCTGGCAGACAGCCAGCTGCCGATTCCCCAGATGCTGAGAGCGGCCGCTCCTTGGTGCCCTCACTCAAGGGCCTCACTCCAGGCAGGAAACCAGAGCGATTCTGAAAACTGGTCTCCTAAGTGCTTCTGGCCACTTGCTTCACTCAGTCAATGGTCTGGATGTGAGGGCGATGGCCTGGGGGCAGCTGGGGTCCTAGGAGAGGGGGAGTGGACCCATTGCAAGGTCTTGGGGGCCTAGGCCCTGGGGGCTCCTGGTCAGCTGCAGTTTTGGTCCCTGCCATCTGCAGCTCATCAGGAGCTGCTCTAGCTGGCCCGTCTCCTTGGGCCAGCGCCTGGCTGTCCTGACCTGGACCCATGTGAAAGGCCTCTTCCCTTCAGCAGTCCACTAAGAGTAGGCCCTGCCCCTCATCTACCTGCCATGCTCAGGCCCTTTGAGGCCTTCTCAGGGTCATGTCCCTCTGTGCATCTCTACCTGGGACCCCACACCCTGGCCTGGCCCTCTCAGCTGCTGTAAGACAGAGGGCCCAGTCCCATCCTGGGTCTCTTCTGGGGGCTCCTGGTGGCCTCCACATTCTACCTGAATCACAACAGAAGCCCTGTGTAAGGCCGTTGTTATCATCCCCATCTTACAGAGGAGGAAACTGAGGCCCAGTGAGGGGAAGGCCTTTCCCCAGGCCATGCAGCCAGAAGAAGTAGGGGCTGGAGCCAAGATGGCAGGTATTTCAGTTCTGTGTCTGCACTGCACTCAGGCCCCAGCTGTGGTCTCGTTTGGCCTCTGGCCATTCTCTCCCCTCTTGTCTGCCCCTGCACGTCTCTGTTCAAACCTTCCCTGCTCTATCCCATTGCCCACTGGATCTGCCTGCCCACGGACCCCTAGTCACCTTGTCCAGTGTCGTTGCCGCTGCAGACTCTGTGCCCAGGCCGTGCTGTGCCTGTCCATCCTGCTGATCGGAGCTCAAACACACTGCAAACGTTGCCCTTTTCTATTCTCCATGGATTGAAAAAGCCATAATGCAGATGGAAATTAAAAAGAGACTAAGGTGCAGCTTAGAACTAAGTAACACTCTTTCCTTTTCAAGAAATAACAAGTGTTGGCGAGGCTGTGGGAAAAAAGAAGCCCTGTGTGCTATTGATGGGAATGTAAATTGTGCAGCCACCATGGAAAACAGTATGGAGGTTTCTCAGATAATAAAAAATACAACCACCTTATGATTCAGCAATTCCACTTCAGGGTATTTATCCAAAGAAAATGAAAACAATAATTCGAAAAGACATCTGTGCCCCCACTGCAGCATTACTTACAATAGCCAAGACATAGGAACAACCCAAGTGTCCAGTGATGGATGAACGGATAAAGGACATGTGGTAAACACACACACACACACACACACACACACACACACACACACACACACACACACACACACACACCGAGGAATACTATTCAGCCCTAAAAAAGAAAGAAATCTTGCCTTTTGTAACAACATGGATGGACCTTGAGATGCACCTTGCCAGGTAAAAAAGTCAGGCAGAGAAAGACAAATGCCACAGGATTTCACTTATATGTGGAATCTAAAACAAAACAACAACAACACAACACAAGCTCATAGATACAGAGGACAGATTGGAGGTTGCCAGAAGTAGGGGGGCGGGTGTGGGTGTGCATAAAATGGATGAAGGGGTCAAAAGGTACAACCTTCTAGTTACAAGATAAATAAGCTCTAGGGATGTAATGTACAGCAGTGGTGACTATAGTTAACAATACTGTATTGTATACTTCAGAGTTGCTAGGAGAGATCTTTAAAGTCCTCACCACAAGAAACGACAAAACAGAACAAAACAAGAGACTAAGGTGCAGCTTAAAACTAAATAAAGCTCTTTTCTTCATATGCCAGGAAGGAGAACACAGTGGGCCTCGCTGCTAAGTCACTGGCATGAGCTGGCCTTGGAAGTGGGCTGTGTGAGGAGTGCACGGCGCCCCTGTAAAGGCCAGGACCCAGAGCAGGGCTCGCTTTGGACTTGGCTGCACATTCTTCACAGGGCCTGCCCTAGGCACAGCCCTGGGGAACAGATGCCATGCCCCCACCTGCAGATGAAGACGCTGAGCCAGGGGCATTGTCCAAGGGCTTGAAATAGGCCTTACTCTCTAGGGAGTGCTCTCTCTCCTGCAGCACAGGGTAGCAGGGGGGACAGACAGCTGTCTAGGGGGCCTGCGGGGAAGGTTCATAGGCTTTGCCTTCCTTCCAGGATTCCTGGTACATCTGTCTCCCTCACTGAGCAAATCCTCCCTGGGGAAAGGCTCCCTGGATCCCCCTTCACGTTGACCCTCTGCCAGGCCCAGTACCAGCTGCTGTGAAGCACGCAGTGCTGTGGTGCTCTGCTTTTCTAGAAGTGTCCACTGCAGAAGGGAGTCTGGGGATGTTCCCTTGGCTTTGACCCCAGAGTGGGGAAAGATCAGTGCCACCAGCCACCTCTGAGAGTGTTCTGATGACCAGACCTCAGCTGCCCCTTCCTGAGAGTGCCCAGGGGCCTCCTGTTTTCCCGGCAGAATGCTCCTTTCTGCCGATTCCAAGGCTGTCCCCAGTGGCTCACTGAAGGTGCAGCCTTGGTCCCCAGCTTTCTGGTTTGTGAGAAGACCTATAAGTAGCAGAAAACCAAGTTTCCCACCCAGGGCCCAGCCTGTATTTGGGATCACAGAGCCCTTCGCTCCCAGGACTTGGAGTTTTAAAAACATGAATAAAGTTTGCAGTTTCTGAATAATGGCAGAAAGAGCATTAAGAGCAGCAGTCTTGGATATGCCCATCGTGGGGCTGAACGGAAGTCATCTTGAATTCTCCGGGAACCCAAGATTGGAGCTGTATGTGGATATGATGTCAAGAAGATTCCCTTGGCAAACACAGGGTGCCCATGTGCAGATATGTAGAGACCAGAGGGCGCTGACCCAGCCTTGGGGATGGAGCTGACCCACGGCCATGGCCTTGGTCTGTGGAGGTGGCTCCGGGCTCATCTCTGATGACACCTAGGCAAGAAGGTTGTGTCCAGGGCCTTGAATTCTCTCTCTGGGGAAACAGCTGACCCTTGGAGAGGCTGGGTCACTGAGAGTCACTGAGGAGGGGACTCACAGAAGGGTGGGGTGAAGGAGGGAACAGTCTGGCTTTGGAGTCAGATGCACCTGTCTAGCTTTGTGGCATGATCTGACCCCTCTTGTCCTGGGGGAGGCTGGGCCCCGGGCTGTGAACCTTAGAGGCTGGGCCCTGCCCACAATTACCCTACAGACTGCCTTTCCCAAGCTGGTGTCTGTGGAATACTCTCTTGCATGGTGTTAACAGGCTTGCCTGGGGAAGGGAATTCTATGGTCAAGTAAGGGGTCACACCCTGTGAACTAGGTCTCTTTCCTGCAAGACATGCCTGAGCCATAATTCTGCTTGTGGGTCTCCCAGAGGGCAATGTTCCCAGCCTCACTGGACCCCTCACTCATCTCAGGGCCTGGCTGAGTCTTAGCAAAGCAACTACCATGGCAGGCTGCGTGGACCACCTATGAACCAGGTGTTTCCATGTGCTGGAGGGAGGCCCAAGCCTGGCTCTGGGTGCTCTGAGAGGAGAAGGAACATTCTGGGGAAGGGTCTGGGACCGGTCAGATGGGAGTCAAGGACAAACGTGGGGTGGGTCGAGCAGTCAGGCTGGACCAAGGCAGGGCAAGGCCCAGGCTGAGGGCCCTGGCTGACAACAAGCTGGTTTTGAGCAGGGTGGAGGCTGTTCTGGGAAGCCAGGCCATCTGGAGGAGCAAAGCCCCAGACTGGGTGGAGGCATAGCCTTGGTGGCAGGGGGTCTGAGCCCATCAAGGCAGGCCTCCCCTTCCCCGACCATCCGCTGCTCCAGGTGCTCCTCTCCCTGGATCTCCCACCAGAGGGGCGGAAGGAACGACACTGGGGAGCCCATGGAGTGGAGGCAGGGCTTGGGCTTTCCCTGCGTTCACAGCCCCTCTCTGAGCCTCAGCTTTCACAGAACGGGTGATCCTGAGAGTCAGATGCTACAGCACTGTGCCTGGAGGCGCTCCGTTCCTGCCGGCTCCCTCCCCGGCCTGATCAAAGCTGTGGGATTCACCAGAGGTTTTCAACGCCTTCTGCCCTCCCTGAAGCCCCACAGCTGTTTACAAGCCTGGGTTCTGCTTTAAATCATGCCTCCCTGGTGCAGATCAGCTGAGCTCCAGGACGCTTCCGGATGTGTGGAAGCAAATAAAATCCTGTGCTGAGCTGAACTGCAGGGCTGGGAGGACAGAGCCCCCACTCTGGCCCAGCCCCCTGCCTCGCTCAGGGACCCTAGCAGCCCAGAGCCTCAGTTTCCTCATCTGTGAAATGGAGGTCATGCTCTTCTCTCAGATGACACGTTCACCATGGGCCCCAGGTTGGTCTCCTTCATCTCCTCTTTCAGACCAACCCAAGTCATGAGACCCCACGGGCAGCGGACGTGGAGGTGGAGCCTGCACTGGCCCCGGGGCAGGCAGCACTGGGGAGGGATCTTTGCGTGGCCTTCTGATTGGCTGGCAGTGGGATGCTGGGCTGTGCCACTGCTGACACCTCTTACCTTCGTGGTTTCCTCCCTCCCTCACCCCGCTGGATATTTCCTAAGCAGGGTTTACGAAGCTATCTTCTAAGAAATATCAACAAGTATGGCAAAAGAGGGGAGGTTTCTTGGTGAAGTAAGTTTGGACCGTGGAGTATGCTGACTCCATTCCTGGAGCTTCTCAATGTTCATCAGGGAACAAAGCCTTGGAGGGACCCTGAGGCAAAGAAGTTGTGCCGACTGAACATGTGCGCTGCACGGGGCTGGCTCTGTTCCTCCCTGTGAGCTGTGACTCAGCCTCCCAACTGGCAAGAGTATCTGTTGAACTGAACTAAATCAATACCCTGGTTGTGTTCAGATGGAGACAGAAGTAAACGCTCAGACTGGCCGGAGCTGGGTGAGCATCTTGCTTTCTGGTAGTAATGAATGCTGACGGCTCCCGTCGGGGGATGGAGCCCTCCAAACGCACCAGAACGGGGCCCCCAGGTGGGGGGGCTTAGAGGATTACCAGTCCAGGGCCCAGTAATTATGGCCCAGATGTTGACAATTCATCAAATTACAAGGCTGTGGGGCCCGGGGTCCCAGCCTGGGCCGTGCACATTCCTGTGTGAGGGCTCTCTCATTAGGGCTGTCCGGTGGGCAAGCGGGTGGGTGGGCAGCCCCTAGGGCAGGTCAGCACCATGTGGTCCTGATTTCTCAGGCCAGGCTATTTGCACACACGTGGGCCGTAGCAAGACTACCCGGGCTTCGCAGTTTCCCAGACCTGAATTCCACGTAGGGTGAGGGAAGAAAGGACCCCCATTCTTACATCCAGCCTGGCTGTAGCTTGTGCCTTGGTGGTGGCACGCGGTTACCCCTGGGGAACCCCTTCCTGGGATCTGGGGCCCTTTGTAGAGTGGGCTCTGCAGTCACCCACTGCACCTAATGCAGGGCAAGCTGCGGGGGCTTTAGCTGGGTGGGGACCTAACAGCCTGCCGAGGTCAGAGCCCTGCCCTTCACCTGCTCCTCGGCCCACCCATGCTGCCCCCTCCCACTCCTCGTCTGCGCAGGGGAGGACAGGGCCAGGGCAGGGCTGGCCTGGAGTCAGGTTTGGTCTGGTCCATGCAGTTAAAAAAAAAAAAAAAAAAAAAAAAAAGGCTCAACTAACCAAATTAATTGCAACATTTACAAATTGTGTCGTTTCATGTAAACACCTGGAGTATAGCGTTTTCTTGAAAAGTTGAAGATCCCATGCACCTGGGTCCATGTGCCTGCACTACCTATTGGGTCAAGTGCACCTTTAGCTGGGCACCACCCCGGGGCCACAGGCTCCACCCCACCCTAGTGGCTCACTCCTGGCCTGCTGTCCTGCCGAGGTGACCTGCCAGTTCTGTAGGAGCATCTGGGTTTGTAACCCTTGGCCTAGAAAATCTCTGGGTCCCTTTAGCTCCACGATTCTGTGAGGCCAAAAACCCAGCTGACTTCTATTCTGGGGAGTCGCATGTTCGCTGAATATCCTGTGTGCACTGGAAGCAATTACACGTATGTCCATTACACATCATGGCTAGAAAAGATGGAGCTGTGCCTTTGAACCAATCCCCAAATACCTGCTTAAATTACACATTTGCCTGTTACATGATTACTGTGTCAGGCATCAGGAAAAATTGTTCCAGGGTGGGGTGAAGGGGAGTGACGGACCAACTCCCATTGGGTGTGGGAGGGTGGAAGCTGGATCGGTGAACCGAGCTTGTCTGCTGAGAGCTGCCTCTAGCCTGGTGTCTCCAGCTCAGGCACACGGGGCTGGTCTGATGGAAGGTGATGGAAGTAGCAGACAGGCCAAGGCACCCGTTTTGGTGGCAACCTCTGCTGGGGTGAAAATCTACCAGGGTGGATCCGAAGGGTGACGGTCCCAATGTGGCTGGAACTACATGACGCAGGCAGTCTAAAGAGGAGTGGCCTTCCTGGGACAGTGCGGCTCAGACGACGGGGCTGAGACAGCATTACCAGGACACCAGGGGACAGAGTGACTGACAGAGCTCACAGCAGACACTGAGGCTGCAGCGGGTGTTCTGCGAGGACCCCTGGATGCCCTAGGCCATGCCCCTGATCTGCCCTCTTGCCCTGAGCCTTAGTCTGTGGGTCCACTTGCCGACTTCCTCCCATCCTCACTCGCATTTGAACTGCCAGCCTCTCTGAAACCCTGGGTTTTGGAGGTGGCCCTCTTTGGTTTCCATGGATGACACAGTTGTCACTCACTGTTAATGGATTGGTTGGAATCTTTAAGAATTCAAAGATTTTGTATGAAACTTGTATTTCTAGCTTCTCTTGATATGTTAGAAGATGTGGTAATGCTCGACCTGCTTGGGTGCAGCTGCAGCACCCACTTTAGATGGGGTGGGTGCCCCCCCAGTTCAGCCCAAGCCCAACTATTTCCTATAGTCTCTTGCACTCAGCCAGTCTCCCCTATTTCCTCACCTGGCTGGCCCCTGGAATGCATCAGTGAGCTTGTGAGCCTGCAATTCTAGCACTGAACCATCTCTCCAAACCATGTCCACATCCAGTCCCCTACTCACCCCTGCCCAGGACTCGGCCTCTCCTAGCCTCCCTGCCTCCTATCCCCACAGGCCCATCCTTCCGACACAGCGAAGGAGCGGGGGTCATCCTCACTGTTTTGTTTTTACCCTGCAGACCTTGCAGCCAGCTGCTTAGCTTCCCTGGAGCCTGTCTCCTCCTCTGGAAAGTCGGGTGTTGTGTGGATGGAATGGTTTCCTGTAGATGACAGTGCCCAGCCTGGAGCTTGGCACCCAAGGGGTTGAATGAGTAGGACTGTAACATGCTGGACCGGTTTGGGGGTAAGAATCCAGGAAGCGGGGTGGAGGTAAAACACACACCTTTGCCTTCTCATCTGGATGCCACTGACCCTGAGCACAGCCCTGTTAGGCAGGTGCCATTATTACCTCCATCCCACAGATGAAGAAACTGAAGCTTGGGGAGGCCAGGCATGGCCAGCTTGGCCTGGGACCCGAGCCTGAATCTCCTGCCTAAACCCTGCATGCGTCCCTCCTCACCATCCCTCTCTGGAAGCACCTGGCACAGCCTCACCCCTGCCCCCAGGGCCGAGCTGCAGTGCCCCTTGCCCTGACATTCAAGGACCTCTCCTCAGGGGGAAGGGGAGGCTGGGATGAAGCGAGAGAATAGCATTGACATATACACACTACCAAATGTAAAATGGGTGGCTAGTGGGAAGCTGCTGCATAGCACAGGGAGATCAACTCAATGCTTTGTGATGACCTAGAGGGGTGGGATGGGGGGGGGATAGGGACGGTGGGAGGGAGCCTCAAGAGGGAGGGGATATGGGGATATATGTACACATACAGCTGATTCACTTTGTTGTACAGCAGCAGAAACTAACACAATATTGTAAAGAAATTATATTCCAATAAAGATCTAGAAAAAAAAAAAAGACCCCTCCTCTGCCCCTGTGGTTCTCCTTCCAGACTCGCGTGTCACCTCTGAGATGTCTTCCTCAACTCCCCCTCATCCCACACAGTTCCACAGTTCCTGACCCACTGCTCTGTCTTCCCGATGCTTCCCCTCCCTGCTGTGACTGTCGCTGAGGCTCCAGTGCCCACCGGAGGCTTGGCTCTGAGGGATGTCTGTGAATCTATGAAGCACCCCCTTCCCCGACTGGGCTTCTGCCATCCTGTCCCACTGAGTTTGGGTCTGAGCAGCCCAAATGGGAGGACCCGTTAGTGAAAGGACCTTGTATGGAAGATGACCCACTGGGGCCAATCTTCCTAGATGTCCCTCTAGGTGGGTATGCAGCCCTGGCTTGCACACTTCCAGAAACAGGGAACACACTGCTTCCTGGGCAGCCTGATGGGTATGCAAACTTGAAGCCCTGACCTTCCCAGGTTGGATGCTACTGCAATGTCCCTCTACCTTATGGCCTGTTCGGGAGGCAACCAACTGGCTCCGTGAAGCTGGGTGCTGCAGAGCTGCTGGCCTGACCCCCTCCCTCTCCTGTCCACTCCCAGCCTGGCCTCTCTCTGGCCATTCCCCCTGAAGTGCCCACTTCTTAGCCCCTACTTGGCCTTCCAACCGTGGCTCACACCTCCCTTCCTTTGGGTGGCGCCCCGACCCCACCAGGCCAGGCCCAGGTCACAGACACTCGCAGCAACTTGTACTTTCCTGGCCCTGAATTTTGATTCTCTCTGCCACTCAATCACAGCCTCCACAGGGGGAGGGACCCTGGATATATTTCTCACTAATTGTATCACAGATGCCAAAGTGCCTCATACGTAGGGAGAACTCAGTAAATATTTGTGGAGTGAACCAGCTGTCAAGGGAGCTCTTCTGTGAGTGAATGTCCAGTGTCTTACTGGCTCCGGTGCCTGGCCTGGGAGCACCAGAGGGCGCTCTTGACCTGTTGAAGGCTCTCACGGGCACCTGCTGACTCCTGTCCCCTAGGCCACATCCTGGGCGCTGGGCATTGGGGACACTGGCCTGGGAGGGGCTCCTTCAGCCTCAAGGGCTCCCCCTGCTGGCGTCAGTGATCATCATGGAGGCAGGAACTGTCACCCAACGTAGCCTGCATGCTCAGCGCCAGGGCTCTCATGGGGTCCCCCTATGGCTGAAGAGGGGTTAGGGACATGCCTGAGATCACACGGTCTGTGGAGCCCCGAAGCCCACTCTCTCTCCACTGCATGGGCAGGACAGGGGGCCCATCCCTGATTTCAGGAGGAGCTCGGTGGACCAGCTTCATACCCCAAATAACTGCTTTCTCTCAAGTCTGTTTACTTGGAAGCCCCCAATGGCCTAGTGCAGGTCTGTGAAGATGCTCTTCCTGGCAGTGGGGTGAGGGGGCTTCGCTGCCTGGGGGAAGTGGGAAGAGGGGCCAGCAAAGCTGTTGTCAGAGGCACGCCTGCAGAGGGTAGCACACACCTCTGCTGGCCCCCCATGGGCTGTCCCTGCTGAGAGCAACCCCAGAACTGGACGTGGGGAGACGGCACCTCCCTTGGAGGTTTGTATCTGGGGTTGAGGGCTCCCGGGCCACTGCCTGGAAGATGGAGAAAGCTGCCGAGGGTAAGCAGGGCATCTGGGAACCAGGGGCAGGGGCAGCAGCTCAGCCTTCCTATCCTTTGGTTGCCCTGCACGTGACACTCGAGGGACAGGGGATATAGCATGGGCCCAAGGCAAGGGGCCCAGGTCAAGGAGAACTTGTCCTGGGCTTTCGAGGGACGCTGGGGAGAAGGGAGGAAAGGCTGGCATGGTGGCCCTTTCCCTGGGGCCCTGCTATGGCTCCCCGAGGTTCCAATCTGGGGGCCATTCGTGGGGGCTCGGGAAATCTGCTTGCATCCCATCCCTGCTCCACCCGCAGTCTGGGGAGCTGGGGAGCAGCGCTGCAGGGGGTAGATGAAAATGAGATGTTAGGAGGCTGAAACCTAAAAACAGATGAATCTGGGATATTACAGATGAATCATTTAACTAATTACATTTTTACAATCAAAGCTGTTTTTAAACTATGAGAGTGCAAAAAAGCATATGAATGTGCGGTACCCTGTGGTCCTTTATTGTTCACTTGATTAATTCCAAACAGTCTAACTGAGTTATTCATTTCAAAATTGGTCCCAGGCAGAGGCCCTGTCTCATACGCCACATTTCTGCTCAAAGCTTATGTTCTCCCCAGGGGCCTAGGCTGTCGATGCCCCCATGACTGATTCTGGAGGTGACGTGCAGCTCTGCTACCCCCCCAGCCCCGCCCCCCACCCCTTGGGAGCTGGGTGCTGACATGCGTGAGGAGTTCTGGCTCTGGTCCCTCATCTCTCAGAGCCAGCCTGCAACTCCCGCCAGCCCTCATTTCTCCAGTCTGCCCACCTATACTCCATCCTCACTGAGACATTCTTATTTCAGCGCCTGATATTATTGTAGCCGCCTTCTACCTGGACCTCCTTCCTCCAGTCTCTGCCCTGTAGCCAGGGAGCCCTTTCCAATATACACTTCTGTCCACATCCCTCTGGGTAGGTGAGGGCCCCTCACTCAGCATCATCCTCCCGCCTTTCCCTGCCCTCCCTCGGAGTCACTATCCACCGGCACATGGGACCACATCTCGCCCCCTGCCTTTTTCATTGTGCCTGTGTAGGTGCTGCATAGAATGCCTTCCTACCTCGTCCTCCTACCAAACTCCTACTCATCCCTCAAGACAAGCCCCAGTTGTCCCTCTTCTATGAGGCCTCCCCTGGTCCCAGGCAGAGTTAGCTCCTCCTTCCTCTGTGGGGCCCGAGGCCCTGTCTGGATGCATTACAGCCTTACCCACTGTGCCATGAAGCTCTCCGCGCGGGAAGGTCTAGCCAGTGTTCAGGGGGAAGCCAGGCCCCAGGTGCTTGCCTCTGTGAGATCTGGAAAAGTGGCATGGCCACTCTAAGCTTCAGTTTTTCCAACCCACAGAACGGGCACAAATCACCCATCCTGTCCAGGGATAGGATGTACTTTGAAACTGTGAAGTGCTGCATAGATCCGATCCCTAATATTTTCATCCAGGCCAAGCCTCACACTGCAAATGCAGACAGAAGGGCAGGGTGGGGGAGGGGCTTGATCATGGCTGTGGTCTCCCTGCTTCACTCAGCTGCTCCTGGTCAGGGAAATGGAATCGGACATTTCACCAAGAGGAGGATATTTTCCCCCCTAAACTCTAATAATCACTATGATACAGGCATGGATGAAGAAGGAGACAAGGTGGAATGAAGAAATTTTCTTCTTCATTTGAATTAGATTGGGTTTTCTTCTTTTTTTTTTTAACGGAAATTAGGAAAGGGTCTTAATTTGATAATGGGGGTGAAATGGGGAGAGAGCTCCAGGGCCAGATAAAAACAGGGATGAGGAAGAGAGACAGAACATTCACTCCAAATATTTGTTTCTCTGGGTGGGAAGAGGAGAAAGACCCTTCTTGCCAGCGCGCAGACTGTCTGAGCCCTGGTCTGTGCCGCAGCCTGCTTCCTGGTCGGGGGGCTGGTGTGATGGCGAGTCTGCAGGCTGGGTGCTAACTGGGCTTTGCTATGCGGGTGGGCCTTGTGTCTTGGCCAAGCCCTATCAGCGTCTGAGTCCAGCTTCCTCCTCTGTCCAGCAGGGCTGAGACCATTGATCTCCCAGGGTGGGAACATGGGCAAGCATGCCCCCAGCAAGAACGGAATCTGTGCACTTGTTCCCAGGCATGTTGAAAAGGCTTCTGGGGGATGAGAGTGGACAGTGCTTTCTTCTAGTTCCTTTGGGAGGAGAGAGTCTCCCAGCCCTTGTCAAGGCAGCCTGTCTCTGTGGACAGGTCGTTTCTGTAAACACAGAGATAAGTTTCCTTGGCCTTCTGCCTGGGTCAGCCCCTCACCGTGGCCTACAAGCTTCTACTCCATGCAGCCCTGGAGACCTCTGTGACTTCCCCTTCTACCACTTCCTGGCACTTGCTCGCTCACTCCAGCCGCACTGGTCTTGCACGTACCCGGGACACAGGATGCTTGTTCCAATCTCATGACATGCACTTACTTCTTCCTCTGCCAGGAGCATTTCTCACCCCCACGACACCCCCCACCCCCCAGATTGCTGCATCTTTTTATCATTTAAGTCTCAGCTCAAATGTCATCTTCCCCAAGAGACTTCTGATTATTTAATCCAAATTATACCCACTCACCCACCTAGTCAGCCCTCTCATCACGGCCCCTGTTTGAAGCTATCTTGTTGGTTTACTTACTTGCTTCTCTCCTCCTCACTACAGGGAGGGGCCTTGTGGCTCCTGTTTGGTGCTAGTCCAAAGACCCAGGAAAGCATCTGGCACAGAGACAATGACTGACGGTGTCTCTGAAGGGGGCACACTCCCCCACTCCAGGGCCTCGGCACCACTGGCCCTCGCTGGGTTTCATCATTTCTATATGCCTCTGGCCCCACAACCTAACACTCTCCTCATACATTCACATGCACAAATCCTAATCCCTGGAAGATTTACCAAATACACATTTTAAAAAAATGTTTGAATTGTATTCTGAAGGTGTAAAACAAACCCGAAAGTCACTAAAGCTCAATGTTAAACGTCAGAAAGTAGAAATACGTGCTTGCTTTGGCAGCACATATACTAAAACTGGAACGATAAAGAGAAGATTAGCGTGGCCCCCGTGCAAGGATGGCACGCAAATTCGTGAAGTGTTCCATAAAAACAGCAACAAAAAAAGTAGAAACACTAAAAAAGAGGAAATGTGAGGATTCTGATGCTGTAAATAGGAGATGATGAGACTTTTTCTGTGCCAGAGTCAAAGTGTAGGCAATATTGAACCACAGTTTGGAGAGGAAAGAGTTTGTGATAAGACACCTCTAGGGAGGTCAGTGACCCCTAGTTGTCCCTCCCTCTCTATCTCATGTACGGTGACTATTGGACGCCTCCCCCATCGCTCCCCAAAGACTGCGACTGGCTCTGATTCTCTTTGTGCTACCCTGATACACAACACACCTTCTGGACTTGTTGAACAGAACCAGAGATGGCAAAATCACTTTATCAACATAAATGCTGATTACTACCCCCAAATGTAAGAGTGCTGTGCCCAGGGCGTCTCTGCAGGTCCCACCCTGGACTGACAACGTTCTGAGTTCAAAACTCCCCCTGTGCTGCTGATTCCATGACGTCTGCTGTCCTTGGATCAATTGGAACCTGAAAGCTCTCAAAGGCTGGCACTTTGACCTCTACACCTGCAATTCCAAGTTCTACCACCAGATGGCAGTTAGGATTACACAAATTTTTATCAAAACTAATCTCTGACTGTACTTCTCATGAAAATACACCCTAAATTAAAACAAGATACATACGTAAATTTTTAACTTATCATATTGGCATAGCTTTAAAAGTATGATCGGCCAGGGCTTGGGGTAGCACATGTAGCATTCATGTGCTGTTGATGGGAATGTAAATTAGCACAGCCTCTGGGAGGGCAATTTGGCAGTACACCTCAAAAGCCTTAAACATGTGCAAACCCTCTGAGCTAGCAGTTCAACTTCTGGACATTTATTCTAAGGACATGATCATGGAAATAAGCCTAGATTTATTCCCACGATGTTGACTGTAAGCATGAAAGATTGTCAATATAAACTATATAATTTGGAGACTGGTTAAATCAATTATATATATGATACGATGCTACACAACTACTACTTTCTATAAAAATTCTTAACGATGTGGTAAAATCTCATGCTATATTAAATGAAAAAAGTAGGCCACAAAAAGTATGTCCACTGTAATCCCATTTTTAGAATAATAACTATAAAACCAAACTTGTACACAAAACGTATGGAAAGAAGAAACACCAAAATATTGACAGGACCTGTCTGTGGGTGGTAGGATTATGGGTGATTGCTTTCTCCTTTCATGTGCTTTTCTCTATTTTGGGAAGATTTTATAAAAAATAGGCTTCTTCTGTCATCAGCAGAGAGGTATTCATGACCTCATGACAGCAGAAAAGGACAGGCTGGCCGCTGCACAGGGAGGCTGTGGATAAGGTGACCGCAGCCCCGTTTCAGTCCACAACCTGCCCCACAGGCATGCTTAGCTCCTATGCCCCTGTGCCCCTCTATAGGGTCCACATGTGGACCTGGTTTCAGCTGGTCTCCTCACGGTGGGGGGCGGGGGGGGGGGGGGACACGACACTGGATTAATCCAGAACACGTAGCCGGCACAGTCTCTACTACAACCATCCTGCTTGACTCTTTTCTTGCTCTTAATTCCCTTTAGGAAGTGACATGTTTTTAGCACAAAGGAGAAAAAAAAACACCTCCTTGAGGCTGGTCTTGAAGTTTACTAAACTGCAGAAAAAAGCCCCCAAAACTTTTTCTAAAATTGTTCCCAAAGCCATTTTCCTTTCCAAATGCTGCCAATGTGTGTTGGTGGATTAGAATGGTTTCCTAAGCCTGTCTTTCCTTTCCTCGAGGTTTTCTGGGGTGAGGAAAGATAGAGACACTATCGAGGGGCTGCCACCTGCCGTGCTGCATCGGGCGCTGCGTGTGTTCCCTGCTTTAAGTCTCCAGCTCTGCAGGTGTGATCTCTGCAGGTTCCAGAGGCCAAGCACCTAAGTCCTCACAGCAGAGCCAGGATGCGACTTGGGTCAGACAGACTCAAAGCCCGTGAATACTTAGAACACGAGGTGCCTCTCAGGCAGCCAGGCCCCTCGTGCTGCAGGGGTCACCCTAACACAGGGATGACCACAAGGAGCCATCTATAAGCAGAGCCTGGGCTGGGGGCCAGGCCCTCCACAGGCCAAGAGATCTGAATTTCAGCTTAAAACACATGGGCCCCCTGAGCCTACAGAATTCCTTCCCAACTTCCCCCTGCCCACACGGGCCTGTTTCCCCCCTGTGGGGGGAGGTCGGGCGGGGTGACACCTCCACCCTGTGGGCCTGATGGAACAAGGGTGCTTGGAGGCACACAGCTGGGCAAGCAAGCCAGCTGCTGGCACCAGAGGCACGAACACCTTGGACCCAGCGGTAGGCAAGGCCAGCCCAGCCAGGGAAGATGCCCAGATCTGCGTGGGAGTGGAGTTGCATGCAAACTGGGGCTGGGCGACCTCAGAAAAAGGGGCAACCCAGCCCTGGGGTAATCGTGGGTGTGATACCAGCTTCTCCTCACCCCTCACTGGGCCCAGCCTGCTCAGGGCTGCCCAGGGCTGAGGAGCTTAAGGGGCTAAGGGCACAGGCTGCCAGCGCTGCCTGTGAACGGGCAGTGGGGAAGGCTTGTTGAGCCCTAAGATGTGAAAGCTCCCAACTTCACACCAGGTGGACACACCACACGCACATCCCTCCCTTGGCCTCCCCACCCCAAATTCACAGAGCCCTGTCTCTGACCCAGGCTCAGGGCCGAAAACCTCACACACTAGCCCCCAGGCTTAACATCCTGACAGCCCTGCAATGGCCCTCGTCACCGGACCACCGTTTGCTGTGACCTCACTTGACCTAACTCCCAGCTCTCCTCTTCACAGGGAAGGAAAGAGATTCTTAGGACTGCTGAGGGGCTTGCCCCCAGCTTCAGAGCTGGTGAGTGGGATTCACTTCCCAGCTGCCTAACTCTGCAGGCGGACTCCTACCGTCCCCCACAGAGCCTGCGGGCAACCCTCCAGCCTGGGAGGAAGGGCAGGGATGGTGGCAGAGGGAGAAGCGGCCCTGGGGGAAGCAGACTGGAGCCCCCCGCCCCTCGCCATGGGAAAATGATTCCCACGGTCAGCCAGCAGCCTCTCTGATGCTCGCAGCCAGGGAGCAAGAAGCCCTGGGTCATGTGTGCTCAGAGGAGACAACAGTGCGGGGGGGAGGGGTGAGGGAAGAGACCCACCCAACCAGACACCGCCCACTCCCCTGTGGACATGGGCACCTGCGGCCAAGATAAACCCTGGAGTATAAAAGGTAACTAGGTAACCAGGAGTGGTTCTGTCAGAAAGTTTCCAGTGCTCCTGAGCTTCTGCAGTGAGTGGGCCCAGGACATGAGGCTGGAATATTCCAGCAAAAGCCTGTAGTTCCCCAAGACTCTAGCTGCCACGTCTAGGAATGTGGGGCCTGACTCCTCCCTAATCAGGAAAAGCTGCTGGGTGGACGGTGCTGCCCTGATCCCTCGTGCTCCTGTGGGATGAATGTTGATCATGGCTGGCTTCACGTTTTGTTCTTACCCCACACAGCGCAGGGTATTTCCGGTCTGAAAGGCTGGGCTGCTTGCTGCTCGGGGAGCTGCCCTGGCCACCTGGGAGATCCCAAACTCCACTCTGGGTGGAGCACGGACCACTCTAGACATGAGGTGAATGCCCCCCAAAGTTTCCACCAACTCTCGTAGGCTGGGCTGTGACCCATTTTGTGTAACCATCACCTCCTCAGCCTTAATTAATCCCAACTCTAAGGCTGTTAGGGGGGCCTTGCGTCACCTCGTTTCACAGAGCAGGAAACCGAAGCTCACTCCAGAGCCTTCCCCAAGGTCACCCAGCTAGGAGGCGGCAGCGTTGGAATCCATGCTCAGGTCTCCCTGACGCTCAGGGTTGGACCGCCCTCCGTGGCCTTCTGGGAAGGCGGTTCCTGCAAGACTGGGGACATCCACCCCCTGCCCCCACCCTTCACTGCCAGCCCATCCTGACCCTGGACAGAGCTGGCCACCAGAGAGGCCTCTGAATCCATCAACATTTCCCTCCCTGCATCCTCTGGCCCGAGGCACAGAACAAATCCGTCTCCCGACAGGATGGTCCTGCCGTGCTCTCCTTCACCGGGCTCACCGCCTGCTCTTTCCTTACAGGACTCCTGGATGCTGCTATCATGGGCCTTCATGGGCAGGACTGGACAGCAGCACTGCCACATTTCACCTTGCTCACTCAGCCCGGGCTGGGACACCCATTCCAAGCATAAGCTAATGTTTAGGTTTAATTGTAAAAGATCTGAGAAGTAACAACACCAAAAAGGCCAAACTGGAACCAACAAGTTTCTGCTTCCCGAGTGGTGACAGGACATGGTGGGCTGGGACAGGGAGTCTTCTGTCCACCAGGAAGAGGCTGGCAGCTGAGGTGGGAGGGCACTGGCTCCCCAGCCAAGGTCTGCACCCTGGGCTCAGGGCTGACATGCTGGCCAGGAAGAGCAGTGCTGGGTGGACCCAGCATGCCATCAGACTCTTCCTTGAAGGCTATTTGATTTGTCTGCAAGGCAGCTGGAGCTGCAGACAGTTCCTGCCAGGCCAGGGCCCTGCAGATCTGCACATCCTGCATCTTCACAGAGCTAACACTACTCCCTGCACAGAGAGACCACAGCCACTGAGGAGCAAAGGAGGAGGAGGAGAGGAGTGCAGACAGTTAAATAAAAGCACAGAGGAAGAATATTGGCTTGAGAGTAAGGGGCAAAAAAATAAATGGCAAATTACCGGGTAGCCATCTCGTCCTGATTGCCCCTGTGGTAATTAATATGTCATTAATAATTAGACTTTCAGCAGAAAACCATATGGCAACACTTAGAACACAATCAGGGCCCCAGATCCTCCCATGTCTGCAGGATTTGCAGCAGAGGCTGCTGGCTGGTAACTGACTCCTTCAAGGGGGGGTTGCAGGGCTCCAATGGGTCTGGGGGATGGAGCACCCATTCCCCACCTCATAGGGCCAGGCTGGAGGGGCCACCAGGGCACACACCACACATGTCCTCCCCATGTCAGCCAACGCACATGGCAAGGACCTTGTGGGATTGTGGGAAGGTGGCATTACAGCTACCATGGAAAATGCTCCTTAAATGGGGCCCGATGAGGGGCCTAGGAAGCAGATATGGGTTTCCTGTCTGTTGCCACTGGGATGGGGTGACCCGAGGAAGACAGCCTTGGAAGCTAGAGATATGGGGGCGCATTTACTGCTACGGGATGCTGCTCTGACCCCATGTGATCGGAGCAGTGGCTGCCCGGCCAGCGTCTCGCACATCGGCATCCGTTTCAGGTTGCAGCTTGAGAATTCTACATTTGTTTAATTCACTTAGTCATTTAAGAGCCAAGTTAAAAAAAAAAACAAAAATGCAAAAAACCAAATTTGCTCCATAGCTCTTTGCATTACGCACTTGGGCAAGTTCACACAGGCTAGCCTCTGTGTGACAGGCAGGGATGACTCATCTGCGGAAAACTGCTCGTGGCCCATAAATCTACGCATTCTCGCTTTCTGGCTCAATGTGCTGCTGCTACATGCAGCAAGACGTCCAGATTCTGAAGGGTGCCGATCGGGAAATGAATCATGGTAAGTGGAAGTAAAAACAAAGCTGCTCATCTGAAAGGAATTCCTTTAGAAAGTTAATTTTGGCTCAAGCAGACTGTCAATGTGCTTCTTGAATTGATTCATCAGGATTTTTCAGGCTCTGAAAAACGGCCAAGATGAATCAAAGGCAGACTTGTCATGTGTCTTGCAGAAGGAACGGGATTTCCGGGGCTGCTGTGGCTCGGGTGGCCAGCCCCTCCCTCACACCCTTCTTAAACTCAGAGCCCTCACTGGCCAGCTGTGCTCTCGAGGTCTCTCTTGCCCAACCTGGGGAGTCAAATATTTTGGCAAAGAAGGAAAACGGACCCCAGGATCTAGTGGTCAAGCCCAACTTATTCCTGGCATAAGTGCCTGACTCCAGAGCCCTTTCTGCCAAAGCGTATGAGATGAAAATGTTTACACAGATCAACTGCTGAAGAACATTGAGGAAATACGGGCATGGTGCTTGCATTTCTGTGCACTGAGCAGATCCAGAGATTTGGTGAGGAGCAGCCAGGCTTGTGTCAGCTCTTTCAGAAGGAAAAGAGTCACAGAAGCTTCACTGGGTAAGTCAAGCCCATGGAATCCTGTACTTGCATTCATCTACAAATTACAAAAAAATATGGCCCCTGTGTGGTGCTGAATTTTTTTTAAGGACACATCTCTCTAATCAAATATCTTTTTCATGGAAGTGCTACACAGAGAGAAAACAAAATGTCTTATCTTTCAGGAACAGAGGGCATAACCCAGGACACTTACGGGAGGACCTGCAAAACACAAGCAGAGAAGCCACAGTCAGCATCAAAGGGAGAGACGTCCCCTCGCCCAGGCCGGCCCTTCTTTCACACAGCTCCTGGCCACCCCTCCTCATTAGGCTCTGATGCTGTCGTTGGCCCCATAGCCAAGTGGCAGGGCACAGGGAATGCCTCTTCCTGGGCATGTGCCTGGTAATGGCAACCCAGAGAATCTTGGTTCATGCATTCGTTACGTGAGACTGCGGCTGCTTCCTGCTTGGGGCCCACCCGTGCTGGGGCTTGGCAGTCAGGGTAGGAATCAGACCTGTTCCTGCTTGAAGAACAAATTTTGGAGCTTACTGGGGGTTGGTTCATTTCGATGGGAAGGGAGGGACTTGAGAAAGAAAACATTTGGGGCAGAGGGGAGAATACTCCTAGGGGCACTGGATGTGTGAGTGTGTGGCTGACCAGACGTGCAGGGGCTGGAGGGTCCCACAGCCCAGCTCCGGGGTTAGTGGTGCCAAGCCTGGGGGATTTGAAGGGGGTGAGTCTGGAAGCACAGGGGGCTGCCGCACAGAAGGCTGGTGCAGCAAGCGGAGACTTGCCCCACGGAGAACCCTCAGAGGTTCCTCACCTTACGGTGTGCAAACCACATTACACATCCATGACAGCATTTGACCTTCTCAATGATCTCTGAGGTATGACCAACATGCCCACGTGACAGAGGACAACACAGAGGCTGAGAGGGAAAGAAGGGACTTGTCTAAGGCCACACCGTTGGTTAGGGGTGGCATTCATCCCTGAAGGAAGTCTTCCGACTCTCAAATCCTACGCATTTCCCACTAAAGCCATGCTGCTGCCAAACCAGTGACTCCTCTGCTCCCTCCTGGCAGACCCCAGACCTCAGTCTGGAGAGTGAGGCTGGCACAGGGAGGCGGCCTTCAGCACACTGGGTGCAGGTGATGGGACCAGTGGTGAAAGAGGCAAGATTTCTGACCCACAGAATTTTCCTTGGATGGACCAATACTTAAGAAAACAATGACACAGGGAGGGAGCACAGGAAGCTCCCAGCATGTAATGAGGGGCCAGAGCCAGACTGGGCCAACTCAGACGGGAGGCTAGACTTGAGTCCAGAGGGTGAGGAATGGTTATAGCGGAGAGGAAAGGCGAGGGAAGGGCGTGGTCGGGACGGAAAAGCTCCAAACACAGCAAGGTCACTGGGCGTCTAGGGTCCAGGTGAAGCCGAGCGGGCTGCAACAGGGGAGGGTCTGGGAGAAGGCAAGCCAGCCAGACCAGGGCATCTCGTTTCCACGTCATCGTCCAGGGGAGCGTGATTCGAAGGACAGTGGGGCCACTGAACAGTTCTGCACAGAGGAGCGATTCGAGGGGGTGAGAGTGGGCGTGAGGATGGGGTGCAGTTGTCCCCCCCGCGGTGACAGCAGTCTGGACTGGGGGGCTGGCAGTGGAGATGGAGAGAAGTGAGTTAGATGGTACTTGTCAGTGAGAACAAACAGGACTTGCTCATGGATTCAATGGTGGAGGATGACTGGAGAGGTCCATGGGGCATAGAGGAAGAGGAGACATGAGACAAAGGTGTTTTGCTTGAAAAACTAATGCGTGATGTGCTAATGCCTGAGAATGTAACATGGTGGGGGGTGGGCTGTGTGCTCCTTAAGCCTAGACTAGGTGCAGGGCAGGTTGTTGGCCACGTGGACATCCACACAGCTGGCCCCTCACTTTCCGCCAACCACCCTGCCCTCTCTTTTACAAAAAAGAGAACAGCCACCAGACGGACTTGCCATCACCTTCCTGATGCCCCACGCACACACCTGCCCACACCTGCAACGTGTGCCTGGCCTCTGCTCTGTGCCCCTCAGGTTAATTCTGATAGAAGAGATGTTCACATATGGAGGTATGGGGAAGTCATTCTGGCTTATATATGAGTTAACTTGGATTTCCTGCTACCTAAAACATCCTGTTTGTGGCCTATCAAACATACACTGTACATCTGCTTTAATTATTAAAGAAAAACGGCACTTTGACCAGAGGTAAAGAACGTCCATGTTGGACTTCCCTGGTGGCGCAGTGGTTAAGAATCCGCCTGCCAATGCAGGGGACACGGGTTCAATCCCTGGTCCGGGAAGATCCTACTTGCTGCAGAGCAACTAAGCCCGTGTGCCGCAACTACTGCGCCTGTGCTCTAGAGCCCGCAAGCCATAACTACTGAAGCCCAAGTGCCTAGAGCCATGCTCTGCAACAAGAGAAGCCATGGCAATGAGAAGCCCGTGCACCACAATGAAGAGTAGCCCCCACTCGCCACAACTAGAGGAAGCCTGCAGAGAGCACCAAAGACCCAATGCAGTCACCTCCGCCCTCCGCCAACAAAAAAGAATGTCCGTGTTAACAATAAAGATGGAATGTCTTTCTAGGTGCCAAAGCTACACTGACTCACTGTGTACTTGCTGATCTGTTTTTTTGAAACCTTGAAGGAATGTGTCCCTGACTTGTTTGTTCTGACAAGACATAAAACTGTGCTGAAAACCATATTTTTCTGGAACAGTTTCTCAGAGTTATCTGGTAAGCTGGCTTCTGGGCTATAGGCCTCAGTTTGGCTCGAATAAAACTCTTTTCTATTCCTTTTATAGATTGTTTATTGATTATTTTCATTGACAACTCAGAGGAGCTGACCCACCTCCTCCTTCCTGGGACCCTGCGGCCCCCAAGCTGCCCCGTCAAGCCCGCCCTTCAAGCAGATCCTTCCCCACAGCTCTGAAGATGAGAAACCATTCTTCATTCCACGCCCTCCTCTGTTCCTTCCCCAGCTCCTCCCTCCCTCACAACTGCACTGCTGGAAAGAGTGGTCTCCTCTCACTCACTTTCCACTCACCGTGACCCTCCGACTTGCATTCCATTCCTATCCCTCCACCAAAATGACACTCACCAAGTCTCCAACGACCTCCTCCAATCAATAAGCCTGACAAGGATTTCTTCTCCTCCTTGGTCTCATCCTCTAACTCCTTCTAGAGTTGCTCTCCTCCTTTGGCTTCCAGGATGACATGTCCTCCCACCTCCCTGGGTGTTCAGCTGACTCAGTCTCCTCTCCCAGCCTCCCGTGCTGGGGCTCCTCAGGGTTCAATTCTAAGCTTTCTTCTCTTCAGTTCCCTGCCCATCAGTCTCCTCTCTCCATCTTCCCCAAGGAGTTCTTCCACGCTCGTGGTGACACTAGGCAGAAGTGTCCCAAGTGCAGATCTCCAGTCCTGATGGTGCCTCAAAGCCCAGGCATCCTTTTTGAGCTTCCTGCTCGATTTCCCCTTGAATAGCCCCACAACTCCTCAAACAAGGATGCACAGTCACACGCATGATCTTCTGTCCACAAATGTACTCCTCTCCAGCTCCTGGTCTCCATGGATGACATCCTCTCCTGCCCACATGGTGGATGGGAATGTGAGGAGTGCCCCTTGACATGCTCTATTGGCACATCCACTGTTTGTTGCTCTGGAGCCCATCCACTTGGGTCTCTCCCCGATACCACAACCTCACCCATGTTACCAGTAATGAACAACACAATGACTGAAATTAAAAATACTCTAGATGGTATAAATAGCAGAATAACTGAGGAAGAACAACGAGTAAGTGAGTTGGAAGATAGAATGGTGGAAATAACTGCCACAGAGCAGGAAAAAGAAAAAAGAATAAAAAGAATGGAAGACAGTCTCAGAGACCTCAGGGAAAACATTAAGCACACCAATGTTTGAATCATAGGTGTCCCAGAAGAAGAAGAAAAAAAGAAAGGGTCTGAAAATATTTGAAGAGATTGTAGTGGAAAACTTCCCCAACATGGGAAAGGAAATAGTAAATCAAGTCCAAGAAGCACAGAGAGTCCCATACAGAATAAACCCAAGGAGAAACACACCGAAGCACATATTAATCAAACTAACAGAAAATAAACACAAAGAAAAAATATTAAAAGTGGCAAGAGAAAAGCAACAAATAGCATATAAGGGGAAATCCATAAGGATAGCAGCTGATCTCTCTGCAGAAACTCTGCAGGCCAGAAGGCAATGGCACGATATACTTAAAGTCTTGAAAGAGAAAAAATTACAGCCAAGAGTATGCTACCCAGCAAGAATCTCATTCAGATTTGATGGAGAAATCAAAAGCTTTCCAGACAAGCAAAAGTTAAGAGAATTCAGCACTACCAAACCAGCCTGACAACAATTGCTAAAGGAACTTCTCTAGGCAGGAAACACAAGAGAAGGAAAAGACCTACAAAAACAAACCACAAACAATTAAGAAAATGGTAATAGGAACATACATATCGATAATTACCTTAAATGTGAATGGATTAAATGCTCCAGCCAAAAGACACAGACTGGCTGAATGGATACAAAAACAAGACCCTTATATATGCTGTCTACAAGAAACCCACTTCAGACCTAGGGACACATATAGACTGAAAGTGAGGGTATGGAAAAAGATATTCCATGCAAATGGAAGTCGAAAGCTGGAGTAACAATACTCATTTCAGACAAATTAGAATTTAAAGTAAAGGCTATTACAAGAGACAAGGAAGGACACTACATAATGATCCAGGGATTAATCCAAGAAGAAGATATAACAATTGCAATTATCTATGCACCCAACATAGGAGCACTTCAATACATAAAGCAAAAGCTAACAGCCACAAAAGAGGAAATTGACAGTAACATGGTAATAATAGGAGACTTTAACGCCCCACTTACACCAATGGACAGATCATCCAAACAGAAAATAAATAAGGACACACAAGGTTTAAATGACACAATAGACCATCTCAACATAATTTTATAGGACATTCCATCCAAAAACTACAGAATACACTTTCTTCTCAAGTGCACAGGGAACATTCTCCAGGATAGTTCACATCTTGGGTTGCAAATCAAGCCTTGGTAAATTCAAGAAAACTGAAATCGTATCAAGCATCTTCTCTGACCACAATGCCATGAGACTAGATATCAATTACAGGAAAAAAACTGTAAAAAGTACAAACACATGGAGGCAAACAATAAGCTATTAAACAACCAAGAAATCACTGAAGAAATCAAAGTGGAAATCAACAAATACCTAGAAACAAATGACAATGAAAACACAACAACCTAAAACCTATGGGATGCAGCAAAAGCAGTTCTAAGAGGGAAGTTTATAGCAATACAGTCCTACCTCAAGAAACAAGAAAAATCTCGAATAAACAACCTAACCTTACACCTAAAACAATTAGAGGAAGAAGAACAAAAAGACCCCAAGGTGAGCAGAAGGAAAGAAATCATAAAGATCAGATCAGAAGTAAATGAAAAAGAAATGAAGGAAACAATAGCAAAGATCAATAAAACTAAAAGCTGGTTCTTTGAGAAGATAAATAAAAGTGATAAACCATTAGCTAGACTCATCAGGAAAAAAAAGGAGAAGATGCAAATCAACAGAATTAAAAATGAAAAAGGAGAAGTAACAACCAACACCACAGAAATACAAAAGATCATGAGAGACTACTACAAGCAACTATATGCCAATAAATTGGATAACCTGGAAGAAATGGATACATTCTTAGAAAAATACAATCTTCCAAGACTGAACCAGGAAGAAATAGAAAATATGAACAGATCAATTACAAGCACTAAAATTGAGGCTGTGATTAAAAATCTCCCAACAAACAAAAGCCCAGGGACAGATGGCTTCACAGGCGAATTCTATCAAACATTTAGAGAAGAGCTACACCTATTCTTCTCAAACTCTTCCAAAATATAGCAGAAGGAAGAATACTCCCAAACTCATTTTACAAGGCCACCATCACCCTGATACCAAAACCTGACAAAAATGCCACAAAAAAAGAAAATTGCAGGTCAATATCACTGATGAATATAGATGTAAAAATCCTCAACAAAATACTAGCCAACAGAATCCAATAGCACATTAAAAAGATCATACACCATGATCAAGTGGAGTCTATGCCTGAAATGCAAGCATTCTTCAATATACACAAATCAATCAATGTGATACATCATATTAACAAATTAAAGGATGAAAACCATATGATCATCTCAATAGATGCAGAAAAAGCTTTTGACAAAGTTCAACATCCATTTATGATATGAAAACTCTCCAGAAAATGGGCATAGAAGGAAATTACCACAACATAATAAAAGCCATATATGACAAACCAACAGCCAACATCATTCTAAATGGGGAAAAACTGAAAGCATTCCCTCTAAGAACAGGAACAAGACGAGGGTGCCCACTCTCACCACTATTATTCAACATAGTTTGGAAGTGTTAGCCACAGCAATCAGAGAAGAAAATGAAATAAAAGGAATCCAAATTGGAAAAGAAGTAAAATTGTCACTCTTTGCATATTTTATACAAAGAAAACTGTACATTATACATAGAAAACCCTAAAGAAGTTACCAGAAAACTGCTAGCACTAATCAATGAACTTAGTAAAGTTGCAGGATACAAAATTAATGCACAGAAATCTCTTGCATTCCTATACACTAACAACAGAAGACCAGAAAGAGAAATTAAGGAAACTCTCCCATTTACCATTGCAACAAAAAGAATAAAATGCCTAGGAATAAACCTGCCTAAGGAGGCAAAAGACCTGTACATAGAAAACTGTAAGACACTGATGAAAGAAATCAAAGACAATACAAACAGATGGAGAGACATACCATGTTCTTGGATTGGAAGAATCAACATTGTGAAAATGACTGTACTACCCAAAGCAATTTACAGATTCAATGCAATCCTGATCAAATCACCAATGGCATTTTTCACAGAACTAGAACAAGAAATCTTATGATTTGTATGGAAATGCAAAAGACCCCGAATAGCCAAGGCAATCTTGAGAAGGAAAGATGGAATTGGTGGAATCAGGCTTCCTGACTTCAAACTATACTACAAGGCCATAGTGAGCAAGACAGTATGGTACTGGCACAAAAATAGAAAGGAAGATCAATGGAACAGAATAGAGAACTCAGAGGTAAACCCAAGCACATATGGGCACCTTATCTTTGACAAAGGAGGCACGAGTATACAATGGAAAAAAGACAGCCTCTTCAATAAGTGGTGCTGGGAAAATTGGACAGCTACATGTAAAAGAATGAAATTAGAACACTTCCTAACACCATACACAAAAATAAACTCCAAATGGATTAAAGACCTAAACGGAAGGCCAGACACTATCAAACTCCTAGAGGAAAACATAGGCAGAACACTCTATGACATAGGTCAAAGCAAGATTCTTTTGGACCCACCTCCTAGAATAATGGAAATAAAATCAAGAATAAACAAATGGGACCTCATGAAACTTAAAAGCTCTTGCACAGTGAAAGAAACCATAAACAAGACAAGAAGGCAACCCTCAGAATGGGAGAAAATACTTGCCAATGAAGCAATGGACAAAGGATTAATCCCCAAAATACACAAGCAGCTCATGCAGCTTAATACCAAAAAAGCAAATAACCCAATCCACAAATAGGCAGAAGACCTAAATAGACATTTCTCCAAAGAAGACATGCAGATGACCAACAAACACATGAAAAGATGCTCAACATCACTAATCATTAGAGAAATGCAATTCAAAGCCACAATGAGGTATCACCTCACACCAGTCAGAATGGCCATCATCAAAAAATCTAGAAACAATAAATGCTGGAGAGGATGCAAAGAAAAGGGAACTCTCCTGCACTGTTGGTGGGAATGTAAGTTGGTACAGCCACTATGGAAAACAATTTGGAGGTTCCTTAAAAAACGAAAAATAGAACTACTATATGACCCAGTAATCCCACTTCTGGGCATATACCCTGAAAAAACAATTATCCCCAAAGAGACATGTACCAGAATGTTCACTGCAGCACTATTTACAGGACATGGATGCAACCTAAATGCCCATCAATAGATGAATGGATAAAGAAGATGTGGCACATATATACAATGGAATATTACTCAGCCATAAGAAGGAATGAAACTGAGTTATTTGTAGTGAGGTGGATGGACCTAGAATCTGTCATACAGAGTGAAGTAAGCCAGAAAGAGAAAAACAAATACTGTATGCTAACTCATATATATGGAATCTAAAAAAAATGGTACTGGTGAACCCAGTGACAGGGCAAGAATAAAGATGCAGATGTAGAGAACGGACTTGAGGACATGAGGTGCAGGGCGAAGGGGAAGCTGGGATGAAGTGAGAGAGTAGCATTGACATATATATGCTACCAACTGTAAAATAGATAGCTAGTGGGAAGCTGCTGCATAACACCGGGAGATCAAGTCAATGATGGGTGATAACTTAGAGGGCTGGGATAGGGAGGGTGGGAAGGAGTCGTGGGAGGGATGGGATATGGAGATATATGTATAAATATAGCTGATTCACTTTGTTGTACAGCAAAAACTGGCACAACAATGTAAAGCAATTATATTCCAATAAAGAGCTAAAAAAAAAAAAAAAAAAGAATTATAGAACAATAACCTGCAAGAAAACTTTCCTCCTGTCACAAAGGGGACTGTTTTGTAACTAGAAAGCGGTATTGCCATGTGTTTTTGTTCATCACAAAAAAAGGGGAAACTGAGAAGAAGCGGGAGAGTAGTACAGACATATATATACTACCAACTGTAAAATAGTCAGTGGGAAGTTGTTGTATAACAAAGGGAGTCCAACTCGAGGATGGAAGATGCCTTAGAGGACTGGGGCAGGGAGGGTGGGGGGGAATCGAGGGGGGGGCGTCAAGGAAGGGAGGGAATATGGGGATATGTGTATAAAAACAGTTGATTGAACCTGGTGTACCCCCCAAAAAAATAAAATAAAATAATAAAAAAAAAAAAATATGAGCTGGTGATAACTAACCCTCTCTTTTTGTGCATCATGGCAAGATTCTTATCTGGGATATAATTCTTCTAGCATTAAAACTTTTCCCATTGGAATTTGCCATTTATAATGCTTCTTTTGGAATTGTTCACTATAGCTGGGGGATTCCATAAAAATAACACAGTGAAATAAGATTGCTTACAGATTTTGTTATGCATATCAACATTGTTTATGTGGTTGGTGACAAACCATTGAAATGTGTTAGATGTTGTCTCAGACTGGGATACGTTCTTAGGATCTTAGCAAGAAAGACTAGCAGAACACGGAGAAGAATTTTTTTAAGTTTAATACTGTGGAGTTCCTTTTACTGTAACGCTGTAGCTTATGTTGAAAATTTAATCAAATGTGGAGGTTTTTTTCCTTCCTTAGTTTCTGGTTCTGTTTTTTTTTAATTGTTATTCAAAGATCAGCATAATATTTACTTTATAGAAAAACTATTTCTGCTTTATCTTCTGATATATTGTTTTTAGTTAACAGCTTCAAATAAAATGATTTATTGAATTAAAAAAATAACAAAGAAAGCAAAATAAACAAAAAATTATTTTTAAAAAAAGTGAGTTTAGCAAAGTTACAGGTTACAAGGTCAACATACAAAAGAAATCAGTTGTATTTGTACACACTAGCAACAAACACTTGGAAATTGAATTTTAAAATAAAAACCAGTACCATTAATAATAGTGCTGAAAATTGTAAGATACTTAGGAAAAAATCTATCAAAGATATGCAAGAACTGTATGCTGAAAACTACAAAATGACAGTGCAACTAATCGAAGAAAATCTCAGTAAATGAAGAGATGTACAGTATTGATGAATGAGAAAACTCAATATTATTTTTTTGTTCTTTAATAAATGTTTATTTCTTACTCAGTCCAATGGGGAATGATTGGTGGTTGAGTTGGAAGGAGGAATTGCTCCACACAGTCATCCAGATATCCAGGATCCTTCCTTTTTTTTTTTTAAGCTCTTTATTGGAATATAATTGCTTTACACTCTTGTACCAGCTTATGAGGTACACCAAAATGAGTCAGCTGTATTTATACACATATCCCCATATCCCCTCCCTCCCGCGACTCCCCCCCAACCCTCCCCGTCCTGGCCCTCTAAGGCATCACCCATCATCGACTTGATCTCCCGGTGTTATGCAGCACCTTCCCACTAGCTATCTATTTTACAGTTGGTAGTGTATATTTGTCTCTGCTACTCTCTCACTTCGTCCCAGCTTCCCCTTTGCCCCCTGCACCCCCAACCCCGTGTCTTCCAGTCCATTCTCTGCATCTGCATCCTTATTCTTGTCCTGTCACTGGGTTCATCAATACCTTTTTTTTCCTTTTGATTCTGTATATATGAGTTAGCATACAGTATTTGTTTTTCTCTTTCTGGCTTACTTCACTCTGTATGACAGACTCAAGGTCTATCCACCTCATTACATATAGCTCCATCTCATCCCTTTTTATAGCTGAGTAATATTCCATTGTATATATATGCCACATCTTCTTTATCCATTCATCTGTTGATGGGCATTTAGGTTGCTTCCATGTCCTGGCTATTGCAAATAGTGCTGCAATAAACATTATGGTACATGTTTCTTTTTGGATTATGGTTTTTTCTGGGTATATACCCAGTGGTGGGATTACTGGATTTTTTTTTAATTAATGTTTTTTTGGCTTTTTTGTGGTTTTTTTTTTTTTTTTTTTTTTTTGCTGCATTGGGTCTTAATTCCTGCATGCAGGCTTTCTCTAGTTGCTGCAAGCAGGGACTACTCTTCTTTGAGGTGCGTGGTGGGCTTCTCAGAGCAGTGGCTTCTCTCGTTGTGGAGCACAGGCTTTAGGTGCACAGGCTTCAGCAGTAGCAGCTTGAGGGCTCTAGAGTGCAGGCTCAATAGTTGTGGCACACAGGCTTAGTTGCTCCATGGCAGGTGGGGTCTTCCTGAATAAGGGCTCAAACCCATGTCCCCTGCATTGGCAGGCAGATTCCTAACCACTGCACCACCAGGGAAGTCCCTCAATGCTGTTAAAATTTCAGTTCTTTGTGAGTTGATCTATAGATGCATACAACCTCACCAAAAAATTCATCAATTTTATTTGTAGAAATTGAAAAGCTGCTTCTAAAATTGAAATGGAACAGTAAAGACCTAGAACAATCCAAACAACTTTGAAAAATAAGAACAAAGTTGAAAGACTCATTCCATTTGATTTTAAGACTTATTTTAAAGCTACCATAGGACTTCCCTGGTGGCACAGTGGTTAAGAATCTGTCTGCTAATGTAGGTGACAAGGGTTCAATTCCTGGTCCGGGAAGTTTCCACATGCCATGGAGCAACTAAGCCTGGGCACCACAACTACTGACCCTGCGCTCTAGAGACCGTGAGGTAAAATAAGAGAAGTCACTGCAATGAGAAGCCTGCATACCACAATGAAGAGTAGTCTTAAATGGGTCTCTTGTAGACAGCATATATATGGGTCTTTTTTTTTATATCCATTCAGCCAGTAGGTGTGTTTTGGTTGGAGAATTTAGTCCATTTACATTCATGGTAATTATTGATATGTACATCCCTATTACCATTTTCTTAATTGTTTTGTTTTTGTTTTTGTAGGTCCTTTTCCTCTCTTGTGTTTCCCACTTAGAGAAGTTCCTTTAGCATTTGTTGTAGGGTTGGTTTGGTGGTGCTGAATTCTCTTAGCTGTTGCTTGTCTGTAAAGCTTTTGATTTCTCTGTTGAATCTGAATGAGATCCTTGCTGGGTAGAGTATTGGTGGTTGGTTGTAGTTTCTTCCCTTTCATCACTTTAAATATATTGTGCCACTCCCTTCTGGCTTGTAGAATTTCTGCTGAGAAATCAGCTGTTAACCTTATGGGAGTTCCCTTGTGTGTTATGTGTCATTTTCCCCTTGTTGCTTTTAATAATTTTTCTTGTCTTTAATTTTTGTCAGTTTGATTACTATGTGTCTTGGCGTGTTTCTCCTTGGGTCTATCCTGCTTAGGACTCTCTGTGCTTCCTGGACTTGGGTGGCTATTTCCTTTCCCATGTTAAGGAATTTTCTAACTATAATCTCTTCAAATATTTTCTCGGGTCCTTTCTCTCTCTCTTCTCCCTCTGGAACCCCTATAATGAAAATGTTGGTGTGTTTAATGTTGTCCCAGAGGTCTCTTAGGCTGTCTTCATTTCTTTTCATTCTTTTTTCTTTATTCTGTTCTGCAGCAGTGATTTCCACCATTCTGTCTTCCAGGTTACTTACCCGTTCTTCTGCCTCAGTTATTCTGCTATTGAGTCCTTCTAGTGTATTTTTCATTTCAGTTATTGTGTTGCTTATCTGTTCATTTGTTCTTTAATTCTTCCAGGTCTTTGGTAAACTTTTCTTGCATCTTTTTGATCTTTGCATCCAGTCTTTTTTCAAAGTCCTGGATCATCTTCACCATCATTATTATGAATTCTTTTCCTGGAAGGGTGCCTATCTCCACTTCATTAGTTGTTTTTCTGGGGTTTTATCTTGTCCCTTCATCTGGTACAAAGTCCTCTGCCTTTTCATTTTCTCTGTCTTCCTGTGGCTGTGGTTTTCAGTTCCACAGAACAAATTATTGCTGATACTGTTGTCCGCCCTCTTGTGGAGGAAGCTATCTAAGAGGTTTGTGTGTGCTTCCTGATGTGAGGGACTGGTGGTGGGTAGAGCTGGGTGTTGCTCTGGTGGCCAGAGCTCAATAAAACTTTAATCCACTTGTCAGCTGATAGGTAAGGCTGAGTTCCCACCCTGCTGTTGTTTGGCCTCAGGCGACCCAGCACTGGAGCTTACAGGCTCTTTGGCAGGGCTAATGACAGACTCTGGGAGGGCTCACACCGATGGGCACTTCCCAGAACCCTCACTGCCAGCATTGTGAACCCTGCAGTTAGCCACCTCTGCAGGTGACCCTCCAACATCAGCAGGTGGGTCTTGTTCAGTCTCTTATGGGGTCACTGCTCCTTCCCCCTGGGTCCTGGTGAGCACACTTTTTTGTGTGCCCTCCAAGAGTGGAGTCTCTGTTTCCCCCAGTCCTGTGGAAGTCCTACAATTGAATCCCACTGGCCTTCAAAGTCTGATTCTCTGGGGATTCCTCCTCCTGTTGCCGGACCCCCAGGTTGGGAAGCCTGACATGGGGCTCAGAACCCTCACTTTAGTGGGTGGACTTCTGTGGTATAACTGTTCTCCTGTTTGTGAGTCGCCCACCCAGAGGTTATGGGATTTACTTTCTCATGACTGTGCCCCTCCTAGTGTCTCATCGAGGCTTCTCCTCTGTCTCTGAATGTGGGGTGTTTTTCTAGTGAGTTCCAGTGTCTTCCTGTAGACGGTTGTTCAGCAGTTAGTTGTGACTCTGGTGCTCTTGCAACAGGGAGTGAGCACATGTCCTTCTACTTTGCCATCTTGAACCAATCTCTCACCATGGTGTTTTAAAAAACAAAAGATTCTTTCTTCAATTTTTCCTTTCGGTAATGTGGTTAGGATGTACTTAAATGTGGATCTCTTTGAATTTATTCTATGTGGAGTTTGTTGAGCTTCTTTGATGTGCAGATTAATGTTTTCTTTATATTTGGAAAGATTTTGGCCATTAATTCTTCATATATTCCTTCCCTACTGAGGCCACCATTATACATATGTTGGCACACTTGACAGTGTCCCACAGATCTCTGAGATTCTGTTCATTTTTATTCATTCTTTTTTCTTTCTTTTCCTTAGGATCATCTCAATTGACCTGTTCTCAAGTTTGGTGATTCTTTCTTCTGCCAACCCAAATCTACTGTTGAGCCCCTTTAGTGAAATTTTCATTTCCGTTATTGTACATTACAGCTTCAGAATCTCTATTTGGTTCCTTTAAAAAATATTTTCCATCTTTGTATTAATAATCTCCATTTAGTGGTACATAATTCTTATGGCTTCCTTTAATTTTTTAGACATGGTTTCCTTTAGTTCTTTGAACATATTTATAACAGCCAATATAAAATCTTTGCCTAATAAGTTCATCTGGGCTTCCTCACTGACAGTTTTTATTGACTGCTTTTTTTCCTTTTTTTTTTTTTCACTGCCATACTTTCTTGTATCTTTGTGTGTCTCATAATTTTTGTTACAAACTGGGCATTTCAAATAATCTAATATGGCTACTCTGGAAATTAGATATCCCTCCTCCTTCCCAGGGTATGTTGTTGTTGTTGCTGTTTGTTCAGAGGTTTTTTTGAACTAGTTCTCTGAAATGTGTACTCTTTGTCATGTGCAGCTACTGAATTCTCTGCTCGGTTTGCTTAACTGTCGGCTTAAGACAGAATTTTTCTTTAATGCCTTGATCTGGTAAGTGTCCCATTCTGTGCCGAGGTGCTCTTTGTGTGTGTTGAGCATAGCTTCAATGCTCTGTCAGGTTACAACTCTGCCTTTGCCTTCACTTCTTGCTTGAGTAGAGCCTCTAGGTCAGCCAGAGGTGAGAGACTGTGACTCTCTTAGGTCTTTCCCTGCACAGGCATGTGTCTTCTGAATCCCTAGGTGTATGCTGGAGCATTTCAAAGCCCCTTTGGACAGCGAATCCCCTAGATTTTCATTTAAGTTTTTGTGTCAGCTTCTTGTTTGCTCCAACTGGTACTGCCACCTCAGGCAGCTGCAATTGCTGCTGAGTGTTTTGGCAAGCATGCTGGGGATCGGGCTTTTCCCAGTGAGTGAGCACTGCATCAGGTCAAAAAAGATGCGTTCTGGGCATGGGCTTTTCCAGGGAGCTCACAGGGACAATTTTCAGAGAATGTGCATTTGGGGAGCTTCGAAATCACTCTGCCACCTCCAGTGGCTGCTAGTTTTCACAGGTACTGTGATTGTGAGGCTGTGATGGTTTTTCAGGCTGCCATGGGGCCGGAGAGATGGGCAAATTAAAATGCTACAGACCTCAAAAAGGAATGAAATTGGGACATTTGTAGAGACATGGATGGACCTAGAGACTGTCATACAGAGTGAAGTGACTCAGAGAAAAACAAATACCGTATATTAACACATATATGCGGAATATAGAAAAATGGTACAAATCAACTGGTTTGCAAGGCAGAAATAGAGACACACATGTAGAGAACAAACTTATGGACACCAAGTGGGGAAACTGGGGGTGAGGGATGGGGGTGGGGTTGGGGGGAATGAATTGGGAGGTTGGGATTGCCATATATACATTACTAACGAGAAAAAAAATATCAAATTGTACACTTTAAATATATGCAGTTTATTGTATGTCAACTGTATCTCAATAAAAGTTCTTAAAAAAAAATGCTACAGACCTCACTGTTCTCAGCAAGGTTTAGACCTTTTTCTTAAATTAACATTTCTTAGGTTACCAGACATTAATTTCCAGAATCCTGGAAAGGTCAATTTTTCCTAGTGTTCTTGCTGCTCTCATGGAGGAGCAGATTTTCAGAAGGGTTTTCTCTACCATTCCAGCAGTGCTTCTTCCACTGTATTTTTAGAAAGGATTTCTTGGAGCCAGGGTAGATAAAAAAAACCCTAACACTAAAACTGCTGACCTAAGGCTGGCAGCTGCAGAGATCTGGTGAGTGCCCCCATCTGTCTCTGTAGGTTTAGCACAAGCATCAGCCAAGCAGAATTTGTTCTCATTCTTGTGTCTTCCTGCCTCTTAAAGGGTCCTTCTTTCTCTCTCCCTCCTCCTTTTGCTCCTCCTTTCCTGTCAACAAGCACTTATTGACCATCTCTTTAGTGTCTGGGGGTCAAGTTCCTACTCTGAGGCGCCCATGCTTTGGTGGAGAAAGACATGTTTGCAGAGCAGACCACCAGCACTGCAGGGAATGCTGGGGCTGAGGGAGGGATCTAGTGCTGGGGGAGCTAAGGGAGAGTGATGGATGCTCTTGGGGAAAGGGGAGTCTGGAAGGAGAAAAAAATCCTGCCTAAGTTCCCTAGAAAGAGGACCCAAGGGTAGTTTTGGGCTTCCCCAGATGAGAAATAGGCCAGCGGGGAGGTGAAAAATCCATTCCATTAAGATAGAGACACAAAAACACTGTAGGACCTGTGAGGCATATTCCAGGCGAAGGCTCCCACTGGGAGCTGGAGAGGACCCATCCCCACAGATGGGCTGGGTCAGCTCTGTCTGCAGGTCTGCAGCAGCAGCAAGGAGCCATCTCAGCCGGATACTCTCCCATCAGGCAGAAAGAGCCTTTCTCCCTGGGGCACAGGAAACGTCTGGTTTGTACAAGGGAAGGGCCCAAAGCCAAGGGGTGCATGTGTGTGAGACTATCTACAAATAAACAGGAGACCCAGCCAAAGCTAATCAGAGAGGGACATCTGCTCTGTGCTACTCACACCATTCTGTGACAGGCAGACAATCAGGACACCGCATGGGAAAGGGCAGTGAAGGGGAGGAGGTGCTGCCCACCCCCTGTCCAGCAGCTGACCTTAGATGAGACACTTCTCCCCTTGGATCCTTAGTTTCCTTATCTGCAAAATGGGGATAATAACATATCCTTATCTTCTGCAGAGCTCTGTGAGGATCACATGAGATGAAGGACTTGAAAGGACCCAGTGCAGTGCCAGAGGCCCAGTAAGTCTTTGTCTTTCTTTGACTTTTAGATCAGTTGTAAATTGGAGTCATAATTCTAATGGGTTTTTGAGTAAGTTGAGGGATATTATACTTTGTCCTAAAAAAAGTCTCTATGTATTCCTCATCTTCTTCCAAAAAAGGACAGCAGGAGCTTACAATAAAAGGCAATAAAACCTTTTACAAGGGCAGAAATGAGAACTGAGTGATGAAGTGTGTATTTAGTGGGCTGGTGGTGCAGGGAGGTGATTCCACACAAAACTCATTGCAGTCAAACACAAAACAGTCTTGAGTTTCTGAAAGTCAAAGCAAACAGAGTACCATGAAAGGTGTTGCCTGACAGTGAATTCTGGGGAATTTATCTGGCGGGCTTCTATGTAAGAAGCTAAAGAGTGCAAGCATGTAGCAAAACAAGAGGACAAGAGGCCGGGTGCCCAGTGTCAGGGGGAAGAGCCTGAGGTTCAGAGAACCTGCCCCATTTCTCCCAGGCACTGTCTGCCTGGGTCCTCCTCGTGGTGGACCCCTCTGGCATTCCCACCTTGCTCTCCTTATGCCTTTGCTGAGGGCTGAGTATGTGTGCATTCCCGCACTCACTGTTCTGTACATTTCCATCCTCTGCACCAGCCTCTTGGCTGGGTGCTGAACACTTGGGGTGATAGCCCCAGCCAGAGGGATTAGATAAGCCTTTCTGGAGGAGATGCTTGAGCTAGACTGAAAGGACAAAAGAATAGTGAACTTGGGCTAAGAGTCCCGGTAGAGGAGACATTCTGCACAGGCTCAGAGTGGGAGGGCCTTGGACATCCACGATGAGGCTGGAGGTGGGGCACACGGGAGGAACAGTGGTGAGAACTGCAGGAGGCTGTGCTGATGAGGACAGGGCTGAAACATACTGAGGAGGAGACACAGGGATTTGCTGTGGGAGTGGGGAGGGAGGAATCAAGGATGGCGCCCTGGTGTCTGGATAGGGAAGCAGGTGGTCGGAGGTCCCCTCCCTGCCATGGGAGCCGGAGGAGAGCCGGCTGGGGAACGTGCTGGGTTCAGTGGGCCCAGGTCCAACCTCTGGGTCCAGAGGAGATGACTTGGCTGCAGGCAGGAAGGGGGGCATTGCCAGTATTATGGGGGCACCAGAGCCACAGGGGTGGGAGGGAGAGAAGATGGCCAAGAGCAGATCCATTTAAGAGGCAAGTGGGGTCCCATAGGAAAGGTGCATGAGAAGGGGTCAGAGATGTGGGAGGAAATTCAGGCAAGAGTTGGTGGGGGGACCCCAGGGAATGCCCAATGTGAGGCTCAGGAAGAGAGACAGCGACGCATCTGTGTCTACCGCTGTGGCCATCAGGAGGTCAGTGGTAACTCTGGACAAAAGGATGTGCATTGAGTGACAGTTTGAAGAGACTGGAGGAGTGGAAGGCAAGGCGGAGGACGTGGGAGCGGGGTAGGGGTGTGTAGCCTCTGAGGGAAGCTTCGCTGTGAGTTGGGGGAAGGGTACGTGCAGAGAGAGTGCATTTTGGGTGAAATGAAGATGGCGGGAGGGAGGCTGGCAGCGAGCACAGGTGAGTCTTCAGGTTGTATGGAAGGAGAGTGAAGGGATCGTCTCCTGGTGGTGCTGCCAAGGGAAGGACAGGCCAAGGCCGGGGGGGATGGGGACAGACAGGAGAACCATCTTGTGCTGAGGGACCTCAGTAGCGACCGTGGGTGGTGGAACCACCATCTATTCCCTCAAGACAGGAGCCCATTTCAGAGTGGGAAACCAGAGGTTAAGGTTTCTGAGGCTGATGATGAGATTTGGGGGGTGGCCAAGGGCATAGAGGGCACTGTCACTGGAATTATAACACTGGAATTGTGTCAGGAAGCCAAGAAAGGCAGCGCTGGGCACTGTAGCTCTGGGGACAGTGGCTGGAACTGGAGGGGAGACAAAGACCTGGCCCAGTGAGTTGTGGGGTGGTGCGGGGATTGGCACCTCCAGCCAGGTCCCAGGTCAAGGGCAGACTTCCAGGCCTGGGTTTAGGAACTAAGAAAACCTGGGACTCACCGGGATCGCCTCTTCTTCCAGGCTTGCCACGCCGTCCAGGGGGCCCTAGGCAGGAAAACAAGGACGCATGCATTAAGAAGGGAAGCCAGTGAGCTTGGGCACAGCCTGCCTCCTGGCAGCCAATCCCCTGCAACCCACACCCATCACAGCAGCCTGGGGGCAGCCTGCTCACCGCCCTGCTGGTTGGGGGAGGGGAGAGGAGTGGGGAGAAGGCTCCTTCCCCTGCCCCTCCCTCACCCCTGCTCTTCTGGATCCTCCCCTATGGGCTGCATCCTCACCCCTCACTCATTCATTTAGTTATTCAATTATCTATTCATTATTTCATTCACAAGTCCTTCCCCATTCAAAAAGGTTTACTACCTAGAAATTCATAGACAGAGGCGTCTGCCACTGAGAAACTCCATACTTAGAAGAAAAATAAGACTGAGGGTAGCAGTTATTTTACAAAAGCCCAGACAAACGCTTTTTAACATTCACTAAAATAAGACAACAGAGGCAACACACATCAAGACACGGTGATAGCAGGCTCTGTCTATCCATCTACCTCCTTCCTTTGCTCACTAGACCCTCTGGTACCTCCCTCCCCTCCCCCACAGCTCTAGGGAGCCGCTTATAAATTCCTTGTGATTTACTGCACATAACGTGCACGCCAAGGGACATTCTTTCCGGGATCCAGTCTCATCCATCTGTTTCTGCACTTTCCGAATCTGATGCAGATCATCCTGCCTCCACCTTCTGTCCCTTGGCCCACGTCAGCTCCCGCGATGCTGAAGAAGAAGAGGGCTCTGGGTGACGGAATCCAGAGCCCAGCTCGCCTGCCCTGGGAGTGGAGGCCAGCTTGCCCTCCTCCCAGCGCCTCTCCTGGAGCCTTGCCGCACACCTCCCTGATGCCCCCTTGCCTTGCCTGCTCTGCCTCCGTTTTCACTCCCCATTAGTCTAACTACCCCTGATTCTTCTTCCCGTTTTCTCAGGTGCTGGAGAAAGTGAAGTCGCAGGCACTAGACTGCAATGCATACTCCTCTCTGTCCTGTCCCCCACTGCGCGCCCGGCTCTGGGCTGGGCCTGGAGGCAACTGAGGACCAGCCTGTGTCACAAGCACTGTCCTTTCCTGTAAAAGTCAACCTCAAAACCCCTCAAAAATTCCTGGAACAACCACAGAGGAGAGGCGGAGATGGGCCATGAACCAGGTCTGTGGCAGGATGGTTAACTGAAAAATTAGTGTGCCTGCCTGTGTGCGTGCGTGTGTGCGTGCGTGTGTGTTTCCCTTTCTCATTCTCTTCATTTTAAAGCTGGTGGTCAGGCCTCTCTGTGTGCCCGGGCTGGGGGTCAGGATGGAGCAGAAAAGCAAAAATAGCCCCAGGTCAGCAGTGCTTCCCAACTTTTGTTGGGGCTGGAGGGAGGGGGGCATCCTGGATGGGGAGGATGGAGGGCTTCTGAGAAAGAGAAAGAGAGGAGAGACTCATGTGGAGGGGAGGGGCCCCTCAATTATACGTTAGACCCTGAAACCTTTCCAGGCCCCATGGGTGAGGTGAGAATGCATTTCAATGCCAGCCTTGTGGACTTGGGGCTTGAGGTCAGGAGGTTAAACAAAATTTAAAAATGAGAAACGTGCTATTTCTTGCACTTCGAAGTTTGTAAGTAAATTTTTTTTATTGTGGTCCAAAACATAAAATTTACCTTCTTAAACTTTTTTATGTGTGCAGTACAGTAGTGCTAACTACATGCACACTGTGTGTAATAAATCTCTAGAACTTTTCATCTTGCAAAACAGAAAATCTACAGCCATTGAACAACTCCCACTCTCCCCTTCCCTCCAGCCCCTGGCAACTACCATTCTACTTTGTGTTTCTAAGAGTGTGACTATCTTAGACATCTCAGGTAAGTGGAATCATGCAGTATTTGTCTTTTTGTAATTGGCTTATTTCACTTAGCACAATGTCCTCAAGATTCATCCATGTTTCCACATATGACAAGATTTCCCTCCTTTTTAGGCTGGATAATCGTCCGTTGTATGTATACATCACATTTTCTTTATCCATTCATCCTGTCTGTCGAATGGACACTTGGGTTGCTTCTGCCTCTTGGCTACTGTGAAAGATGCTGAAATGGACATGGTGTGCGGGATCCTATTTTCAATCAGTTTGCATGCATACCCATAAGTAGAACTGCTGAATCATATGGTAATTCTATTTTTAAGTTTTTGAGGAACTGCTATTCTGCTTTCTATAGGGGCTACACTATTTTATATTCCCACCAACAGTGCACACGTGTTTCACATTTCTTCATATCCTTGCCAATACTTGATACTTTCTGGTTTTCGTTTCTTTTTTTTTTATAGTGGCCATCCTAATAGAAATGAGGTGATATCTCAAGGTTTTGACTTGCATTTCTCTAATACTTAGTGATGCTGAACATCTTTTTATATACCTGTTAGCCATTTGTATATCTATCTATAAGCCATTTGTATATCTATAAGAAATGTCTATTCAAATCTTTTGCTCATTTTAAAATTGGATTGTTTGTTCTTTTGTTGTTGAGTTGTAGGGGTTCTTTATGTGAGGGTGAGTCAAAAATTATCCACACTCTGGATGTAGAATTAATTAACTTTTAGAAAAGACAGATACATCATTTTTCAACATAATCTCCTTGCTTTTCATTGCACTTTGTCCATCTACCAACAAGCTTTCATATTCCCTCATTAAAAAATATTTTAGGCTGAGCTGAGAGTCACAAATGCACCGTTGTCTTCACTTCTTCCCCAGAAGTGAATCTTCGTCCTCATAGGACTGCTTTCAGGGGACCAAACAGGTGAAAGTCTGATGAAGCAAGATCAGGACTGTAGGGAGGATGCTTTAACACCTCAAAACAAAGTTTCTGCAGAGTGTCAACAGTGTGGGCAGAAGTGTGCAGACGTGCATTGTCATGCAAGATCACAACACCCTTGGATAGCAGTCCTCTGCGTTTAATCCGAAGTTTAGGCTTCAGCTCTTCAATAAGCATCTCACTGTAATGAGCACTGTTGATTGTTGAACGTTTTTCCTGATAACGTTCCAATACTGGCCCTTGAGAATCCCAGAAAACTGTCACTCGTCTATTTGACAGTCATTTCATGTGTACACTCAATGTTGTCATCAGCCGTGGATGTGGACAGGTGTCCAGCTCCTTCATGATAGCTAATACTTGTGCGACCTTCCTTGAACTTCTCTAACCATTCATACACACTTCTTCACGAGAAAACACTTTCTTCATACTGCACACAAAGTCTTTGATAAATAACGGTACCAGGTACACCCTCAGACGACAAAAAAAGAATCACTGCACACTGCTCTTCTTTCGTGCAAATCACAAGTGGGGCGTCCGTTTTTGCTTGCACCACAGTTACAAATGAACTGATGTAACACGTTCACACCTGCACAGAAGTGACTGGGGAGACAGTAGCCTTGAATGGAAAGCGCAGATAAGATAGTGCAGCCAATAGAAGTTTTAATATAACTGGAGTGTGGATAATTTTTAACTCACCCTTGTATATTCTGGATATTAACCCCTTACCAGGCATACAGTTTGCAAATATTTTCTCCCATTCTTAGGTTGCTTTTGTCTCTGTTGATAATTTCCTTTGCTGTGCAGAAGTTTTAAAGTTTGACGTCCAATAGTCCAATTTGTCTATTTTTGCTTTTGTTACCTTTTTGATCTTTGAGTTAATTTTAACCTTTTCACCTTTTAAGCTAATTTTTGTATATGGTATAAGTTAAGGGTCCAACTCCATTCTTTTGCATGTGGATATCCAGTTTTCTCAACAGCATCTGTTGAAGAGACTATCTTTCCCCCATTGTGTAGCCTTGGCAACTTTGTCTAAAATCCTTTGACCATGTAAGTGATGCACTGCTGAATTTTGAGAGTAGAAATTCATGCCAGTTACACAGCCCTTGACTTTTCCCGAAACCAGACAGAGACTTTGAGTTTCATGCTGGAATGGCTCAGGGCTGTGCTGATTGGTGAGGCTAAGATTCTGACACCCGCATAGCAGACAACAGTTCCTCACGCCAGCGTAAACAGCTTATCAAGATCCTCCAGGTCCGTGATCTCAGCCAAGGCCTACAACACCTGCACTGCATGGTCAACTGCTTCCAACACCTCCATGTGGTGTCTCAGGCCCCTCACGGCTGAACATACATTCTGCTCCCCCAGCTCCTTTGCGGGGCTGACAGTGCCAGGGAACCCCACGAGGCTGGCAGGTGTTTGGCCTGTTCTCTGCAAGCACATCTGTTTTCAGGGTGAGCGAGGGGTTGGGGAGGGGAACCCCGCTGCCAGGCCCAGCATCACACTCCTCTGGTTGTAGGAAGGAGAAGGCCCAGCTTTCATTCACAAAGTCCAGTACACGGGTCCTTGCATTCTGTGTCCTCATCAGGCTATAGAAGGCCTGTGCTTGGCTCAGCAAGCCTGGACCTCGGGCTGAGGTGTGGCAGGAAAGCGGCCCAAGGGTGGAAGAGTAAGCCAGGCTCTTCCTGGGTCTGAAAGCTAAAGCAGCACCATGGTTTTCTGATGGTCATTCCTGGGTATGACTGTAAAATTCTCCGTCTGGGTAACGCAAGCCAGATGAAGACACGTGCTGTCGCTGAGGTGGCTGAACTGATGGATTTTTCTGGGTGGTCTCCTGGGTGGCATGGTTAGGCAGAAGGCCCCCTGAGGAAGATGCTCACGAGTGGGCGGCTGCCCAGGCAGGGTGGGGCGCCCCGCCTCCCAGGGCCTTTGGGGAAACTCCCAGCAGGCCTGGAGTGGGCGGGGGTCGGGGTGCTGCGGAGTGCACGGGGCCTGTGGGGCTGCAGCCCTGGCAGGCTGGGTGGGACTCCCAACTGAAAGGGCGTCAGTGAAGAAGGAGACTGAACCCTCTGTAGGCCAATCCAAACCAGCTCCTGGAGGCCTCTGTGTGAACAGCTCACAAACCGACAACAGCCCTCTCTTCGGAGATGCATACTCAAACATTCAACCGTCCCCAAGATAATTCTATTGAGAGGCAACACGTCCAAATCCAGAAACATCTCCCAATTCTCCGTGTGCTCCCAGACAGGGTTCTCTTCTCGCCTAAGTGTAAGTGTCACCAGTACCCACGGAGCCAAGCCAGAAACCACCTGGGAGCTGTCCGTGGCATCCTTCAGCACCCACCCCAAAGACCCCTTCCTCCTTGGCATCAGGCAAAACCGCCCCCACGCCTAGGCTCTACCACCCACCCTTCCTTCCGTGCCTCGTTTGTCCTCCTTCTCACAGAAGGGAGTCCACTGCAGGGTGCAGTCTGCATCTTGTGCAGCCTAAGTTCCCTCCTCACCATTTCTTGGCATTCTCTTTATAAGACTGTCAAATCTAATAAGATCTATGGCTCAGAAGAGACACGAGACGACCTAATTTGATAAGCCAAGCTGTTGAGATGAGGGATACTTTCTCCCCTTTCTCCCCATGGCAGGAGATGGAGGTGGTGAGGCCTGCCATGCTTGATCAAACAGAGGCCCTGGGAGCGGGGAGTACCAGAGCTGAGTCCCACGCTGACTGCTAGGCTCCCTGCCTGCTGCTTTTGCAAACAGAGAGGTCTTGCATACGTGAGGCCTGGATTGTGAAACCTGTAGTAGTGAAGGCAGGAAGGATGGCCCTTCAAGAGTTTCTAGGTTGTCAGGTGCTGAGGGCCGGCCATGGGCAGCAGCCCTGGTTCCGCATCTACTAGGTGCCAGGCCAGCTACTCATCCAACAGACGCGAACTTGGAACCCTTCGTGCTCCAGGTCTCCTGTGGCTCATCCAAGGGGCTCAGCTATTCCTGGCTCAGCCCTCTGAAAAAGATGCTGGGAAAGATGTTGGTATGCCCTGTACAGAGGGGAACTCAGAGGCTAAGTGAGGTGAAAAGACTTGTTTAAGGCCACACAGTGGCACCGTGGGGAGCCCTTCATCATCAGTTTGTGATTCTTAAGGTGCAAGGGCAGTGGCATCCCCAGGCAGGCAGCCTTGACAACGGAAGGGGCGGCCACCCTGGGGCGAGCAGCAGGGCAGACCAGCTGTGGCCCTCTGGCCTCTGGGCCAGGCCTACAGCAGACTGCCCCGGGATCCCAGGGATAGCCAGGCCAGCTGGCTGTAGCTCAGATGTTCTCCAAACAAGCAAAACCAGGCTTCCGGCCCTGCAGTTTGCCCCAGGGCTTTCTGCTTCTGAGTTTTCTGAAGTTCCTTCCTTTCTACAGTGGGAGAATGTTTCCCACCGCTGGCATAGTCTCAGATACTCAGGCTGCCCTAGGAGCCTGTCTTGATCGACCTGCTGATATATAGATGGAGAAACTAAGGTCTCGCCCAAGGATGCTGCTGGAGAAACAGTTCTGGCTGGAGAGTCTCCAGGTGACCAAGACTAGCTCAGGCTGTGCTCACCTCTGTGCGACTCATGGCTCTGGGTCAGAGGCTGGCAGCCGTGGGGACCCTGGTGCTTCCCAGCGGGTGCTGCTGTGCTGGCACCCGCAGTTTCCTTCCAGAGGCTTTGAGCAACAGACACCAACAGGTGATGCTTGTGCAGAAGGGGAAAAGACATGACTGAAAGGAAGCTTTTAACCTGGAGCAAGTTACTCAACCTCTCTGAGCTTTGGGTTCCCAATCCATGAGGATAAAAGTTTAGGGGTGATGGCAACTACACCTGCCTTGCAGAACTGTTAAACAGATGAGCTGGCAGCAGACACACCAGCCTGGGGGCACAAACGAGGGGCCTATCTGGGACCCCGAGAAATAACTGGCTGCAGCGGCCTCTGGGCCATTAGAATCTGGGGACTTGGTGTACATAGCTTACATGCTTCCCAAGGTGGGTAAAGCCTGAGACAGGGCAGCTATATTTCAGTAGAGCTCAAGTATGGTATAGTGGTCAGGGTTTGAGTCCAGAGGCTGGCTGAGCCCTTAATTACAGCCTGACCTCAAGCCCACAAGGGCAGAGCCAGTCTGGAGCCTTTCCACATCCTTAATCATGGTCTGTTTGTGGACCTGGGGACCAGGATGCATAGCTGAGTGGCCTGGGAATGAGATTTCTCAAAGAAATCCTGAGGTTTCAGGCACAGCACTTGCTGCTAAATGACTCTGCTTGTGACAACTGTGTGCACATTAAGTAACTCCAGAGAGAATGCTGCTTTTCTCAAGTGCTGATCGAGGCCACACTGGAACTGTTTCTAACTGATAAATATTTCGTCTCTGGTTGGGCTGGAGAGCTCATGTCACTAACCAACTCCGAAGGGTGCCTGAACCCCGACAGGCTCCCAGGAGGCCTGAGCAGCAAGGACTTGGTACTCGAAATGGTGTTCTCCCCCAGTCCTTCCCAGCATCTCCCTCCCTAGAGCAACGTCTGCCTTATTGCTGTCCTCTCACAACCCTGAAGCCAACCCCGGGGACAGCCTGCCCAGACCCTTCCCTCCCTCTCTTCCCCTGGCTCCAATGGTCACTCAGCCAGCCCCAGCCCCCACCGTCCCTGCTCCTCCCTCCTGCCAGCCCCTAAGGGCAGGGGCTTTTGTTCAATGTATCTAATTGAATCTATACTCAGGTCTGAAAAATCCTTTAAAGCCTCTCCACTCTTTTTTCTCTAAAGATCGGAGAAACTGAGGCTCAGAGACATCAAGAAAGGCTCCCAGATGCAACAGCAAAAGGTGGAAGAAACTCATATGTCCATCGTTGGGTGAACGGATGCACACAATGTGTGATAATATACATGTGCAATGCGTTACTATTCAGTCTTAGAAAGGAAGGAAGTTCTGACACATGCTAAAACATGGGTGAACTTTGATGACATTATGCTGAGTGAATTAAGCCTGTCACAAAAGGGAAAATACTGTATGATTCCACTTATACGAGACAGCTGGAGTAGTCACAGTCATAGAGACAGAAAGAAGAACGGTGGTTGAGGGGCTGGGGGCGAGGAGAATGGGGAATTAGTGTTAACGGGGACAGTTTTAGTTCTGCATGATGAAAAGGTTCTGTAGATGGATGGTGGTGGCGGCTGCACAATGATGTGAATGTACTTTATACCACTGAATTATATACTTAAAAATGGTCTAAATGGTAATTTTCAGTTATGTATATTTTACCACAATTAAAAACAAAAGAAACGCTCCCAGGATTCTCAGCTACCAAGGACCAGAGCGAGACTGTGAACTCAGGTCAGCCTGGTGGAGGCCACGGTGATGCTATTGGTAGTGCAGCTATAATAATGACACCACTGGGTATCTACTGAGAGCCTGGAACTGTGTGGTCATAGGTGACCGTGGTGTCCCCCAGGGTACACAGCAGGGAGATGGCAGAACACAGATTTGCACTCAGGTCTGTGTGACTCCAGGGCCCGTTCTCTGAAGGCCTCAGCTCCTGTGATTAAGGCCACCCCCAAATGTGTCCACAGCCCCTGAGACCTTCAGATCCGGTCCTTCTGGCGTTGGAGGCTCCTTTATCTGACCCTCTTCCCAGGACTCCAGGAAGGGAGTTGGGGGTCAGGCGGTTCCGAATCCCCCAGATCTTCAGCCTGGAGCTCCCTAAGGTTGCCCAGGGCCCCAGGGCCACTGTAGGGGGTGTGCCTTGAGCAGAGAAGGCAGGGGAAGTCCCTGAATTTGAGCTTCCATGACTAGATCATTAAACATCTCCCCAGATCATTTTGTTTTACAAGTTTCAGACCAACTTCCGAGTTGGAAACTCCCACCCGGGAGTTTCACCATGCTCATTTCCAGCCTGGCCTAACAAAGCCCTCTGTCCCTTGGAGGAGTGAGGCAGTACATCCTTTGGATGCCTCTGGGAGGGGCTGGGGGACACGGCACTCCTGGAGGGGATACTGACACCAGGAGAGGCTGGCCAGCTGGCAGGCTGTTTGGGCTCCAGGAGGGTCATGTTGTCCTTCATGAATTTAAATCACAGCCTCTTGTTCAGCAAATACAGCTCATTCCAAAGGCATTTAGGTCCTGCAGGCTTGTCCTCCACCATCCACCATGCTGACGGGAGCCCAGCAGTACTGAGCTCTGCCGCTGGTTGTAAGGTCCGGGAGCAGTTTGGAGAAGCAAAGCCGCGGGCTGCTGGGCTTGTATGGCAAATGCTTGTTTGAAACAAGGATGGGTGTCGAGGCTGGTGCAGACCCCTGCTGCCCTCGTGACCAGACCTGGTGAGCCTGCTTGAAAACTGTGGCTTTCAGTGACCAAATGAACAGAGCCCATCTCGGGGGGCCAGTGCCAGTGGATGGCCCCAAACTCACATTCACAAAGAGCCTCAGATGTGGATGCTGGTGTTCCTTCTAAAGGAGTGGATGGTTCTGGACAGCAGCCCCAACAGTGTTCACGAAAAACAAGAGGTATGTGGTATTGTTTATTGGATGTTTACTTTATACTTGTTACTCATCTCGATTCCACGGTACTAACGCATATATTCTTCACATCAAACCTTGGAGGAAGGCTACTATTATGATCTCCGTCTCATAGATGCAGAAACTGAGGCCCAAAGAGATTAACTGGCCATCTGAGGTCATGCAGCTGGTATGGGTGGGGCCGTGCAAGTGAGACCCTGAGCTCCAGCATCCCAACCCTGCCATCGGCCTCCAGCACCAGAAGATGCTTGTGGAAGGTGGGCGGCTAGAACAGTCCATAATTTTTATAACCACTTCTTGGCATTTGTTACTATTATTTTTAAAAATATACTGTGAACCACACAACATGGGAGGGGTGCAGAGGTGGCTCTTAGAAGTCTGTGAATTAAATGTTGAAATAAAAAGCCACACACTGCCAGCAATGGAGCAGACTCCGGCCTGCTTTCTGCACGCCCTCCTTACACCATCGAAATGCCTGTTGTTTCCGGGCTGGTTCCTCCCCTGAGTCAGGAGCAGCTTTAAAAAGGCATTTTAAACGGGATCAAGGGATCCAGACCATTACTCATGCTGGTGGCACACCAGACCCAAGAGCCACCGCCTAAGGGTCCCAAGGGTCCCAGTGAGAGGGGCTCAGAAGCAGGGGCTGCAGTGGGCCTTGGGGGAGGTGGGGAGGCTGACACATGCTGAGCCTGTGAGGGCCATGTGCTGGGTGCTTGTACTGTCTCTTTAATCCTGCTGCTAACTCTGAGATGTGGATATAATTGATCCGCTCACAGAAAAGAAACTGAGGCCCAAGGTGACGTGAGCTGTTCAAGTCAGAGCCAGTCAGGAGCCGGGAATTGGGCCAGGTCTGCCAGAGTGCTGGCACCAGCACTCCATCCTAAGTGTCTCCTTTTTGGGGAAATGGACCGTGATGTAAGCACCAGAGCTAAAAAAAGAAAGTGGAATGTCTTATCCAGAGGACCTGGAGAGAAGCAGAACACAGGCAGAGGGGACTAGGGTTGGTACATGGTTTCTGGGTCAGTGTGACAGGGCTCATGGAAGGGCTTTCAGTAAAGGGCTTCCGTGTCTTACAGTGGAGATTTCAAGGGACGACCTGAAGGGGGCCTTCTGAGTGACAAATGGGAACATCACGAGGTACCATGCTGTGGTAGCCCAGTAACACGCCGCCTCCTGGAGCTGGCAGAGCCCCTCCCCACAGCCCTCTGCTCTGAAGGGAGGGCTGAGCACACTCGCATGAAAAGTGAAAAGCCCCTCAGAGGGACAGAGAGAGACCATGGCCCTTCTCTTCCATGGGGCTCAAGGCCGTGAGTACCTCTCTGAGGGCTGAAGAGGTCCTAATGGCCAGCTGGCCTGGATTGGAAAGGCCAAGTGGGAAGGCCCAGAAAGGGGAGAAGGACTTTCTTGGGCTCTCAAAGGGTGAAGGCAGAGTCAGGTTAACCTGAATGTGGAAAGAGCTGGTGCTCAGGCTAAGAAAGGTGTTGCACCCAAAGAAACTGTGGCTCCTGACTGCCGGCTCCTGTGCCGGTGACGAGGGCATCCGGGGCACAGGCTGTGAGGTGCTGGTGTTGGGTGGTCAGTGGTGGAGGGGAGGGCTTGGGGCAGATCTTTGGGGCTCAGTCAGACCCAGATCTGTGCTAGTGTGAACTGGTTTCACCCCAGAGCCTATCATCTCCTGGGATCTTGTTTCCTGTAGGAAAACAGGCTCCAGAGGAGCACAGAGAAAACAGCACACCCAGAGACACCAAATTCCTCTGCTCTCCACTCACCCCAAAGCCTTAATCACTGACACGTGGGCCAATGTGTCCCCTAGAACTTCCCGAAGGCCAGGATTTATTGCTTTCAGAAAATGAAAAGCTTTTACAGGGCTGGCCAGAAAGTTCCTTCGGTTTAAAAAGTAAGAATAAAAGACATTTTTTATTTTCACAGAAAATTTTATTGAACAACGTATTCATTGTTTTGTCCCACTACCTTCTGCCATTTTCCAGGCAACTTCATAATTCTGTCTTCCCAAAACTTTTTATCTCTTTGAGCAAAGAACTGTTCCAGTTACCTTTTGCAGTCTTCCAGGGAATTGACATTTTTTCCATTAAGAGAAATTTGTAGAGACCGAAATGAATGGAAATCTGAAGGTGCAATATCTGGTGAATACAGCAGATGAATCAGAACTTCCCAGCCAAGCTGTAACAGTTTTTGTCTGGTCATCAAAGAAACATGCGGTCTTGCATTATCTTGATGGAAGATTATGTTTTTTGTTGACTAATATTCTGGACACTTTTCGTCGCGTGCTGCTTTCACTTGGTCTAACTGGGAGCAGTACTTGTTGGAATTAGTCGTTTGGTTTTCTGGAAGGAGCTCATTATAGAGGACTCCCTTCCAATCCCTCTATATGCATAACATCACCTTTTTTGGACGAAGACCAGCCTTTGGTGTGGTTGGTGATGGTTCATTTCACTTGCCCCACGATCTCTTCCATCCCACATAATTATACAGTATCCACTTTTCACTGCCTGTCACAATTTGTTTTAAAAACAGAATGTTTTAGTTATGTTTAAGTAGAGAATTACATGAGGAAATATGGTCAACTTATTTGGAACCCTAATATCAAAGCGATTAATATAGCCAAGCTGGTGCAAATGATTTTCAATGTTTGATCTGGATATTTCAAGCATGTTGGCTGTCTCCCGTGTGGTATGAGGTTGAATGTCTCGATTTGATCTCTATCAACTTCAACTGGTCTACCCAACGAGGAGCATCGTCCAGCGAGAAACCTCCAGGACGAAACTTCGCAAACCACTCTTGACACGTTCGATCAGTCACAGCACCTTCTCCACACATGGCACAACCTTTTTTCTTTTTTGCATTTCAGTTGCATTTTTACATTTTTTTGAAATAATAAAGCATAATATGCCAAAATGTTGCTTTTTTTCTTTCATTTCAATACTAAAATAGCTGCACAAAAATTCACCAGTTTTGATAAGTTGTTTTTTAAATGCACACTGATATGACAGCTGTCACAATACAATCTAACAAAATTGTTTTGAATGAAGCTAAACACAATTGAGTGCTACTAGAGCCATCTTATGGAAAAAACAATGAACTTTTTGGTCAACGCAAATATTTTATTTTGTTTTAAACTTAAAAGCCATTCATGTGAGCTTGGATTTCCATGAGAATTCCTCTTAACCTACATGTTAGAAGTCCAGTCACAAGGTCCTAGAAAAGAGCAAGTGAGGCCTTCCGAGCATGGCCAACATTGCTGGTGGACACGGACTTAGGAAGTGACCCTCAGGGAAAACTGGCCACTCAGCTAGCCCCACCTGCTCCAAGGCAGCTTGACCCTAAGGGCCCTGAACCTAGGCCTCCCACTCCTGCGGACAGGAGAACAGAGCTCTCCTGAGCTAAGGTCATGCCAGCTCCCAGCAGGGCCTAGGGTGCTTTCACTTCCGCATCTAGGGAATAACTGGAGCAAGTGGGCAATAGCGTGGCCAACCATCCCAGTGTGCTCAGGACGGAGGGGTTTCCTGGGCCTTTCAGTGCGAAAACTGGGACTGCCCCAGGCAAACCAGAGGGCTGGTCCCTCCAGCGGGCAGCCTGTGAGGAAGGAGTCGCCTCATACTGTCCCCTCTCCCACTGCTCCTCCTCACTCCCCACCTTCACCCCCTGCCACAAGGCCTTCCTCCTGCTTCTCAAGCCAGCCAGGCCTGCTCCTACCTCAGGGCCTTTGCACCAGCGGTTCCCTCTGTCCTGGGGCTCTCCTCGCATGGCTGAATCTTTGTTGAGCTTCCTGGACACCTTCACTGATCACCATCTCTGGCATATTTTCTTGTTTTATTTTCTTCCAGTCACTTATTTCTACCAAAATTACCTGGTTTATTTACTTTACTTGCTTTTTAGTGTTTATGGTTTCTCTCTCCTCACTAGAACGTCCGCTCCCTGAGGATAGGGCTCCCGTGTGCTGGTTCATGGCTATCACCCTGGTGGGGCCTGACGCACAGCTTGGGGCTGAACAAATGGTCAGAGCATGAATGAGGCCGGTGGTGGGAGGGCAGCGAGGTGCCACTGATGAGGCACGGGCTGCTGTCACCTGCTGGCACCTCACAGAATTCTCACAGCAGACCCATGAGGCAGGGGCACCAGGGTCCCTGTTGCAGACTGGGGGAGGGGCTGCCCAAGGTCAAGCGGCCCCACAGCCTGGGCCCCTCTGCTGCCCACGGACAGGACTTTGAGTCCCGAGGAAGCTGCTCCAGCTGCACGGACCGCACACCCAGAGGAGCCGGGAGGCTGGGTGGAGCGATTCCGGGGGGCCCCCTGCTGGACTGCGCTCAGCATCCTCCCAGCATCCTGGCCGGGGAGGCCCTACGTAGTCCCCGCACTATGGACTCACACTCCCAGGGGGCCTGCATGAGTCACCATTTGTTTTTCTTGACCTTCAGGGCCAGGGCGAAGGACCATGGCTCCCGCTAGAAAGTGTCCATGGTCAGAAGCTGGTCTGAGTTCCCTGGCCCTTGTCCGCTGAAGGCAGGCGGCACGAGGATGACTGTGTCGTCTTCCTGCGCCTCCTTCCCTAGTAAAGCAGCGGCTCTCTGTGTTTCAGCTGCCGGCCCCTTGAGGGGGCCTGGAGGTCCCACGGCCCTCCCTGCACACTCAGATGGGGTGTGGGTGGGCCCGTGTGCTCCAGCATCTGCAGTTCTTTATCCTGGCCCCGGGAGGGTCAGCACACTGTGTCCAGCTGTGTTCTGGGCAGCTTTATTTTTTTAAACAGCTTTACTGGGATATAATTCACATGTCATAGGATTCACCCAATAGTTTTTGGTATATTACATTATAGTTTTAAAAATATTTACTATTTTTAACAAATTGTCATAAAATATACATTCAACTTACCATCTTAACCATTTTGAAGAGTACACTTCAGCGGTATTAAGTACTTTCACACTGTTGTGCAACCATCCCTACCACCTATCTCCATAGGTCTTTTCATCTTGCAAAACTGGAACTCCAGACCGAAAAAACAATGACCCTCCATTCCCCTCCCCTAGTCCCTGCACACCACCAGTCTCCTTTCTGTCTCTGTGAATTCGCCTACACTGGGTACCTCATATGAGTGGAATCATACAGTATTTGACTTTTTGTGTCTGGAGTATTTCACTTAGTATAATGTCTTCAAGGTTCACCCACATTGCAGCTTGATTATACACTGAATGTTTGTGTCCTCCCAGTATTCATATATCAAAATCCTAACTCCCAGTGTGATGGTATTAGGAGATGGGGCCTTGGGAGGTGATTAGGTCATGAGGGTGGAGCCCTCATTAATGGGATTAATGCCCTTATAAAAGAGACCCCAGAGACCCTCATCCTTTCTGCCATATGTGAAAACACAAGAAGATGGCCATCTATGAACAGAAGTGGGCTCTCAGCAGATACCACATTTGTTGGTGCCTTGTTCTCAGAATTCCCAGCTTCCAGAACTTTGAGAAATAAATATTTGCTCTTTTAGGCACCCAGTCCATGGTATTTTCGTCCTAGCAGCCTGAACGGGCTACAGTGAGCATGGAACGGGAATTTTTTCCTTTGTATGACCAAATATTCTTCCATCATTCATCCATTTTGTTTATCCATTCATCTGGTGATGGACACTTGGACTGTTTCCACCTACCCTGACGCTTCAGGGAACACTGGTGTTCAAGCACCTCTTTGAGTCCCTCCTCACAATTCTTTTGTGTATATATCTGACTGCAATTGCTGGGTCACAGGATAACTCTGTTTAGCTGGGTAGCATTTTTCATTTCTAGTGGAAAAGAGGCTTGTCCTGTGCCTGGTGTCCCCTTTCATTCCTGCTCCCCTTGGGAGAAGATGGCCTTGCTTTCCCTCTTAGTCTTTCTGGGATCATAGGCCATGCCCTACTGAGCCATCTTCCTGAGCAGCTATGGAAGGGCATAAAACTCAGCAGACTGATTTCATCCCTTGTATCTTTGTAAAGGAGACAGACAGTGTCCCTACCATCACCAAGCCTGTTTTCTAAGGAAGGAAGAAGGTATTTGTGTCCTAGAAATTCTGCTTTCACTAGTACAGCCTGGAGCAAGCTGTTTCCTGCCTCACAGCATCCGTCTCCTCAACTTTGGACAGGAGATAGTGACCCCAGTCCTTAAGGTTGTTTGAAATGAGCTAATATGACATTTAACCTCTCAGACCCTTAGTTTCCCAGGTCTCAAATGGGGATTTGAACACCCAGTCATGTCATTCAGGCAGTCATTCCCGAGACATCTGCTGGAGGTGCTGCAGGCACTGGGGTCCCGTGATGGACCAGGCATCACCGGACCCCCAGTGCCTCTGGGTTCTGCGGCCCAGCAGCACCCACCCACTGAGGTGTTAACCATGACACAGCGTGACAGGGTGGGGAATGGCTATGTCACCCGTGGGACCGCCTCACAACACGCTGTCCCTGCAAGTTCAGGTGTGCTCACATCCTCACTGTGCCAATCTCCATCTGTGAGGACCTTCCCTGTGCCTGGAAACCAACCTCTCCAGGACCTGCTTGGCTGTCCCCTGCTCCCCACAGCCGTCTGGAGTGGAAGGAGCCTGGACAGATCTGCTCTCTGGCTGCCTGGGGGTGGAGGACGTGGGACTCAGGTGGCCCTGCCTGAGTGGGAGGCCCCGGTGGGCAGGGACCTGCCATCTGGGGCAACTGAAAGTGCTGTGGGCAGGCCAGCTGTGTGCAGCCATCAGGATTCCTAGGCTCACCTGGACCCTAGGACCCCTGCCTGTGGGGACACTGGTGACTGCCTTGGGCCGTCTCCCATCTATGCAGATGCTACAGTCTCGCCAGAGAGGCCCAGTGTCTTCAGACACAAGTGGCTCCTCTCTTTTGCTCCCTAGGTCCTGTGCTGCTCCAGCTGGGGCTGGCCTTATCTGGAAGGTGGCCCCCAGGTAGGGCATGCAGGAGCCTTGCCTGGGAAGCTGGGAGTCCCCTGCTGAGAGCGGCAGCTCCCATATGCAGGGCCCAGGTCCTGCCTACAGGGCCAGGTCAGGCTTCTGCCATGGAGAGATGTCACTGCCACTGTGGCTGTTCCCAGAGCTCTGGAGCGGAGTACGGGATGCCATGGGAAGCAAGGAAGGCAGCTTCTGCTTGTGGACCCAGAACATGCCAGGCACTGTGCTCGGGGCTGTGCAGATGTTCACTCATCTGTTCTGCTCAGCACCCCTGCCAGGAGGTGGCATCTACCCCACCCTGCAAATGGAGTACAAGATGCTCAGAGAAAAGGGACTTGTCCCAAGTCATACACTGTTATGTGGCAGAGCTGGGATTCAAACCCTGCTGTGTCCAATTCCAAAGCACTTGGCCCTTTTTTTTTTTTTTAAAAGAAAAAGAACTGGGAACTGCCTGGGACTTTTCTCCTCTATCCAGATGCCACCGTCTGGCCAGAAACGCAGACACAAGCAGCTGCTTTCCCATCCTAGGTCTGCTACTGCTCTGTGGGTGCAGGAGGGCCAGGTCACCCTCCAAAGTGCTCAGGGATGCTTGGCCCCGCCCCTAGTTTCAAATTCAGTGGCGCTGGAGTGACCTGAGAATTTGCATTTTTAGTAAGTTCCCAGGGGATGCTGTTGCTGCTGGTTCAGGAAACACACTCAAAACCCAATTCATTTCTTTTCTCTCTCTCTCTTAAGTATTATTTTCTTGGGACTTCCCTGGTGGTGCAGTGGTTAAGAATCTGCCTGCCAATGCAGGGCACATGGGTTTGATCCCTTCTCCGGGAAGATCCCATATGCCTTGGGGCAACTAAGCCCATGTGTCACAACTACTGAGCCTGTGCTCTAGAGCCCGTGAGACACAATTAGTGAGCCCACGTGCCACAACCACTGAAGCCTGTGTGCCTAGAGCTTGTGCTCCTCAACAAGAGAAACCACTGCAATGAGAAGCCCATGCACCACAACCAACAGTAGCCCCCACTTGCCACAGCTAGAGAAAGCCCACATGCAGCAACGAAGACCCAACGCAGCCAATAAATAAAATAAATTTAAAAAGGTACCACTATAGAAAATTTTCTCCTCTATAAAAAATATGTTATTTTCTTTCTTACAAAAGATTTCAAGCGTCATGTACTTTTTTTTTTAAATTTTATTTATTTATTTATTTTTTGGGGGGGTACACCAAGTTCAATCATCTGTTTTTATACACATATCCCCATATTCCCTCCCTCCCTCGACTCCCCCCCCACCCTCCCTCGAGTTCCCCCCACCCTCCCCGTCCCAGTCCTCTAAGGCATCTTCCATCCTCGAGTTGAACTCCCTTTGTTATACAACAACTTCCCACTGGCTATCTATTTAACAGTTGGTAGTATATATATGTCTGTGCTACTCTCTCGCTTCGTCTCAGCTTCCCCTTCACCCACCGCCCCCCTCCCCAAACCTTGAGTTCTCCAGTCCATTCTCTGCATCTGCGTCCTTGTTCTTGTCACTGAGTTCTTCTGTACCATTTTTAGATTCTGTATATGTGAGTTAGCATATGATATTTGCCTTTCTCTTCCTGACTTACTTCACTCTGTATGACAGACTCTAGGTCTATCCACCTCATTATATATAGCTCCATCTCATCCCTTTTTATAGCTGAGTAATATTCCATTGTATATATATGCCACATCTTCTGTATCCATTCATTTGTTGATGGGCATTTCAGTTGCTTCCATGTCCTGGCTATTGTAAATAGTGCTGCAATAAACATTATGGTACATGTTTCTTTTGGGATTATGGTTTTCTTTGGGTATATGCCCAGGAGTGGGATTACTGGATCACATGGTAGTTCTATTTGTAGTTTTTTAAGGAACCTCCAAATTGTTTTCCATAGTGGCTGTACCAACTTACATTCCCACCAACAGTGCAGGAGAGTTCCCTTTTCTCCACACCCTCTCCAACATTTGTTTTTTCCAGATTTTGTGATGATGGCCATTCTGATTGGTGTGAGGTGATACCTCATTGTGGCTTTGACTTGCATTTCTCTGATGATGAGTGATGTTGAGCATCTTTTCATGTGTTTGTTAGCCATCTGCATGTCTTCTTTGGAGAAATGTCTATTTAGGTCTTCCACCCATTTGTGGATTGGGTTATTTGCTTTTTTGGTATTAAGCTGCATGAGCTGCTTGTCTATTTTGGAGGTTAATCCTTTGTCCGTTGTTTCATAGGCAATTATTTTTTCCCATACTGAGGGTTGCCTTCTTGTCTTGTTTATGGTTTCTTTCACTGTGCAAAGCTTCATGTACTTTTCATGTTACCGTCTGTGTGCTCAGGGAATGGGGGGTTGGAGCCAAGTTGTGAGTTTACAAAGCCCGAGGGACACCGGTTCTGGGTTCATAAACCACCAGCAATTATTTCCACCACCACCACCACCACTGCTACTAGGACCACTGCAGGGTACACTGACTTAGAATTTACTGTGTGACAGGTGCTGTCCTGAGCTCTGTCATGTCAACCCTCCTGTAATTTTCACTGCTGCCCTTCCTCTCCTTCTATTGAGGAGAAAACTGGATCCCGAGAGGGCTCCAAGGTCAAGGTCGGGACTTGACAAGGCGGTCCTGTGCCAGAGACCATGCTTGGAGCCACAGACTATTCTGCCTCAGGATTAGATGAAATGGACAGAAGCCCCTCACTAATCCTAGTGGAAACCGGGGGACAGAATCCTCGTGGAAACTGGTTGAATGGCCTAAATTCCCTGCCCCACCCAGTGCTCCATCTGAATTCCCAGCCTCTGCGAACAGCATCGCCATCCTCCCAGCAGCCCCCAGGAATGTGGGTGGACCCATCGCCTTCACACTTCCTGAGCATCCCTTACAAATACAAAAGACGACAAGGCTACTGGCTCACCATGTCTTGGCCCTGTCCTGGCATTTTACAGGTATTACTGTGAACCACACAGCAACTCCACGCGGTGGGTGCTATTATGCCCATTTTATAGCACTAAGAGGTTAAGGAACATGCCCCACATAACAGAGTCAGGAGAGAAAGAACCAGAGTCTGCCCCTCTCTGTCTCCATGGGTCTGGTACGAGCATATCTCCCTGGGTCAATGGTCACAGCCTCCCCACTGGCTCCCTTGTTTGCTTTCAATCTCTGTCCTACAGTCAGTGCAATCCTTCTAAACCACAAATCTGATCATGCCAATTCCTTTAAGGCCTTTCACAGGCTCCCCACCCTTGGGCCACAGTCTGAGCTCTGTGGCCAAGGCCCTTCCAGGTTGAGCCAGACTTCCCTCCTTGGCCTGCTCTGCCCATCCCCTACTTGTCCTCCATACATTACTCCTGGCCCGGAACACGCCATGGCCCCTGAGCTGTGTTGCTTATGTCTGCAATGTCCTTCTTCCCATTACTTGCCAGAATAACTCCTACTCATTCCTCAAGGCCCAGCTGAGACATGGACCGTCCACTGGGAAGCCTTCCTGGCTGCTCCCTTTTAGGCCAGGGATATTTACTTGCTTCGGCATTCAGTGCACTGAGATGGAGCTGCCTGCCCAGCTCTCTCTCTCTCTGCTAGACTGTGATCCCCACAAAGTGGAGACCACATTCAACGTGCCTTGATCCTCCAAAAGCCTGGCTCTGGCTCAGGTCAAATCCAGTTAAACTGGACGAAAATGGATGGTCACCAGCGGCCATGCAAAGAGGCTCTGGACTCTCGGGTGTGCATCAGCAGCTTGTCTCCGGGTCTGATCTTTGCTGGACATTGGGAGAGGAAAAGATGTGATCTTCTCTCCTTTATTACGTAGCACCTGTGCCTGACCCCCTCTGCCTGCTGGGTGGGAAAATGCCCGTTGATGAACCAAGGGCAAGCTGCCATGGACTTTCTAGCTGGGGCTGTTAGAAACCACGTGGGGCAGATTTAGCCCCAGTAAACCGCTCTTAACCAGTCTCTGGGGAGATCCCTGAGCCCCCAGATAATGAGCTGCATGTGTGTGGGAGACAGGCCTGTTTTTTCCCAAGGATTTATGAGAAGGGGGAGTATTCTCATTGACCTCCATTTCAAAAAAGGCCTCTTTCTGGAACACTTGCCGAGCATTCCATCAACAGCACAGCACATGTGCTTGCAGCAAGCCTGCTTGACATCATCACATCGGCATATGTTTCTTGTCTCAGACGCATTTTGGCACTTGCTTTGGGGACTGTATGTATTTCTGAGGGTCCCTAAACACAGCTCCGAATGAAGCACTTATAATTCATCCTTCATGAACGCCACCACTGCTCTTTCTAAACAGACTTGGAAGTGGACTCAAAGTTTATTTAGAGAAAAAAAGATTTTCAGCAGACAGAAAGAGAGTGTTTGTGAATTCTTTCTCCCAAGCCCTCCCCCTGGGACCTTGGGAACAACTCCTTCAGCTCACAGACACTGACACCCTCAGAGGAGACTGTGAACGTGTGAACATGGGCCGTCCGTCTGCCTAGGCGTTTCTCCAGGTCCTCCTCGGTTGATTCACCTGTTATGCTGTTTCTCCCTCCATCCCAATTTCTTTCTTTCCTTCTATTCATGTGCTCATCCATACATCCCGCTGTAGGAAACCTACTCACTATGTAGTTCTGAGTGAATGAAAGACTTTATTCATCCAGACAATCAGATATCCCCCTGAATATTTGTTCATCTATTCACCCACCTTCTGTTATCAATCTGTTCCTTCATCCTTTTGATCACCCATCCACCCATGCATCCATCCGTCCATCTGTCTATCTGTCCATTCAACATTAACCCGCTCTGTGCCAGGCACTAGGGATACCCAAATAAATACATCTGGTTCTTGTTCTTGAGCAGCTCACAAGGAGCTGGGGTATGATATGCAAAAACAGCCAATTACAGCACAGCGTTGGAAACGATCTTAGAGAGATGCACAGGTGCTGTGGCGGCCTGGGGAAGGGGCACGGATACCTGGGAGCAGCACAGGTACAGAAGCGGAGATAGAGCCATTCACAGATGGAAAACCTGCCACCCTCCCTCTCTCCCGGAACTAAAGGGGTGGCAGCTTGGGGTGAGTGGAGTCAATAGCCCTATAAGGCCTGAAACTCCCCCTCTGCCTTGCAGACATTTTCTGTCAGAAACTGACTTCTTGACGGGGCCCGCTCAGATGTATCCCTCTTAGCGATCCTGCATCCCCACTCTGTAGGGGACAGCCCGGGGCTCAGGAGAGGATAGGCAGAGAAGCAGCAGCAGAACCTCCACATCAGAGGCTGAGGACTGGCAGCCAGTCCCTGCAGCCTGCTAGAGCCGTTGGCCAGTGAATAGCCCTCAGGACAGCATCAGCCACTGGCCTATCAGCTCCCACTTTGAAAACGTCCACGGTGCTTGGCACCTGGGCCTGATTGCTTGGGACAGGGCTCTCCCTGCACATCATATGTCCCCGAGCTAACCAGGACCCCCTGGCGGGTACGTTGTGATCCCTCTCTGGGAAGCAGAGAGCTCAAAGGGACCCTCAGACCCTGATGTTTCAGCACCTCCCTTCTCCTGGCCCCGCGCCAAGTGTTGAGAACAAGGATCTTACTTGCAGAGCAGGGATACTGCCTATCAGATTCTAGGCTCTGGCCAGGCCTTAGGCTCTGAAACCCAAAGAGCGGCCATAGTTCAAGAAGCAGCGTGGGAGCTGGACTGACCGACATTGCCTTGCCTGGGTGAGGATGGCAGGGTGGTCCCTGCACAGGGTAGGGAAGTCCCTCTGCCCTCTCTGGCTGAGGGTCCCCCTTCATCACAGGGTCATCTTCCATGCCTCCCTCTTCCACACAGCTCCATTTAATTATAAATCCTGCCCACAGTCTCCGTAATTCCTGTCAAATGGGCCTCTCAGCCTCACTGCCTTCAACCACGTGCAGCAGCCTCCTCATGGGCCTCCCGTCCTCCAGGCTTGCTTCTCCCATCTGACCTCTTCCCGGATCCCCTCATCCAAGGCAGCTTTCTCAATCTGGCCATGCCTCTCTTCCCTAAGAGAACAAAATCAAAGCCCATGGCCACTTCCTTAGCATTGAAGCAGAATAGTAAAAAGAGATCTGGGTTCAAATTTGGTTCTCTCACATACTATCTAGTGAGCTTGGGTAACTCTGGGTCTCAGTCTCCCCATCTGTAAAATGGGCATATTGATGCCTTTCTCACAAAGCAGTTTTTGTTAGAATTATGGCTGCAATATAAAGTAAAGCTATTTTCCCAAAACAATGCCTCAGAAAGGAAGGAGTCATTTTACATTCTTTACAGAAGCCTTTCATTTTATATGGTATATGTTCAATTAATTTATTAAAAAAAATAACAACAAAGTACCATTTGGTGAAAACACACAACCTAAACCAATCCTGATCAACATTAGTTCTAGATGCTTATAGAGGTAATCCAAGAGATCTATTTAAAACAAACAAATAAATAAAAGAATCCAGGTATTTAAGGATGGGAGATGGAATGTATACATTTATCTCTACTACTTCCAGAAACCTGAGCTCCAAGGGCAAGAGGTCAGGAGAGGAAATACCAAAAACAATATTTAGGAATCTGGGAAGTAGACAAACGAGGGATTACTGCCTGTGCAGAAATGGGACAGCCAATATTTTAAGCCAGGATTGGGGACACCTCAAGAGCAACCCAATCTACAACACAGAACAAACACCCAAAGCCCAGGAACTGGCAACACCAGGTACCTGATAAGCTGGTATCCAGACCAGGGGTCTTAAGCCATGGTCCACAGGCCACATTTTTCCCACCCTCTATTTTTGTAAACAAAACTTTATTAGGACACAGCCATGTTTGTTTGTTTATGAACTGTCTGCGCTTTTATGCTCCAAAGGCAGAGTTGAGTGGTTGTGATGGAGATGGTATTGGCCTTTGACCTGGACAGTTGCCGTTCTTCAAACTGGGCAGAAGCCTACAGGTTTATTTTCCAGAGAGAGGAAAGTAGAAAGTCTCTAGCACACGCAGGAGGGCAGGCACAGATGAGGGAGGGGTGCCACTCTGCAGAATATGGAGGCCCACAGGCCTCTCCTTCCCAGCCCGGTTCCCTTCCTTTGCTGCCAGATGGGAGGTGGGAAGGCTCTTCCCAGGGAATCCGATCAGCCCAGGAGAAAGATCCAGCTCATGCCCACGTGGAGCCACACTGAGCAGCTTCATCTGTGTCAGCTTTAGGCTTACACTCTGAAAAACAAGTCAAAGCTGCTGGACATTTGAGGGAGCCTCTTATGTGACAGACAGAGGGCGAAACAAATGAAGAAAAGTAACTCAGAGGAGACTGGTTTTCAAAAACAGAAAGCTTAAAAAAAATCCATAAATAATATGCTCAGAGATAATGGTGGATATTATATCTATGAACCAAGATCAGGATGCTATTAAAAAGGAATACTCAGAGAAGACTTGTACAAAAATTCTTTCAAATTAAAAACATGATCGCAAAGATTAAAATTCCATTAGAAAGAGTTGTGAGAGAAAGGTTGGGGCAAGTCTCCAAGAAAGGAGAACAAGACAACTAGATGCAGATAATTGGAAAGAAGAGATAAGAAAGAAAATCAGTCCAGGAACTCACAATTAGACAAGGGACTGTCCCCTCTCTCCTTGCTCCTCAATAAAAAGCTAACAAAACAAAAACAAAAACACCCACCCACCCACCCAAACAACCAAACAAAAAAACTTCAGAAAGAGGGAACAGAGAAATTTGGAGGAGAAATTATTAAAAAAATAATTCAAGGAATTTGGTTTTCTGAGAGTCCAGTTCAGTGAAAGAAAATAGACCTTGCTAAGGCACTTCATCTTGAAATTTCAGAACTCTGGGGTAAAACAGACGATTCCAAGACATCCAGAGAGAAAGCAGCAGGTTTCACACAAAGGACTGAAAAAAAGGGAAGGCTTTGGACTTCTGGTAGATAATGCATACAACTGAAATAAGAAGAAGTTGTAGGATATTTATGTCACTTAGAGGAAAGTGATAATTACCAACAGAAGCCCTACTATTTGTCAGATGCTATGGTAGGAACTGGGGATAAAATGGGAGTAAGGTAGCACAGCCTCCACCATCACTACAGACTAGTCGGGGAGACAGGCACTGGTCCAACAAAGCACCAAATTACAAACTGGTAAGTGCTAAGAAGGAAAAGCACGGGGACCTCTTACAATATGTGACAGGTGAACACGACCTGATCTGGGGGGTCTGGGCTTCCTTGAGGAACCTATGATTGAGATGAGGTCAGAGAGATGGCCAGAGCGGACTGGGCAAAGAGGAGGGCATTTCAGGCAGGAGGAACAGCAGGTACAAAGGCTCTGCGGTGAGAAGAGGTAGCAGGGCCTCAACTTTGCAACCCCATGGGAATCACGTGAAGCAATCTTAGATGGCTGGGTCTCACCCCCAGAGTCTCTGAGTTAAGAAGTTTGGGAATTTGAAATTCCAAAAATTCCCAGATGACATTGACGCTGTTGGTCGAAAACCACTGTTTGAGAAGCGTGGACCTAAAAGTCTGCAGAACCCAATTGTATAATCCTTCAGGCTAGTGGTTCTCAAATGGGAGAATCATCTGGGCACTGGCTGAGCTTACACATTTCTAGGTGCCCCCCCACCCCCGCCCCGCCTTGGGCTGGGCAGGGCCTGATCATGGGTATTGACTTGGATGTCGAAGGTCCCAGAGGCCACTTGAGGGCTGGAAGTGGGGGGATGGGCAGGCACCTCTTGCAGCAAAGCAGTGGGGAGAAGATGGGGCCTCACTAACCCCAGCAAAGGAATCAGGTGGAAGGGGCAGGATGGTTCTGCGAGGCGGACTGGGCAGGCCTGAGTATGACGTGAGGACAACAAAAACTGAAGAGTAGGTAGGAACCCAGCCAGCCCAGAGGCTCTGGCTTTGGGGGTCCCAGATCAGATTTCAGGCTCCCCAGCCAATAAGCACTATTATCTTTTTTTGCCAGAAAACCCTCCTCCAGGTAGCCAATTTCAGGTTTCAATCCCCTCAAAGCTGCCTGAAAGTTCACTGACAAATTGATTTCCACATTTTGTGAAACAAACCTATTCCCAGGTGAAAACTACTCTATCTGATTTCTTCTGTGGGTGACTCAGCCAAGATGGAATTCTGTTGTCTGACTTCAGAATCCACAAGAGTCAGCTTCCATTTCTAAGACAACCGGAGGAAGCCTCAATTCCAACTGTGTCTCATCAGATGGAGTGGGCCAGCCTTGGTCGCTCCGAGACCAGGCCCCAGGCTCCTTCTGCCAGCAAGGAGGGAGTCACCTGCAGACCCTGCAAAGCACCCAAGACTCCCCAGCTCTCCACTAGGAGTGGCCTGCCATTTCTTGGCCAGAATAAGAGCCAACAAAAGTCCCCAAAGACCCTACACCCATGAGGCCTTTACTGACCCTGAGTCATATCTGCCACGAGGGACCCTCCCTGGGCAGTCTCAGTCCACCCACATTTGGACCCAGGATGAGGCTCAAATGAAAGGCTGCCCGCATAGTGCCAGCAGAAGGAAGTTTCAGGAATTGGAATTGTGCAATTCCTCCCTGCTGGCTGGTTCCAGGAGGGCGTGTATTTGATGGGAGACGTGGTTCCTTCAGGCATTGCAGGGACTCTGGGACCCGTGTACTGCTGCCCTCCCTCGGCGGGGCCTGTGGGAGAAGGGCCTAGAGACTCCTGCCTTCCTGCCCATTTTCAAAGGCCTGCCCCCAATTTATGAAGGTCTGACCTCCCCCAATATAGTGTATTTCTGTAAGCTTTGAACTCCTTCTGTTTATTCATGCCTTCTGTGTCACCTAGGGCACCTCCTTCTCTTGCTCAAGTGTTCCAAGTCTTCCTCTGCACCCAGGTCAAGATCTGCCACCTTGCCCTGGCCTAACTGCACTGTTGGATCTGTCCTGTGGCTCCCTCTTTGACCTCATTTCAAATTCCCCCACTCCAGTTAACCACATAGACCTTCTTCCTGCTGGAACGTAAGCTCCTCAACAGGACAGAGCTTGTCTATCTTATTTCCTAGTGCTTGGCACAGAGTAGAGCTCAGAAATATTTGTTGTGCAAATGAAATGAGAAAATGAACCAGAGAAGTGCCTCGCCCCACATCACAAGCTGACAGAGGCCTGTGAGGCCTGGGCACTGGCCGGGTACTGGCTTGGCCAGCTTGGGGTGGCTCTGTGTGGCCAAGTACTCTGATGAACGTTTCCTGGTCAAAAGAACCTTGTGGAGACAGAAATGCTGCTCCTGGGCTTCTCTTGCAGAGATGGTGGTTGCAGAGCCTGCAAACCAGGTAACAAAGTGCAGTGGTCACGGGCAGAGACTTTGAAGCCAAACGGACCTGGGCGGACTCCTAGCTCCGCCACTCACTAGCCGAGTGGCCCTGGGCAGGTCACCTAATCTCCCTGAGGCTCAGTTTCTCGGTTTGTAAACCCAGGATCACATGGCATCTGCCTTCTCAACTTGTGAGGCTTATGTAAGACCCGGAGTGTCAAGCACTGAGCACAGGCCTGGCACTTGGTTACGTTGCAGTGAAAGTGAAAATGCCACTCTGCCTGCCGGGGGCTGAGACATGGAGTGCACGTGCCCAGGGCTCTCTAAATGGCCCGCAGAGAATCGGCGGCCCCCAGAGCAGGTGATGGGGTCACATGGGCAGTGTTCTTAGGGGAGAGCTCTGAGGGCAGAGACAGCCAGCAGCAGGAGGGTGGGGCGGGCACAAGCGCCACTTGGTTTCTCAGTTTTGGACAGAGCCGGGACATCTGAGTGGTGTTTCATCTTTCAATCCCATCTGTTATCAGCTGCTGCGAAATAGCCGAGCCCAAGCTCCAAGCTGGCAGAAGCTTCCTCTGAATTCCACGAAGAGAACAAAGAGTCCTGAAAGAGTGGCACAGCTGCTCAGACTGGCAGGGGCAGGGCCAGGCTGGAGGAAGGCACATGAAAGCCGAGCAAAGGCACTTGGCCAGGAGGGTGGGCACAGCCGCCAGGAGCTGACTAGCTGGCCTGCCAGGGACCATCCCAGGCTCTGGGACTTCAGGGGCCTGGAAAGTTTCTTCTCTTTGAGGAGTGCCTTTGTGTTTGGGAGCTCAGGAGCCACCCGGTGGTGTGAAGTTCCTGGTCCAAGACCACCCCAGAATGCAAGTGGGGGTGGCTTAGCTAGGTCTCCACTGGGTGACCTCCCAGACACCCAAGCTACCCCCTTCCCCAGAGCTTAGAGTGCTCAATGGCCATTTGTGGCTGCTCTAAACCTCTGATCACCTCCTCACATTTGGATGCTTTCCCACAGCTTAAGCCCAACTTTCCAACACTGATTACAAACTTTCCTGCTTTCTTGGGCTGGGGGTTGGTGAGACTTACATTCCATGGCTCAGACCCATGTGACTCAGAGCTGGGTTAGGTGGGGACAGAAGCAGGGCTCAGGGCTTCCAATCTGCACGTAGAGGTAGTGTGATTTTAAGCCAGCAGCCTTGAGGAAGCTTCCTGATTTGGTGGGAGTGCTCCTAGTTGGCTGGTTCAAAGGTGTGGCTCAGGGACCCATTCCCAGAAGCTCTTCCTTGGGCTTCACATCCCTTAATAAATCTTTTCCCTTTCTTCTTAAATTAGCTGGAGCAGATTCTGTTGTCTGCAACCATGAATACTGACAAACTCCTCTGATGACTCGCTGGCAGAGTTTCAAACTCTCCTGACTGTAGGCATAAGCAGGTTACAGAAACACACTCATTCAGCAAAAACCACAAGGCCGCCATTTTGGTCGATATTTGATTTTTGACAGAGATGTGGTTCAAAGAAGGCTTTCTTTACTAGGAGAAAAGAGAGTGCAAGCTGCAGAGTAAATGGTAACGGACAGTCAATTTCAGGGCCAGAGAGACAGTAAGGAGTAGTGGGGACTGTGGCACACTGGAGATGGTATACTCTAAGGGGGCAGCTACTGTGCAGGGCAGGACTCTTTCCAGATCCTTCCATTTTCTAAGAGAAGGAGGAAATCAGGATTTTTATGTAAGGTGTCCCATATCTTTAATTATTCTGCAAACACAATGAGGGTCAAAACCAAAAAACCCCCAGAAGCAACACCTTTAAATCTGGGTTTGGCCTGTCGTTACCCATTTGTGACCATACAATCCAGTTCCAGCTCTTTGTTATGGCATTTAAAGTTCTTCACATAAATCCAGCCTCATTTCCTCCCACCTGCTCCCGTCCTCGCCTCCCCCACCTCTGCACGCACAGACCCCTTACCCTATGCCCCATTCCTTTCCTTATTCCCCTGCCTGGCAAAACACCTAAGCGTCCTCTAAGATCACCCCCATGATCAATCCTTTGTGAAATGCATCCTCATCTCTTGAATCCCAGATATCCAGCCTTGGGGGTCCCACAGTCCCCTCTATGTCCTTTCATCCTGGTGCTGCTCACCCTGGGAGAATCACCAGGGCCCCCGTCTTCCCAGCCCAGTGCCAGGGATGTGTCCATTTTTACAGAAAACCCAGGCAGTGGGATGGCCCTCTGAGGAGGGGGGCTGCTCCCAGTGTCTCAGGGGGTGTCCATCCTAGTGGAATAGGGTGTGTGGGGTTTTGTTTAGAGAACACAGCACGGGAAAGGCCGACCTGCCCTGCTTCTTCCTGCCTTAGTGACGTGGGGATCCCCACACCTGGGTGGGGACCTTGAGGGTAGCCACAGGGCGGCTGGCCTCACTGTCCGATGAGTGAGCCCCTGGCCAGCCCTCCTTCCAGAGCTTGGAAACATCTGCGCACCTCCAGGAGAAAGTTTCCCTTCCTCCTTTGGGGAGAAGCTGGGCCAGCACAGGGCCCTGCCCCTGTCTTCCACCCCACGCCCTCAGGCTGCAGCCCTGTCCCTTCTCTGCCTCCCTCTCTAACTGTAGACTCACTTCCCTCCTGTTCTCCTGAATGGGGCGGTGATGCATTTCCATTCACCCCGCTCTAACCAGGCTCACCTCACATTCACTGAGCTCCTACTTTGTGCCTGGCAGAGTGCTGGGTGTGCCCACATCTCAGGGAAGCCTCACAGTGATGCCCGAAGGGGATCTCATGCCTGTTTTGCAGATGAGAAAGCCAGGCTCAGAGTGGTGATGCGACTTACACAAGGTTTGCGCCTGACTGTGGCCCTAAATGCCCATCCTGCCCTCTTTCCAAAAGACATGATTGCCGGCTGTGGGGCAGGAAGGGAGCCACCAGGAGGACTGGCCCACCTCTCCATGTCTCCTGCTCTCAAACTGAATGGAAACGAGCTCATGGGAATGTGTCATGGGATGTGGCGCCATGATTGCCAGCCACGCATGTGAGTGCCTGAGGCTGGGACCCACATGGCACCCCCGGAGAGCTTTCCTAAATTGAGCTTTCTCTTGCCTGTGGGAAATCTGAAGGGAGGGATGCTGCTCCTAGGAAAGCACTGTGGGCCCTTGACCTTAACCTTCCTCTGCATTTGGACAACAATGAACCTCGCAGATGACGGGAACCAAGCGTCTGCGGTAGCGCTGGTATTTTCACATGTTGACTCCTATTGTCCTCTGAACTCTTAGGAGGTGTGGATGTTATTACTAATTTTACAGATAAGGTGATGGAACCCAAATAGGTGGCCCTCTAGAGGTCACACATACAGCAAGAGATGGTGCTGGGACTCTCAGCCAGGGCAGTGGCCCTCCAAGCCTGTGCTTTCCCCTTATCCCGGACCTGGATCAGCCTGGGCACGGCCCTAGTTTTATTCAAGGCAAGAATTTCTCCCTCGGACTTCCCTGGTGGCACAGTGGTTGAGAATTTGCCTGCCAGTGCAGGGGACAAAGGTTCGAGCCCTGATCTGGGAAGATCCCACATGCTGCGGAGCAACTAAGCCCGTGCGCCACAATTACTGAGCCTGTACTCTAAAGACTGCGAGCCACAACTACTGAGCTCACATGCCGCAACTACTGAAGTCTGCATGCTCTAGGGCCCGTGTGCCACAATTACTGAGCCCACATGCTGCAACTACTGAAGCCCGCACACCTAGAGCCTGTGCTCTGCAACAAGAGAAGCCACTGCAGTGAGAAGCCCATGTACCACAACGAAGAGTAGCCTCTGCTCGCCACAACTAGAGAAAAGCCTGCATGCAGCAATGAAGACCCAATGTAGCCAAATAAATAAATAAATAAATAAAAGACATTCCTTCTAAAAAAGAAAAGGATTGCTCCCCCAACAGATGGAGATGGCGGCCCCCAAGGCAAGGGGGCTTGGCTGGTGGGAATGCCCTGTTCCAGACCCAGAGCTGGTTACAACTAAAGACAGATGGAGCAAGATGGAAAAGCGAGGTTTCTGATTGCCGAGGGCCAGCCCTAACCAAGAGGGGCTTTCAGAAGCAGAAAGGTTTCTAATTAAATGAAAGGTAGGATTTCACAAGAATGCCACATTTTGAACCTTCTACCCACTCAGACCTTTGAATAAAAATTGTGTTCATAATTATTTTGGAGTAGATAACATAATTTCCAAATCAAAACTGTGCTTTTTGACTTAACGTGATGGAAGAACTTTCTTTTACCTCTTGATGACCAGGAACTTCATGAGGCATAGCGGAGTTTTCATCCAATGCCAGGGGGAGAACGTACCTCTTGAGCAGTTGTAAGGACCAGGGAAGACAAAAATAAAGGCAGCAGCTGCTGAGATCATATGACTCCTGCTTATTGCATGAACTGAATATAGTTGGGCACACTCTGGTTATTCCCGTCTGAACCTCTGAGACAGGGCAAGTGGTCTGGTCTGCATTTAATATGTGGAGGTCCTCATGCTAGAATGTGCCAATGCTTCCAGCCATATATGCGGTGGCAGCTTCAGGATCCCTCTAGAGAGGAGAATAGAGCTCAAAAAGGAGTTTCTGCCCAGTCTGTTGTCAGTACAGACTGACAGATCAGCAGGGGAGGGTCTGCAAGAAGCCCAGAGGACTTAGAATTACTGTTTGGACCCTGTGATAATTTGCAGAGTTATTGCAAAATGCTAGTTGGTGCATCATATGTGAGCTATAATTAATCTATCATGCCTTTGCAAAGAACTCCAAATGATCCAGGGTGCACAACTAACTCTGGTTGATCACCAGCCTTTTAGGTGGCCATGTCTGCTGTCTTGTTCTGAGCTCTATGTCACCCTACACAAGCTGGTAGGCTAATGAGGATAAAAAGCCCACTGTGACAGGAGCAGGACAAGCTGAGAGGGGCCCAGAGTTTTGGTGCTCTGAGGAGGGGAAGGTGAAGTTGGGACTTGGTACAGGCCGTGTCTTAGTCTGTTTGAGCTGTTATAACAAAGATACCATAGACTAGATGGCTCACGAATAACAGAAGTTTTCTTCTCATGGTTTGGAGGCCAGGGTGTCCAAGATCAAGTGCCAGCAAATTGAGTGTTGGTGAGAGCCTTCTTCCTGGTTCATAGACAGCTGTCTTCTGCTGTGTCTTCACATGGCAGACAGAAGGGGTAAGGGAGTTCTCTGGGGTCTCTTATAAGGGCACTAATCCCACTTATGAGGGCCCCACCCTCACCACCTCATTGCCTCCCAAAGGCCCCGCATTCTAATTACCATTACAGTAGGGGTTAGGATTTCAACATACGCATTTTGAGGGGACATAATACTTTCAGCCAGTAGCAGGCTAGCACACACACTAGGTGTTAAGTAACATCTAAAAGAATCCAGCTGTTCCTAAAAAAGTTAAACACAGAGTTAACCATAAAACCTAGCAATTTCATTCCCAGGCATATAGCCCAAATAACTGAAAACTAGCATTCAAACAGCTACTTGTGCATGAACGTTCACAGCAATGTTATTCACAATAGCCGAGTTGTGGAAACAACCAAAACGTCCATCAGTGGATGAATGGGTGTCCATACAGTGGGATGTTATTTGGCTATAGGAACGAAGCACTGATACACAGTGTAGCACGGATGAACCTTGAAGAGAGCGTGCTAAAGCCAGACACAAAAGGCCACATATTATATGATTTCACTTACATGAAAAACCGAAAATAGAAAACTCTAGAGATGGAAAGTAGATCAGTGGTTGCCAGGGTGTGGGGATAGGGGGTGGGGAGTGACCGTTAACAGGTTTCCTTTTGGAGTGTTGAAAATGTTTTTGAACTAGATAGGAGTGATGGTTATACAACACTGACTGTACTAAATTCCGCTGAATTGTTCACTTAAACTGGCTAATTCTGTGTTATGTGAATGTCACCTCAATAGTTAAAAAGAGAGAATCCAGTTAATACTCGTAGTTCATCTTGCTGCTGGCAGTGCAGCCTCTGTTTCATCTCTGGCCTAATGATGCATTTAAAAATAAACAAAAATTGGACTTCCTTGGTGGTCCAGTGGTTAAGAATCCGCCTTCCAATGCAGGGGGCGCAGGTTCCATCCCTGATCAGGGAACTAAGACCACAGGGCAACTAAGCCCATGCATTCTGGAGACCATGCGCCACAACTACTGAGCCTGGACCCACGTGGCACAACGAAGATCCTGCTTGCTGTGACTAAGACCCAATGCAGCTAAATAAATAAATATATATTGGAAAAAAATTGATATAAACCTAGAAACCATAATGTAAAAAACTGATTAAAAAATAAACAAAAATTAAACTGGGAGGGGGTGAACTGGCTAGGATAAGAGGGTAGAAGGAAAAAAAGCAAAGCTAAAACAAGCACAGCTTCGGTGCAGCTGGTTTTCCAATCCCTCTGTTTTCCTGAGGGATGGCTTTCACTTGTAAAGAATAAAAATACTTCTCTGTCAAAGCTCATGGCTCAGAGCAGCAGATACAGGAATCACACAGATCTCTACCTTCTGTCCCTGCCCCACAGTGGAACTCGATTTTCCATGGGAGGGAGGCCCAGAGGACATCAGGAAATCAGCAGCCTGTATGGTGCTGCCGTGGGGGCTGCCCTTCTCGGAGGGGTCTAAGTGTGCAGACGTGAGTGTGTAGGGAGAAGGGCTCCTCGGTTGCCTGCCTCTCTGCCTGCCCCCAGGAAGTGTGCTTTGTACATGGACGGGTTTCTCCCACTTTTTCACACTGGAGGTATGCTCTAATGGCAAAGTCCAGACATCACCTCTTCCCAGTTTTAAAGTTAGTTCTATAAAATGGAATGAACTCAAACACAGGAGACCCTTCCGCAAGATGGACTGGCTGCCAGGCTCTCCAGAGCTCCAGAGTGGGAGTGGGAGTGGGGGGGAGGGGCGCATCCTTCCAGATCCACGGTACCCACTCTAAGGTATGTGGGTTCTGCAGGGTGGGGGTGGCACTGTAGGGTGGGGGACACTGCGGGGTGGAGGGCACTGAGGGGGCTGGGGCACTGCAGGGTTGTGGGGGTGGCACCGTGGGGTGGGGGGCACTGCGGGGTGGAGGGCACTGAGGGGGCTGGGGCACTGCAGGGTTGTGGGGGTGGCACCGTGGGGTGGGGGGCACCGTGGGGTGGGGGGCACTGCGGGGTCTATCCACGGCACCTGAGGACGGGAGGCACCTTCCCTGCCCAGAGGCTGCTTCCCCAACCCGCTTCCTCTGGGCACAAAAGCACCATTCACTGCCGACCGTTAGTTTCCGGTGATGAAAAGAGGTTCCTGCAGTCATGGAGCAGTCAAAATAATAATGATGATAATTAGGGTACTGATATTTATTGAGCCGTTACCAGGCGGTGGGCACTGTGCTAAGTGCTTTGTGTGGGCCATTGCAGGCAGGCTTCCAGACAGCTCCATGAAGGAGGAACTCTTATCCCCCTGTTATCACTGAAGAACTTGAGGATTGGGGCTGTGAAGCGAGGTACCTGGGGTCCTGTATCTTGCGCTCAAACTCCCCAGGTGTGTGTCTGGCTGATTCCAGGTGGAGGTGAGCGGGGGAAGGGTGGGGTTCCACCCAGGCAGCCTCTCTCCAGGGTCCATGCCCTTACCTATGCCTTTCTATGCTCAGAACCCTTGGTTCTCCTAAAGCTTCTCTCCATGTCACCCTGGAGGCAGCCAGACAGTACAGGGAGCACCGGCAAGAGAGTCACACAGACTCGCCCCAGGGGGACAGGGACACCTCAGCTGGTCCCTCTGAGCCGAACTTCCGTGACACTGGGAGATGCAGAGAGACAAGGAAGGTCAATCAAGCATCCAGACATGCCCCAGGCACAGAGGACGTTCCCGCTTGTGCAGCTGATCCCAAGGGCAGGCTTCCCCAAGTGTGGTGCAGGGGCTTAAGTCTGAAGGCAGCAAGTCAGGCAAAACCAACCATGGCTGAAACCCTCCTGGGAAAGCCTGAGGAGCACCCAGCCTGTTAAGGAGACAGAGCAGCAGGCTGTGCCCTGCGGAGCTGGTTGATTCCAGGTGTCCACTGACACCAGATGAAGCAGTCGCTTGTGTCTGGTGGGAACCATTTATTTAAACCCTAGCTGATCCCTTGGGACCACATACAGAACCAACCCAACCACCCCTCACAAAGGCTCCAAATTGACAGGCAAAAGCCACAATCCCAGCTCTGCACCTCCGTGAGATGTGTGTTCCTCAACCCTCTGCCACCCTGAAAGCCTTCTTCCAGCCCTGCCCCATCTAATAGCATCCTTCCCTCTATACCATGGCTCCCGGAATTGAGTCCTCAGGGCAGCCTTCAGAGGGGAGCAGGATAACCCCCTCCCTTACTGAAGATATTGTGCTCCTGTTATTACAGCCTCAGGCCCTGGCCTAACATGCAGGCAGTCGAAGCCATGATGAGTTTCTCATCCAAGGCTTCGTGCTGCCCCTCTCTGGGCCTCAGCACATTCACGTGTGACGTGCGCACGGGTTGGCGCTATTTCTGCCCAGCCGATGTGATACGGGGGTGTGAGTGGGGAGGTGCGGGCCATGGCTGTGCAGTGGAGATGCATTTTCGCGGACGCACAGCCAGCTAGACGTGTGTGGGGGTAGACAAGAGATATGTGGTTTAAATACCAAAGACTCACTCACGTGCTGGAGTAAACACGAGCTGGGGACGTGAGTTGTCCTGCTCCTCAGTGGGCCTCGATTCCCACGGCCTGGTGTGGGCTGAGAGCCTCCAGCTGAGCTCCTGCGTTTGCTGGCTAAGGACTTGCTAGTACTCAGAGGTTCCTGAATGCAAGCTCAAGCTGGCTTTATGTTTGCCCCCCAGCACTGGAGTGAACACGTGGCTCTGTGGAGTTTCAGAGATGGTATATCCTGGCATCTTCTGGGTAACCTAAGGGATTTTCAGGAGAATGTGGACCATGTAAGACTTTTGCCTTATGTAATTAGTTTAGAATAAAAATCCCACCTAAAATGTGACTCTGTAACAATGACTTATTTTGTATTTGCCCCCTGGGAAGGCAGGGGTCTGGGTATTCTGGTTACCCATATTTCTAGGGTACAGTTTAGTCACTGGGATGTCTCAGGAGAAGGGCTGGCTGGCTGGGGGCATGGGTGCATGATGCATGGATGGGTGGGACTGATGGAATTGGAGCTTAAAACAAGGATGAGCCTGGCTGAGCCTAAGGACACCTCTCTGACCAGCATCTCCCAAAATGCACCCACGTAAGAATAATTGACAATTTTCCAAAAGGCGTGTGTCAGAACAGCTTTATTGGTGTCTCCAGAGCAAGAGAGGCATACTAAAGGTGATGAAACTGGTTGTCTGGGCAGTTAACGCTCATTCCTGCTTTTGCCTCGAAGGCAGCAAGAGCTCCACTCAAATACCTCCACTCCAGCAACAAGCCGGCTTTTGGCTGTGGTTGGGGTTGCTTCTCCTCCCCTTCCCCATCCTCTAGGTCAGGGCCTCGCAAACCCATCTAGGAATCTTGTTAAAATAGAGGGTCTGGGGCAGGGGTCTGGGGCAAGTCCCCAAATTCTCCCGGAAGGAGCTGACCCGTAGCCAAGGGCACAGGGGGACTATCTACCAAGGTTTCAGGCGTGGTAAACAGGACGGTGCAACTGTGAGTCTCACCCAGGTGAATTGAGTAAGCCTGGTCTCCAGGATAGAGGTGGACAGGCCTAGCTTTTCCTAAACGATGCTCCCACCTTCCATCTAAAAAGTCACACCATCATTGTTCTTTTTGTGGAAAAGGACTGCGAGATAAAGCATCTGTAGCTGATGTGCACTGGCCAGGGGAGCCCAGATGAAAGTCTGGATTCAAGTCAGGCTAGACCTCTCGTCAACCACACCCACTAGCTCTGCTCCTCCACTCTGACGACAAGGAAGCTAAGTCCCTTGTGCTGAGACACTTGGGTTGACCTCCCCCAGGCCACACAGATGGTGAGCAGGGCGCGGCCCCATCTCCCTACTCCCTGTCCCATGCCCTTCTCTGCTGATCTTTACAGAGAGAACAGAAACCTTGACTAGGGATCAGGAGACAGTTCTTGCTTCCCCCTGAAAACAGCCCTTACCCATCCTGAGCTGAGAACTTCTGGCAGGCTCTGCAGTTGCCCAAGGACCACTGGCCCCTCTCCCAGACTCTAGCCTGAATTGGCACTGCAGAGCCTTTATAAGCCTCTGCCTCCCTGTGCCACACAGCCCACGATTTGTTTTCAAAAGCTACACGTAAACACAGACAGCTTACAAAGACAGGGAGGCGAATGTTTTTCCATGTAAGGCTGTGCCTTAGGCTTTGCTGCAGGTTCTGGGTGGGGGAGTCTGGGGGAGACCAGGATCGTAGCTGCCAGGTCCCACGTGTGGCCTGCCTGTGTGACCACAGGCTGGTCCCCTTCCATCTGAGCTCCTGAGTGATCTGGGCCTCTGTTATCCACTGACCTCACCTGCCACCATTTTCCTCCCCTTCCCTCACCACCAGCACATTGGTCTGCGCTGCTCCTCTACTATAAGGCACCCTCTCCTACCTCAGGACCTTTGCACTCACTGTCCCTGCTGCCTGAAACGCTCTTCCTCCACATGGCCACCTGGTGAATTCCGTCACTTCTTTTCTCAAATGTCACCTTCTCATTGAAAACTGTCATGTCCCACCCCCTCCCCCCCACCCCGACCCCAGCACTCCAGGCTGTCCTCGCCTATTTTATTTTTTTTAATAACACACTAACCTTCTAGCATATTGAAACCGTTTTTACTGCCTGTCTTCCCCAACCAGAAAACAGTGGGGATTGCTGTCTGTTTTGTTTCTCTCCAGGGCCCAGACCTTTGCTGAGCACGCAGTAGGCACCCAATCAGTATTTGTTAACAATAGCGACCTGTGATGCCCACGTGGTCGCCTCTCGGAGCTGATTTTGTGAAGCAGATATATGAGCCAGTGGGTGTGAGCATGTAAGGTGCCTCACACGACACGGTGTAGTGTCAAGTAGGTCCAGCGCGAGTAGCTGACCTGGCACAGAAAATGTCTGGACGGGGGTGGTAGTTCCCATGTTAAAAAAGTTCAATGTGTGGGCTCACTGCACTGCGTCCTCACTTGCTGAAGCCTGGGTGGAGTGAAGCGGCCAAGCCCAGCAGGCAGCGTCAGATGCTCTAGCCAGTGGGACGTGGGAAACGCAGCATCGCTCCACCTGGAGCAATGACCGACGCCCCTGCCCGGGGCGCCCGCAGACATGAAGGGAGCCCCTGCGCCCCTGCTCGGGCTGCCCCTGCCAGGCTGGACGGACCTGGGCTGGCATGACCGGGAACACGGCAGAGACCCGCCGGATCCTGGGAGGACACCTGCACACCAGTGGGGACCAGGATGGTGAGACCAGGAAAAACAGGCTCAGGGGGGCAAATACAGGAGGGCTGGTATGGCCGGAGGAGAGGGATGCTTGGCGCTAGGGAGGCCACAAAGTGAGCTGTAACCTGGCCAGAGGGTACTCCTCACTCCCAGACCTGCCATAGAGTTCCAGGTGAGAGACACTGTTCTCAGTGCAAATATCCCTTCATCTCGGGTCATGGGGGAACCAGAGTGATACCCAGCAGCCCTCAGCAGAAGCAGCTCAGCGAAGGCGTCAGAGAACTTCCGCTCTGACAGTCCCCTGCTAACGGAAGAGCTCTGCTGATGGAGTCAGGAGGACAGAGGTACAGCCCCACTGCTGCCCATGTCCAGCTGTGTGACCCTGGACAGTCCCTTCACCTCCCAGTGATGTAGCAGACCTACTACGAGAGGCTGATGTGAGTGGTAACGAGAAAACCCCCACACAGAGCCTGCACAGGGTCAGGACGGAGCAGGCTCTTGGGAACATTTATTTTAAAAAAAGATGACTGTGATATGCCAATAATTCTCAACCCTTTCTTTTGCAAGCCCCCTTTCTATTTATACGTACTCTTGTTAAATTATAAATCAGGCTTTATTAATACGTAATGTATAATATATAGGCCGCCAATAGTACCTGTAGGAGGAAATGATCGAAACAGAGAGGAAATAATAAGAGACAGATTTCTAGAATTAAACACAAATGAAAGCTCTCAGTTTGCAAAGGCCCACAGAACACCAAACAGAGTTAAGAAAGAATGCATGCATCAACATGTTACAGTGAAACTGAAGACTATCAGAGACAGAGAGGCCTAAAAGTCTCCAGAGAGAGCAGAGCATGTGATAAAGGAGCAAAACACAGATTGACAGCACACGTTCCAACAGCAGCATTGCCTGCAAGATGATAAGGGAGCAATGGTTTTGGGAATCAGCGTGAGTATCGAAGCTCTAATTACTGAACCTTGAATCTTGAATTTTACATCAAGTCAACTGGCATCCAAGCGTGGGGAGATGACCAGGACATTCTCAAACTCAGAAAGCCCTAGATGGTCTGCCATGCAAAGACCCATGTGGGAAACCATCCTGGAGGGAGAACTCAGACAAGAGAAGAGAAAAACCTGCGAGATGCCCCAAGAGATGTGATCAAGGGGTGGTCAGATTCCCAAGTAAAGACTGTTGCGCCCCCTCCCTGGCCCCACCACCTAATTAGCTAAGACCAAGAGAGAAAAAAGAGGAAGCTTGTCCACGATAACATGAAGGGAACTGGGTGGAGGGGACATCAGGACATGAGGGCGCAGTAAAGTTCTTGCCTTGACAGAGGCACATCTGCAATACAATTTTATCTGCAAAAAGAAAGGATCAACAAAGAAGCATAGAAAAAGCAGGGACAAGCCATACACGTCTCAGGAAAAAAGGCAGACAGTTGATTGGATAAAACACAAAACCCGGCTAAGGCTTTTTTTACAAGACAGACAACTAAGCCATAAATCAAAATAATGAAGAGGAGAAGGGGATATGGACGGGGAAGCTCTAAATTCGTTGGAGCTGGATGTGGGTCCATGACAGTTCATTACATTATTCCTGTCTACTTTTGCAAATGTTTGAATTTTTCCATTACAAAATGCTTTTTTTTAAAAAAGAAAACATGTTTTTGACCACGATTTCTCTCTTCTCCAAAAGTTCAAGACAGCTGTAAATTGCTTATTTTTGCACTGTGCCATCACTGGAGGTTTCAGAAATGGTTAAATACAATTAAGCTTAGAGAAACTGGTTTTATTGGGTAGTGATGTAGTATACCCAGTGCCTCTGGAAATGCCCCAAATTTCTATTTAGAAAGATCATTGTAAATTGTCAGGGATGTTTTGTGTATTTAAATTGTGTGTATAAATTGATCTTTTAAAATTAAACACAAATATAAGACATATAGTTAAATACCATACATTTATGCATATTTCTATGTGTGTACCCTCACACACTCCCCCAAATCTGCATCTTGAGGCTATCAACCGGAATGCTAATAATGGTTGCCTCTAAATGGCAAAATCACACAAGGGTCCTTTTTATTATTCTCCTTCCCCCTGAAAAGATCATGTGTCCCAAGCTGCGTTTACGTAGTAACAGTTAACTTGTTTTCCCATCATTATTAATCAGAGTCACTCGCAGAGGTCAGTCAGAGCCTCTGATGGCTGCAGACAGGCTGACTCCCACGCTGGGCTGAGAGGACTCTGGTGAAAAGCCAGGAAACCTAGCGCTGGGTTGGCCTGAGAGGCTGGTTCCTTGCCACGCATGATTTTCACCAGTTTTTGAAATAGCAGAAATCATCGGTGGATCCCATTATGACCTTTGGGGACCCGAGAAGGGGACCCTGTTCACGTCCCCTCTTGCTCCTCACTGTCCACTGAGGGCACTCTGAGCAGCCCTGCCCCAGAGAACTTTCTGCAGTGATGGACATGTTCCCCAAGCTGTCCCACACGGAAGACAAAAGCCACATGTTGGCTATTGAGCACCTGAAATGTGACCAGCTCAGCTGGAGAACTGAATTTTTAATTTCATTGAACTTCAATTTAAATTGAAGAAGCCATGGATGAGCCTTGAAAACATTACACTAAGTGGAAGAAGCCAGACATGAGAGGCCGCACACTGCATGATTCCACCTATGTGAAATGTCCAGAAGAGGACCCCGGATTCTCAAAGACGGAACGCAGATGAGTGGTTGCTGGGAGGAGGGGAAAGGGGACGTTGGAAGTGACTGCTAGGGTCACCTTCTGTGGTGATGGGAGTGTTCAGGAGTCAGGTGGTGGAGATGGCTGCAAGCATTGTGCATACACTAAAAACCACTCCACTGTACACTTTAAAAGGGTGACTTTTATGTTGTGTGAGTCATACCTCAGTTTTAAAACTTTGAAAAAAATTCAATAGCCACATGGGTTAGTAGCTACCACATTGGACAGCATAGTTCTAGAAGCTGTTAAAAGAGGGATCCAGGCCTTCGATCATCCTCTCCTGCACCACATTCATGCCTCCTGGCCCCAGTGGGGCCCTGCAGGGGTCTTCCCTGACCTCCATGGGTTCCCCACTGCCTGTGCTCCCCTCACACCCCCTTGCTCCCACCCCAGCTCCAGCTGCATTTGACCTCTGATGTGCCCAGGGCTCCTCACCTGCTGCCCTTGGCTTGGAAAGACTCTTCCCCCCAGTTCTGCCTCACCTTCAAGTTTACTGCAGGGACATCTGTTCTCGTTGCAGTTGGTACAGGTGACCTCAGGTACCGTCCCTTGCCTCGTTCTGCTGATCATTTTGCTCAGAACACCCCCTCCCAGTGCGATTTTCCCCTTTGTGCTCACTGAGGAGAGGAGACTGAAGCCGGGAAGTCACCCTGAACTGGCCCTGGCTGGGTCAAGGCCCTCTCTGACTCCTTCACCCTGTGCCCCCTCCTCACTGCAGCCCTGGTCACGTTGCTTCCAGATCCAGATCCTTCACCGGTCAGGAGAGGCCCGCTGGGTGTGTGGCCTCAGTGCTCCTCACAGGCTGGGACAGGAGGGCATCGGCTCAGATCTGCTGTTGGACAACGGACAGCAGCGATGACATGGTCACGGCTGCTTAGCGGTTCACAGGGCGCCTTCACGTCCGTGCATTACTTGGCTTCTGGGCTGAGCTCTCTGCCCCAGGCAGGAAGGGTGGCGGAAGGTCTGCAGGCTCTCCTTCCAGGACCAGCCTTCACGGATGCTGCACGGCTCCTGCAATCCTAAGCTTAATTTGGGGAAGGGCTTCCTAGAGGTCCCAGGTCCTGCTTGCCACATGCTCGAAACCCAGCATCTCCTATCTCAGACCCCTAGGCGTGCACTGCACAGGGCTCAGGGGGTCACCATGGGGCTGCCAACTGCTGGCGGGAGGGATGCCCAAATCCACGCTGCAGCTCTTCTCACTGCAGAGGGTCAGGCCCCCTGTAGGGACCAGCAGGACAGGCTGACCCCCAAATCCCACCTGAATCCAAGCAGGAGTGGGGGTGAGTGTCTGTGAAAAAAGTGCTTCGCTAAGCACACAGAAGGTGGCATTGTTTCCCTGCGTCTTGTCAGGGAAAGTCTGGAAGGGATTCTTGGTAGGCGCTCTGATGAGGGCTTACCAAATTCTCAGCACAGCAAGGATCCGGGTGATTGATTCAGAGAAAAACATTTTCACCAGTCCCCTCATCTGGTTTGTATTAAGAGATTTCCATGCCTGGGCTTTTTTTTTTTTTTTTCCCAAGGTAAAAACCCACGATGAGTTGGGAGCAGAAAAAGAGCAGAGCAGACAGGCAGCTGGGTGGTAGTGGGGCCGGGGGAGCTGGGGGGAGTCAGACGAAAGATGTGATGGAGGTGGAAGGAAGCCCCTCACCCTTTAGGGCTGGTGGGAGACAGAGGCGCAGTTGGTGGGTAACCAGTGATGATGGAGACACTGGGACCGGCTTCTTTTCTCACTTTATTAAGGTCACAGTGGAACTGGCAGCAAAAAACGAGGTCCCTAGCAGTCCTTGCCCCAGGGCAGTGCCACCCCGGCCCTCACCCCACGCCTAGCCTGTCATTTCCTCTCCCTCTCCTGCCTTACCTTTCTCCCAGCACCTTGGGCACCAGATGTAACTGAGGCTGTTTTTTGACTTCTGTCTCCCTGCTGCAGCAGGCAAGCCCCACAGGGATGCCCGATTGTTGACTGCATGCATGAAAGAATGGCCAAGTCCTACTCCTGCCTTCCCAGCCCCGGCCTGGGCACCAGGCTCCTCCTCCTTGGGTGGGGTGTCTGTCTCACTAGTGGGTGTGGCCTGGACGAGGCAGCACCCTGCAGTGGCCCTGATAGGGGTGAGCCTCTGGCTTCCCCCTGGGGTTTTCTCCCTCCTAGGGCTGGAGAGGGTGGGTGAAGCTGGGAAAAGCCCGCACAGCCTAGGGAAGCCAGGGCACGCCCATACAGGGATCCGGCTCTAATGGTGTCTCTGTCTTTTAGGTCCTCAGGCTCTCTGACCCTCCTCTCCAGGTACCCTATGATCAGGCTACTAAGCAGAGCTGGCTGAACCCCCAGAAACCATGTCTGCGACCCACTGTTCCCCTGCCTAGAATGACCTTGAGGACTTTCCCACTTAGCCAGCTTTTACTCAGGCCTCAGGGCAGAGTGCTCATGTCACCTCCTCCAGGAAGCTTTCCTGGTCCTGCCCCTCTGTTCCTCCTTGTTCCTGGACCTTGCTCTGAGCCACGGGCTATTTCTCCATCACAGTCCTTGGCGCTTGGATATCACTGGCTCACCCACTGACAGCTTCCCAGGATCCCAGCACCCATCACAGCATCTGTCACAGAGCAAGCGCTCATAGAGGGTCTGCTGGGCTGATGCGTGAAAGAGGAGAGTGGCCAGCACAGTGCCGCAGCACCCAGCATGGGGTCGGGGCGCAGCAGTCAAGAAACACGACTGGATGAACAGAGGGAGAAGTGGGTGGGCTTCCTGCCCCCCCCTCCCCGGCCTGTTGGGTCTGCCCGCTCTGCCTCCCTGGCCTGGACGGAGGATGGCTCACTTCTTGTCCAAGTGCACCTGCCCAGGGCTCAGGTCTTTCCCTCCAGGGCTCAAGCTACTCTCCTTGACCATGGGCTCAGCTGTGTCCACACCCCATTTTTTTAAAAAAACTGAGGGGCACAGCAGTCGCTTCCATAATCACACCATGGGGCCAGGAGACTCCCGTCCAGATAGGGACAAAGCCAGCTGGGCCTGTGTCCTGGGGTGCCGAGAGGACCAAAGCTGCTTTGAAGCTCCATCACCTGTCCTGACAATTTGGTGCAGGAGTGACCTCTGGCCACACAGAGCCTAGGCAACTAGCTGTCTGCACAGTGTGGGGTCACTCAGTAATAAACCAAGAGAGAGACAGGAAGAGAAACAAAGCATGATAAGGACTGAGGAAGGACAGCTCTCAGCTCTGCTGCCAGCAGTTAGCCAGCAGTTTGAGACGAGGAGGGAAGAACCACATTTTCTGCCGTCGCAGGAGTGAGCCTTTAAATAAGCAACAGCGTGTGCGCGCAGCGTGGGTGGTCTGGCAGCCAGCATGGCCTGAGCGCCCACTTCGTGCCAGCCCCTGTGGGATGCTGGGGACACATCTCAGCGAGCCTCTGCCCAGGGTGCTTAGCTCAGCGGAAAGACATCCCAGATGGTACAAGTGGCGCCCAGAAGGACGTGCGTGGGGCTGTCATGGTGGGTACCCTGGGGCCTGACCTGGTCTCAGGGGTCAGGAGGACCGCGTAGGGTGTGGATGAGGAGAGGGTATGCTGGGGGAGGGACACATGTGGGGCCTGAAGCGGGGGAGGGCATAGCCCGAGAGCGGACCCGAGAGAAAGGGGTACATCCGCAGCGTCGGGGAGGCACAAGGCTGGCAGCACAGTCTGGAGCCAGGTCTGGGATCACAATGCGGGCCGTGGATTTTATCCCCCTGGGGGAAAGGCTGATTTCATGATGCTCAGCCTGTGGGCTGCACTTTGTGTCCCAGGCTGTTAGGGACAAAATTATGTCCCCCACATCCCCCCAATTCACGTGTTGAAGCCCTACCCCAGTGGGCCTTCGGGGAGGTAATTAGGATTAAAGGAGGCCACAAGGGTCCGGCCCTAATCTGATAAAACTGGTGTCCAAATAAAAAGAGACAGAGATGCCAGAGATCTCTCTCTCTCTCTCTCTCTCTCTCTCCATCATGCGAAGACCCAGCAAGAATGTGGCCATCTACAAGCCAGGAAGAGACCTCTCACCAGGACCCAAATCTGACAACACTTTGTCTTGGATTTCTAGTCTTTAGAAAGTGAGAAAATAAATTTCTGTGTTAAAGCCCTCCGTCTGTGGTGTCTTGGGATGGCAGCCTGAGCAGACTGATAACGCAGGCCCTAAGTTAGATACTTTTACCCATGCTTTCCCCCTCACTTTCCAGGCAGACCACCATCTTCACCATCCTTGCTCTGAGCAAAGAAGCCAACGGACTTCGAGGGGTCGACAATTTGATCAAGTTTGCAGAGCTAGTAGCACAGTTGTAGAGACACATTCGTGATTTGGGCCTTTTCTCTCTTAGACAAAGAGACAGACGATAGCTATCTTTTAAATTAACAAGATGGAAATGCTATTGAACAAATTTAACAAATAAAAATAGACATCAGCTAATGACATGAGAAGTTCTGTTAGAGGGTGAAAATGAAGGGGGAGGGGATGAGACAAAACCTCGATGGCCTCAAGTATTTAGGATGATTACTCTTAAAATGTATATAAAAGGCAATAGTTCAGTATAAGAAGGGGTTTTAATTAAAGGTAAAATATGGAAGTGTAGTTCTTTCAAACTCCTGTCTCTTTCCAATACAGTATGAAGACAAATCTCTTCACCTTTTCTTCCAGAAAGAAAGGAAGCCATCATCCAGCTAAGAGAGAAAGGGCATGGGGTTTCTTGTGACCCAATAGACAATTTATGCTAACCTCTTCTAAAGACAGGTTATATATTTGAGATTGTTTCTTTGAGGGTGGCCGCAGGCTGCCCAGCAGGTGTCAGGATAAGACAAACACACTTGCTAGGCCAGCCTGCCGAGGAAGGTCTCCATTCCAAACACTCCCGCGTGTCCGCTTGTCCATCGTCCCCACACTGAGTATTTTGAGAAGAAGAGAAATGAAGATGTTTCCCACTAAAAAAAAAAAAGAGCTGGCAAGACCCTCTTATATACAATTGGAAGGAAGAATACAGGACAATCTCTCTGGAAAGTAATTTGGCAATATGTTTCGAAACCTAAAATGCACATACTCTTTGATCTAGCAGTTCCACTTTCAGGAATGCCTCCTCAGATATGCTTCCACATGTGCACCAAAGTATGATGTATGAGGGGATTCACAGCAACAACACGTTTAATAGGAAAAGACTGGAAACAAGCCACACGCCCAATAAGGGAAGACGGCTGAAGTCGACGATGACACGCTCATACAATCAGACTCTACGCGGCCTTTGAAAAGAAAGAAGCAAATGAAGCCATAAAAGTACTAAAAGGAGCCATAAATTCCCTTCATAATCTCTGATTTGAGAAAACCCTTCTATACATGACACAAACTTCAGAAGCCGTACAATAGAAGGCTGAGAAATGTGACGTACGCTAGACTTTTTTTGCATGACCCAAAAGAAAAAGCAGTCAAAGAAGTATTAAAATGTGAAAAAATGTTTCCAACTCATATGACAATTTCCTTAAGCAAATCAACAAGAAAAAGATGAACAACCCAACAGAAGAATGGACCCAGGATAGGATCGGGCCATTCACTGAGAAGGAAATAGGAGTTTCTCTGAAATATGTGAAAAAAAATGCTCAACCTTCGTCAAAGAGAATTGCAAATTAAACCTCTCCTGGGATATTGTTTCTCGTCTCTTAGAGTGACGTACAGTGAAACAGTACCATGCTGCTTGGGCAGGGCCTGGAGAAGCACTGAGAAAGGAGAGGGGTAGGTGTGGAAGAAGGTCATCACTCTCTTCACAAACGCTTGAACCCACTTTTAGGAATTCATCGCTCGGATGCAGTCACAGAATGCACGCCACTGAATGCAGGCACTGAAAAGAATGAGGAAGCTCCATCTGAGAGACAAAAACATCTCAGGTATTCTGTTAGGTAGAAACGAGGGACAAAACAGTGTGTGTTTTGTTTTTACCACTGAGTTAAAAAGAGCTGGAAAAGACTGTATTTATACATGCGTTTGTTTGCACAGGCCAAAAACACCCTTCAAAGGATGCAGGAGAAATGACTAGGGAGGGGTTGCTATTTGACAGAGGTGCAAGGACTTTCCTCCCTGAATACCTTTCGATGCCACTGGAATCTTGAATTACAGTATCTTGCCGACTAAAATTACTAGAGTAAAATCAAAAGAATGAGGCAGATGTATATGTTCTGATATGGGATGATTTCCAACTTATCTTGAAGTACAAACAGCAAGGTGCCCGAACATGCTACAACATGGATAAACTTATTAAAAAAAAAAAAAAGGCCAATGCGTAAAGCATACGTAGCTTGTCTAAAAGAGGGGCATTTGTTTGTGTGCTTTGGTGTGGACGTGGGAAATATGTGAGCGGGTGATCCTGTAGCAGAGGAGACGCCGGCTGCTTTCCGCAGGCTCTGAGAGCCCCACTGAGCTCAGGCATTGGCTGCAGTGAGAGGAGCCACAGAGGGAAAGTGTGCCCGATTAATGTTCAAAATGACAATGACCTTTTCCAGCCGTGTTAAACATGGGGCTCTGCGTGCTGTCCCAGGCGTGGCACGGTGTGTATCTACAGTTGCAGGCCTCCCCCAGCTCCCTGCAATAAGGCTGATAAGGACTGAGTACACACAACAGAAGCGTAGGGAGGTTAGATGACTTGCCCGAGTCACACCAAAAAATCAGTGCTGACCCAGCACATGACACAAGGCTACAGACTCAGAGCCCACGTGTTCATTCCACTGAAGGTGCCCTCCAGTTTGTAGACATTCCTGGGGCGCAGAGGTGCAATTCAATAACAGGTACGCGCCCCGCTGCTTCAGGCGCAGGCCCTCACATGGAAGGCACCAGAAAGAGAACCGGGCTACCTGCCTCCCGTCAGCGTATGTGTGAGCCACTGTCCCCGCCCTCCTCCTCTTCCTCCTCCCCATCATCACCTTCATCTCCCCTTCCCCCACCTCCTGCAATCACGAGGCAGCTAAGATGCCTCAGCACTCAGGACATGCCTGACGCCTGGTACCCGCTGCCTTGGTTAGTCTTCAGGAAGTTCACCTCCAAAGCCTTCATGACAGGCCTTGGGAACATCTCACACAGAGACCAACATTTCCAATCAAAGCCTCCACCTCACGGTATTAGGGAGAAGCTGTGTGAGTCAGGACTTTTGGGAGAGTGGCAAGGAAGTCAGTGATCTCAGGCAGGGAGGACCTTCATGGCCATCTAGGTCAACTTCCCACCAAGCAGGGAGTGTGTCCATCCGTCCAGCCAACATTTACTTATTACCTACATGTGGTTAAGCAGCAGACTCTGTGCCAGAGATGCAGTTCAGAATTGGCCTCACTCATGAGGCCAGTTTAATGGGGTCCAATTTAGCATCCTTTCCATAATGGCTCTGCAGCCTATTTTTGCTTACTTCTCATGCAGGAATCACATTCCATCTAATGGAACATTTACTCTTCATCCCCTTCATTATCTAGTTGAGGAAACTGAGGCCTAGGAAGATGCTGAGCTCATACCGCACACTAGTGCAGAGCTGGACACCTGACTCAAGGCTGCTTCCTCCAGCTTAGAGCTCCCCGAGAGAGAATGGTGTGTTGCCTGCAGGGACTGTTTGAGATACTAAAGAAGCTTACATTGCTGATCCAAACTTCTATTTAGCATTTCAAACACACAGTGTACTGATGGCTGACTGTTTAAATCCAAAGTCAGACAAAACCAATTTTTCTTTTTGTTAAAAAAATTTTTTTTTTAAAGATTGTCTTCTGATGGAGAAGGAACTGTAATAGACCAGGAGCTCACCTCCTTCACCTTGTGGTCTGGCCTCCAGCACCGGGCCTGGCCTGCAAACTGGCTACAGAGCAGGAGAAAGAGCTTGGGCTTCCAGCCTCAGGTTCCGGTCCTGGCTGAGGCCCCCACCATCTGTCCACCTAGTCTCCATTTCCAAACCAGGATACGTGGGCTCGCTTCTCCAGCTAATCTGAGATACTGTGTGTAAAAAACAATCTAGCATTGACCCTGACACGAGTAAGGGCTCAATAAAACTGGATGAGTTTTAAAAAAATGCTCTGAATCAAATTATTGCCTGAATGAAGGTAAATATTTAATTCCCTTTACAGGAGGCCGCCCATTTCCTTCTGCGCTTCCAATTCCTAATTACGTTAAGTTCGAGTTCCCTCCATGGTGACCCTGGGCTGCCCAGCAGGAAGTGACTCTGAGGCCTGCCTGCCTAGAAATCTGCTCGCTGAAGTCCTGGGTGATGTCCCCTCCGATGTGACCTTTCCTCCTCACAGGCTTCCTCATCTGGCCCGGCCTGGCTCTTGGGAGAATACCTTTTCTGTGCTCTTATAAAAGACTGGCCACTTTTGAGCTTGGAGTGGGCAAAAGCAGGCCTGTGCCCCCAGGAGCTGGTCAGGGTGGCTGCAGGATTGGGGTGGCAGCCTTGTCTCTGAGAGCATTTACAATGAAATGAGATGAGGCAGGGGCAGGCCAGGGAGAAATGGGGGTCTTGCTGGGAACAACATACACCGAGGAATTGTGTGCCTTTGAGGTTTTAACTGTCTGCTGGGGAAACTCTTTAGCGAGTTCTTTAAAGGAAAACATATTTTGGAATTTTCATATTTGGAATGATACCACAAGGGCAGGAGCCTTCAGAGGCCAGCCCTTGCCTCTAGGCTAGAGCTGTGCTAATGATGAATATTCCCCTCAACTTCAAATCATTAGCCCCAAACAGAAAAGAATTTACCCATCAGCTGAAATTCTCAGTTTTTATTTTGCTAAGTGTCATGTCAAATTTAAAATATGTGAATGTGTGTGTATGTTTAAGCATGACACACCCATGTCAAATTTAATATATGTGTAAAAACCCATGCACATATAAAATATCTACATATATGATATATTTTTAACATGTCTGTTTCTTTATAAAAGTTCCAGTGGGAAAAAAATCTAAATAAAGGGAGAAAATTATTTATGATTCCATTATCTCGACATGACTATCGTTAGAATTCAGTGTGTTTTGTTCCAGGACAGATGTCACATGGGTCTAATAAAGACTTCTGATTTGGTCTGGAAGAGTGAAGGGTGATCTATAGGGAGAGACAGCACAGAGGGTGCAGCCACGTGCACGGGTGGAAAAGTGTGGGATTTCTAGGAGGTCGGACCTGGCTTGGATGCCAGCACTGCAGTAATTACTAATGTGATCTTGGCTAAGTCATTTCACCTCTGTAAGCCTCAGTTTCCACCAATGACCTTGCTGAGTTCTGGGGAGAAGATGGAGCAGGGCTGGAATGCTTCCCAGAAGTTGTAACAGGGAAAAGCTAAATTGGACTCCATGTTGGATCTGTTTCTTTGACTTTGCTTTTCGTTACTTCTGTTATTATAATTATACATAATGGACTGCCTCAGGGAACCCTACCCACCTGTGAATGGCTGCAGAAAAGACGAAATTAACACATCCTTTCCCTGAGGCCAGTCATCCTGAGAGACGTTCTGCAAGACTGACAACTTGTCTTCCTGTCCCTCCCTCTCCAATAGTATAAAAGAAGCTGGCATCCCACCCCGGTGACAAGATGGCTTTTTGGAGGTTCTAGTCTGCCATGTTCTCAGTCTGCCAGCTTTCCAAATAAAGCCATACTCCTTGCCGCAACACCTCATCTCCGATTCACTGGCCTGTTGTGCGGCGAGCAGAGTGAGCTTGGACTCCGCAACAAAATGAAGGGGTGGGGGGAGAAGGGGGAAGGGGAGCTGGATGGAGGAGGAAGGGGGCTGTGGAGAGGGGTCTCAGGGAGCAGAGGTGGGGTTAAGGGTGAAGTTTTGGAAGCAGAAAAGCTTTTTGAGGCTGGGGCCTCAAGTGAGACAAGCGGCCACGTCCTCAAAGTCACAGGGCGATGGCGACAGCTCCAATTCCACAGTTCTCTTCCGTGGTCCCCATAAACTGCCCAAATGTCCTGGGATGCCAGCCCTCTAACATGCAAACCACATCTCCCAGAGAGCCCATCCTGCCCAGAAAGGGCCTCAAATTCTTTGTTAGACCAAGAGTAGGGATTTCTGGTTGGGAAAATGTAGTCCCTGTGAATTTCACAGAAGGTAGAACAAGAATAGAAACTGCTAAATTATTTTCGAGGAAATGTACGTTTCTTTACCAGATTGCAAAATCTTTCCCCAGGGGGAAGAAGTCAATTTAAAGTGGTGGCAGTTATGAAGAGATGACGCACGCACCCAGGTTCTCCCGCCTGTGTAAACCATGCACTCCTGCGGAGCCTGGCTGGGCCTCATGTGGGAGGGCTGGGGTCCCGCATGGGAGCTGAGCCGCTGCTCAGGCACAGGCCACATGCTGCCAGACAGAGAGCGTGGGAACAGGCGGCCTGCACACAGTGTGCTAGCTCTGTGACTCCAGGCAAGCACCCCTCTAAGCTTCAGTTTTCCCATCCTAAAAATAGGCATAATGATAATACCTACCTAGCTGGGCTGTAGAGAGGATCAAATGAGAAACATATTAGAAACTGGCACACAAGGCCCAGTCCGTGGACGTGATCAGGAACTGGTGTTCTTGTCATTCTCAGGGCAGGTGTTTCCATTGACTGATGTCTTTCTGCAGTGCAATCCTTTGGGGGAACCAGAAACCTCAAAGAGCTACAGATGTTCTAGGTCCCTGGGCTGGAAATTGGCCACCAGGGCAAATGTGATGGGAGAGAAAACGTTATGCGCTTGGGGATTTGAACAAGTCCTGTGGTCTTTACGAGGTCAACAGGCTAGTCAAGGACAATGGAAGGCGTTTTTGACAGCTTCAGAGTCAGTAAACAGGACGGACCGAACCTCTCCAGGACACAATTTGGTCCCATTTTGCCACAGCCAAGCGAAGGCTGCCGGGAGCTGCTGTGAGAGTCTCTGGATATTTAATCATTCTTGTGACACCTGCACCATCTTTCTAACCTTCTTTTTCCCCTTTAAACTAGCATTTCTTATGGAAGTAAATATGTTTGGAAATGAAATTCTCTCTCTACCACAAAAGGAAAGCCAGTCTTCCCTGCCATAAAATGGTTACTGTTAAAAAAAAAAAAATACAATGAAAGCTACACAGTGCAACAAAGTTCTAGCCAAAACTCTTGCCTGAAAGCACTTAGCCTAAAGTCTCTTCTCTTTGCAAAAAGGGAGATTAACAAGTAGTAAAGGGATGTTAAAGATACAGTAGGAACAAAACAGATGATTTCTTGGGCCAACTGGAAGGATTGAAAGAGATTTGAAGAAGGGTTTTCTGATATAGAGTCAATGTCTTTGATACTGAAGTAATGATCATGTGTCCCTGCTCAGAGAAGCTGCCCCAAAACTGCCCCGGTGTACAGGTAGGCACGCATGGCCCAAGGGTTGCATAAACAAATGCTCTTGGATTCTCATTCATCCTACATCTCCTCGCCACTACTCCACGGGCTCCATCTCCCTCCTATGAGGCTCTTCTTCCCACCTCTACCCCTCAACCCAAACCTTGGTCTCTCATCCTCACTTTCCTCACATACCTGCCTGCCGAACGCATATCTTCCTGCAGCCTCCACTGGAACCTCCACGCTGAGCATTGCTGGTTCCCCTACCTCTCCAGCCTGCTCCTCTCTCCACCTCATCCTCTTCAGGTACCACAGTTACCTCGCTTCCACATCTGTGCATTCGTGCCTGGGCATGAGCTCTCACTGTCCCCTTCCACAGATGAGAAAAGTGAGGTCCAGCGAGACTAGCTGACTGGTGTGGGTCCCACAGTTGGTCAGCGGCCAGGTGGGTGCCACATCCTGACTCCTGCCCTCCCTCTGGTGTCTTCCCCCCATGTCCCTCTGCACCTCTTTCTGCAAACCACAAGCTGAAATAATACAGGGAGCCACAGGCATTGCCTAGAAAATACTGAGTGGGAGATAAAGGAGTTTTGATATTTACACAAAGGTTTCGCTCTTTCTCCCTGAGGATGTGAGGCTGTTATTCGTGGCAGTGAGGAAGCCTCCGAGGTCCAGCTTCTTCTCGTGGACACACGGCAGGTTTGCAGGGACATGCGGTGGGAAGCATGCTTGGGCGCTCCTTCTGCAGCTGACAGCCAGCTGGCTCAGGACAGGCCTTCAGAGCCAATCCTCCTGTCCCTGACTGGGGGCCAGCAGGGGGAGACACCTGTCCCACTTCTACCTAGAGCCGGAGGGAATGGAGGGAACCTGAGCTTGGAGCCAGTCGGATAAGGGCTTGAATCCCAGCTTCCCTGTCGACCCAGGGCCAGGAAGGGAAGGACAGGAAGCCAGAGAGGGTCCCAGCCTAGAGGTGAGCCTGAGGAAGGAGGGTGTGTCCCAGTGAACCCTGAGCCCACAGATTCTAGGCGAAGCCACGGCTAACCTCACATGGGTCTGGTCTGCCCAGCAGCCATTCTCTCTTCTTTCACCTTTAGCTGCTCAGTTTTCCTTGGAGAACCATCGCTCCCTACTCTAAGTTCAATGGATTTGGGAAGTCTTGACCCCTCACTTGCACCCTGGCTTCTGGCATGTAACTGTGGCCTGGCCTATCAGCACATGCTTGCTTTTCTGGCCCCAGTGATTGGCTCAGAGATGGACATGCCACCAGGAGACTCAGTCATGGGAGTTCTGCGGGAACTGTTAGGAAAAGAGGCTCTCTTTGGTTGAGCTACAAGAAAGGAGTGAGTGGAGCAAAGCAGACCTAAGAACTGGGGACAGGGGGTTCTAATGCCACCAAGGGAGCACCCTGACCCGTCCTACTGAAGTCAAATCAATGATCCACCTTTTTTTCCTCTGTTGGCTTAAACCAGTTTGAGTTGAATTTCTCGTGGCAGGCAACAAAACATACCCTAATAGGTGTAAGTGGGGTTTTGGGGGGACCCACATGGCACGACTAGCTCACAGTAATCATTAGTCCGTTACCGACAGTTACAGTTTATCAAGGTTTTAGTAAATTTTAATTCTGTCCTCTGGTACTGTTACTAGCATCCTCCTGTCATCTGCAAATGTGATCATTGGATACATTTTATGTCTCCAAGTTGTTAAAAACCAGGAACCGGGTAGGCCTAAGTATGAACCTAGAGTCCAGAAGAAGGAGATTACCTACTGGTTGACAGTGGCCCACTCATTCATTCCTTCAGCGTTTACTGAGTCCTCCTACAGGCCAGGCGTGCTCTGATTGGACTGCTGTGATGATTAACCAATAAGCCACACTCCCAGATTGACTCTAGTCCAGATGACTCCTTCTCAGACAAAAAGATTGGGCATTTTGTCAACCCACCTGGAGTCCAAATGCACTGAGATTAAACATTCCCCAGACCCGCAGTCGTGCAGAAGACCAGCTTGGTGAATGGCTTCTAGCTGGCGGGCCCTGATGCTCACTGTCGGCGGATCACAGAGCTCGCGGACCCTTCGCTTCCTCATCTGCTTGAGACAGCAGCTCCGGGTCCCTGTCTGGCTCAGCCACCTGGGGTTTCTAGAAACCATCCTTCTGGAAATGGGACAGTTCTGACACTACACCCCATCCTCTATTCTTCCTTAAAGACAAGGCCATATTTCTACAATCACACTAGCAGGTTCTTCCTGTGCTCCAGGCACATTTCACCTGGACCTAGAGACTCAAATTCATGCAGTGGGATCCATTTTTGCACCTGCTTTGTGCCAGAGCCTCTTGCAACGCCCCTGCACGTCCCCTCGCTGCTCTCCATCAAATGCTCTCTCCTCGGAGCAGACGCAGTAACACAGGACCCAGGCCATCGTCTGTTCTCACTGCTGCCTGCTAAGTCCACGTCTTGGCTCCCTGACCACATGTCTGGCTCTCCTTTCTTCTCCTTGTGCCAAGCAGACTTTGAAAACCTGAGTGTGCTCTTCTGCACATCTTTGCCATCCCTGGACCTGTTCTCTTCTGGGCCACTTCCCTGGCCCTGCTCCTCTGCCTCCCGTCTACACACCCACACACCCTCTCTAAGTCTGAGCAGTGAGTTCCGCACATCCCCCACCCCTTGGGAGAGGTTCTTCTTTTTTCTTCACACATCTTGACATCTACTTTCCTAATTTCCACGATATGACTCTTTCGATTAGTGGGTCTCCTCGATGGTGTGCTAAGGGTGGAGGGGGCCCACGAGGTGGGGTCCCTGTGTGGAGAGGCCGCAGCCTTGCCCCTGAAATGCAGAGCTCCTTTACCTGGTAGTACTGAGGGTCATGCTTGTTCCTCACAGGCTGCATCTCCTTGATCCTGCCCCTCCCATCTCCAGTGCTGAGAGACACTGGGTTATGGTTCTAGAAACGGGGGAGGAGGTCCTTGGAAATCACCTGGGCCAGCAGTTGCACCTTCATTCGCAGAATCACCTGGAGGGCTTTTCCTGTCTCCATCCCAGAGACTGAGCCATGGGGTTTGGGGTGGGTCTCAGGCACTTGGATCTATAAAAAGCACGCCCAGCCACTATGAGGCTGCCGATAAGCCTCACTGGGGGTCCCTCACCGGTGGGGTACTTGGCACCTGGTGCAGGGCACCAACCACTAGGGTTCCAGGGTAGGCTCACAGAGCCTGCCCGGGACCCAGGCTCCCATGTGCCTGGTCTCGTACGTCCATTACCTTGTGCTGCCTGCAGGCTTGGGAGCCGGGGCCGGGGGCTGCTACGTCCACAACCCTCGTAAAGACAGCCTGGGCTTATTAAGCACCAGGGCCCATCCAGTCAGGCCAATAAACGTACCTACAAAGAGATAAATCAATGAAGCAATAAACAGTAGGGGCCACAATGATCTTTTTACAATTTCTCTCTGGGGGTGGGCTTTGCCAAGCTACTTTGTTGTTGTTGTTCTAATAAGCAAAATTGTTTTCTTGGGACTCCATCCAAGAACATTAGCTAAATAACTGTGATCCGGCCCCAGCTGCTCACAGGAAACCCTGTTCAGGCAGACAGTGTGGGACAGGGAGGCTGGGCTTTGATGTCCAGTGTGGGGGCATCCTGGGGGCACCGAGGCCTTTGTGAGAGGCTCAGGCTCCACCGTCTCTGGCTCAGCTTCCCACTGGCCTCCTTCTTCCCCTCACACACATGGGCTGGATCTGGCCAGGTGCCTCCCCCTTCTCCCAAACTCTCCTGTGTCCTCTTGTTGCCTAAGGACCACGTACTAGCCTCTTGGAACGTATTAAGGTCTGGCCTGGGCCCATCTAACTGCTTCCCAGGCTCTACCGCATGGCCCGAGTTCAGCGTCCACTAGGGTGTTTGGTGCCTTTTTCCTCCTTGACAGCTATGGACCTGTATGTTTCCTGTTCTCTTCCTGGGTAGCCAGGCCCCTCATCCTCCAAGCCCAGCTCTGACATCACCTTCCCCCACACTCTGCCTGGTAATGGTCTCCCGGCCACACTGGGAGCTCGTTGAGAGCAGAGCCTGGGTCCTCTCGGGCTGAGGCAAGGACCGAGGCAGGAAGGGTAGTGGTCAGGACAGCAAGGGCTTCGGAGGCAGACAGGCTGGGTTTAAACCACACTCCTCAAAGCCTGCAAGATGGTCCTCTCAGTGACAGGCATCATCCGGCAGCATGTTTCCCCTGCACCTGGTCCCTCCTTCCATCACAGTGGATACCCCGTCTGTTAAACCCATCTTCCCTACCATCTTCCCTGTGCGTCCCCACAGCAGGGCTGGGTCTGATTCACCTCTTCCTTCCCAGCTGGACCCAGGGGGTCACTCAGGAGCTCTGCAGGCTGCAGGGGCCGCTCTCAGTCCAGCCCAGCTGTCTGGAGAGGAGGTAAGTCCCTGCCTGTGCCCCGAGTTCCCTCTGGACCTCCTGATGGGCATCGCCTCCTCCCTCCATCCTCCAAGGCACTAGGCCACCTTCACTCTGAGCTCCTGCTCGTTCAGCCCCACCCGGCTTCCACACCTCCTGAGCTGGCCCCTATTTGGCCCCATCTTCTGTCACATACACTTCTGTCTACAGCCTCCTCTGTATCCACACCCCCCCGACCCCTCCAGCCATTTTCCACCCTGCTCCCAGGGGAGTGCTTTCAGAGCACCTCCTCCTCAAAAACCCTTCACCACGACTAGAACAAGTCCCCACATCTCTCCATCTGGCCCCCAACCGCTTCAGCTTCACCCAGAACTGAACAGCGCCCTGCCACCTACCCACGGTGCAGCCACTCTGAGCTGCTCCCACCTTCCTGGAAGCACTTCACGCCTCCTTGCCTGTCCCCAGGCTTGTCAACATCGTATCTGTTGTTTAGGCCCAGAGCAGAGGTCACCTCTCCCATAAAAATTTTCTGGCTCACTCCTTCACCCAGGGAGCAGGTCTTGCCCTGCTCCATGGCCCAGGAGACCCATTTTGCATCAATACCTGGTGTGCCAGCCTTCCTGCCATACAGCTGGGCCATGCTTTCTGTACCACAAAGTGTCTCATCCAGGTCTGGAATGCGGTGGGCACTTGGTGAGTGTTTGTTGAAACTGAATTTTACACGGTATGCGTGTAATACCCTTTTCTGAATGGGTTTTGGTCTGACTGTTAAGCAGGCCATTTGCTATCAGAAACATTCACTTGTGGTCAGGTCAAATTTTCCCCTATGGCCAAATCATTATCCGAGGGTATTGCTGGAATATAAATCAGCACTATCTAGATCTGCTTGGAAACAGCCGATGGCATTCGCTCCAAGTTGTTTGATGATGTCCAGATGTGCGCTGCTGCACTGAAGTGCGTTTTCTGTAATTGAGCTGACAGGGGCTCCAAGTCTGACAGGGGTGCTTGGCTTTGAGCAGGTCACCCCTCTGTGCGCCCCCGTTTCTCCTCTGTAGCAGGGAGGGAGCACAGCAGGCTTATCGGCAAGTTCACAGAAAACATGACCTCCATTTTCCCGAGGCATCCCATATTTTGAAATCAAGTATTCTGTACATTCATAAGGAGCTCTGAGCCCACTGTGGACTGGGTGTGCTCCTTCGTGGGCTGGAGCAACTGGTCTCACCACCGGGTTGCACGAAGGAGACCCAGAGGTGGATATTAGATCCTGCTGTGTAATACAAGCCGGGAGAACCCAGGTGTCAGGGAGGCTGGGGGCCAAATCCAAGGCCACGCGTGCTCCAGAGCGCTTGTCCTACTCTGGTTCTGAGCAAATGCAGGCTGCCATCCCACAGCCATGTCTTTTCTTTCTTTTGCACTATCCAAATGCACCCCCTTCCCACGTTGGGAGACTTCTTGCTCCCAAATTCAGAAACCATTCTGAGGCACACCTGTGCACTAGTCCAGGCTGCCCAGGGGTACACCCACAACCCTCCTGGGGCCCCGGCCCAGCTGGGCACTGCAGGGGGTGGAGGTGGATGACACCCAGGAGCTCCAAGCCCCGAGGAGCTCAGGGCCAGGGCAGGTAGTGGGCTGTTCTCACAGAAGAACCACTCTAAGGGAAATGCCACAATATGCTAAGGAAATTCACAGGGTCAGTGGGCTTCATTTTTGCACAGAGAGGGTCAGGGAAGGCTTTATTGAAAAGGCAGTATTGGATCTGGGCCTTGAGGCTGAGGTCTTAGATGTGCTGAAAGGGCTGGCAAAGAACAGCCATGGGGACCGTGTGAGACAAGACATGGAAGCAGGCAAGCCTGGATCAACTTACTTTTGTCTAAAACTTGCAGTGTGAGAAAGGCAGAAATCTACCTGGCCAAGACAGCAGGCTAAGTAGGGGGAACCCCACGGGCTGGGAAGGGAGGATCTCATGTTTTATGCAAGGAAGCAGCAGGGCCAGGCTGGGCCATCAGAAGCCATGCTCCTCTAAAGTAGCTCAACCACCAAGGTTTGCAGAAGTGAAGTTCCTCCAGGGAGACCTGGTATAAAAAATACACCAGGTACTTTTTATTGTTCCTGGGCTGTAAGATCACGAACATGCTTTTCCCCTGACGAGGCTTGCCAGCTAACAGATTCCCACTGGCAGACACATGCTCACCCAGCACGTAGGGGCTGCTCCTCATTGCAGCAGAGCCTGATCAGTGCAACCTGAGCGACGGAGTGGTGACACAGAGAAGTGTGGGGAGAAGAAAGAGAAACGAAGAACTGCTTATGTTGTGACCCTTCAAGGTTTACCTTTCTGAGATGTGGGCCCCCAATCTACAGAGTGAAATGGGTATGGAAACACAGCCATTGAAACAACATATATAGCATTAAAAACCAACCAGCAGTCCAGGAAAAGCACAGCTAGTGCCAGCACTGAGACCAGAACCAAACGGATGCCAAGTGTCCCTACAGTAGGATTCTACATCGACGTGCCTGTGATGAACACAACATCTCTTGGGCACAGCCCTCACCAGCCGGGTGGCACTGAGCTACAGGAGTCGTGAAGGGGGCAGGGAATATCTGCTAAAGAGACACACCCTGCAGGAGTGTGTGGAACCGGGCCGTAGACCCTGAGCGTGATTGTTTTCTCCTCGTGCTTAAAGTGTCAGAGAAAATGCTCTGTGCAGACTTGATGGGGAGTCAGAACCTGAAACTCACATCCAAATATCTATACTTCCTTATTCTAAGTGGGTTCAAGCAGCATCACCAGGCAGCAGCCCCCAAACCAAGACAGGTGCTGGCATCTCCTGCTTACAGGCCAAGAGGGGCAAAATGACATGCCCAACCACGTTTACATAACTGGTCCATTTACTCTAAGACCTTTACATTAAGGGAGAACAGCTGAAAGAGGGATGAGCTGTGAGCCTTGTTTTTCTGACTGCAAGTGAGGAGGGGGTCACATGGGCCTCCAGGGATTCAGCTCCAGCTCCAAGTCCCCTACGCCCTTGGCTGAGCTAGGCGACATCCGGCTGGCCAGGTTGACACTGGGAGGCCAGGACTGGGACAGCCAAAGCCTCCTTCTGAGGTATCATCCCTGGCTTCCTGGGCTGACTGACTCTGGCGCCCAGCTTGCCCAGACTCACAGCTCTCATACCCACCTGCCTCTCAAGGGAGAGCTCTGATTCCATGGTCCCTTTTGGGTGGTTGTTTTCCTACCAAGGTGGAAACATCTTCCCCTCCTCTCATCTCTGAGCTCACAATCTCCTGGCCCCCGGTTGAGCCCCTGCTGTCCTTTCCACACAAAGCCACCTCCCATTCCACCCCACTGCACCAGGGGGTTGCATTAAGTCCAACTGTGAATCTGAGGCTGAAAATGTTTGTAAGTGTTAATTTTATAGCTATTACCAACCAGAGTTAAATCCTTTTATTTAGCTTAAACTCTAGAACTACAGTTCTGAAGATCTAATAAATTAGTTAAGAAGGATTTTAGGAAAAACAACAACAACAACAAACCTGACCAACTTTACACTAGGAAATCCAGTAAAATTTTTAGATTAGAGGTTGCACAATGATAGCCCACAGACATATTTTGTCTGGCCTGCAGAGAGTTTTAAAAACATGTGAATTAGCTGCCCAGAGTTAAAAGGCAATTTTGCATGCAGCTCAGGATTTCTGGTTTATCTGTAAGAAATAAGTTGATGGGGCAGCAGAGGCTAAGCCTCTGAGGATGGGGACTGACTCAGGAGGATGAAAGTGGGTGCTGGAGAGGTAGGGTGGCCCCACCAGGCTTGGGAGGCATTGAGGGAGAGTGTTGCTCCGGAGAGAAGTGGCGCTGAACAGTCCAAGTTCCCAGCACAGACCTGGCTTGGCTGTGAGCCCTGGTGTAATTTACAGACTTGGCAGGAGAGCCATTTCCTCCAGTTTTCTGTTTCTAATTAAAGCTTTTAGGCAAAGGGCTTAGTTGCTGATTCTGGTGCCAGAGTTAGCCCTGGCCTTATTAAACAGAAATATACAGCCAAGAGGAAATGAAGGAGGAAGGACAAATGATGCCAAAGGGGAAGAAGTGGGACTAAGGAACCAGAGCAGCATCTACAGGAGTAAAATCTCAGGGGATGCGTTTGGGGGGTTGGTGGAAAGAATGGGATGAGAAGAAGAAGCTACAATGACTGCAAGGGGCAAGAAGTATCCCAGCTTCAGATTTCTTAGGAGAACTGAAGAGCTCTGTCACAGCAGGAAATCAACCTCCTTGGAAAGAATCAAAGGCTTAAAAGACTCCCCAAACTTGTGACCTAGATCGAGGACCAGGGCTACCACTTACCGGCTGGCTTTGCCCCCTCAGGCCCCAGGTGGGTTGGGCACCTCTCCTAGTACTGATTTTCTCAGCTATAAAATGAGCACAGCAACAATAACTAGACAAAGGTTGCTATGGGGATGAGAGGAAGCACCATGTGAAAGCCCGCCATCCCCTGAGCGGTAGGATGCAGGCCACTTCTCAGGGGCGGGACCCTCGCTATGCACCTGGGTGTGGCAGAGCTGAGTCTGCTGCTCCCATCACAGCTGCCACAAGCTGGAGGTAGCCCTCCAGGTATCACGCTCCACAGTTTGGTCATATGAGATCAATCTGGACAAAACGCACACATATTTCACACCTTGTTCTGCTGGGGCACCTCCCATGGGACGGGTGAGTACCAAAGTCACCACCTGTGGTAGGAGCAGAGCAGTCAGAGTTACCTTGAAATGCACTTTAGCAGGATGCTCACCTGGGGAGAGGCACGGCCAGCTCAGGGGCGGATTTGTTACTTAGGCAGGAGCAAATCCTCTCCTCGCCCTCACTCATTCTAGGGACTCCAGGGAGCACTTTGGGGCAGGAGGGCGGGTGGAATGGCAGCGCTGGATGACGTGTGTCTTGATTTTTTTGTTGGTTGCATATGGACGAGTTCGCTTAGGTGGGGTTTGCGCGTTTGAGTCCTCCATATGCCAGGAGGTCTTCAAATAACTTATTTTTAATCAAGTGGACCCTGGAGGGTATACTTCTCAGCACACACTGGCTTCTACCAGAACTGAAATATTTGATCTGAAAGTTTTCTGCTGAAGTGGATAACAGAGTAATAAGGACTGTAATGAGGAGGTGGCAAGGGTCTGGCCACCTGGTCACCTGAACCAGACCTCTGCTCTTCCCAGCCGCGCCACACTCCTCTGCTCCTGCCCTGTCCTTCCAGTCACCTCTCTCCACTTGACACACTCCTACTTGCCCTCCCAGGCCCACTTCTACTATCATCCCTTTTCTTCCTTGATACCTCCTCGTCCCCATAGACTTTGCTGCACCCCCACGCCAGAGCACCTGTGGAGTTATCCTGTGGACAGAAGTCCGCGGCGCGTCTTCCTCTCCCCTGTAAGGTTTTTGAGCACAGGCATGAACCAGACTGCCTGGGTTTGCATCCCAGCTCTGCCCACTGGGACCTCCCTGTGCCTCAGTTTTCTCATCTGGAAGGTGAGGCTGGGAGCAACACCTCCTCGCAGGGCTGGATGAGTGAATGCACTGAAGGTGTCGACAGCATCCGGCCATAGCAAGCACCCGTTAGCTAAACCCACAGTGGATAGCACCTCCCGCCCCTAGGATGGCTAGAAGCAAGAAGTTGGATAACAGCAAGCGTTGGTGGTTGGCGGAGAAATGGGCCATGCCACCCCCTGCTGGTGGGAATGCACATGCCATGTCCCACTTGCCTTCCTCTATCTGCTCTTCCACAGCACATGTCATTTTCTAAAATACTATTTGATATGCCCATTCTAGTCCTTATTTATTGTCTGTCTCCTGCTAAATGGGAGCTCCACCAGGTCAGGGATTTTTACTTGTCTTGTTGATTTATGTATCCTCTAGCTGTATTGGCGGGCACTCGATAAACATTCATTTAAGTGTGGAGAATTTTGTCTTCACAACATCGCTGAGAAGTAGGCTTTATTATTCTCATTTCTCAGATGAGGAAATGAAGGCTAGAAGAGGTGAAGTAACCTGCCCAGGGCCCCCCAGGTGGCAAATGGAGTTGGGGAGGAGTGCAGGGCTGCCTGTGCCAGGACGACCCCCTCTATGTTGCAGAGGTACTACTGGTCTACTGAAAGCTGAGGCCAGGTAACAGCAGCTGCTCTTTATGAACCAGGCATTGAGTTAGATGCTTTCATGACCCCATCTCTACTTTTAAGTGACCCTACATGTTCAGCCTTTTATTTCCATTTAATAGAAAGGAGATGGAGTCTCAGAAAGGTTACGAGACTTGCCCAAGGCCATGCAGCTAGTGGATGGCAGAGCTGAATGTCTGTTTACATAAAGGGGTTTCGAACTTTTTAGATGCAACTGAGCTCCTTCCCGGCCCCAATGTATAAGTCACATCCTGTTTACTTCCATGAGATAAGCACCTTGGGATGAAGAGAGTGCTCAGGAAGCTAAATTAGGGCTTAGCAGGATGGGGAGTGGTAGGGAATCATTGACAGGTGGCCTCCCAGGACATCCTCAAAGCAGACCCCACCACTTTTATCTTCTCCTGTGGAAGCCATCCTGCTGTGGAAAGGGCCCTCACTCCATCGGATGCGCCAAGAGCTGCAGTAAATTGACTAATTGGCCCACAGTTGGGGTCACCCGTGAGGGAGATGGCTCGAGGACAAACTCAACTGTCCTGAAGCCCATTTTACAGGATCTGGAAGGAAGCTGCACAAGACTGACGGCAAGACACGGCGCATCCAGAGGGAAACATCTGCATCCGCGTGAGGCAGGGCAGGGTGACTGTCTATTGGTCCACTAGAGCCACTATTATTGTAATTTGAATCAACAGTATCCCACATCTGCCAGACTTGAAACTCACCCCGTGCAGAGGGAGTGCATTCCTCCGTGCTTCTGGTGAGGGAGGGATGGACCTCGTGGAGTTTAAGAAGCAAAATTCTGCCCCACCCCATGGCAAGTCCCAGTGAAGCCAGAAATTCCAGTGCTGAGATTCTCTCCTCTCCTTTGCCTGCAACCAGCCACCTGGGCCTATGATTCCACCACCTAACTTCCCTGGGTGCATTTCCCCAACCCACCCCATCACCACAGCGGCCTCCGCTTCTCCTGGGCCAGGCTGCCGGTCTCTTGCCCGCAGCACTCCCCACGCTGTTTACCTCCCACTGGCCGCAGACCTCATCCTGTGGTGGGTGAGCCTCTGGGGCGACTACAGCAGGGATGGAGAGAGAGCAGACAGGCTGAGGAAACCCCTCATGCAAAGGCAGAGAGGAGAGGATGGTTCCAGGGCACAGCGAGCAATCCTGTGCGTGCGGCAGGAGTCTGGGGCCCGTGACCCGGGGCAGGGAAGACACTGGAGAGGCAGGAAGGGGTCAGGCGAGAAGGGCTTTACCCAGTATCCTCGATGCTCACCTTCCAAAGGGTTAACGAATTCCATGGAACCCCCAGAAAGGGTACATGTGCCCAAACACCCTGTCTGCCCCAATTTCAGGGTATTCACGTACCCCCTGAATTGCACTGTCGCTGTGCCACAGCAAGTGGGTCTCATCGAGTAGGAAAACACCACCCTTGTATCTGTGTCTGAGAAACATGCAGAAGAAGACTGAGTGGAGGCAGAGAACAAGAAGAGGGGGTCTGGGAAACAACCTGTGATAATGCAAAAGTCTTCGGTAAATCCTGCCAGATCCAAGTGGTAAAGACAGTGCCAAAGAGAGGGTTAGAGCTGGAGGTAACTAATGCCAGTCCCAGAGGGAAAAGGCAGCTGTGGAGATGGGAGAAGTCCCCGTGTGGAGATGAGAGTAAACAAATCCATCAGGCTTGGGATGGGCCGGGAGATGATAGCCTGCAGGATGCTTACTGGACAGGCTGCCCTCCCCAGTCCCCACACTGCACTCCCCTCACTGCTGGCCCCCAAAGGCCAGGAGAACAGAGACCATGAGACCAAGGACCCAGGAGGTGAGGGAGGCCCTGTCTCAGCCGTGTTTGCCCAACAGGGCTGGACGCACGAGGACTCCATGCAGAGACCTGCACCCTCTAAGCAGAGAAATGATCTCCCATGGCTGCAGGTTCATTTGGAGGCAAGTCTGACTTTATGTGAGGCTGTCTAGAGACTTAATTTATCCCATTCTGGGGGCGTATTTGTCCATTTCATTGCAGAAATGTTAGTGTGTCTGCTTACCGGGGCTGCCTCATACGTGTTCGATGTTAACTTTCATGATAGAACAGTTTTGAATTCTGACATATCAAGTTCCAAGGGTTGAGATAACAGACTGTGAACACGTACTAGGGAAGGTTTGATTAAATTACTGTACATCTGTCTGGCAGTCAAAAATAAAACACAGAAAGATCTCTAAGACATCGAGGTAAGTTAAAAAAAATAATTCAACCATGCAACAAAAATTTGCAAAGTACCTAATGAGTTAGGCACTATTCTAGGCCCTGATATTAGAAAAGTGAAAAAATGTAAAAATACTAAACAACACTCTCTACATGCACTGTGTACACGTGTGTGTATAAATGTATAGAAAAAGGCCTGCATGTACCCACACGAATCTGGTAAGAGTGGGACCTGAGGGGACAGAGATCACATCGGGATGAAGGTGGATTTTGACATTTTATTTGATACACTTTGGTATTGTGTGTGTGTATATATAATATTTGTACATATATGCCTATATATTGTATATATTTGGTATTGTATATATTCAATATATATATTAAAGTGCTATAGACTGAATTTGTGTCCTGCCCAGATTTACATGCTGAACCTAACCCTAGTGTGATGGTATTAGGACATGTGGCCTTTGGGAAGTGATTAGGTCATTAGTGTGGAGCCTTCAGGAACAGGGTTAGTGTCTTTATAAAAGAGACATCAGAGAGCTCCCTCATCCCTTCTGTTTGCCCTGAGAGGACACAGCGAGAAGACAGCTATCTATGAATCAGGAAGCGGGTCTTCACCAGACACCAAATCTGCAGGCTCCTTGATCTCAGTCTCTAGAGCTGTGAGAAATAAATGTCTGTTGTTCACAAGCCACCCAGTCTATAGGATTCTTTACAGCAGCTCAAACAGACTCAGACAATAAGTAAGAGATCATGTATTATTCCTGTAATTGACAGAGGAAAAAAAAAAAAAAAAAACTAGTGCTATAAAAACAAAAGTAAAACAAAGGGAAAAGAAACCATGCATTGAGTCCAACCTATTTGTTTTACAAATGGAGAAGCTGAGGCTCGGGGACACCCCACAGGCTCCAGTCCAAACTGGAACCTAGATCTGCAGAGTCCCCAGGGCTCACTCCTGAACCCATGTTACCTCCAACACAACCCCCAAACAATACAAGGGATGCAAAACTGCTTTATGAACTGGGATAAACTCTACGAGCGTGCCGCCCTTTGAGGGAATAGAAAATTCTTTTTTTTTCTTTTTTCTTTTTTTTGCTTAAGTCCTTTTTATCACTGAGGAGCCATTCTATTTGTTATCTACAGTAGACACGGGAAGAAGCCTTTGAGAGCAGGGGAAGGTCTACAGGTCAAATGCTGCCCTGAGTCAGAACAAGATAAATTCATAACTGGATGGTAGGACCATAACCCCGGGTCACAGGTGAACCCGGGGAGGGAGTCCAGCGTGGGCTCCAAACTGTGGCCTGCAGTGGGGAGTGGACATGCTTGTGTAGTTGTGTGAAAAGTAACATCCTTGGATTTCCAGTACATACACTATTTTTTTGTGGGTTTCTTTTCTCTGTTTGCTTTTGTATTTCTCTCCTATGTTCTCTCTTTCCTCTGAAAGGGAAAAAAATGTTGCCACCCACCACATCTAATTTTAAGCTCCAAGCTTTGATTTTGCAATTGCAGTTGATTTCATTTATTATTCATTATTTTTAATGTCATGTATTAATGTTTTACATCGAAACATTTTTTCCAACATTTTGCAAACCAGAAGGAATGAATACAAGGCAACATTTGAGCTGGGCCCTAAAGGATGGCTGGTGGAGGAGGCCAGCCCTGGCAGAGGGGACGGGCTGGACAGCACGGAGGCCCAGGTCTGTGCCAAGTTTAGGGACCAGCCCCGGTGGGAGGGAGGGCCTCGTACACAGAGGTGTGAACTCCACCTGTCTCTGAACGACTGTCACATAGATGTAACATTAAGTGCTTGAGGCAGGGGGCCACACTCCTAGGGCAGTGGACTTGGAGACTGAGATCAGGGAGAGGCCGGGACAGCCATCAGGGGAGAGGCAAGGCAGAAACTGCATCCTGAGGTCTGGCTAGGCCCACTGCAATCTGTGACCAGTGCTGTGAAATAGGGCGATTTCATGTTAAAGTCCTGATTTCCTGCTTGAAAAATCAGAAGGTCTGGCCTCCCGGGGCCTGCAGTCTGGCATGGCCACACTGCCTGAAGTGGGCCCAGGCTCTGACTCCTTCTGGCCCCTCACTCATCAACAACTCTCATCTGAGCTGGGGATATCTGCCCGGAAGACATAGGAAGTGACTTTTACAGGTGCATTTCAACCACAGAGGGAAGACAGGTTGGCAACCAGCTCTCGCCAGGACTCAGGGAAGCACGAAGGCTGCATGAGGTGGGGGCTGCTGGCTCACCCATCCTCACCTCCACTGGGTAGGCAGGGAGGCCATATAGCAGGCTCCCAGCCAGACATGCTGAAGACCTCTTACTGGGAGATTAACACCTGAAGGGGAATGTGAAGGGGATGGCTGGGTTAATAACTACCTAGAAAGTTCCTCACATAGCTCAGAAAGTGCAGTGGCAATGGGTATTACATCTCGCCAGCGCTAACCAAACAAGGATGCCCTGACCTGGGTTTCTTTGATCAAATGGTACATTCTCTCCTATGGAGAAACCAGGGACTTCCTGGGAGCAGCGCAGTCTTGACCCTGACTCCCCCCATGACATAGTCTGACCAACACACAAATACCTATTTGGGGGCTTCACGCTACACTGGAGACTTTCTGGAGGAGAACGTGGTCCTGGCACAGTCCCTGTGGGGCTGGGGTTTCTAAACTGAGAGGCTGAAGTCCAGAGAGACTGAGTTGTCTGCCCAATGTCACACAGCTGGGGTGGCCAGAGAGCACCTCAGCTCCTGATCAGAGGCCCCTACATTGACTGGAGGGAAAGTCAGGTTATGAGGGTGGGAATGAAAAGCTCAGGGGAAAAAAAAAAGGTCAACTTCCAGGTTTTTTGTGTTTCCAAATCGATTCTTTTGGGCATCCTATGCAGGCCTCGAGTTTATGTCCTAACAGTGGAACGAGGGGAAGGCTGGGAACCCACCTGCTCCCTCTTTCTCATGTGATGGGGACTGACGGGGGCAGGCGGTGGGGGTGACGTGACCCTGAGGAGGTGGAGGCCTCGGGGGGGGGGCACATGGGTGCTCCACTGGCGACCACAGTCAAGGAGCTCAAAGAGTCAGGAGAGGGGCTTTGCCAGAGTGCCCTGGGCTTCACCGAGTCTCATGGAAACGGTACCCCCACCCAAGGTACCAGGATACTCTTAAGCCCCAGGGGTGTGGAATGGAAACCAGAGCTCAGACCCAAGGACTCAGGTGGGACTGCAGATGGAGAAGCCCAGCCTGGCTTCCACCGCTGGGACCACACTCTTCCCACCCACCTCCTCCTAAGGGACCCCCATCCACCCCCGGGCTGGGGAAGTCATAAAGCTGAACATCAGCTGTGATTTAAGGCGGCCTTGCTCCCCGGCTGGCTAGGAAGAAAAGTGAATGCAGCTGGCGACCAGGGCCTGCAAAGGGGATGGGGAGGGAAGCAGGAAAGGAGGTGATGGAGTGCAGAGCTAGGCAGTGATGAGACCAGGCCGCCGGCTTCAGCCTCTGGCCTGGCCCCTGAAAAGCTGGCAGGAGCAGGGAGGGTCTCTGTGGTCAGGACTGTTGGCCTCCAGTGCAGGATTCTCAGACTTGAGATATGTCAGCAGAATCGCCTGACAGACTTATTTACACACACTGCTGCCCCCTCGACCCGACCCCCCACCTCCTAGCTAGGTCTGGATGGAGCCTGATAATTTTCAGTTCTAACTTTTGGGATTTTCCCAGGTGATGCTGCTGTTGCCACTGGTCTGGGGACCACACTTTGAGAACCACTGCCCTAGGCCTAATGCTCCGCTCCAGCTGGAAGCAGCTCGAGCGTCCCACAGGGAATGGTTGTGCCTCACCCCTGTCCCACCCGATCAGAATTTTCCAAACAAAAGCCCAGCCCTAACCCCACCTGTGTCTGTCAGGAAACCCAGGTCAAAGTCACTCGGAGGCCTTGAGTCTGGCTTGCTCCCCAGCTTCGGCTGCTCCCTGCCCTGTCTCTGCAGGCCCAGGACTCTGCGTGGGCAGGTGGCCACCATGTCCTCCAGGGACTCTGTCAGCCCCAGAAGGCTGTCCTGTTCTTTCTCGGGAGGTAGACTGGAGGTTTCAGAAGTCCCCACTCAACTGTGATCTTGGGCCCCAGGACTTTCTGTGGAAACCTGGGCCCTTAGCCTGGAGGCAGAACATCGCTTTCTCCCCAAAGCTTGGGTGGGGTTGGGGTCCACGGGAACCCACCCCTGACTTCTCAAGGGAGGATCCCGTAGGATCTTCCACACCCCTTGGTTACTTTTCTGGGTTAGAGCAGAGGTCAGTTTGGACCACTTTCAGGCTGAGGCGTGCTGTACATGTGACTTGGGGGCAACCCAAAAGCTGTTGGCATGTTGGAGCCATGAAGAAAAGGCCTCGATGGGAGGAGGCATCAGGACCAACCTTATTTCAGCATCGATGCTGCCTCCATCCGTCGTATGACCTTGGACAACTTAATCTCTTTGTACTTGTTTTCTCATCTCACAATGGAGATCATTACAGGGCCTACCTGATAGGGTTAAATGAGATCATCTGTGTAAACCCATTTACTGCTTTATAAAATGTTATTATGTAAAAAATAAATGAAGAACAAAAGCTTGTAGATGAGTGGTCACTGTGGCATTACGCACAATAGCCAAGAAGTAGAAATAACCCAAACGTCTCTCAAATGATGAAAGGATAAACAAGATGTGGTCTCTCCATCCAGTAGAATGTTATTCAGCCATAAAAAGGAATGAGGTGCTGATACAGGTTACACCATGGGTGAGCCTTCAAAGTATTACGCTAAGTGAAAGAAGGTGGACACAAATGGTCACGTATTATATAGATCCACTTATATTAAATGTCCGGAATAGGTGAATTCATGGAGACAGAGGCAGAATAGTGGCTGCCAGGGGATGGGGGGGTGGGGTGACGGCAAGTGAGAGCTGGATTCCCTTTAGGGAGATGAACAAGTTCTGGAACTACATAGCGGTGATGGTTGTACAACTCCGTGAATGTACTAAATGCTACTCAATTATATCCTTTAAGACGTCCCTGGGGAAGATCTCGCCTCTCTGCAGATGCTCCTCATCTCTAAAAGGGAGTGATTTGTAAAACGAGGCTGACCGGTGAGAAGACCCAGAGGCAGGGTCGGGGGAAAGTGTGTTTTTGTTTTTGTTTTTGTTTTTAGAAATAACAGTTGTTTATAGTGGTGAGAGAGGTGTCAACATGAACACGTCAAACACACCGAGCTTGTGATTGCAAACTTACCGCGTTAACCAACCTACGTGGCTTCAAATGCAGCCCCCTCACTGCCTCCACCTGGACTGGCTGTTTTCTCATAAAACAGTATTCACGAGGTGTTGGCTCCTCTGTCTTGACATGAGACGAAGCCTCAGGAAATCCCAGAGTTGTTCATCTGGGTCATAAACAAGGCCACAGCTTTTCAAAGACTGATTTCTCCTCCCTTGCTCCTCCTGAGCCCTTGGCCTTATGGAGACCACACGGACGGGTCTGAATAGTGCTTCCCAGAGGCCTGAGTGACCACAAACCAGGGGAACAGGTCACCCACAGAAATGATCCCTCGTCCAGGCATCCTGCGGGGCCCAGGGCGCCTCCTCCCTCCTGAGCTGAGCCTACACCCTCCTCTGAAGTCAGGGTTTGCAGAGGGGGAGACCAAGGCTCTGGGGGGAACTACCAACCAGCTGGTGGGGAGGCAGAGCTGGGATTCATTCTCAGGTGTACAGATTTCAGAGCCGGGAGCTTCCTGGGGCCGTGACCCACCAAGGCACAGTGTAGGTGCCCATGGTGGGGGGTGTAGCCGGGGCCCGCCCTGTGCCCATATGAAAGCGGCCCAGACCCATGCACCACGTTGGGCGTGTCCCAGCACAGTCTGGGGCTTGGAGTCCCCAAGGACAGAAGTATCTGTGCCTTGTCCCACAGCAGTAGAAAACCCCCAGCAGAAAACCCAGTAACATCTGTCAGGGGGAAGAGACTTGGCTACAGAGACTTGCATCCCGAGGTGTGTCCAGCCTTCCCTGCCAGCCCCAGCTGCAGCCAGGCCGACGGAGGCGTCCACCCCATCCCCTGCCAGGGGTTCTACCCCCAGAGCCTGAGCAGGTTCTGCCAGGGGTGGGACCTCTGGGATAGTCTGCTGGTGGCTGGACTTGTGCCCACAGCCTGGCAACAGCTGGCTGAGGTTGGTGGTTGTCCCTGGAGCCTGTTTCACCCACGGCCTATGGCGTGTTGGTCACACTCTCCTGGAGGCCTCCCTACCCGGGAACTGAGCCACAGCCTCCCCTGCTCCTGCAGGCCCATCTTCCAGAGTCTTCTTCTGATGGGGCAGGTGTGAGAGGTGGAGGGGGGACCCCACTGCACTACGGATGCTGCCCTCCCCTGGGACATGGGTACCCCAGATCCTGGTGACCTGCGGAGGCAAGGAAGTTCAGGGAGGGACGCAGACCCCCGCTTTGTCAAACACCATCCCTCTGCCCTTGCCCATACCTCTTTGTAGGCTGGAAACAAATGTCCCAAAATGGAAATACGTGTGCTAGTTCTGCCTTACGTACTCCTCCCAGGGGTGTGAGCGCAGCCTGCTCCAGCCTCTCGGGGCTCCAGGAGCCCTGCCTGCCTCCGCCATGCGGGTGGTCCCAGAGCCTGGACGGCCACACTCTTCCTGCCCTTCTGAGAGACGTGTGGGCCCCCACCTCAGGGTTCCCATTGGGAAGTTACTCTTGGGCCCTTTCTCTGAAGCTTTCCACAGATGCGTGATTTGCTCTCTGTGGACTCTACCCAAAGAATCTGCGGCAACTTCTGGGTTCACAACTGTGTTCACAAAGTAAACTGATTTTGGAAACAGTAAACCCAATGGGGCCGTTCCCCAGAGGCCAGAGCCAGGCTCACCACACCTGCCTTCAAAGGTATGGATGAGAAAACCAGGAACGTGGGCTCAGAGTGCCTGCCTCAGCTGCCAGGAGTTTTAAGAGACGTACTCAATCCATTTCAGCCTGGATTGCATATAATATCTTACTAATTTTCCCTACATTCATAATAAACCTGACATTTCTTGGAAAATGAAACTGTGTGTCCTGACCATCTAGGAGTGCAGAATTTACAAGTTCATAGTTCATGGCAGCTGGAGAAATGAAAGCTCGTGTAGTTGGATACATAATACTGTATTTGTATCTAAGGCAATATACTATTCCAGGAAATTTTAGGAATAAGACCTGCCCACAATCCCATCAACCTGGCATAAATGTTACCATTTTTGGACACGTTTCCAGCCGGTTGACATGAATACTTGTGGGCAAGGGCAGAGGGATGATGTTTGATAAAGCTAGGTCTGCTCCCGCCCTGATATTCCTGCCCCCACAGGTCACCAAGATCTGGGGCGCCCGGGCCCCAGGTGCGGAAGTATCAGTGGCACAGAGGGGTCCCCCTACCTCTCATTCCTGTGCCATCAGAAGACTCTGGGAGGAAACCATGCGCTCTGGGAGCGGGAGGGGCTGTGGCTCAGTTCCTAGGTAGGGAGAGCCTGGGAGACAGTGAGACCCACACTCCATATGGCTGTGAGTGAGATGGCCTTGTTCTTTTCTTTTTTTTAAAATAAATTTATTTATTTATTTATTGGCTGCATTGAGTCTTCATTGCTGCATGTGGGCTTTCTCTAGTTGCAGGGAGTGGAGGCTACTCTTTGGTTGTGGTGTGCGGGCTTAGTGAGGTGGCTTCTCTTGTTGTGGAGCACAGGCTCTAGGTGTGTGGGCTTCAGTAGTTGTGGTGTACGGGCTTAGTTGCTCTGCGGCATGTGGAATCTTCCTGAACCAGGGCTTGAACCCGAGTCCCCTGCATTGGCAGGCGGATTCTTAACGACTGTGCCACCAGGGAAGCCCCGAGATGACCTTGTTTTGTTTGTTTGTTTGTTTGTTTGTTTTTCTAATTCTGTGTGCACTACAGTGTGCTCACCATCAAAAATTTATTTTTAATTTTTTTTTTGAGACAGCCTTCTTTTCGCCATAACACTTAATAGGTCCATACTCCACCCTACAATTTACTTGGCCATTTCCCCTTATCAGACATTTAAGTGGCTTCCATTATTATGCTATCAAAACGGGCGCAGTAAGTGTCCACACACGACCTCGGTTGTGCCCTTAGACGCCAGACCTGGCGCCCGTCTCTGCTGCCGAGGCCTCCGCACCATCCTGATTCCTCCGTTTACCGTGGGGGCTTCCCCTCTCCCTCTCTGGAACTGACATCACTCCAGTCCCTCTTCCCTCTTTCGTTTTATCCAGCTTGGGGTGGACAGGCATAGCCACCCTGTCCGAGAACCTTCAGTGGCTCCCCACAGACGGCTTCCTGGACAAAAGCCACACTCCTTAGCTTGGCAATCAAGCCCCCAACTCCCTGGGCCCAGACTCCCCAGCTCTCATCTCCTTCCACACACCCTTCAAATTTCAAGCTCTGGTCAGACCACTCTCAGCTGCCTAGGTAAGTGTGCTCATCCAAGCCTCCGTGCACTCGCACACGCATATTCCTCCACCTTGAACGCCCCCGCCAAAGCCTGTCTCCCACTCCTACTCTTCTCCTCAGAACTCAGCTCCAGCACCAGCCCTGTTCTGCCTCATGCCCACGGCCTCCCCAGGTGGGATCAGCAATCGCCCACAGTGTGTCGGTGGCCTGTGCACACAGTCCCATCATGCAGCTCCTCACATGGACTGTATTTTGGGGTTCACTCATCAGCCTCCCCTCCTGGACCAAGAACTCCCAGAGACCCATCACTGTTCTTTCATCCCCAACACAAATACAAAGATCAGGCCAAACATCACGCTCAATGAACACACGCTGAATGACTGAATGGGGGAGTGAGTTTGAGTGCTCCCTACCGACCGTGTGGGACCGTCCCATCTCCACGGCCTGCCAGCCGGGTGTCCCGCCCCCCTCTCTCCCCGCTTTCACACCCAGGGAAGGAAACAGGTCTGGGGAGGCCATCAGAGGCCTTGCAGAAACAGAAAAATAGAAAACAACTGAGCTGGAAGCAATCTGCCTTTGAGACCATCCCCCAGGATTTAAGAGCTAGAGCAGCACTGACAAAAATTGCCATGATTAAGAAGAGCAACCAACTGTAAAATAGATAGCCAGAGGGAAGTTGTTGTATAACAAAGGGAGTCCAACTCGAGGATGGAAGATGCCTTAGAGGACTGGGGCGGGGAGGGTGGGGGGGACTCGAGGTGGGGGGGAGTCAAGCAAGGGAGGGAATACGGGGATATGTGTATAAAAACAGATGATTGAACTTGGTGTACCCCCAAAAAAATAATAAAAAAAAAAAAAAAAAAGAAGAGCAGATATTAAATGGAAGCAGAAAGCCTCCCTGTGGCCTCGCCCACCCCCACCCACACCTTTACTCTGCACACTCCCACCAGACCCACCAAACCCATTCTCTGCGTGGTACAGCACTTCTATGAGGCTGCTTGTGAGGGTCTGTAAGTTACAGCTGGATATTCAGTTCCCTGTCTCAGAGTCTCACGTGCTCCCTTGAAACATACCTTATAGACAATTATTCAGATTCCTGAAATGTGAGCCCCCCCGCCAACAAGCATGTCCAGTTAAAATACAAGAAGTGCTTTTAGTGCTGTTCTGATAATCCCATGGGAGGTCCAGTTCTCCACTCCACTTAAGAATTTAGGGGCTGGGGTGGCAATGGGGATGCTTTTAATCCTATGTTTTCCCTTTTCCCGAAAGGTGAAGAAAGGCAAGATGTGCCCTGTTGGAGGCAGGTGTCCCCTAGAGCCTTCAGGGGAACAGCTCAGGATACAGGACCTGCACTTACCGAACATAAACACATGCCGGCAGTAAAAAGCCTTCAACTGCTCTTTCCAGGTATTCAGAAGATCCCGGGGAACGGTGGCCACTGACAGCTGCATGAGGAGGGAGGCTCTGGGATGCAGCCTCAGCAGAGTCCGGACGCGGCTACTGCTTTCTTGCTTGCCTCTCCCACCTGCCGTGGTTGACTCTTTCTCGGCCCTTCCCAGATACTGAGGTAGCTACTGAGGTGGACCCTGTGACTTAGCCAGTGACCAGCACCCAGTGGTCTCCCTGCCTCCAGCATGGACCGGCCACCCATCCCCAGCATCTGATCTTGTCACTCCATTGCACTGAAATCTGCACTGGCTCCCTACTGTCTGAGCTGTACTTCCTTTGGAGCACAAAGGCTACAGGATGGTTTAAGGGAAGCCCTAAGTAATCAGGCAAAAAGGGTGTTTACTGCAAGACTTCTCAGGGCATTTAGTATACTAACATTCCTTGCAACTCTCCAAGGTGGGGATTTGGGGGTGGGGGAGTGGGGGCTGGGGGAGGTTGTGTGTGAGATTTCCCAAACTTGTGTGACAGGGGAACCCTTTGTCCCAGCAGCATACCATGAGTCAGGTGTCCCAGGGACACGGATCTGGGAATTACTAACTAAAGGCTAACATTCACATTCCTTTCCAAGACAACTGAAGCCTGCATTACCTGGCCTCACCTTATTTTCCCCACTGCCTCAGTACTTGCTTTACGACGGTTCTGCTGCCTGGAAGCTCCACTAGGCTCCCTCTCTTCTCCCCCCCACATAGCTCCCTGGTCACCTCCTCCAGGAAGCCTTTTCCCACTCCCCTTCTGCACTGGGATTTTGCTGCACTCTCTCCAGTGTGACAATTACACAAAGAGTCGGAGCTTGCTGCGACATTTACTTATAGTCACACTGACTCTTTGGTCTGCCTTTAAAGGACAAGCTGTGTGAAAACTTCAGCCCTCACTCAGATGCTCAGAGGTTCCCATGGGCTCCCAGGAGCCGATGCTCACTGTGGGGACTGCAGGTTCTTATTCATCCTCACAGAGGGGACCTGCTGGCAGTGCTTAAATTACTTGTCTCTATGTTTTGCTACTCCATCTGAATTTTATTTCTTTTTGCCTAGTTATATATGGGTTTGCATCAGTGAAGTGTGTATGTAACAATATTTGGGGGCGTGGGGAGTGGGCAAAATGGGTAAAAGGGCTCAAAAGCTACAAACTTGTAGCTATAAGAGAAATAAATCCTAGGGATGTAATGTACATGTAATCTGCACGGTGACTATAGTTAACAATATTCTTGGATATTTGAAAGTTGCTAACAGAGTAGATCTTAAAAGTTCTCCTCACACAAAATTTTTTTGTAACTATGCGTTGTGATGAATATTAACTAAACTTATTGTAGTAATCATTTCACAATATATACACATATCAAATCATTATGTTGTACATCTAAAGCTAATACAATGTTATAAGTCAGTTGTATCTCAATTAAAAAATTCATTAAGAAAACTAAATAAGATAAAGTAAAATAAGAGAGTTGACCTAGTGAAAAAGCAAACAAACAAAAACCATATTTCCTCCTGTGTGGAAGTGCCTTTCCCCTCTTTTCTGAGGGTTCCTCGCAGGGTGTCTTATTCGTCATTTAGGGAGAGGTGAACGGCATGGAGCTGCCGACGTGAGGCCATGGGGAGCCCAAGGTGGGTGTGAATCAACATGACCACACCCTCAGGGTGGGGACGGGCACACACAGGTGGCGTGGCAGGGACAGCCACATCTGGCCCTCCTGACACGTTCTGAAGCAGAGCTGGCAGCCTGGATCAGGACACTGGTAAGCTCTCCCTCAGAGTTCATCTCAAAGGCTCGCAGAGAAGGCGTATCAGCCGCGGAAGCCTGTGGAGGCTGTCCGTTCTGCTAACCTTTGTGCTCGCGGGTAGATCTGTGCGACCCAGACCCCATCTGCTGAGGCTTTGCAAACTCTGAGGTGCAAGCTCAGGTCTCCCTATCAGTGCTACTGGAGAGCATGAAGGCTGGCCTCAGGTTCCACGCACACACTTTCTGAAGCAGAGCGGGCAGGCTGGGCCAGGACACCAGTAAGCTCTCTATTGGGGGTTAATTGCAAAGGCTCCCAGACATCCTCACCCCAAATCTTTGCGCGATGGCTAGGGTGACTCTATAGTTTATCATCCAAACCAAGATGTTTTAAGAGAGAAAGAGGCCGATTAATAATTATTTGGGAAGAACAGGCATAAATGGGGACTGTCCCAATATAGCGGGACGCACGGTCATTTCAGCTGTGACCAGCTCGAGGAGGGTGGCGAGGAGCGGTGGGGCCCCTGCTCTGCAGCAGCCCACCTGCTTGTGCTCTTCGGGCACAGTGCAGCGCTCCCTGGCCACAGCTGCGTCCTTCCCGGGCACAAAGGTGTGGCCATGTCACGGACGAGATGACACCATCCATTCTAACCAACTCCTCTCCCAAGGGTCTTCCAGCCCAGACACCACTCTGCCCCCACCCCAAAGTGCACAGGGCTTTGTGGGGGGCAGAGACAGCTCAACAGAGGGCCCTGGAAGGCCCGCCCATGCTCTATGCACCCCAGGCTACCTGTGGGCCATGTCATGGTGGCTGCTGTCCTACACGCAGCAAGGCTCTTAAAAGCTGTTTGTTCCGACAAGGGTGCCAAGACAATCGAATGGGGAAAGAGAGTTTTTTCAACAAATGAGTCTGGGACAACCAGATATCCAAATGCAAAAGAGACAGCCACCTCACACCATAGGCAAAAGAGTAACCAAAATGGACCAAAGACCTAAATATGAGCTAAAAATATAAAAATCTCATTAGAAAACATAGGGTAATTTTTTTGACCTTGAATTAGGCAGTGTCTCTTAGATACGACCCTAAAGCACAAGCAACTAAAAAAAAAAAAAAAAAAGGATTAAATTGGATTTCATTGAAACTGAGAAAAACTTTTGTGCCTTAAAAGATACCATCAAGAATATGAAAAGGCAACCCACCAACTTATATCCAGAATATATAAAGAACTCTTACAACGCAATAAAAACGCAAATACCTCAATTAAAAAATGGGTAAAGGACTTGAATAGACATTTCTCTGAAGAAGATAAACAGCCAAGAAGCAGAATACAAAATGTTCACCATCATCAGCCACCAGGGAAATGCCAATCAAAGGATACAAGGAGGCACCACTTCAAAACCAGTAGGAGGCTAGAATCAAAAAGACAGATAATAACAAATGTTGGCAAGATGTGGAGAAATTGGGGCCCTCAGATACTGCTCGTGGGAGTGTAAAATGGTGCAGCAGCGTCTCAGAACAGTCTGGCAGTTTCTCAAATGGTTAAACATAGACGGCTTCATGATCCAGCAATTCCACTGCTAGGTAGTTACCCAAGAGACATGAAATGTATGTCCGCACAAAAACTTGTACACAAAAAGCAACATTACTCATAATAACCAAAAAGTAGGAATAACCCAAATGTCCATCAACTGATGAATGGATACATAAAAGGTGGTCTATCCGTACAATGGAGTATTTGGAAACTAAAAGGAATGAAGTACTGATACATGCTACAACATGGATGAACCTTGAAAATACACTAAGTGAAAGAAGCCAGTCGCAAAGACCACACGTTATATGATTCCATCCACATGAAAATCCAGAGCAGGGAGATCTACAGAGGTGGGTGGTTGCCTAGGGCTAAGGGGTTTCTGGGAAAATGGTGGGTGACTACGAATGAGTGTGGGCTTTCTTTCTTTTTTTAAAAATTAATTAATTAATTAATTAATTTTATTGGCTGTGTTGGGTCTTCGTTGCTGCACATGGGCTTTCTCTAGTTGCGGTGAGTGGGGGCTACTCTTTGTTGTGGTGTGTGGGCTTCTCATTGCTGTGGCCTTCCTTGTTGCAGAGCACGGGCTCTAGGCGCGTGGGCTTCAGTAGTTGTGGCACATTGGTTCAATAGTTGTGGCTCACGGGCTCTAGAGCGCAGGCTCAACAGTGGTGGCACACAGGCTTAGTTGCTTCGCAGCCTGTGGTATCTTCCTGGGGCAGGGCTTGAACCCATGTCCCCTGCATTGGCAGGCGGATTCTTACCCACTGCACCACCCAGGAAGTCCAAGTGTGGGCTTTCTTTACAGGTTGATGAGCGAATCTAAAATTTATTGTGGTGCTGGATGCACAAGTCTGTGGATATACTAAAAACCACTGATGGGTACGCTTTCAATGGGTGAAGCGTATAGTAAGTAAATGAAGTCTCTATACGGCTGTCACACAACAGAGCCCATCTCAAAGGCTGGGCCAGCGTGAAGGTGGCAGCAGGCTCTGCCCCTCAGAAGTCTCAAGGCACACTCATCTCCTACCTTTCCAACACACTTACTGCATTTCCAACCTTCTTCTAAAGAAACTGTATCTATGGGACACACCTTACAGCAAACCAACCAACCAACCAACCAACCAACCAACCAACCAACCAACCCCAAACCGGACTGCTCACAGGCACAGGCCACCAATGACTGTCAGAACATAGGCAATTTTTAACACAGGCAGAAGCACAAAGGAACGGAAACTACAGGTTCTCTTACTGCAATACACGAGCGCACAGGATGACAAAGCATGGGTTAGACAGCATAGCTGATGCTTGTGGCATCAACAGTGGTCCTGGCTGGCCTTCCTGAAACAAGTGGGGAGAAGCCACATCACCCCACTCAGGACTTCAGTCCCTGATCCCCATGCATTGAACAAGCAGATCACCTGCCTCTCACATCTGTCCCTGGAACCAGATCACTCAGCCCATAAGAGGATGACTGCCAAGACGTGGCCCTGGGCAGGACTAAGGAACCACTGTCCCCACGAAGGCGGGTGATCCATGGGGATCTGCCTGTCTGCATTGGGACTGAGGACTGAGGTCCTCCTCCTGATCCTTTGGCTCTTCATTTATTTCAGGAAGGCTATCCTGGACCTAGATAATTTTTTAGAACATTTCCTGCTGCAAATGAGCAAGGTTTGGAAAAAATCTGTATCTGGAGAGCTTCAGTCTCAAAGAACTAAAGTAATATCAATTTGGCCAATGGAAGCCAGGCCCAGCTCAAGGCAGCGTGGCCTTGGCATACTCCAGACCTGAAGTCAAAATAGCTCCTAACAGGGAATAAACAAGGCTGGCAAGCAGTTGCATGGAGGAGCTGTCAATAAGCACGGCAGCCCAAGGTGATACAGCACAAACGGAACTGGACCACAGGGGGCAAATGTTGTGCACACCCAGGGGGCCTGTGGGGGCCTCTCACCTGCTGCCTGTGGGGGCTTCTCACCTGCTGCCACCACAGCCTGACAGCAGCTCCCAGGACAGGTCACCCACCCATGGCTTTTTACGCCTGCACCTGTGTTAGTGAGCCTCCTCCCACACACAGCTGCACAGATGGCTCAGTAGAAGATGCCACCTCAGAAAAAGAGGCCCTGGAGATCAAGACTCAACCATGTGTCCATGCAAGAAAGGAAGCACAGATGTGGGTTGAGTGAGGGCCAGTGGTGTCTGGGCACAAGAAAAACACTTCCGGGGAGTCGGGGCACAGTGCTGCAAGTATGACAGCCCCACCACCACCCCGTGGGCCATACGGAGGGTTTCCCAGTGCCCTGCCCTCCACCCTCCCGCAGGATGGGATGCTCGAAATCATCTGCTGAGGCACCTGTGTTTTGCAGAGGAAATAAAGGCTCAGAGAGGACCCACAGTGGGCACATGATGGAAAACAGCTCAAACTCACGGTCTTCTAACTCAGACTGTGTTGCTAAATGCCTCACAGAATGTGCATAAAACAGTTGGCTCGAAAGAAGCCCTGGCATCAATCAGATGATGTAGGGTGAGTGCAACGCGTGGGGAGGAGAACTGATAACAGCTATCAATCAGGACTCTCTTTCTTCTTTTCAACCACTGTCCCCAGGAAGCCAAGGAGTGGGGAAGACCCACCACCCTGCCCACCATGGTTGGTGAGGAAGGAGGGACAGGACATAACCCCTTTGTTACAAGGCAGCAGGTGCGTGGTGTGGCCACAGTGATTAACACTTGGAGTGAAAGACCTTGGAGGGCAGGAGCGGGGGCTCCAAGGGAGGAACAGAGAGGGGACAGGACCTGCCTGAAGGACAAGGATGTCCCCAGGGCTGGGACAGGCAGGGAGGTGACCCAAGGCTCTAATACCTGCAGAGCCTATGACCATTCCCTGCTAATGTCTGTCTGTCCTGGGAGGCTTGGAGATTCCTGGGGGCAGGCCCTGTGCAGGGTTAACCCTGTGCCCTGTGCTTAGCCCAGGGCTGGCACAGAACGGGCGCCTGGCACCTGCTGCTGTGTCAGCCACTTGCCCTTTGAACAACCTGGGCACCGCATTTAGGACAGAACACCAGGCTTTGGAAATGAATTAATTTCTTGGAGCATACTAATAACCAGTCCTATAAATACAGTTTTATTAGCTGGAGATCTTTGGGAAGTGAGCTGGGAGAGGGTGGGTAGAGGCCTGCAGGAGGATGGAGGGCAAGGACCAATGTGGCCTGAAGTGTCACATCTTTGGAAAAACAGGAAGTGAGCCTGAACTCCGCTCCCACTCCCTGTGACTATCTCGACAAGGAGAGGGCAGTGTCGGCAGCCTTACCCTCTCAGGCTACAACTGAAGAGATTAAGTGACTCACTGAATCACAAGCTGCCCGGCAGCAGGGCAGGAATTTCAAGACCCTGGCTGTCAGGCAAGGGCTGAGGGAGTCAGCAGGGCTGCAGCCCGCTAGGCTGCGCTGGGCTCTCAGCTCCACCCGTCTAGGCTGTGGCTCTCCCGCGAGGCTCTCTCCCCTCCGTGCCGCAGGCACTCTGGGCTCCTTCCCAGCACGGTTTGGTGTGGACTTCAAAGGAGCAGGACAGCTGAGCATTTGGAGCTTCCCTGGTGTCCACTGAGTGAACGCCAAAGATGCAGCCTGTGGGGCCACCTGTCGCACGGGTGGAGGCTTTCTGGGACTAGCCCACCCTGCCCTGCACCAGCTGTGCACGCAGGCTCCAGGAAGGGGTGTGCTGAGCACATGGCTGGCAGGACCACCGAGGGGCCCAGGACCAAGTTCAAGACCCAGTCTGGCCACTCCTGGAACATGACTCTGGGCAGGTCAATGACTATCTCTGAACCTCAGTTTCCATGTGAAGACAGAGGCAGAAGCCAGAGGGATTTTGTTACAAGCCAAGGAATGCCGAGGATTGCCAGGAACTACTGGAAGCTAGGAAGAGGCCAGAAGGGATTCTTCCCAGGAGCCTTCGGAGGGAGCCTGGCCCTGCTGACCGCTTGATTTTAGACTTCCAGTCTCAAGAACGGAAAAAACACATTTTTGTTGTTTTAAGCCACCAAGTTTGTGGTACTTTGTTGTGGTGGTCCTGAGAAACTCATACCTACAGCAACAGGGACTTTGCAGATGTGATTAAATTAAATATCTTGCCATGGGGATCACATGCTGGATTATCCAGGTGGACCCAATGTAATCACCGGGGGCCTTAGGAGAGGGAAGCAGGAGGTCAGAGAGGAGAAGGCGATGTGAGGACAGAGCAGAGCCTGGAGTGGTGCGGCCACAGGCCAAGGAATGCAGGCAGTTTCTAGGATGAATTCTCCTCTAGAGCCTCCAGAAGGAACCAGCCCTGATGACACCTTGATTTTAACCCCTCAAGACCTGTTTTGGACCTCTGACCCTCCAGAACTGTAAGAGAATAAATCTGTGTTGTTTTAAGCCACCAAGTTTATGGCAATTTGTTTTAGCAGCCCCAGGAAACGAGCACAATTAAATTAAATCAAATCACTGACAGTACTGGGGTACACTGGATGCAACCAGCTCCACCCTGATGGGCCTATACCAGGCTAGGCTGCTTCACCTTCTGGGGTGGTTTGTTAAGAAGTGCAGACTCCTAGACTGTATTACAAAGCTACAGTCATCAAAACAGCATGGTATCGGCACAAAAACAAACACATAGACCAATGAAACAGAATAGAGAGCCCAGAAATAAACCCACACACTTATGGTTAATTAATCATGACAAAAGAGGTAAGAATATACAATGGGGAAAGACAGTCTTTTCAATACGTGGTGCTGGATAAAATGGACACCTTTATGTAAAAGAAGGAAATTAGAACATTTTTTTCATAATATATACAAAACTAAACTCAAAATGGATTAAAGGCCTAAATGTAAGAATGGAAACCATAAAACTCCTGGAAGAGAACATAGGTGGAACATTCTTTGACATAAATTGGATCTGTCTCCTAAGGCAAAGGAAACAAAAGCAAAATAAACAAATGGGATCTAATTAAACTTAAAAGCTTTTGCAAGGCAAAGGAAACCATCAGCCAGATGAAAAGACAATCCACTGAACATGAGAAAATATTTTCAAATGATATGACTGACTAAGGGGTTAATATCCAAAGTATATAAACAGCTCATATAACTCAATATTTAGAAAAAAAAAAAACTGATTTAAAATGGGTAGAAGACCTGAACAGACATTTTTCCAAAGAAGACATACAGATGGCCAAGAGGCACAAGAAAAGATGCTCAACATTGCTAATCATCAAATAAATGCCAATAAAACCACAATGAATGATCATCTCACACCTATCAGAATGGCTATCATCACAAAGACCACAAATAACAAATGTTGGAGAGCATGTGGAGAAAAAGGAACCCTTGTACACTGTGGGTGGGAACGTAAATTGCCACAGCCAATTTGGAAACGTGTGGAGTTTCCTTAAAAACTAAAAATAGAACTACCATATGATCCAGCAATTCCGCTCTTGGGTATATATCAGGAAAAAAAAACTAATTCAAAAGATACATGCACCCCAATGTTCATAGCAGCATTATTTACAAGAGTCAAGATATGGAAGCAACCTAAGTATCCAACAGACGAATAGATAAAGAAGATGTGGTATGTGAAATACCACTTAGCTATAAAAACGAATGAAATTTTGCCATTTGCTATTTGCAACAACATGGATGGACCTGGAGGGTATTATGCTAGTGAAATAAGGTTTCTGACTTATTTCAGAGAAAGGCAAGTACTGTATGTTATCACTTACATGTGGAATCTAAACAATAAAACAACTAATGAATATAATGAAAAAGAAACAGATTCATAGATATAGAAACCAAACTAGTGGTTACCAGTAGGGGGAGGGAAGAGGGGAGGGGCAAGATAGGGGTGGGTGATTAAAAGGTACAAACTGCTACACTACGCTACTATAAAATAAATAAGCTGCAAGGATAGTTTATTTTCCCTGTGTACAGCACAGGGAACAGCCAATATTTTATAACACTATAAATGGAATGTAATCTTTTAAAAATTGTGAATCACTGTGTTGTACACCTGAAACATATAATATTGTAAATCGACTACACCTTAATTTAAAAAAAAAAAAAAAAGAAATGCAGCCTTCTGAGCCCCACCCCAGACCAGATGGAAGACAATCTCCGGGAGTAGTGTCCAGGAACCTGTGTTTTACCAGCTCCTGGTGACTCTGATGTTCACACAGCTGTGGGCACCCTGGGCGGGAGCCTGCGACACTCCATGGGCCCAGAGGGGACTCACTGAGCCTCATTGCTCTGGCCGTTGGCAGCTTGGGAAAGAGTTCCAGACTCAAGAGCTAAGGCTTTCCCTGGACCCCAAATGTGAATATTTTTACCTCTCCCTGTTTTCATTGTAATTGAATAAATATTCTGTATTTGGCCTCCGGGATAAACGAGGAGTCTGGTGAAGGTGGAAGATGTCCCTCAAGGGCAGTGGTGGCAACCAGGCCTGTGGGGCCTCAGGAATGAGGAATCAGCCCTGCTGGAGTGGGCAGGGAGGACATCATGGGGGAAGAGACCCTTGGTGGGGGGATCTGGAAGGAGGAGAAGATTGTCAGGAACTCAAGGGGGAGGGCATTCCAAGAGAGGGGAAGGTGTGAACGAAGCCACTGACATGTGACCTGGCATAGGTCAAGTGGGGGAACTGTACGAAATAGGACTGGCCAGGTAGGGCGGCTCATGGGGGCCTGTGGGCCATGCCAGGAGCTCAGGCTTCTCCCTGGCACCTCACTGAAGGGGTCCCGAAGGACTGAGGTTGGGCAGTGGTGTAGGGGCTAAGGTTGCAATAGATCAAATTTATGTCACAGGAGGAAAAACACATTCTCAGTCACCATGCACGGCTTCCTCACACGGCAATCCAATATCTGAGGGTTCACAGAGAGAAGCCAAAGCACCACAGCACCGGAAGAGTGAGAAGTGTGCAGATCCTTTATAAACCCAGCCCCCGGCAGGTGCACCCGCCTGGCAGCACCAGCGCCTGGGACCACTTGTCCTGTCCCTGTCTTTGTTAGGCTGCGTCTGGACGACCTCTGTTTGTTGTAAATGCACCTGCTGTTGGAAGTTGTTATGTGTGACTGCAAATAATACCATGCGAAACCACTGCAAGAGGAATCGCAAACCTCATCAGAAGATGCACTTTCATGAAGTTGAGAGAGTGACGGTGGAGGACAGCTGGGATTACGCATCCTTAGACGGCGCTGGCTCTGGCCAAGCCAGCCCAGTAATGACCGAAGCAGAGAAACAAGCCAAGGAAAAGGACACGATGGCCACTGCCAAAGAGGGGGATTCAGGTAAAAAGGAAGACTTACGGGAAAACTGATTATGGCAGCCCTCGAAGACTGGTTCCTGAATGATTCCCTTCCTTAATGTGCTGTGACATTCGAACGTGAAAAAAACTTACTGTGCTTTCACATAACTTTATTGGTAAAATCCAACCAAAAAAGAAAAAGAAAAAAGGAATTTTTCATTAAAAAATTCTCCCAGAGTTGAAATCATAACTTCAACATAGTTAAATATGAGATAATATTACAAAAATGAGTTTAGTTTTGGTTTCTGTTTTCAAGATTTAGTCCCAATGAAACCTTTTGTTCACTCTTTACTAAGGAAATTAAAAGGCCTTTTTCTGGGCCCCAGTGTCCTTACATAATAGGACCTCCTGAGTGTGCCTTTTTCTGCAGATCTGTCTCTCTTTAGAACATGCTCTCTGAGCAGGTAGTAATCTTTTCATCTTTATTCCTGGGCCCAGGCAGCCTGGCATATAGTGAACACTCCTGCAGGGTCTGTTAAGCAGATGAATGAAAAAGAAATAGAGAAACAACTACATTTTTGTGTCACTCTCTGGGATGTTTGCTCAGTCACGATCTAAAGAACTGGGCTTAGAGGGTCCACATGGGGTGGCATGGGGGCTCTGGGGCTTGCGGACTTAATTAAATGCTGTTGCTAGGCTGAGACAGAGACCTTGAGGAGGGAGGGAGGCCTCTGTGCAAGTGAGAGGCACACAGAGGCACAGGCAGGCGGAAGGGGCCTGTTTCTCGGTCATGGGCATGGATGCTGGTATCCAAATAGATCCTGACAAATTGCTTCCCATGAGGAAAATCATGAAAGGAAACTGACCACAGCGAGTGTGGTCGGCTTCCCTGGTTCCTGGCAGAGTAGCTGTGGCTGTGAGTGGTCAGCACAGAGGAGAGAGGCTGGGAGTCAGTGGGAGGGCCAAGACCCTGGGAGAGAGAAGGAATAAAGACAGAGACAGAGAATCCTAAAGATGCTACTTAGTTACTGGATCCAGCCATGCCTGAAGCTGGCCTAGCCTGGGCCTTTACGCCTGAGCCAGCTCCTTCCCTATTTTGTGAAGCCAGCCTCTATCACGTGTGATTGAACTGTCTCTTTTCTCTCATCTCTGGGAACATGGGAGAGAGCAGTTGACAGCAGGCTGAACACAGTGGTCTGGGAACGATTCCCCAGCCCTTGCCTTGGGGAAGGCCCAGGAGGCTCATGGAAAGCCCCCCAAACATGGGTTGTTTTCCTAGTTTTAAAACAACAAATGCAAACAAAACCCAGAGACAGTTTTTAAAACCAGAGCATCAAAAGGAGGCAGATGTGAAGGGCGGCTGTATAAACATACTTATCTAAAAAATGATAGTAAAACCTCCAGAGCCACCAGATTTCACAGCTGGCCTCTGAGGGAAAACTTACTGGTGTGATTTTTTATCAAAATTATACGAAGACACATTGTTCTCATCTCCTGCTCAGCTGTCTCAGGATCCACCCATGTCCGTCCCTGGGGTTCCAGGACACAGGTTCCTGACGCCGTGCCAGTGCGCAGGTGGAGGTAATCGATGTGTGTTTGCTAACTGAAACAGCGTGAAGAGACAGAGCCCAGCTGAGAGGCCTCTGTCTTTTCTAAAATTTAATTTTAAATTTATTTGGAGTAAAATCCATTCTGCTGGTGTACGGTTCTCTTGACTAATGAATAGTCATGTGACCACAATGACACAGGCACAGGACAGTTCCATCATCCCCCCAATTCCCTTATCCCACCCCACCTCTCGCCCTTAATCCCTGGCAATCACGGATGTGTTCTCTGTTCCTATAGTTTTTTTAAAAACGGTGGTAAAATATTTATAACATAAAATTTACCATTTTAACTGTTTTCAAGTGTATGATTCAACAGCCTTAAGTATATTCACAGTGCTCTGTAACCATCACCACAGTCTATATCCAGAAATTTTTCATCATCCCAAACAGAAATTCTGCCCCTATTAAACAATAACTCCTCATCCCCGTCCCCAACTCCAGCCCCTGGCAACCAACCTTCCACTGTCTGTGTCTATGAATTCGACTCCTCTAGGAACCTCATATAAGTGAAATCATACAGTATTTGTCTTTTTTGTGTCTGGCTTGTTTCATATAATGTCATCCATGTTGAGGCATGTGTCAGAATTTCTTTCCTCTTAAAGGCTGAGTAATATTCTTGTAAGGACAGACCACATTTTGTTAATGCATTCGTCTACTAGTGGACATCTGGATTGTCTCCACCTCTTCAATGTCATGAATCATGCTGCTATGAACATCAGTGTGCAAGTATCTGAGTCCTCGCTTTTAATTACTGTCTCTATTGTTTTGCCTTGTGTAGAACGTCATATAAATGGAAGCATAAAGGATGCAGTCTGATTGGTTTTTGAGTCCAGCTTCTCTATCTTAGCATAGTGTATCTGAGATTCACCCATATTGTTGCCTGTACCAATAGTTTGTTCCTTTTTTATTGCTGGATAAGATTCCATTGTTTGGATATACCACAGTTTCTTTCTCCATTTTTCATCTGAAGGGCATCTGGGTCATTTCTAATTTTTGGTAATTATGAATAACTCTGCTACAAACGTTTGCATGCAGGTTTTTCTGTAAACATAAGCTTTCGTTCTTCTTGGGTAAATACTCAAGTGTGGGATTGTGGAGTTGTATGAGAAGTAGATGTTTATCTTTGAAAGACACTGCCTTCCAAAACTGTTTTCCAAAGTAACTGTACCATTTTGCATCCCCACTGGCAGTGCGTGAGAGTTCCAGGTGCTCCACATCCTCACCAACACTTGGTATCGTCAGTCGCCTCTGCCTTTTTTAAACCCATAAAGTGTCCATTAATTGCCAGATCTAAGTAATAGAATAATTATAGTGGGAAGAAGTGAGTGAATGAATGAAAACTACAACTTACTGAAATATTCCATAAGTCAGACACACATCAAACTACTACTGGGTGCCAGACAAGGTCCTCACAGCTTTTTAAGTATTATCTCACTTAATCCTTATGTTACCCCCCAATTCACTGAAGAGGAGACTTAGACCCAGAGAGGAGAAACAACCTGCCTAAGGTCCCTTGGCTAGTAATGCTGGGCCACACCTGGGCTCAGGCTCCGACCTCCCACACCTCTCGTATAGATGGGTGTTAAGACATGCAGCTTCTCCCTCCTCCCCAGGAGAGTTTAAATGCATTGTCCCCATTGTTTCAACATCCCCTCGAGAGCAGGATTGCTCTTCCCATTTTGTAGGGGATGTTTACTCAACGGTGAGAGGCACAGGCCCTGGATCCTGGGTCACCGGCCTCCCGAACCTCAGCATCTTCCACAGCACGCCATGTTCACAGCACGCAAATCCCTGCTTTCAGTCACAACGGCTGAGCACCAGGTCTGCCCACCAGAAACAAAGGCCAAGGCAGTGAAGCCCCAGAGCCCCTAGCAGTCCCTGTGATTCGTGGCCAGGATGCCTTTCAAATGTACAGTCATTGTTTGAAGATGCCTCCCTGCACCAAATTTGCCCAACATCTGCAACACTTTCCAAGAAAGACAATGTGAGGCTAAGGGAAAGAAAAGAACAAATGCTTCTGTAAAAAAAATGCGCAGATCTGAAGGCGCCTTCTAGCCTTTTGGGGCAACCCAGAAAGTGACAGATGTGGGAGGCTGCCACTGAGGCCTTGAAACCACAGCTTGTCCTACTTCTCACAATGAAAGTCTCAAAGAACAAGAGATTTTTCTAAAGGGAAGTGCAAAGGTCTTTTCTTGCCTTTGGTGGGATTCCCGGAGATGGAAAGGCAGAGAAGACAGAGGCTCAGATGGGGGTGTCATGAACCCTGTGTCTTCCCATGGCCCTCCACTCACCCTGCCTCCATTCTTTCCCAGATGCCCTCTGGGATGCCATGCCCACCAGAAGGAGTGTACTGCCGGGTGCTGGTGCCTTCGTAATGTGCTAGGTCACAATGATTGCCATCATCATTCACTCATTTATTTCATTTAACAATGAAGAACCATGGTTCAGTAAGGGACATGGAGGTGAGCGCAGTGTGGCAGGGAGTAGAGGCAGGCACCAGGTTTGTGGTGGCACCAGCAGGGAGCAATCAGCTTTGCGGGACATTGGACACTTCACGGAAGAAGAGACTCTTGAGCTGTGTCTGTGAGAAGGAGGAGTTTGCCAGGAAGAAAGGGCATTCCAGGTAGAAGGAACAACATATACAAAGGCACTGAGGTATGAAATAACAAGAAACGTTTGGCGAAATACAGGTCATTGCTTATGGTGGGAGGATGGGGTAAGGACGGGGGCAGACCAGCTCTTCCGTTGGCTCCTGTGACCTGATCCCTACTGCACACAGTAGGCACTTAATAAATTTATGTTACAAGGGGCACAAAGACCACTGAGAACAAGACCCCTTGCTTCCTCCATCCCCCAGAGAAGCAGATGCTCACACGATACTGAGGGTGGGGAGGCTCTCAGGGTTCACAGGCAGACCTGGGCCCACACGCTCCGAATTCCCCTGGGGGCACCAGCTGTAAGTCTCTTTCTTTCCACTCCTACTCAGGAAAACGTAGAAGGACACAGTGGGTGAGAGAATGCGATCACTGTGCTGCTAAACTTGATTTTGCTTTAATTTAGAAGAGAAAAGGAAATCATGCACAAGCCCTGTCCTTTTCGCTACTGCTGATGCCACATTACCAATGGTGCCTCCACACAAGGGGCCTCTGTCTCAGTGGTCCCTCCCTGAGCGTGACACTCCGAGCCTCCCTTAGGGCCTGTCTTCACCTCCCTCACAGGCACCACAGGCCACAAGCAGCCCTGGGGCCAGAAGGGCTGGTATGGCCTGCAGAGTGTCCAGTTCTGTGTTTGCTCTGGGAAATCATGATGGATGAATCACGGCCATACTCCGAGGCCACCTGCACCCTCATGTTTCTGCTGCTTGGTTTTGTGAGTCAATAAATTCCCCCTTTTACTCAAGCTAGTTTAAGTTGTTACATGTCCCAAGACTTCTGATTAATACAGCTCTGTTTTTGTTTAGATTATTCTCTAAACATATGGTGATTCAATTTTTGTAATTTCTTTGTGACCCAATAGTTATTTAAGAGAGTGTTTTAAAATCTCCAGATGGCAAAGTTTTTATATGTTTAAACACTTTTGTTATTCATGCCTGGCTTATTACATTGTGATAAGAATAGAAATAGATGAGTCCTTTCCCCTGTGTCATGAAAAAAACAAGTATCACAAACCACAGTCCAACATGCTAACCGCACCTAATGCTGAAACACGGAAAGCACCCCTATTACAGCCAGGAGGCAGATGAGGAGGCACCACCACCACTTTTGCTGAACAGTTTTCTGGGAGCCCACAAGGAAGGAAGGAATGCTAATGTTGGAGTGGAGCAAGAAAAATATAATGATTTACACACGGTGTGATCTGATACCTCAGATGCATGGCAACGAACTAAAAACCGCTAGAAATAACGAGAGAATATACCAAGGTGGGTGGATGGGTGTTTAATATATAAAAATGAATTGCAGAGAAAGACAAGTATCATACGATATCATCTATATGTGGAATCTTGAAAAAAAAAGGTAGAAATGAACTTATCCACAAAGTAGAAATAGACTCATAGACATAGCAAACAAGCTTATGGTTACCGAAGGGGAAGGCGGGGGAAGGGATAAACTAGGAGTTTGGGATTAACAGATACACACTACTGTGTATAAAATAGATAACCAGTGAGGACCTACTGTATAGCACAGGGAACTATACTCAATATCTCATAATAACCTATGTGGGAAAAGAATCTGAAACAGAATGTATACATAACACTGAATTGCTGTGCTGTACACCAGAAATAACACGACATCAACTGCACTTCCATACAAAATAAATAAAATAAAATATATTGAAACAAAATGAATGGCATTCCCATACACAAATCATAACCAGTTAGAAGGCATAATGGAAAAGTGTTCCATTTATAATAGCTACAAGAAAAGGATAAAACATTGAAGAGTAAACTCAACAAGAAATCAAACTATTATAGGAAGAAAACCTAAAATAACTCTACAGAGGGATACTGAGAATGCAAGCATGCTGGAAAGCATGCTTGTTCTTGGAGAGCTAAACAGTTATTCAACATTGAAAACATGTTTATGCTCCTTAAATTAATCTATAAAATTGATGAGATACCAGCAACCATATCTACACTCTTATTCTGGAACTTAAAGTAATATTAGGGTTCACCTGGAGAAAACACATAAAATAGCTTTGATAATTCTGAAAGAGTAATGAGTGAAGAATAACCCAATGAGAAACTTAAGGCATGTTATAAATCTATAATAATTAAAAGTTTGGCAGGAAGATGGAGTACTCCTCCTGCTAAAGACAGCTGAAAACCTTGGTTTTACACATATGAATTCTCCTTTTATTGCACTTTGCTTTCTTGTGCTTCACAGATATTGAGTTTTTTACAAATTGAAGATTTGTGGCAACCCTATGTTGAGCAAGTCTGTTGACACCACTTTTCCAAAAGCATTTGCCCACTTCATGTCTCTGTGTCACATGTGGCTAATTCTCACAGTACTTCAAACTTTCTCATTATTATTATTTTTGTTATGGTGATATGTGATCAGTGTTCTTTGATGTCATTATTGCAAAAAAATTACAATTCACTGAAGGCTCAGATGATGCCACATTTTAACAATAAAGTATTTTATTTTTTAATTAAGTAGTACATTGTGGTTTTTTGCTTTTTGGGTTCTTTTTGGCCATAATGCTATTGCACGCTTAATAGACTACGGTATAGTGTAAACATAACTTTCATATCCACTGGGAAACCAAAACGTTCGTAGGACTTGCTTTACTGCAATATTCACTTTACTGCATTGGTCTGGAAGTGAAGCCATTCTACCTCTGAGCTCGGCCTGTACACATGAGGAAGACTCTGGAAGGTGAAGAGAAGAAGCAGGCTAGCTAGGGACCTTGGGGCCTGAGAAATGACAGAGAGCTGATTCCACCTGTATGTGGGTTTTTTGTTTTATTTTGTTTTGTTTTGATCTCATATATCCCACACTGGGTGCCTGGGTCCTGGAGAAGCCAGCAACTCAGAAACCCCAATGGATTCAAACAAAAAAGTCTTGAAGAAATGCCTGCTGTTTCTAGCCAGAGGGCCAGAAAAAGAAATCAGAATAACTGCTCTACACCAGGCATGTAACACAGAACAAAGGCCCCACTTCTACCTGCTTCTGCAAAGGCAGAGTGGGGAGCAGACTTCTCCCCACTTTGTGAGACTGTAACATGGGGTCCTGCCCCCACTAGGGTTGCATCAGGGGAGGCTGAGTGGGGAGCTGGGACTTTCGTCCTCCTGCCATGTGATAACGAGGCCAGACCCCACGGGGTCCGTAGAAGCCACATGGGGAGCAGTAAAGAGGGACTCCTGCCCCTCCCAGCCAGGGTGATATCAGAGGAGGCCGGGTGGGGAGCCAGAACTCTCACCCCCTCCCAGGGGTACCTCTGAGCCCCTTCCCACCTTGGGTGACATGGAGGCTGAGTGGAAAACATGGACTTCCATTACCACCTGGAAGTAACAGGAGTACCCCCTGCCCTCTACCCAACAGTATGGGGTGGGAGGAGACCAGCTAAAACATGAGATTTATATAAGACCCCAAGCCTCATAATGTAAGATCCAAAATGTCCAGGATCCAACTGATAATCTCTCATCATATTAAGAACCAGAAAAACCTGAACTTGAGTGAGAAAAGGCAATCCACAAATGTGAACACTGATAAGATAGGGATGTTAGAATGATCTGACAAAGATTTTTAAACAGACATTATAAAAATGCTTTGATGAACAATTATGAACACATCTGAAACAAAAAAATAGGAAGTCTCAGCACAGAAATAGAAGATATAAAGAAGAACCAAACTGAAAATTTCGCAACTGAAAAATACAATAAAGGAAATAAACAACTAAGTGGATGGGTTCAACAGGAAAATGGAAAGAAAAGAGGTAAGAATCAGTGAACCTGAAGGGAGAACCAAGAGAAATTACTCAGTTTAAATAACAGAGAGAAAAGAGACCAGGGGAAAAAATGACTAGAGCGTCAGGGACCTGTGGGACAGAAACAAAAGATCCAACGTTTGTGTCTTCAGAGTCCCAGAAGGAGAGGAGAAATCCAAGAGGCTGCAAAAATATTCAAAGAAATAATGGGTGAAAAATTTCAAATGTGGCAAAAGACCAAAACGTACCCATTCAACATGTTCGGAAAATCTCAAACAGGATAAATCCAAAGAAACTTACACCAAGAAATGTCATAGTCAAACTTTTGAAAACTAAAACCAAAAATAAAAATCTTGAAAACTGCCAAAGAGCAACGACACCTTACCTACAGGAGAAAAATAATTCAAATGATAGCAGATTGCTCAGCAGAAATCATGGAACCCAGAAGGAAGTGGCATACACTTTTTCAAGTGTTGAAAGAAAACCCAGAATTCTACAGCCAGTGAAATTATCCTTTAGGAATAAAGAGGAAACCAAGATATTTTCAGCTAAAGGAAAATTAAAAGGATCTGTTGCTGGCAGACCTACCCTGAAAGAATGCCTAAAGCAAATTCTCTAAACAGAAAGGAAATAATAAAGGAAGGAATCTTGGAACATCAGGGAGGAAGAAAACATGGTCAGCAAAAGCCTGGGTAATTACAAGAGGTCTTCTTTCTATTGGGTTTTCTAAATTGTGTTTCATAATCGAAGGAAAAACTATAACATCACTTGATGTGGTTCTCAGTGTACGCAGAGGAAATAGTTAATACAACCATATTATAAATGGAGGAGGGTAAGAAATATAAAAGGAGGTAAGATTTCTACATTTCACTCACACTGGTACAGTTGCTCTGGAAAATAGTTCCGTAGTTTCTTTAAAAAAAATCAAAATGAGAGTCAGAAATAAACCCGTACATCCATGACCTGTTAATTCTTCACAAGTGGTCATGGGGAAAGAACAGACTCTTCAACAAATAGCGATGGGAGAACTGGATATCCACATGCAAAAGAATGAAACTGGATCCCTACTTCACAACATATACAGAAATTAACTCAAAATAGATCTATGGCCTGAATATAAGAGGTAAGACGATAAAACTCTTAGCAGAAAACATACGGATAAATCTTCACGATACTGGATTTGGCAATGTACTCTTAGATCTGATACCAAAAGAACAAACAAAAGAAAAAACAGATACACTGGACTTCATCAAAATTAAAAACTTTTGTGCATTAAAGAACAATTATCAAGAAAGTAAAATGACAACCTACAGAATGGGAGAAAATATTTTCAAATCATATATCTGACGATGTCTAGACTATATATCCAATATAAAAAGGACTCCTACAACTCAACAAGAAAATGACAACCCAGTACAAAAGTGAGGAAAGGACTTGAGTAGACACTTCTTGAAACAAGATATATGATGGCCAAGAAGCACATGAAAAGATACTCAACATCACTAGTCATGAGGGACATGCAAATCAAAACCACAATGAGATACTACTTCACGACCATTAGGATGACTGAACCAGAAAATAACAAGTGCTGACAAGGATACAGACAAATTGGAATCTTTATATGCTGTTGGTGGGAATGCAAAAGTACTTCAGTCACTGTGGAAAATAGTTTGGTGGTTTCTCAGAAACCTAAACATAGAGTTACCACATGACCCAACAATTTTACTACTAGGTGTATACCTAGAAAGAATTAAAAATAGGGGCCCAAACTAATCCCTATATATGCACGTACACAGTGGCACAAATAGCCAAAAGGTGGAAACAACCCAAATATCCATCGGTGGATGAATGGATGAACAAACGGTGCTGTATACACACAAGGGAATATTAGTCGATCATAGAAAAGAAGGAAGTATTGATACATGCTCCAGTGTGGACGAACCTGAAAAAATTATGGTAAGTGAAAGAAGCTAGACACAAGAGGTTACATACTGTACAGGTCTATTTACATGAAATATACAAAATAAGTAAATCCATAGAAATAGAAAATGGGCTAGACTGACGGTTGCCAGGAGCTGGGAGCAGGGGGGAGCAGGGCGGAGCTGGGGAGTGCTACTTAATGGGTATGGGGTTTCCTTCTGGGGTGATGAAAATGTTCTGATATTGGATAAGGTGGAGAAGGTGCAACATTTTGAGTATATTAAATGCTGGTGAATTGTGTGTTTAAAATGGTTAGTTTTATGTTAATGCAAATTTCACTTCAATAATAGAAAAAATGTTCAATCTCACATATAATAAAGTCACTAAAATCCAATGAAAATAATATTTTTGTCTGTAATATAGGTAGAAAATTAAAAATTTAATAACACTCTGTGCTTGTGAAGATAGGCAGAAGCAGGAACCTGCATATAATGTTGTTTTAGGGCAATTTGGCAACAGCTATCAAAACTCAAAGTAATGTATACCCTTTGACCTGGCAAGTCTGCTGGTAGAAGTTTTCCTTATAAAAACATTAACAAATGTACACATAATTAAATTATATTGTTTATAGAGGTAAAAATGTAAAGAACTTAACTATACATGATTTAGGGATTGGCTAAATAAGTTATGGTACATCCATTCAATGGAATACAATATAGCCATCAAAATGAGAAAGCTCTGTATGTGACGCCTGGATCTCTAAGACATATTATTCTGTGAAAATAATAAAGTATAAATGGTGTGATCTCATTTGCGTAAATTTGTTTAAGTGTAGCTAGACATTTTTTTCCTGGAAGAATATATAATAATTGGTTAACTGTGGTTACTTTTGGGGAAAAGGACTAGAAATAGAAGAAGGGAGAAGAAATCTGTATTTCATTTTATATTTTTCTGTACTGTTTTCTTTTTACGAACAAATAAATCTATACTTCTCTAATTCGTAAAGTCAAGGACAAAATAATTTCTAATGTTCACTCCATACAACAATAATTTTAGGGTTCTATATATGTTTATTTTCCATGCCTGTTCCTTAATTTCTCAGTTTTTATTAATTTAATCTGTATTATAGAAACCATATTATCATTACAAAGTTCTTATTTATTTGTTTTAGCTTTGATAGACTTTAGAGCAATTTTAAGTTCCCAGCCACACCGAGCAGAAGGTTGAGCAGAGATTTTCTGTATACATCTGCACCCCTCAGGCACAGCCGTCTCCATCAGCAGCATCCCCCAGCAGAGTGGGGCGTGTGTTAGGAGGATGAGCCTGCATCCACACACCGCAGTCACCCCGTCCATCGTTAACGTCAGGGTTCACTCTCGGTGGTGTGCATTCTATGGGTTTGGACAAATGTATGATGACATGCACCTATCATTGTCATCATACAGAGTATCTTCAGCGTCTTAAAAATCCTCTGTGCTCTACCAATTCATCCCTCCCTTCCCCCAAGCCCTGGTGTTACAGTTCTTTTTTGATTTTTGGGGAAGCGTAAGATACACAAAAGCGCACATACCACATGTAGTGTTAGACAGCATTTAGCATGCTCCCCTTCTTTTGGAAAACTGTTTTGGGATTCTGTATTCACTTTTGTGATTATAATTTTAAATTATTTTCGGTTTCTCACACAGCTTTTAATTTACTTGATTTTAAATCAATCAGACAACTTTTCCTGTCCAGATCCTGATTTTGATCCCTTTCTTCTTTCACTGGCATATATGCTGGAGTAGCTTTCTTAGAAATAGTAATACAGTACCTGAGACACTGCACATCTGGAAGTGTTCTTTTTCAGTCTTCACCCAAGAATGACAACACAGCTCCATACGGAATTCTTGATGTAACCTTTTCTACTCAAACTCTGTACCACAGTCCCATTGCCTTCTGATCCTTAGAACTCGGGAGAGGCTTGAGGCTATTGCTTTTCCATACATTGCAGATATTGGGTATGTGATCCCGTTTCTGGTGGCTTTTTTCCTCTCCTTTGAATGTGTGTGTGTGTGTGTGTGTGTGTGTGTGTGTGTGTGTAGCTCTTTAAATTAAAATACTTTGCCATGTGAAACCTAGATGAAGTTTTTCATTTACCTTGAATACCATTGAGTCCTTTGATACATAGACTCAGAACTTTAAGTACAGAAAACTATTTATTCAATTACTGTTTATGTTCCTACTGCTTGCGGTTATTTCCCATGTATCCATCATCAAACACTGTCAGAGAATCTACTTAAGTGTCAGGCACCGAGAAAGCAGGACTCAGTCAGACAGACGTGGCCTCTGATCTCATTGGGCTTTGGTGGGAAAGGCAGATATGGGACCAAATAATTATAACAGAGTGAGGTCAGGACAGGAGGGAAGTTCCAGAGGTGACGGGTCACAGGCAGGGGGATTTCTCTCAGCCTGGGGCAGGGGGACGGTCTCATGAGGCTACCTGGGGATGGGAGAAGGGGTTTCAGGCAGAGAAACAGCAGGTACCAAGAGCTGGGAAAGCCTGGAGCTTAGAGGGAGGGCAGTATTATTGTGCAGAAACAATGTTGTTTCTTTGTTATGGGGGGTGGGTGGGGGTTTCCTCTTTAGTCTCTCTAGGCTCTGTTTCCACCAACAGACAGTGTTTCTAGGGACTCCTTAGCTCCCATCCTTGTCCACTCATGTTTGTGACAGCTTTTCTATGTCTGCCTTGAACCTGAAGTTCAAACTGGGGTAACCAGGAGGGCATGCAGCACGCTGGGTCTGGGTCCTGTGATGGGAAGACACCCAGCTGCACAGAGCTGGGGGCCCTGGGCCTTCTGCTGCCACACTGCCATCCCTGTTGATGTCAAGTGCACAGACGACCCTCCTGTGCTGGGCCAGCATCAGGTGGCTGTGGTCCCTCCCACAGCAACAGCAATGCTATTAAATGAGCATCCACCATGCGATTTATTTCCTGGAGTGCGAGCTCCCCGAGGGCAGAAGCTGTGCTCTGCGTCACCAGCACTCAGCACAGGCCTAGGAAAGTGCTCAGACTCTAGCATTAACTACTAACTATCCTCAAAATAAAAAAAAGAGTGGAACAATTTCCCTTCGCCCTCCCTGCTTCTTCAAACGGCAGGTCAATGTCTGTGTGGAAACAGGGAATCAGGAATGCAGAACTCCCTGCTTGGGATCTACTTCTTAGAGACTCTGCCTAAAGACAAAGCAAGATCACTGGGCCCAACCAGGTGGTGTGGTGTGTGAGGGGTGTGTGTGGTGTGCCAGGCTTCTGGAATCCAAAACACAGCTGTTGTGGACCTGCTTCTCTGCTCCCAAGAAAAGGTGAGGGCTGGTGGTTGAAGCGTCTGCCCAGTTTCTCGGCTCTCCCACAGCAAGCTGAGCTACTTGGGTTCAGCCTCTGACCCTCTCAGGAAGGAGTTAAAATCCAGTCAGTGATGCTGGCATCTGCCTGGTACAGTTACACACTCTTTTCCCTGGCTGGGAGCATCATTCAGTCGGTCACGTGGTGTGTGGGGATGAGCCTGCCTTGAGGGGTAAGTGACGTGGATTGTGCCGGCAGAGGGAGGGCCGCAGACCTCGAGTCCACTGTGCTGCGCGAGCTCAGGGCTCCAAGTGAGTCGCATGTCTAAAAGCAGCCACGTGTCCCCACAGGCTCAGGGCTCAGGCTGCAGGCTTTGTCAGCCTCTTCCCCTCAGGGCCAGCCCCTCCCGGAGCACCACCTGCCCTGCCTGTCTCCTTCTTCCACAATGCACCTGCTCTGTTTAGATCTCACTTCCACAAACATCTGCACTCTCAGCTGAACGCTTCACAGCCAGGAGGATGCACAGACATGCCTCACAGACACACCACAAGTGGATTCAGTGCTTGCATGATATGTTTACTGCTCTGGGAGGGTCTCAGGGAGGATAGCTCTGTTCCAGACTCCTCTCTGTCTCCACAAAGAGGGAGGGGGCCTTGTGGGGCAGCCAGTGAGGTGGCCAGTCAGCAGAGGATGCAATGCCACATCTGTGTAAGGACTCCCGCGGGACAGCTGGGCTGTGAGCTCCTTGAGGGCAGGACGGCAAGAGGTGGAACTGCTGCAAGAGGGGAGGGTGCTGGGCGGGGCCAGAATGAACTTCCGAGAGGGGAGATGTCACAGCCCCTAGGTGGGTGGAGGGGCAGCACGCGACCAGGGCACACCAGGGTCCCTCAGCTGTGGACTGGGGACAGAGGTCCAGAGGCAGTTTGCCAGGGCATGAAGTTCTCAAGCATCAGGTACCTTGATGTCATTCTCCTCCCTCAGTCCAGACCCTCCCATCTGCTCATTCACTCACGCACTCACTGAATACAAACTGAGCACCTACTATTTGCCAGGCACTAGATACAGAGAAAGGAACGAGCACCCTTGTCCTTGAGAGGGTTACCGTCTTAGAGACAAGCAAAGAAACAGTCCCTGCACAGCCAGCCTGCCTCGCTAAGGAGGCCCCCCGGGGGCTGAGGAGTTGGGCTGCAGGGGGCCGTGACTGCCGGCAGTCAGCACCAGTCTCCTCCTCGGTCCCTGGATCAGATCTGCCTTAGGGGAGACCCCAAGGGGGGTAGTGCGGAGGGTCTGCCTGGAGGGGTGGCTGCAGGAAGCAGCTGTTGCCTGACCAGGATAATTGCAGTGGGGTTAAAGAGAGATGGGTGGGTTACACATGTACAGAGGAGGTACAATTAACAATGATGCCCATTTTAAAAGCTCTCAATCTTCACAGCTAGTAGTATCATTCCCATTTTACAGGTGAGAAAACTTGAGGGTCACAGAGATTAAGTACCTTGTTCAGTGTCACACACAGCTAGGTAGGTGATGAATGGGATCTGGAGTGGGAATTGCTGAGGATGACCCAGTATCCAGATGGATGGGGGCTGATTCCCGACGTGAGGAGCACAGGCGGAAGGGGTGATGGTGAGAGGAGGCTGCTGATGTCCAGGTCAATCCCCACCTGACCCACGACCCCAGGTCTGGCCCCATCTCATTCATTTCCATCGCTCCTGGAGATGTGAATCTTTCCCTGTCAGAGCAGGAGTTTTTGGAAGTAAGCGATTGCACGTGGTTAAGCACCAGCACCAGTCCTGCTGACAAACAGTGCTTGTTGAATGAATCATTCACGAACACCATCAGTAGCGCTTACTAGAATGTGGGGCAAGAAGGCAGAACCACTCCTCCCTGATAGACAGCTATTCTGGACACACACACACACGTGCACAAGACATATATGCACACAAACACCCAATCACACTCACGCACATGGACAGACACGTATACACACGTGCGCACAACACACTCAAAGACACGTGCACACAAACACGCACATCTAACTTTGGGGGCTTGATCCTACTGACTATTGCCTTCGGATTAATGCTGAGAAACTCTGCCTCCTTGCTGTGTGTACCTTTTAGTTACTGCCCATATTTTTACACATAAAGATTCTGACCTCTCTCCAGCCGCAGACCTGTGCTTCCAATCACTGCCCAAGGAGGGAAATAAGACACGCAACATTCTGGATTCTCCATCTGGGAGAATACCACAGCACTGCCCCCTCTGTCCATCCCACATTCCCCCAGCGAGATATCATTATACAGCAGAAAACCATGGGGTCTGTATCAGAAGGAAATCCAACCCTTGATGATAAAGGGACATTTGAAAGAATTCCCAGGAACACCAGCATCTGATTAGATGGTTTTTATAGGTAGCTATGCCCCCATCCCTTTGCCGCCTCCCACGCACCCAGGCCAAGGAGACTGGGTTCATTAGCAGAACAGATGTGGCCTGTCTCTACCACGAGGATAAGGATCACATATATCCACGGAAACAAGGACATTCTGAACCTGGGCTGCAGCAACAACATCTGACTTAGGCCCAAAGAAAATTGCATTTTTTCCTTCAAGTTCAATTAACAAACATTTATTCAGGGCCTGTTGTTTATTCAGCTTCAGGTTTCAGTCCTGGGCTTCTCTGGCAAGGCTGCTCCCTAATCCTAGAATCAGCTCTGAGGAAGCAGCCTCAGGCTGCCAGCAGGTAGGACTGCAGGAAGTCAGTCCTGTGTGGCGGACCCAGGGTCTGGAGGGCCGGGTACCCATGTGCTCACTGGGTTAAAATCTGAGCGCTGCCACTTAGTAAGCTGTGTGACCCTGGAGAAGTTACATAACCTCTCTGTGTTTTGACTTCATAATCTGTAAACTGTGAACCATGATAGCACCTACCTCAGGGTTGTGGCCATTGAATGAGACAGAACACATACAGTGCGAGACCTTTATGCCCTCAGTAAGGGTTGGCTGTTATTATTTCTAACATCATGGTAAGTATTACCAAGTTAGCTCAGCTCTCTTGTCTGAGCTGCAGCCTCAGCTTTCTTGTCCTCTTATACTTAAAGCTCCTCCATGGGCTGGAGCCTTTACCTAAATTTCTGCCCTCCTGGTTAGACTCGGACCCTCCTGCCACCTTTAACGAGAAACTGGAATCAGCCCCTGTGCGCATCTCAGCCGCGCGCCTCAGCCTTGTCTGCACGCCCCACTCCAGCTTGCGTGCTGCTTGTCCCTGGCTGCCTGGTCCGGCCTGCTGCCCTAGGCAGAGCTTCCCACCTCAACCCTCACTTAAGCCCACTGCAGCTCGGGTACCGGTAGCTGGCTAACTCTTCAGCCAGTCCTCCAGCCCTATAATGACTCAGTCTAATACTGAGTTTAACCTCATGTCCCACCCAAGCCGTTTGGAGACAGCAGGATGGAGATGAGAAAATCAGAGAGAGAGGCTGAAAACAAGCTTCAGGCACACTGATGAGTCTTTGCTTGTCTGGGTCTGGAGACAGCCAAGCCTTAAATCCTTGGTCAGTGACAGTAAACCACGTGGCTTCAGGTTTAGCTGGACCGTAGAGACCCAGCTAGATCATGAAATTGCAGATTTAAACCCTCCCTCCTCTCTCTAGGATGTAAGCCCAGGAGAGCAAGGACCCTGCCTGCCTTATTCACTACTTAGCGCTCAGAATGATGTCTGACCCATAGTAGATGCTCAAGAAAATGTAAAATGATGGAAAAGAATACAGTTGCCCTTACACTGCCTGCTCTTTGCCCCCTACTCTCCAGGCCTCAGCACTAGTTTTTTATTTATTTATTTATTTATTTATTTATTTATTTATTATTTTTTTGGGGGTACACCAAGTTCAATCAACTGTTTTTATACACATATCCGCGTATTCCCTCCCTTCCTTGACGCCCCCCACCTCGAGTCCCCCCCTCCCTCCCCGCCCCAGTCCTCTAAGGCATCTTCCATCCTCGAGTTGGACTCCCTTTGTTATACAACAACTTCCCACTGACTATCTATTTTACAGTTGGTAGTATATATATGTCTGTGCTACTCTCTCGCTTCGTCTCAGCTTCCCCTTCACCCCCCGCCCCCTCCCAAACCTCGAGTTCTCCAGTCCATTCTCTGTATCTGCGTCCTTGTTCTTGTCACTGAGTTCATCAGTACCATTTTTAGATTCCGTATATGTGAGTTAGCATACAATATTTGTCTTTCTCTTTCTGACTTACTTCACTCTGTATGACAGACTGTAGTTCTATCCACCTCATGACATATAGCTCCATCTCATCCCTTTTTATAGCTGAGTAATATTCCATTGTATATATATGCCACATCTTCTTTATCCATTCATCTGCTGATGGGCATTTAGGTTGCTTCCATGTCCTGGCTATTGTAAATAGCTCAGCACTAGTTTTTAAGGTGAGTGGCAATGCCCGCTGTGTCCAGCTTGGCCGTGACCACACTATGGGTCACTGCCCCAGGACAAGGGGAGGCCAGCAGAGCTGTGTGAGGCAAGTTTTCAATCCTTCAATGCCAGGGCTGAAGTCACTGACACTGACAATATGTGCTGAAAATCTGTTCTGTGCCAGGCACTGTGTTAGGCGCCGTCATCCTGAACTATCTCCTTTAATCTGTACAACCCTACAAGGTAGGTATTATTATGACTATCAAGCCATTTTGTAGATTAGGAAAGAACGCACCAGGAGATGAGTAACAGCCCAAGTACAGAGCTGTAAGTGGCAGAGCTAGACCTGAAAGCAGGCAATAGGATCTAGACTCGGCACTCTGCTGTCTCTCCCAGTTCAGCAGCCCCGTCCCCAGGGCTGGGGGCCTTTTCTCTCCACCTTGCCTGCAGTCTCAGAGAAGGGCTCAACAAGGAGCCCTGTTGTCAGCGACGCTGAGTGGATACCCCAGTCCATCACTTACAGCCCTGCTACCAGAGGGAAATCAAGTCATGTTCCTCAGTTTCCTTCTCTGTGAAACAGGGATAGGAAAGCACTTCGCTGGGGCTGTGGTGCAGATTAAACAAGCAGCACAGGGCCTCATACAAAATAGGTCCTAATTCCTTCCTCCCTGTTGGGTGATGTTACTTCCCTTTTGGCTAAAGCACAAGGGGAATGTGGACTTTGGGCCTCAAAAGGGCAAAGAATGTCCCAAACAACGGGAAACGCTGGGTTCTTTTGGGGGTCATCATGCCCCCTGGGGGGAGGGCTGGACTCAGAGGGGCCTTCGTTGTTTTCGTTTTATTTGTAGGACATGAAACAGAATTCCATTCTCAAGGAAAACCCCATGGAAGCAGAAATGAAAACAGAAGACCTCTCCCCCAGAAGAGAGCGGTCATAGAAACCCAACCACAGGGAGCCACAGAATCCCAGCCCAGGAGAGGATAACTTGTGTTCTTTGTTTACTGGAAAGCTTAAAACACTACCTGCTCCTTCATGATCATTTTCTCTTAATAAATAGTTTAGGCTGGGAAAAAGTTCTGTAAGTGTTAAAAATTTCCACGGTGTTAACGGAAACCATTGTTGAAGTGATTATCAATAACAGCAGTCATGATCTTACAGATACGGCTTGACTAATGAGTACATTCCATAAGAAAAATATTTCTCTAGAGAAGAACAAACATATTGCAGAGTCAGCTGAACGGACACCGGAATCTTCTGGAAGTGCCTGGATTTTCAAGTCTTTACCAGCTGTGTGGTCTTTCTTAGGTCACTCAGCCTCTCTGAGCTTTGTTTTCCTCCTCTGTAAAATGGAGTTACCCCTCTGCTCTGGGAGCTGAATGTGATGATGTGTTAATGTCTCAGCACAAGGCAACACCTCCTCTAGGTCCCACACTTTGGCAAAGGCCCCACTGGCTGCCCTTTGTGGGTAGGATGTGAGACTCGCTGCATTAGAGGGACTGACTGGGGGCAAGTCTGAGGCCAAGTGCAGTGGGGAGACAGCACACAGATGAGGCAGGGGCTGCCAGGGGTTCGTCCTGCGCTGACAGCTCCTTGGGGGTGACTGTGGACTCACCCCTTCCCTCCAAGTCTCAGTCTCTCCCGTACAATGAGGACCGGGGCATGATCGCAAGGCCCTCCATGCTCCCCAGTCCTAAGGCTGTATAAAAAGCTCGCTAATCCCATGTCCATGTCTCCATCAAGATTTAGAAGCATACAACATTTAAACAACATGTGAGCCCCTTGTGCCCCAAGGGGGACAGCCCAAGCTCTGTGAAGGACAACGCTCTCTGAAGGCAGTTGCCGAACACTTACCAGGCACCTTCCAGGTACACAGGTGCCCCCTCCCCATTGTCTCGCTGGAATCCCGACACTTCCCAGCTGCATTTGCTCCAAAGCCGTATCAACTTTTGTTGAAAACAAGACAAAAAATCAGGCTCGAGAGCCACAGAGTTCCCAAGCAACTAGAAGCAAACCCCAAGATGGAGAAGACATTCAGCTCTGGGAACCAAGGGACAGAGAGGCCAGCAGGCAGTGGCCATGTGGATGACTCAAAGGCAGACTATGCCCAAGTGCAGCCCACTCGGGGAGGCACACCGAGTCGCAGCTCCTGGGAGATGGTCGAGCAGGACCTGTTAGCAATCCCCCCAGTCCCCTGCCAACCTGTCCCTGACAAGCTTGCCCATCCTTTCATCACCCCAGTGGTTACCAAGGATGCTGGGAATATGGACATTCAGTCATCGTGACATGAAATAGCACTTGTAGTGGTTATAATTAAATGGTGATTATATATAAAAATATGACCACAAACACACTTGCAAAGCCCTACCATGTTCCCTCCCCTCATCTGGTCCTCACTCTAGTATGGTGGTCCTGCAGGGACATTTACCGTCCTCGTTGCACCACAAGGAGACTGAGGCAGTGAAGGCTGCCACAGGGTGGGCCCCCGGCACTGAGTCTCACGGTCGTGGTCACTGTTAAGGTCAGGATGCTCATTCTCTGCAAGCAGAGATGTCCGGGGACTGCAGAGACGGAGGTGTGGGGAGGTGTGTAGCTGGGGCTCCCACCCTCCTGATCTAGCAGACAATCCAGGATGGCTGAGGACCAAGAGGTGAGAAAAGCCCATTTTACGCGAGGACACTGAGGCTTGGCAGAGTTAAGTGACTTCCTTATTAACGTCACACAATTAAATATCAGAACGCACAGCCTTCTGTCTAGAACAGTGATGACACCGTAGCTGGAGGAATTTCCTGCTCGCTCCCTGCCCTGAGGTGCTGGTATGGAGCTAAGTCATGCAGCCTCACTGGCAGGCAAATGCTCATTCCGGCACCATGCCTTCATTCATCCACTCACAGTGACTGCCCCTGTGTTAGGTGCCAGAGCAACTCTACAATCCTCTTCAGGACAAAGGCTACGAAACTGCTTGTTAGAGCAGCTCCACTGCTCTGGGCGTGAGATGTTGGGTGAATCTAAACTCTGGCCCCCTCGTCCAGGGTCCTAGGGTGAGTACTCGTTTCACTGGATGCAGACAGGACGGCGAGGCTTCAGGGAAAGTCCTTTGATCCAGGTCCCAGTCGTGTCCTCTGCTTTGCTGCTGCCCTGGAAGAGGCAGTAAAATGTACACATCAACTGGAGAGAGAACATTTGATGTTCTTCTCTGGAAGCAGTGCTAGGGCCAGGACAAGACATCCCAACAGCTCTCAGAACTGAAATATCTGAGCAGTTGTAGTCACTTGGTGTTCTACAGGTCAGGACGAAGGGTCCTCCACTTTCTTCCTTAAAATAACAATTCCTTAGTTAAACCTGAATGGTCACAGTTATGGCGCCAGTTCTGATACTGCCAGCTAGGCCACCCTGGCAGGTTACGTATCCTCTGAGTTTCAGACACAGATTGTAATCTCTTCCCCTGCCCACTCTCCCAGGCCATCTCAAGGATTCAATGAGATGATGAGTGTAAAAACGGTGCACAGTGCAGCTCCAGCAAACAACGTAAGGTACCCCTCTCATTCAAGGAAACCAGAGAGGGGTCCTGGCCCTCACCTCCTTCTCAGGAGGTTGTGTCAGGGTAGCAAGAAGCAGAACTGGAATCCAGCTGGGAAGCTTTGAGTCCATCTTCACTTACTACTTATCTGCCTTGGGGCCTCTTCTTCTTTCTGACCCTCAATTTCCTCCTTCGTAGAGTAGAGATTCTAATGAATTCTTGGCAGGACCATTGAGAAAACCAGAAGAGAAAAATGTGAAGCTATCCGTAAAGCACTGTGCAAAGGGGTACTGCTTCCCAATCTCACTGTTTGCCTCTGTTTCCTCATCTGAAAAATGGGGATATCCATGTTGACACCTCCGGCTGTTTTGAGATGGGTAAAAATTAAATGAGATGACAGCTGTGGAAACAGTTAGCACATGTCTGGCATGCAGTGGGTGCTCAATTAATGTAGAGCTGGGGTCTGTAGGCAGCTTGGAAGGAGCTGAGATGAAACATGCTGAACTACGGGTGGGGGTTTCCATCTGCAATTTTAAAGAACACAGGAGCCTACCATCAGTGCCTGCCTCCAATTACTGGTTTGTTATCCAGTCTCAGCTTTTATTTAGAAAGATGTTCTGATATCAGCCAATTAGGAAAGCATGACAGATGTGTGTCCTGAAAGCACAGTGGCACACTGGCCACAGGTGACAGAGGGTAAGGGGCCAGTCCCCCACATACCTCCCACTCGCCTGAATATACCCCCAGGGAGGCCCCGCAGCTCAGGGGCAGAAACTCCCTCCTCTGTTCTCTCCAGAGCATGGGGGTGCAACCAGGGGGGCTCCCGTTCCTGGCTCTTCCCTCACTGCCACTATAGAACTCATGGTTTAGCGTGGTCAGGAACAGCAGCAGAAGCTTTAGGAATCAGTTGTTTTAAAATAAATAGTTGTCCTTATAAACAATGGTCTATAAGACCATTACCCTTCCTTTGGGACATGGAAAGGAGAAAACCCACTTTCAAGTTCATCGACCCAACAGAACTCTTGGTGCTTTCCTTTCTAGTCTATGACCTTCTGCATGTGAACTCCTAGAGTTTTCGTCGGAGCTTGCACCCTTCTGTGGCCCGTGTTCCCTACTTCATCATCTGGTGACTCACGTGTCCCCACACTGTGTCCTTATCTTCATAAATACATCTCTAACGGCTGCCCCATGGGGAATGCCTGAGGCCGCGGGGTCCTTGCGTGCCCGCCCCGTGAACACCCTGACTGCTGAACACAGGCCCTGCTTGCACCCGCGATCACACTCAGTGCTGAAATCAGGGCGCAGATCCTGGCTTTGCTTGGGTGCATCCCTTAGGGACTGTCAAGAGCTGTCAGTGCCACACACTGTGCCCTGCAGCATGCGACTGCCAGCTACGCTACCGGGCAGGATCTAGAACAGCCATTTAGAAATGGGCCGTCACACAAGCCACAGACTGGGAGAAAACACTTGCAGGACACAGCAGATAAAGTACTGTTTCCCAAAGTATACAAAGACCTCTTAAAACTCTAACAGTAAGAAAACAAACAATCCAATTAAAAGATAGGCTGAAGACCTCAACAGATACTTTGAGGAAGATACACAAATGGCAAAGAAGCACACAAAAAGATCTCCACATCATATATCAGCAGGCAAATGCAAATTAAAACAGCAATAGGATACCACGGCACACCTATTAGAATGGCTGAAATTCAGATCACTGACAACACCAAATGCTGGCGAGAATGTGGAGCGACGGGGACTCTCGTTCACTGCTGGTGGGAATACAAAACAGCACAGCCACTTTGGAAGATGGTTCGGCAGTTTCTCAGAGAATGAAACATACTTTTACCATACCACCCAGTAATCATGCTCCTTGGTATTTATACAAAGGAGTTGAAAACTTATGTCCACACAAAACCCTGCACACAGATCTTTATAAGTGGCTTTGTTCATAACTGCCCAAACCTGGAAGCAGCCAAGATGTCCTTCAGCAGGTGACCAGATAAACAGCACTACATCCAGACAGTGGAATGTTATTCAGTTCTCAAAAGAAATGAGCTATCAAGGTGTGATAAGGCATGGAGGAAACAAATGGATATCACTAAGTGAAAGAAACCGATATGAAAAGGCCGTGACATTCTGAAAAAGGAAAGACTATGGAGATGGTAAAAAGGTCAATGGTTGCCAGAGGCCTGGTGGGTACGGAGGGATGAACAGGCAGAACACGGATTATCTTTATAACGCGGTGAAACTACTCTGTATGATACCATCATGGTGGATACATGTCATACTTACATTTGTCCAAACTCATAGGATATACAATATCAAGAGTGACCCCTAAGGTAAACTGTAGACTCTGGGTGATACCTGTGTGTCATCCATTGTAACAAAGGTACCACTCTGGTGGGGGATGTTGATAACGGAGGAAGCTGTGCCTGTGCTGGGGTGGAGGGTATATGGGAAATCTCTGTACCTTCCTCTCAATTTTGTTATGAATCGAAGATTCCTCTAAAAATATAAAATCTATTAAAAAACAAAACAACAGGAGGATTCATTTTCCTTCCTGGGTCACAAACTATGACTTGGTGGTGCCTGCAGTGGTCATGGGGGGGTTCCCACAGTAAAAGCCATCTCTGGGGTGGACAGCTGAGAGCAGTACCACAGCTACTGACCTTACGCCTTAGGGATAGACAAGCCCTGCTTCCATCCACAGCTCCGCAGCCAAGTCCTCTGGTGTCCACCTGAGCTGTCTCACCCCAGTGCTGGGTCACTTCTGCATGGGGTGGGAAGTGAACTACATCCTTGAGAGGCTCGGAGGGAGGCCGCTGACTTGTACCAGCTGGTGATGTCTGGGCTCCCATGTCACGGAGGGGCAGCACCAGGAGCCCTGACTCTATTGCCTACATACCAGCTGTGTGACATCAGTCAGAGACCCATTCCTCTGGCCTCCTGTCCTACACTGAAACCAGGGAGGAAGTTCTGCTTGTCCCCAAATCTGAGGACTTGCACTAACATCCTTCCGTGATGGATGGGTTCCCCTTTGATGCCTCTGCAGGAGTTGGTGATGGATGGGTCAACGTGATCCAAATACGGTTCCCGTGAGGGGAGGAAGGCCAGACCCCACGGACAACACTATGCTCACATTTACACAGTCGCCCTCGCTGTATGCTGGGAGCTGAACATCCCAAAGTGCCGCTGTACCACCAACCACACAGGGCAGTTTGTCCCAAGATCTTCCTGTGGCCTCCTCATGCCCTGTTTCCTCTCGAGCTTGCCCTGGAGCTGTGACCAAGGACAGGAAGTGGTACCCCCACCGTGGAATCCCATTGTGCCAGGTGGATGAGAGGCCACCTGGCAGAAGGATCATCCTGGAGGGAGGTTCCCACCTGTGTTTTCACCAAATTATTTGCATCCTCCAGCTCTCCCATCGAGTCATGCCATTGAGCCCATTTTTCAGGTACAGAGACTAAGGGCTGGGGTAGTTTACTGATTTGCATCATGTCAGACAACCGATTAATAAGAGAACTAAACTCAGACGTTGTGAGTCCAATCCAGGGCCCTTTCCGCTTGATACCAGCACAGGAGAGAGGGAGGCACTGCCCCTGTCAGAGCCAGACATCAGGCACCCGAGGCTGAAGGCCCTGCAGCCTCAGGACCCAGGAGGAATGACTTTGGTAAGGAGGCGAAAGGTCACTAGAAACCTTTTGGGAAGGCACAATAAGCTCCGCAAATGCGCAAGGCTGACCTGGCGAAGTGACTGAGGCTTCCACGGCTGGCTTCTCGAGGCACTGCTGGGGGGAGGCCTCTGGCTTCCAAGCCGAGCTCCATCCAGGCGAGAAGCTGCCTGGGCAGCTGCGGAGCCTGGCCACCTCTGCCAGAAGCTGAGGGAACGTGGGCCAGCTCTTTTGCTTTTTAAATTGGAGGCAGAAGAATGTTAAGAAGCCACCCTCAACCAAAAAACATTCAAGAGACTTCTCTTGTTAAAAACCTCAACCAGCTGGACACTGTGGGACCAGGATGAGATGCGTCTCACAGGCCTGCATGTTTCTCATTATTTCCCACAACATAAGGCAATTAAACCTAATTACATGGAGTCATAATACAAAAGCCGAACGCAACCTTCAGTAGTTTCTAGACGGAAACTGTGAATACAAAGTCTCTCTGGAGGGACAAGGGGCTTCGGGTTTACAGGCCGAGGCCTCAGCACTCTGGCCCTGGAAGGCTGGTTAGGCGCACGTGTGGGTGCGGGGCCCCCGTCTCAGCTCGGTGTGGGGCCCGCGCCCTCCAGCCACCCTGGCAGCGACAGGGCACCGGGCAGCCTCGGGGGCCTCTGCCTCATTCTCTTCCTCGGAACTCCTCGTGAAGTGGACTGAATGAATGTTCTGGACACACTGCCCACCCTGGCCTGGGCTCTGTACCCAGGAGCCGCTGCAGGGCACCACAGCCTGGCCTCCTGGGTGGCCTCCCGAGGCCAGCAGCCCAGGCTTTTTCAGGACAGTAGCCATGTGAACCAGGACAGTAGCCATTTCTGCTGACCTCCTTCTGTCAGTACACAGACTGTGAGCTAGGGCTGGGCTGGGGACAGGATGTCTCGGCTCCTCCAGGACAGTCACTCCCTGTGCCTGCGGTCATGTACTTCAGAGCCTCCTTTCGTCCCTGACCCAGGCCCAGCCTCTGCATTTTAACCCCTCAGCTGCCAAGAGGGAGGCTGTGGAGGCCGTGAACCCATCCGCTTCAGGCCTCAGGGGCTCCGTGAGGGTGGGCGGCTGCTGCGCCTGCACTGCTGCCCAGCCACCTCCTTCCCCACATCCAGGGCCCCCGAAGGCCAGCACACACGTGCAGCAGCCCCTCGGTGAGCTTCCAGGGACCCCACGGCACCCCAGTCCCACACAGGCCTGCATCCTTCTCATCGGTGTCTGTCAGAGGGGCACTGTCTGGCTGCCTGGCCCCTGTGCTGGAGGGAGCGAGGCAGGCAGGCAAATCTGTAGGAGTGTTGGCCTGTACTGCACACCTGGCGATTTCAGTGGCTGAACCCGCATCCAGCCTCGGGAGGCGGCTGTCATCCCCATTCTGCAGACGGTGGGGTGGGGTGGGGGTGGGTCTGAGCCCCCCAGGAGGTACAGTGCCACACCCCAGAAAACAAAGGACAGCTGGGGTGACCAGACCTGCCTGCCTCAAGCCCACACTCCTGCCACCACACCACAGCTCCCCACTTCGACACCCCAAGGCTACGGTGCCTTTGCTCTCCTTTCCTCCGCTCCCTTGATCTGAGGCTCATGGTCACCCAGGCCCATGGGGCACCCATGCTGGCGGTGACCCAGGGTTCCTATCTGAGCCCACACCTTCTTGGTGAGGCCATATGGTCTCATGCCTGGACAGTGCAAAGACCCCCAATTGTCTCCCCCAGCCTGTTTCCAAACTGATGACAGAAGGACCTCCTGAGCTTGTGGCCCTGACCACATCCCTCCCTCCCTGCTCTATCCTCCATGGCTCTCCATGGCTCCTACTAGGTGCTAAGTGTCTCAGCCTCCCGTGAGAGGGTCTCAGTGGGCAGGGCGGTTCTACTTCCTCCTCTGGACTGTGGCCTGGCTCTAACCCTGCCAGCCTCTTTGCCCCTCCAAGGCACAGCTAGAGCTCAGGTTCAGTCTGTCCCCCCGACCGTGCCCTTCCCTCTGCTGGCGTTCCCCTTCCAAGCTCCCTGTCCAGGTGGGCTCTGGAGTCAGCTTCCATACCCTGTGCTCTCCCGTAGGTGTTGTTCAGTCCGGGAGGTCAGCCAGAGGTCAGGCCTCCCCGCTGAAAAGTCAGACCTCCACCCAGAAAGACATGCATGCAATGGTTTGCCACGGAGCTGAATTTGAAGGGTATTAAAAACTTATGGGTGGAACCATCACTTTGAGTCCTTAAGCCTGAACATAGGGTGCTTAATCCAGAATGTACTGCATTGTTTAGACTGTACATTCATTTCCTATCTCCTGAGAGCTGGTATCTTAATTCTCCTGCTGGGAATAAGTGATCACACCCGTGAGGAACTTCTATGCAAGCAATTAACAAAGACACACAGGTGACCTCACCAGGGGCCCACATTCCAGGGCCTCTGCCCACTGGAATTCTGCCCGTTGTTGCCCAGAATTCCAGAAGCAGCTTCTGATTTCCCAAGGATGTGAATGGCACTGGTTGTTCCCTGGAAAGGACAAAATGGGCACTGGGAAGGTAAGGGAAAGAAGAGTGGGTTTGTTTACTTAAAAGGTGAACTTGGGAGTTCCCTGGTAGTCCAGTGGTTAGGACTCCACACTTCCAACACTGGGCCTGGGTTCAATTCCTGGTCTGGGGACTTAGATCCCGCAAGCCGTGTGGTGCGGCCAAAAAAAATGAAAGTGAACTTTATCTGTTTCTGGGGCCTGTCAGCCCCTTGGCTTGTCCACCCACAGGAAAGGTCCACGCATGTGCACATGTAATAAACACACACGCATGTGCGTGTACAGGGAACACTACGGCTCATTCCCGACCTCCAGGTAGGATGTTGAGAAAGGAAACCACGGAACCACATGGTTCTTTTAAATAGCAGCTTGGGAACTAGGGTATTTTGATGAAATGAGAACAAGATCATCTGTTTGGTTGAATCAACACAAGTCACGTTCCCCGAGTGTCTGCTCTGTGCCAGGTCCCGAGATCCAGGCTGTGACTCACGCATACGAGAGCCTTGGGGCTGCCAGGTGTGGTGGGTGCAGAGATGAGCGAGCACGTCCCTACACTCTGCTGTGATGCATCCCAGACCGGGACACGAGCAATGTGCTTCACGAGCACAGACCAGGAAGGCATCAGAGAAGCTGGGGGTGGGGATGGGCCTAGAAGGATGAGCAAGCTCTCCAGGCAGAGGAGGGAGGCAGGAACCCCAGGCGGCAGCAGCAGCACCAGCAATGACACAGGAGACAAGAAGTGATCCAAGGATGCTGAATGACAGTGGCGGAATTGTGAGAAGACCAGTGGGCCCTGACTGCCAGGGGAGCTGCAAAGCTCAGGAACCACCCTCCTGTTACATACAGGTTGGAGCTGGTTTTGGAAAGCTTGTTCTGGGGGCAGAAATCTATTCATGCAGAGAAAGTTCTGGAATACAGCTGCCATGATGAAGTTCTGAAAAGCACTGTGGTTGGCTGAATAGTGGCCCCTAGAGATATCTGGATCCTAATCCCCAGAACCTGTGAATGCTACCTAATCTGGAAAAGAACTTTGCAGGGATGATTACATTAAGGATGCTGAGATGGTGAGACTATCCTGAATTATCCCAGCGGGCCCCAAATGCCATCATAAGTGTCCCTATAAGAGGAGGACAAAGAGAGATTAGACACGGAAGAGGAGAAGGTGATGTGACCGCGGAGGAGAGATTGAAGTCATGCGGCCACAAGCCGGGGAATGCTCGTGGCTACCAGAAGCCAGGAGACACAAGGAACAGATTCTCCCCTTCAGAAGGAACCAGCCCTCCTGACCCTTGGTTTTAGCCTCATAAGACTCATTTTGGATGTCCGACCTCCAGAATTTTAAGAGAATAAAAGTATGTTGTTTAGGACTTCCTAGGTGGTGCAGTGGTAAAGAATCTGTCTGCCAGTGCAGTGGACATGGGTTCGAGCCCTGCCCTGGGAAGATTCCACATGCCACGGAGCAACTAAGCCCGTGTGCCACAACTATTGAGCCTGCGCTCTAGAGCCTGTGAGCCACAACTACTGAGCCCATGTGCTGCAACTATTGAAGCCCACGCGCCTAGGGCCCATGCTCCACAACAAGAGAAGCCACTACAATGAGGAGACTGTGCACCACAATGAAGAGTAGCCCCCGCTCTCAGCAACTAGAGAAAGGCCGTGTGCAGCAACAAAGATCCAACACAGCCAATAAATAAATAAAATAAATAAATAATAAAAAAAAGACTACAGAAAACATCTTTGTAATTAAAAAAAAAAGTATGTTGTTTAAAGCCACCAAGTTTGTGATAATTCATTACAGCAGCCTCAGGAAACTAACACAGACCCCTCTTGAGTTGCCACAAGTTGCCAGCCATGAAAACATCTCACTTTGAGAAGGACTATATCAAAGTTGTCTGTGATAACTTCAGTTAAGCAAAATAAACATGGGATGGGAAGAAAAATATTTTACCTAAACTTTTTATAGGTAGATTTCAGAAATCAATCAGAAATTCATGAGAAATGAGAACTGATTTACAAATTCTGATTAGAACCATAAGTTAAAAGTTCTACAAAAAAGAAAGGGGTTTTTACAATGTGCTTTTAAGGTCTTGGGATAAAGAACTGGCATTTCCTTGAGTGTTTTAGGACTCTGGCTGCCATTAACCACTGTTGGGACTTTCAAAGCAACTTCTAGAACACTTTCCTTTTATTTTGAAGGCTTTAGAACAGTCTTGACACATTCATGCAGACAGGATCTAACTAAGGAAAGAGAAACCACTGCAAGTATTTATAACAGAAGGAATACAATGCAGGGAGCTAGTTACACAGGTGTTGGAGGAGTTGAGAGGCCAAAGAGACCAACATTTAAAATAACCCAAAGTTTAGCAACAACAGGAAGCTACTAGCACCCCTAGGTGAAAGTGACAAACGAAAGGGGGCTGTGTGGCTGGTGTCCAGGGACTGAGGTCACCACCAAAAGCTGGACCTGCGGCAGGCAGTGTAGCCTCTGGCAGGAAAGGAGGCAGAGAAATACCCAGGTTTCTCTCTTCTCCCCACCTTCTATTCTTCCTCTTGCGCTCCCGTTGGCCTATCTCAGCAGGAAGTCAGAGGACCCCAGAGCCAGGGGAACACAGTCTGCAAGGCTCCGTCGTCTGTGATCAGAGCGGAGGAGGAACAGGCTGACTGTAAACAGGCACAGTCACTCACTCACACTCTCAAGCATCCAGCGCTGGGTCTGGATTTGTACCCAGTGATGCCCGTGTCACCCTCCCACTAAAGAGATTCATGCCAGGAAGGAGAGACAATGCTGGGCAGAAGTGAAAGGAAGAAGAGTGCAGGCAAGTCCTGGGGGCAGGGGGCAGCAAGGGCCCCCACCCACTGGCATAACTGGGGCCTGAGCAACGCTCCTGGCTGTGTGCGCCTGGCTTCTCTCCTGCTCTGCCAGCTCTGTCCTGGGCACAGACTCCCATTTCAGCTATTCTGCCGCTCTGTTCAGGGCCCTTACCCTCCTTGCACTGGTCTCTAGTGCCCCCCCGAGCTCCCCTCACCCACCAGCCAACTCAAATCTTAAGGACCATCCCCCTCCAACCCCCACTGGGGCCCTGAACTGCTGAGACCATCAACATTCAAGCTTACTGGCTTGTTTACTGAGAGGTTTTGGCCCTTCTGATACCAAAAACGTGGTGTCTTTTCCAATTCTGCTTCTCCAACTTTCCAAGAGCAACTGGGTGTACTACAATTCAATTCGATCCAGTTCAATTCAGATGCTAACAGCGGGAGTTAGCACACAGACCTCCACAGGTTTAAAGGCTCCGTTCCACAAGACGACCCCACTTCAGAACCAGTCACAAGTACTGGGCCATCTGTACTTCTGACCAAGTGGCTATAAACTGGGGGTCCCCATAACTCACCCCCAAGGTTTGATGATTTGCTAGAATGGCTCACAGAACCCAGGAAGCCACTTGACATATGTTCACTGGTTCACTATAAAGGGTGCAGATGAACAGCTGGAAGAAGAGGCTACGCAGAGGGCAAGGTCTGGAAGGGTCTCGAGGGCAGGAGCTTCTGTCCCATGGAGTTGGGGTACACCACCCTCCTGGCACGTGGACCTGTTCACCAGTCCAGAGGCTCTCTGAACCTGGAACCTCATGGTTTAGGGTTTAGGAGGTTTCATTACAGAGGCAGGACTGATCAGGTAATGGGCCAGAATTGACTGCACTCAACGTTCGGACCCTCACCCCTCCCAGAGGCGAAAAGTGGCAACCCTGTAATCCTGGCTTGGTCTTTCTAGCAACCAGGCCCCATCCCGAAGCTAGGGAGGGGCCTCCCAGCCGCCAGGCATCTCATTAGCACACAAGAGACTCTCACCACTCTGGGTATTGCAAGAGTCTTAGGTGCTCTGTACCAGGAACCAGGGACAAAGACCAAATATTTACTTTTTATACACTGAGCTGTCCCTCTTGTAACCCTGTTAGGGACTGAACTATTTTGTTACCCAAAATTCATAAAGTGAAATCCCCACCCCCTAGTACTTCAGAATTTGACTGTATTTGGAGATTGGGCTGGTTAAGAGGTAATCAATTAAAATGAGGTTATTAAGGTGGTCCCTCACCCAGTGACTTCTGTCCTTATAAGAATTGGAGACCAGGACACAGACAGCACAGAGGGAACACCATGTGAAATCACGGGGAGAAGGCAGGCAAAGAGAGAGGCCTCCGAGGAACCCACCGACACCTTGACCTTGGATGCCTGGCCTCCAGAACTGTGGGGAAATAAATTCACGTTGTTGAAGCCACTGGGTCTGTGGTATTTTGTAATAGCAGCCCGAGTATATAAATACACCCTCCCAACACTCCCAGGAGGCAGGAAATATTACTATCTCTGCTTTACAGATGGGGAAATTAAGGTTTACAGAGGCTGAGTAGTGAGCCCAAGGCAGGAAAGCGGTGGGATGTGATCCTGCCCCCTCTGCAGCCTCCCGGCATCTCCTCATCACACTCTCAGGGGCCCCAAGTGCCCCCTCTAGGCAGGTGCTGTGGCCTCATGTGGTCCCACCGGGACAGCCCCCTACCGCACAGTGGAGTCGGGAGAAATGCCTGGACCTGCACTTAGATGTCGGGTTCTGCCGCGCAGTGGCTGCGTGACTGGCTGGAACTGAAATTTGTCCCTCATTTGTAAAATGGTGAGGCTGGGTGAGGGCGGCAGACGCTGCTGCGCCCAGAAAACAGCCTAGGCGGAGCCTCAGCCTGGAGAAAGTGTCCCCTCCGGGGACAACGTCCTGGGACCCCAGCCTGCTGACCTCACCGTGTTCCTCACGTGGGCAGTTCTGGGCAGGGAACTCCGGGGATGGCACTGTTGAGGAGAACTGTGCTCCTAGAGAGGCCAGGCACCTCACCCACACGTCCATTTCACAGCCCAGGAAACTGAGGCCTGGGCTGACAGCAGGGAGAAGATATAATTTTCTCAGGACCACAGAGTTGGAACTTAACAGAGGTGGGATCAAACCCAGCGTGATTTCAGAGCTTCTAGCCCTTCCTGAAAGGCAACGATTCCCTTCTGAACTGCGGAGTGCCTGCCTGGCCTGTCACGTCTGTCCCCACGTCCACAGTGTGGCTCCCGCAGCGCACCCCACATTGACCCTGCAGCCACCCCCGTGGACCCCAAGTTTCCCAGGAGCCTCTGCCATCGAGGCAGAGGGTAGGCACCCACCCAGAGCAGCTCGCTCGCCTCCAATCAGCACTGGATACAGGCGCTGCTTGCCCAGCAGGGTAAGCAGTAATCTTTTTGTCTACTCCTGGCTCCTGGAGATGTGCCCGTCTCTGGGGAAATTACTTTGGGGTCACAGAGAAATTTCTTTGACAGCTAATAAACTTTCTGTTTCTGGAACCAGATCCTGCAGCCCTAGATCCCTGGGGGAGGTGTGTATTGTATTTTTTCTCCTCCCTTTAAATCACCAGATGAAGCGGAAAGGGGGAAGGGCAAGAGCTCTGAGCCGAATTATGTCCTCAGCTGAAGTTCACTCTGAACTGGCCATTTGCATACACGGACCCCAGGGAACAGGGTGTCCCCGCTGGGGCCTGCAGTGACCTTCAGCTGTATGTGATGTGGTCCCGGAGTCCCAAGTTCAAAGCTCAACTCAGCAAAGCTAAGCCTGGCGCCGAGCCCAGAGCTGGGCACGCAGGAAGGCAGCTGAGGCCCCTGAATCCAGACCACAGACTTACGGTGGCTGACAGGTGGGATTCCAGTCCTGGCTCTGCTTTGTGACCTGGAGGTGGGCATTTCACCTCTCTAAGACTCCGTTTCCTTATCTCTCAGATTGGACAATACGAGGACTCATCCCCTAGGCTCCAGAATTTCTCATTAGGAAACACACAGGGGAAGGAGGCGATCTGGTTTCAGCGGTGGGGTGGGAGCTGTTTTCACTTAGATAGTATGTTTTGGGGGTGGCCCTAGAGAAGCCTCCCCTTCACCCCCCACAACTTCCTGGCCCTACTGCAGAGGAGAGTTGCCTAGCACAATGCTTGCCACCTAGTTAGCATGGAATATGCTGACTGCCATTCTTTTACTGTTTTTTCTGTTAATAACAGGATGTGACACTTGCCCTGGATGAGTCCACAGAACAGTGGGGGGGCATCCATCCCACTGGCCATTATGACAGCATCACAGCGTGCCAGGCATTATGAGAGGGCAGAGAGAGCCTCCTTAATTCCTCCTGGGCATTCAGGGTCGACTTCACAGAGCTGGTGACATCTTAACTGAGCCTCAAAGGATGTACCTGGGCTCAGGGCAGGGCATGGCATTCAGACAGAGGTCTGCATGAGTGGAAAGGAGGGAGTGTGAGAAGCATCCCATAAAGAAGCCAGGCAAGGCAGCCAGTGGACCTGAATGCCATCCTAGGAGGGGGATTCTGAGTCCCAAACTCAGATGCCTGATGTTTAGCTGTGTTGACAGTGTGGAGAGACAGAGATGGAGGCAGGGAGACCCGTTAGGAGTTTGCCAGTGATGTCTAGGGCCCAGGCTGAGGCAGGGAGACTGAGAGGACAGAGGGCCTAGGCGATCGGGGTGGCTGGAAGGACAGGAAGAGCAGGGTTAGAGGGGCAGGCAGGGTGCTGATGCTGTGTTTCAGAGAGAGAATGCACAGAACACCATCTCTGCTGAAAACCACCTGGAAACACCCCATTTGTTTTCCCCAAAATGCACCATAATCAAGGATTCCCTGGGATGCCTGAGAACAAAGGCACCAGAATGGTGGATGAGCTGCTGATTTCCCTATGGTGTCACTGTGTGGCCTCTGGTGACACAGCTAAGCTGTCCTTCCTGAGCAGAGAGGGTGGGAACCCGGAGATGAGCCCTGCTCACCCCACAGTGCACCTTTATAGGCCCCAGAACTAATAGGAGAGTGACTCAAAAACTATCCACACTCCAGTTACATGAAAACTTCTATAAATTCTACAGCCAGAGTGCGGATCATTTTGGACTCACCTTTGTAGGTACTTAACTGTGTAAAAACTGTGCCAAACTCCTGGGGGGCTCAACTCATTTAACGCTTGAGGGGTATTCCCCCATGTTGCAAAGGAAGAGACTGAGGGTCAGAGAGTGTACATGTGTCAGTCAAAGTTGCACAGCAGAAGGTGGCAGAGCCAGAGTCATTCTGGCCCGTGCAGTTGACAGAGCACTCTCAGGGCCTCACCCCCTGGAGGCTCCTTCTTTCCCAGCTCTCTCCATCCTGAGGATCAGGATGCAAGCGATTGAGTGGCAGAAAGGGTACTTGAACCTGGGATGTTTGTCTCCAGGTACAATGTTCCTTGAGACAGGACAATGGCCTGCACCTCAGTGGACAACATCTTGCTCTTTCACCTCGTTTCTGGCGGGAGGTGGGGTGGTGGTGGTGCCTGATCACAATCACCGTCTGGTTTTTTATGCTAGGCCTTGGGTGCAACAGGTCTGGGCAGAGGGCACAGGTGAGGAAGCGGGCACAGTGACCAGACGTGTGAGGGCGACCGCAGCTGGCCCATGTCTGTGGCATCCTGGACCCAGCATGAGCCTCACCCTTGACCGTTCCTCCTGGAGGAGTGAACGGGTGGTGGGGTGGGGGTGGGGGGCAGTCCCTGGGGGGGGGAATCCAGCCTCTGAACCTGTAGCCCTCATGCTGCTCTACGTTCCGAGGAACCAGGCCCCGAGGATACCACTGTCCCTTCTGGGTCCCCCTAGCCAAGGTCCTGTGCGCTCCATCCCTCAACTGCCCCCTCTGAGGACAGTCTCAGTATTGTTTCCACCAGTTAAGATACAGACGTCAAGAAGCTGACCTAGACCTGGGGGAGGGAGGATGGTGGGGTCGGCCTCAGCCGACGTCCTGGGCTGCTCGTGCCTGGGGCGGGGGCCTGGTCTGCGTGCCCACTGTGGGCTTAGAGGTCCCTGACGGCCACAGTGAATGAACCTGAAGTTGACCCAAGGCTGCCGGTCAGGGCTCAAAAAACAGCCAATGTGTCATAATCCCAGGGCTGAAAACAAGCAGAGGGAAGGCTCCTCGGTGGCACCCGCCTCCGCCCTGAGACTGCTCTGGTTCACACCAAGGGATTAAGGCATTGAGTTCCAAGAATGCAAACAGTACCCAGAGAACTTAATATGCCAGGGCACTTAGTGACACAGTCCAACTTTAAAAAATAAAACCAGCTCTGGCCTCCTCCTTAAGTTACTGCTGCAAGAGTTAAAAGATACTTGAGTTTCATGGGCAGGAATCCGCAAGCGCTATACACCTGGAGGAACTGAAAGGTACAAGCCATCATTCTTGTTTATCTAATTTACTATCTGAAAATATGTAGGCAAGAAAAGTATGCATAAATGAGCTTTCCAGGATGATCTGGGATCTTGCCGAAATAAACTGTTTTACCTACGGTTAGCTCATTATACGTATCTCACGTGGGTTTTTGTATACATGCACTGTGTAGACCACAGAGTAGGCAACATACAGCTAATATGCGGGTTCCTTACCCACAAGTATCTTTAAATTCTTTCTGTATCTGTATTTGTAAATATTTTATGTAAACCAGATGGATTTATAGAACAAGTGCACTGGAATCTGGTTTTATTTTTTAACAACATGTACTGTAAAATGCTTTGAAAAAATGATCTGTGCAAAAGGGGAAAAAAAAGATTTCTTGGTCTACTTCTGAAATGGCAAGAGAATCAAGAACATGCATAGGAAATGCTGGCATTGGAAGCATCTGTTCGGAATTGACTCTTGGGTCCAAACAAACTGCCTAGAGCAAGGATTTTCAAACTTGGCCTCATAATATGATCACCTGGGGAGATTTTAAAAGTTCTGGTGACCACCCTTTGCCAATTATACCAAAAGCTCTGGGTAAGACCCAGGCATGTGTAGTTTGTCAAACTCCCCAGGGGTTTCCAGTGTGCATGCCAGTCTGTGAACGTGCCTTGGAGGGTGGTTCTCACTCAGGTGCACACTGCACTCACCTGGGAGCTTTAAACCTTTGCACATCCAGGCTGTGCCCATGATTGATTACACCAGGAGCAGCCAGCAGATCTTAGAGTTTCCCAGGTGATTCAAATGCAAGCCAGGGATGGAAACCACTTCCCTCAGAGGATTTGGGAACAGTCCTAAGGAATGTGATTGCTGAGCCCAACTTACTTGATGGAACCTGAGACAGGCCATTGTCTCGCTTCCAGGTCACCTCCATCTCTCTCTCTCTCTCTCTCTCTCTCTCTCTCTCTTTAAGCTCTTTATTGGAATATAATTGCCTTACACTGTTATTCCAGTTTTTGCTGCACAACAAAGTCATCTCTCTTATTAACTGTGTGACATGGAGCCAGTTCAAGAAGTGCTCTGTGGCTCCTGTCCCCTTGGCTCCTGGCCTCATCGGACGCATCTCTCCTCTCCAACCACCCACAGCCTCAGCTTGAGCCCAGGTCCTTGATTTCTCCCTCTTGCCTCTGCCTAGCCCCCCTCCCTCTCCCTCCAGTTAACCCCCACCCTGCAGTTACAGCCATCTCTTTAAATGCAAACCTCATCCCATCTCTCCTCTGCTTACATCCTCCAGCAGACGTGGAAACTCTGGAACCCTTGGAGGCTGCTGGTGGGAATGTGAGATGGTGCAGCCACTGCAGAAGTCAGTGTGGCAACAGTTCCACTCCTAGGATTGCCCCAGGGAAATGAAAACAGACATCCACACATAGACTTGGATGCAAAGGCTCACAGTGCCCCAAACTGGAGGCAATCCAAATGTCCACCAACTGGCTGATGGATAAACCGGTATAACCAATCAATGGAATACTAAGACATGCAACCACACGGGTGAATCTCAGGAACACGATGCCACAGGCAAGAAGCCAGACACAAAATACCATGTAGTGTACGATTTTATTTGTACAAAATTTCTAGAAAAGAGAGATCCAAAGAGATATAAAGCAGTGGTTGCCTGGGTTGGTGGTAGGATTGGGGATTGACTGGAAATGGGAACAAGGGAAATTTCTGGAGTGATGGAAAGGTCTTAAAACTGAACCATGGTGGTGGTTGCACAACTGTATAAATTTACTAAAAATCATGGAACTGTACACTTAGAATGGGTGACTTTTATGGGGTATAAATACTTCAAATAAAACTGTTTAAAAAAAACTTCTGGTGGCTTACACAGGATAGTGACAGAGCTCCTTGCCTGGCCTGCAGCGCCCTCCACCATACATTCCTCTGCTTTCCCAGGACGACTCCCCAGATGCAACGCCCCATGGAACGCTCATAGTTCCCCAGTCGCAGGCATGGCACTTGTGTCCGGAATTCCTCATTTCCACAGCCAGTTTCTCACCTGGCCAACTCCTCATCCTTCAGGACTCAGAGCAAATAACACTCATCTGAGAAGTCCACACCACCCCTACCTATTATCAAAATATCGTTATTTCCTTATGCATCAGTCTCTCCCATTATAGCAGTGCTTTTGAAACTTAGGCTAACGGGTTGTGAAATCAACTTCATGTGGTACAACCAGCATTTTTTAAAAAATGAAACAGAATAGAAAATAGCATGCACCGTGTGTAGTAAGCATATTGTCCTATAAAAGTATTGTTTCACCTTTTCTGTGTGTGTATTTGCATGTGTACTGAGTTGCTTTTTCCATACTCTGAAAAACGCTTAGTTAGGGAGTCTCTTGAGGGCAGGGGTTGAGCTGTGTTTCTCTGTATTCCCGTGGTCAGCACAGGGCCTGGAACCCAAGAGGTGTCTGCTCAATGAAAGAGTGGTTTTCTGTGAATGAAAAATTTCCCCCCAAACGCGATTCTACATCCATTTGTGTCTTATATTTTTTCCACTCCCACAACCTGCACATAGTTTTTAAAAAGTTGTCTTTTGGCTCACAGTCCACATTCTCCTAGAGTTAGACTGGCAGCAAACCCCAGTTAGGAGTTCAAATAACTGCCGTACGTCTCAGTTATAAGACTGACTGTAACTGTCACGTACGTTTTTGCCAGTGAAGATATACAACATAAAAATTAAAATGTAATAATAATAATTCAAATCTAAAACTCCAGACAATACTGGCTCCATAATTTGCAGAGTCTGGTACAAAATGAAAATTTGGGTCCCCTCGTGCAGAAACTGTGAAGAATTTACTGGCAAAGCACCAAACCCAAGGGGGGCCCCTAAGTGCAGGGCCCAGGCTCTCACCTGTGAAGACTGGCCTGAACCCAGGTCACAAAGACGGAGCCCTGGGGTCAGGGAGAGTTTAAAAGTGCTTCCTCCTGGTCTTAATTGGGTGGGAGGCGGGGGTGGGGGTGGGCGGGTGGAGATAGAAGATTCCATTTAACTCCTGATATTTAGAAAAACAGGGGTTCAAAAATGCTTTTGAAACAAACCAAAAAATAGCCAAGGAACCTCTAACTGACCACACAGGGCTGGCAGATTCAGCGTTTAGTTTTACCACAAACTCTGCTTCCTTGTCTTCAGGTTTAACACTCAGCACCATTTGCCCAGATTGCGGGAACGAACCCACCCCAATGTGTGGCAATGACAAAGGAAACTCACCGAATGTCTGACATGGGCCCCAAGTCACCCAAAACAGAAGGATTTGGGCTTCACAAAAGAAACTGTCCTTTGTAGCCTGAGCATGACTGGGCAGAGGGTCCATCGATAAGCCCATGCCTCCGTTTCTCTGCCCCGAATCCCCATCTGTTTGGCTAGGGCTTTGACTTTCAACCTGAGCCCCTACCCACTGGCCTGGCCTTCTGGTACATCCAACCGATGCCAAGTCTTGCAGCCTCATCTTTCCACCCAGTGTGGCCCTTGCTTTCGCCTCTTCTCCTTGGCCAGACTTTCCAAAATTATGGGAAAAGAGTCTGAACTCGGTCTGTCTTCATCTTACGAAAGCTGGGGGTGGCAGCCGTGTGTGGTCAGGAAAGAGGAAGAAGCTTATCTCAAGCACAAAAGTATACTGCAAGGTCCTATGTGCTGGCAATTCCACGAAGAAAATTGCCTTTGACCTGTATCTACAAATAGCTTTAGCGGGAACATTTTCTAAAGACCACCCTCCCCTCCACACAACTTAAAATGTAATTGCATTTAAATTATTTGGAGCTTCGTTTGAAATACTTTCTACCTCAAGCCTGTCAAAAACAATTTCCCAGAGTGAAGCCTTCATGCATCCAGAATTAACAGGCCTGTAGCTTTCCCGCCCTGGGTGCTAGGGTCAGGGTCCACAGCTCGGGGAGCAAGAGCTTGCTTTTTGCTGACTCGGGGAATCACAGGGCACCTAAGGAATCTTACAGATCACCCAGTCCCGCAGTGATTAAACCTTGTTTAAAGCAGCAGAAGCTGCTTGTTAAATAGAAGGCATCTTGCAGAGGCCCAGTCTATAAAAGAATCCGAGTGGAACAGTTCTTCCCGCATCCCTTTTGCCACCCCTTTCTGTCTCCTCTCACCCCTACAACTTGACAGAGCGCAGTTTGAGAACCCCTGGTCTACTCTGCTCCCCCAGCCCCATTCGTATTTTACAAGCAAAGGAGACCCACCATAAAGTGGCCTCCCACCGTCTCACCAAACCTTCCCCTGTCTCCAGGCCAGTGATATTTCCAGCACCCCAGGCTGCCTCTCTGTTTCCTTTTAGTTGCTGGGAATTGCTGGGCCCTGAAAGATTCGAAGCAGCTTGTGCATTTGTGTGGTCCCAGCAGAGTCTGTCTGTGGCCTGCAGTCCTCCGTCGAAGGAAGCTCATCCACACATCCACACCCGAACCCACCTACGGCGTTTCCCTGAAACCTATTAGAGGCACAGAAGTGGTGCCCATGTGAAAACATTTACCATGTGCCATTCTGGTTTGAGGCAGCAAACGAACCCCACATTTAAAGGGAGCTGAAATTGGAGGGGCTTGAGCATGCTACCAAACCAGTGCTGAACCCCCTGCTCCAGAAGGTGATTCAACACCAGACACGCAGGAGCCAATGCCCTGTGGCCACTTGCCTTCTCTTTATTCAGATTCTGGCCAGAGTTTTAAAAATTCAAACACAACAGAAAAAAATTATTTTCTATGTACAGTTACATGAGTTTTAAGACATGCATAGATACTTGTAATTGCCACCACTTACAGGATAAAGGACAATCCTCCCAGTCAAAACACTGAAATTCCCTCATGCAATCCCGTTGCAGTCAGACCATCCCTTACCCCTAATTCCTGTTCCCTATCACTATAGTTTTGCCTTTTCCAGAATGTGACATATTAATAAATGGAATCATACAGTATTTCATGTTTCAAAACTGGTTTCCTTCACTTAGTATATAGTATACTTAAGATTCATCCAAGTTATTGCACATAATAAGTTTGTTCCTTTTTCGTTGCTGAGTAATATCCCATTATATGGCTGTATGACAGTTGGTTTTTTTTTAATCCATTCACCCATTGAGGGACATTTGGGTTTTTTCCAGTTTTTGGTGATTATAAGTAATGTTATTATGCGTATTCACATATAGGGTTTTTGTGTGAGCATATGTTTTCATTTCTTTGGGATAAATGCCCAGGAGTAGGATAGCTAAGTCATTTGCCAAGAATATGTTTATCTTCCTAAGAAACTGCCAAACTGCTTCCACAATGGCTCAACCATTTTGCATTCTCACCAGCAAAGCATGAGAGTTCCACGTCCTCATCCACTTGACATTGCTGGTGCTTTTCCAGCTACTCTAATAGGTGGATAATGGTATCTAATGTGGTTTTCATGTGCATTTTCCTAAAGACTTATGACGTTCAGCATCTTTTCATGTGTTTATTTGTCTTCCATATAACTTCTTTGAGGAAGTGACTTTTGCTTATTTATTTATTTATTGGCCACGCAGTGCAGCTTGTGGGATTTTAGTTCCCCGAACAGGGATTGAACCCAGGCCCTCAGCCGTGAGAGCGCAGAGTCCTAATCACCGGACCGCCAGGGAATTCCTGCGTGTTGCCTATTTTCAATTGGGTTCTTTGTTCCCTTATTGTTGAGTTCTGAGAGTTCGCTGTATAGTCTGGATACAAGTCCTTTGTTCGATATAAGATTCTCAGGTGTTTTCTCCCAGAGTGCAGGCCATCTTCTCATTCTGTTTAGGAAGTCCCTTGCAGAACAGAAGTTTTACATTTTGGCTTATATTCAACTTATTTTCTAAAAAATGGGCTGTGCTTTTGTTTGTCATCTCTAAGAGCTCTTTGTCTAATCCAAGATCAAGAAGACTTTCTTCTATGGTTTCTTCTAAGAGATTTAAAGTTTTACACTTTGCATTTATATCTCTGATCCATTTTGATTTAATACTTGGATATGGTCTGAGGTTTAGGATGAGGTGCGCTTTTTTTTTTTTTTGCACATGAATGTCCAACTGTTTCAGCACCATTGTCGAAACCACTCTCCTTTCCTCAATGAATTGCCTTTGCCCTTTTGTCAAAAATCAGTTGACTCTGCCTGGGTCTATCTCTGGGATCTCTGTGCTGTTCCACTGACCAATGTGACTATCCTTTTGCCAATATTACCTGGTCTTGATTAGTTTCCTCCAACTTTGTTCTTTTTCAAAATTGTTTTCACGATTCTAGTTCCTTTGCCTTTCCATATAAATTTTAGAATAAACTTGTTGATATCTATAAAGAATCCTGCTTGAATTTTGATTGGGATTACATCTAGAGATCAGTTTAGGGAGAATTGACATCTTAACTATATTGAATCTTCCTATTCATGTAATCAAGTATGTCTCCCCATTTATTTAGTCTTTCTTTGATTTATTTCATCAACATTTTATAGTTCTTAGCACATATCTGTCACATTTATGCCTAACTATTGCATTTAGGAGGGAGTGCTGTGAATAAGACTGCTTGTTGTTTCAGTGTCCAATTGTTTGTTGGCTTTTTTTTTTTTTAATGTTGACGTTATATCCCATAAGACAGCTCATTTATTAATTCCAAGAGCTTTTTTTTCTTGATAATTCCCTTGGATTTTCTGGGTAGGCAATCATGTCATCCATGAGTATGAATAGTTTTACTTCTTCCTTTCCAACTTGAATGCCTTTAATTTCTCTGTCTTTACTGCACTAGATAGGACTTTCACTACAACATTGAATAGGAATACACTCTCTGATTATTGGAGAAAGCGATCAACCTTTCACCGTGAGGTATGACGTTAGCTGCAGATTTTGGCAGATGCTCTTTATCAGTCATTCTAACGCTTGACCCCTAACCCTGGAGACCACTGATCCAGCATTACAGTCTTGCCTTTTTCAGAATGTCATGCAAATGGAATAATACCTTTTGAGATTTACCTCTGGTTTCAGGTTAAAGGCATTCCTTTCTATTTCTGAGAGTCCCTTTCTACTTCTTTTCTAGTTGGCCAAGAGTTTTTATTATGAATAAATGTTGAATTTTATCAAATGGTGTTTCTGTATCTATTGATATAATCCTGTGTTTTTTCTCATTTAGTTGTTAACATAGTGGATTTTATTGATTGATTTTAGCACGTTGAATCAGTCTTACGTGGCCAGAAGATTTTAAGAATGACACCTATTACTTTCTACCATGCAATAAAGTTGTTTAAATGTGTGCTATCTCCCCATGAGGGTATGGGCTTTATTTTATTCAATCAACTCAGGTGCTCTGAATGCCCACTAAGTTGCAGGTACCACTCAAGGTAAGTTCATATGCATCATCTTATTTTTCAGAGCAGCACTAGGAAGTAGATACTATTACCCTCATTTTACTGTCAAGACAACTGGAGGCTGGAGAAATTAAGAGGCTTATATTACTTCCAGCTAGGTCTCCTAACTCTGCATCCAGTATTCCTCCTGCTGTAGTAGCAGCCTCTAATTTATCTTTTAACCCACACCAAGTTCAGCATGGTGAGAGCACAGCAAAAAGCCAATAAACACTAAATCAGTCAAACAAATGATTATGCTTCCTTGCATGTGCACTGACTGTAAAAACCCCCCTCTTGCCAGGTTTCAGTGTAGCATGGGCTTTCTTATACCTTATCCAGGAAACATACTACTAAAACTAACTTCCAATGACCTAGCCCCAGGACAAGAACATTCGAGTAGCACGTTTCTGCCTATTGGATCTCAATGAAAAGAGCAACTCCACTTAAAGGCTTCATCATTTACCTCTACTCTTTGACTCACAGGTGATACTGAGGAAGGATGTAAAGCTAGAGATGGCTGGGTGAGTTGCAGAGTGAACAAACCCAGCAGACACAAAAGTCCTGAGGCCAGACATTGGTGAGTCCTGGAGGTACTGTGGATCCTTAAGGACAAATCATTACAAACGAGCCACATTTTGGTTCTCAACAGTGAGGTGAATGTCATGGGCATAGTGTAGGCAGAGTGTCCCCTATTTATCACATCTGGACTGATGGTGAATAAATACGTGACAAGTCGCTCATGATACCCTTGCATTCTAGCTATACAGGTGTCTCCTGAAAAGGCTGCCAACCATGTTCAAACATCTACCCAACAACCACGTCTCCTCCCCACCTTCTTCACGAGCAGAACCCAGTTTGGTCAGGGAGACATGCAGATGCCTCAGTTTCACAACAGGTAAGTCTCCACTCTGGGCCCCATGCCCACACGGCTCTCGCTCTGAACCCGGAGGCACTCGCACCAGCCAAGCACAGCCCCGCTTCTTAGAGACAAACCACAAGCAACACTGTATCTCTTTCAATCCTCATGTGATGTAGCTACTGTGCTGTCCCCGTGTTACAGATGCGGAATTGAGCAGAAAGAGGTGAAATAACTTGCCTAACGTCCAGCAAACTGTACTGTGTCACTGTCTCATCCTATTTGCCTCTCATTTCAAAAATAAGAGACATGGAGGGAAAACTGTATTACCTACACAGATTCAAAGTAGAAATTTCAGGAGAGGACGGAGGAAAACAACTATGAAAGAAACTGAGTCTTAAGCTCAAAAAGTCTCACTGGGTACTGGGTAAAACTAATAAAAAGAGACCTACCTTGATACTTTCAGAAATGTGTTGACATTTACTTTATATCTGAACATAATATATTTTTTATAGGTGGTCATATATTAAGTCACAATGTAGTTCCAATATGAGAAAGGATATAGGCTGACCATTAGGCTATACAACTAGAAGCAAATAAAGTTTAAACGTAAACATAATTTAGAATTTAAAAAATTCCTATTAAAATGCTTAGATCCAAAAGAAAATAAAAGTTTCAACTGCACAGAAATAAAACATATATATTTTTGGAAAGCCTATTTAAGAATAAATAGAGTAAAATCACTATACTTAACAGCAAAGGTTAGAGGTATGGGAGACAGGAAATGTTGCAGGAGAATACTACATACAACTCAAAAAGCATTTTTTAATTTATTTTTTTATTGAAGTATAGTTGAATTACAATGTTGTGTTAATTACTGCTGCACAGAAAAGTGACTCAGTTATACACAATATATACATTCTTTCTCATATTCTTTTCCATTATGGTTTAATCACAGGATATTGACTATAGTTTCCTGTGCCATACAGTAAGACCTTGTTGTTTATCCATCCTATAAATAATAGCTTCCATCTGCTAACCCCAAACTCCCAATCCAACCTTCTCCCACGCCCTCCCCCTTGGCAACCACAAGTCTGTTCTCTATGTCCCAGATTCTGTTTCTGTTTCATAGATAGGCTCATTTGCGTCATGTTCTAGATTTCACATGTTAAGTGATATCATATGACAGGCAACTGCCTGTCTCTTTCAGGCTTACTTCACTTAGCATGATGATCTCTAGTTGCATCCATGGTGCTGCAAATGGCATTATTTCATAACTCAAAACACTGAAGAGGTTATGCAGGTGCAAGTGAAAATGTTCACTGCAACTCTATTCGTAAGTGTGGGAAAATTAGAAGCCAACCATAGTATCTCATAAGAGGAGAGTTGTAAATTAAAGATGATACATCTCCAGGACAACTGGCTAGAATTTTTTGGAAAAGGCTTCGGAACCCATTGAGAGAGAATTGAGATATAAGGCTGTTTATAAACTATAATTAAATTTATGAGAATTATGCCTATGATTAAAAATACTAGAAGTAGGGACTTCCCTGGCAGTCCAGTGGCTAATCCGATGCAGGGGGCGTGGGTTCAATCCCTGGGTTGGGAACTAAGATCCCACGTGCCGTAGTGCAGCTTAAGTAAGTAAATAAATAAATAAATATTTAAAAAATACTAGAAGGAAGGGTTATAAAAATTGATGATAGCTGTTACAATGTAGAATTATACATGATTATTTCTTCCTTTTTACTGTTTTCCAAATGTAGTTATATTACTTTTATTCTTTTAAAAAATTGTATATGGAAGAGAAGAAGAAGAGGAGGCAAGCAAGGTGGCAAGATAGAGAATGTGATGGAAGCGGGAGAATGTAAAGGGTCTGAAGTGAGGCAGGGAGGATGCTGATTGGCCTGGTGGGGACCCTTGGAATGTGGGGTTAAAGGGACTGACCCAGGTTTCTCGCTGGGACGATGAGCTGACGGTGACACCTTAAACCTCGAATGAGGACACGGTTGCATGGCAGCAACAGTAAGAAGCTATATGAGGAAATGTCAGGCTCTCAAGAGGCTAATCCTGCTTGCCCTGCATCCAGCACTGTTTTCCCACATGTCTGTCATTGGGAGATGGTCATGGGAAGAGAGGGACCTGGGCCAGCCTCAATCCTGTGATTCCTTGATAGCAACCAATTGTTACCTCCTGGCCAAAGCTCTGATACGAGGTTTCTGGCTCAGAGTCGCTACAGATCCATCAGTGATGACTATGTCTTTCAAGCTTAGAGAATAAAGCCGTTTTACACACTTGGATGCAAAAATCACTTTTTTCCCCTTTGAAACAAAAAACATTAAAAGTAATGCTCATTAAAGTCAACTCAGACAGGATAATTATAGGCACAACTGTCCCAGCCTAAACACAGCTTTCCAACTGGAAAGATGCCGTACCTCCCCCACTCCACCCCCTCTTTTTTACTTACTACTTTTCCTAATTAGAGAAGTGGCCTGAGAGACAGGGAAGGTTTTGTTGTCTGGTCTTAATAAGATTTATACATAAGGCAGCCTTTTCCACAACTCCTGAGATAAAAGCAACAGCACATGATCACATACAGCACCGTTAAGCAAGTGATGTGAACTGAGCTTCGTGGTTTGTGCCCAAATGGTCCTTTCACTAGAATTAGTCTAGGAGTCATCAATCAACAGGTATGGGCACCTACTGTATGTCTGGCACTGTCCAGGCACTGAGATGGTAGCAAAAATTATCAAGGCTTGACCTCTGTCAACAGGGCCTACCGCACCTTAGCAAATATCAAGGCAGCTGAGCCTAGGCTATGCCTCATACCATAAGATCCACTTACCAAGAAAGGGCAGCCTCCCAAAGCAAGTCCCAGAGAACGAGCCAGGCTGATCTGGGTATGGTAATTATACACCCTCATGGCCCTACAGTTAAGTAAGACATAATACCAGATCCCGAGCCCCTCCTGCACCTGCAACCCCCCACTCACCACAGTGGGTCACAAGTAGGCTCAGATACAGGGACATCTGGTGGTATGTGGTGTCATTTTCATATACCAAGTATGGCTCCAATTGCTAGTTGCCTGCAGTGTTCACTTTAGAAGGGCATAAAGCCTACATTTCCCAGTTTCCCTTGCAGTTAGGAATGGCCATGTGACTAGTTTACGGCCAACGGCACGTGAGCAGAAGTGATGTGAGCAGCTTCCTGGGTATGATCTTACAGGGAAGGTGTGTGCACCCTGCCTTCTCTTCCTCACTTCCTGCAGGCTGGTAACCAGGCAATGGTGAGCACTGCAGCAGCCTCTGGGACCATGGGATGGCCCTACATGTCGAGAACGGTGGAGCCACAGAGCATTGGGAGCCCAGGTGTCCAATGCCTCAGAGCCGCTATACCAGTGCTCGGACGGTTACACAAGCGGAAAACACATTTCTATCTGCTTAACTATAGTATTTAGGAGTCTATGTTATAGCAGCCTGATCTGTATCTTAACACATTAAGGGTGGCTTAAATTAATAGACATATTAATAATAATAGCCACCATTTGTTGTATATAAGCCGTGTGCCATGCAATGTGCTAGGTGCTCTCAATATTCATGGTCTTGTTTGATCCCTCACAACAACTCTGTCAGGGAGTTATCATCAGGCCTGTTTTACAGGTCAGCAAACTGAAGCCCAAGGAGGTGGACAACACTGCCATGAACTGGTGACAGAGCCAGGGCTTGAACTCAAGTCTTTGAACTTTCGATTTCAGGCTCCTCCCATTACCTTGTGCTAGGTACTTGCTCTAAGTCAGGTACTTTTCCTCTCTACCAGATTATTTTTAAGAACATACTACTTCTGAAGTCAAAGTTTCTGAGCACAAATAGCATAAGGAATTATAGATCTCTATTTTATTAAAATTAAATCCTGTCAGAACTAAAATTTCAATTTATATTACATTGACTTTGTTTTCCAAGCAAGGTTTTCTATTAAAAAGAAGAAAAAAGGGAAAACTTTAAACCTATTGAACAACTATTTATGTTTTAAGAATTGGTATTTTCAAGATAAAAATCTCCCAAAGGAGAAACAATTACCAATTTTCTTATTAAATCAGCACGATTGTTATTTTCCTTCACTATCCAAGTTTTATCTCAAAACTCTTTGATTCTTAATACTATTGTTTATCTAGAAATCCCAAGAGAATCAGAAACAATGAAAGAATTCAGTAATATAGTGACATAGAAAGTTATTATAAAATAGCTTTCCTGTATTAAAATGATGACCAAGTCATAAGATATAATGAAAGAAAAGATCTTAATTCTATTCTATTTTATTCTGTCCTATCCTACTCTAAACTACAAGATACCCAGAACTAGATTTAATAAGAAACTTATAATATGTACATGAAAAATCTTAAAGCTTCTAAGAGATGCAAAAGAAAACTTGAACCATTGAAGAAGCACACCACATTTTGAATAGAGAAACTCAACATCATAAAGATGTCAATTCTTCCCGTGTTGATCTGTAAATTTAACACAATTCACACACACAAGAATACCAGCAGGATGTTTCTTTGAATCAGGCAAATTTATTGTAAAGTTCCTACAGAAAGTTAAACATGCAAGACTAACCAGGACAAGCTTTAAAAGAAGAGTAATAAGGCAGGATTAACCCCACCATATATTAAAATGTATAATAAAGGCTTAATAATCAAGTGTAGCATTGACACACAAATAGAAAAATCAATGAAATATAATAAAAAGTCCAAAAAACACAACTGATAAAATAGACTACCATAGTCCCTCCCTTATATCTGCGGGGGATACATTTCAGGAACAACAGTGGATGCCTGAAGCCTAGCATGATACCAAACCGTGTACCCATATTTTTTCCCACAAATATATACCTATGGTGAAGTTTAACTTATGAGTTATGCATCATAATAAATTAATAACAACTCAATAAAATAGAACAATTACAACAAGTACTGTAATGAAAGTTAGGTGAATATGGTCTCTTTCTCTCTCAAAATATCTTAATGTACAAATTTAATGCCTTTTGCATCTTAAACTAAGCATTTAACACACACTGTGACCATCACTTTTGCAGTTTGAAGCGGGACAGCAAAACTAGCACAAATTTCTTTTTCCTTCTTCACAATTTCATGCATAAAAGATTCTTTCTTACTGTAGATCTTAGCAACCTCAGCATACGATCATACAATTTTTTGCTTTCCTTATTACGTTGAGAACTTTTCACCTTTTCACTTAAAGGAAGTACTTCATGGCTATTCTTTGGTGTGTCTAAATTATCAGCACCACTACTCTTGCACTTTGGGGCCATTATTAAGTAAAATAAGGGTTACTTGACCACAGACACTGAGATCTGATCTGACAAGTGGCTACTGAGTCACTAACGGCGGGATATGCTGGACAGAGCAATGCTTCCTGTCCTGGGCAGGATGGAGCGGGACAGTGTAAGATTTCCTCATGCTATTCACAACAGCACACAATGTAAAACTTATGAATTGTTTATTTCTGGAATTTTCTATGTAGTATTTTCAGACTGCAGTTGTTCTCAGGTAACTGAAACCACATAAAGAGAACCTGGGGGACTTCCTAGGTGGCGCAGTGGTTAAGAATCCTCCTGCCAATGCAGGGGACATGGGTTCAAGCCCTGCTCTGGGAAGATTCCACATGCCGCAGAGTAACTAAGCCCGTGCGCCACAACTACTGAGCCTGTGCTCTAGAGCCTGTGAGCCACAACTATTGAGCCCATGTGCTGCAACTACTGAAGCCCACACGCCTAGAGCCTGTGCTCTGCAACAAGAGAAGCCACGGCAATGAGGAGCCCATGCACCGCAACGAAGAGTAGCCCCCACTCGCAGCAACTAGAGAAAGCCCATGTGCAGCAACGAAGACTCAACACAGCCAATAAATCAAATAAATAAATAAACAAATTTATAAAAAAAAAAGAGAGAGAGAAACTGGGGATAAAGGAGGACGACTGCATATAAAAATAAGAATGTCTGCAGATGAAACACTACCATTAGCAAAATCAAAAGACCAATGACACACAGGGAAGAGATATATTCAACTCATTTAACAAAGAGCTTATTTCCCTCATCCACAAAGAGCTCCCACAAATTGCTAGGAAAAAGCCCAATAACCTAATAGAAGAAAAAGCTACAATGACACAATTTACAGAAAGGAAATGATGTCCAACCTCAGTCATAATAAGAATGCTGGAAATTAAAATTTCTCTGAAATACTATTTTTCACCCATGAGAATGGCCCAGACCCACAGCACACTGATAACACACTGAAGCGAGGGTAAAACCAGGAGTGTAAAACAGTGCAACCTTGATGACAGGCAATTTGTTAATGTCCAGCAAAATCAACATGTGTGTCCTTGACCCATGATTTCCACTATCGTTGGTCAGATGGACGTATTATATGTTTGGGAAATGATGGACACATGAATTTATTCCATGGTATTTTTTGTAAAGGCAAGAAAGTAGACACACCTAAATGTCTATGAGTAGGAGACCTGCTAAAGCAACTAGGGCACATTCATGCAAAGGAATGCTACACAGCTAGAAAAATGGATAAGGAAATGACATACTAATAGAGAAATATCTCCAAAATGTATCATTAAGTGAAGGAAACAGGTGCAGAGCAACATGTGCTACATGTTCACATGTTGTGCAAAAGTGGGAATAAAAAGATATACACACCAATAAATGCTTTTATATGTATAAAGTATCTCTGGAGGGATACAAAATAAAACTAAAGCACCAGTGTTCTGTGGGGAAGATAACGCCACATCTGGACCACACTATACACAGTACACCCTACATACCTCAACATATTTTGACCATGTGAGTGGATTACCTATTAAATTTTTTTCAGCTATTAAAAAACAAACATGTAGCACTTTTCTTCTTATCCCACTGAACCACTCACTTTCTGGGTACTTCCTATGCAACTGATGCTGTTATAAGTGCTGGGGGGGAGACTGTAATGTGGATTTGGAATTTTGTCCAATTCTAGCTGTTAACTGCAATATTCACTCTCAAGCACCCAAGCTCCAGTTGGACATGAAATCAGCCCCTTAATTAAAAATTTTCAACTTTGATAGAATCCCAGAGCTAGTAGGATTCTTAAGACTGGTCCACAGTATACTTATCAGGGGCCAGTTCATTTGTTCAATTGACTACTTTGCCACGATTAAGAAAAAAGCAAAGATGATGCTGCTGCTGATGGATTTTACTCCCATTTCATGGACAATGCAACTGAGGCACAGGGAAGGGAAATGATTTGCCCACAGCCACCTACTTTTCCTCTAGTAGTGACAGAGTAGGGATTTAGAGCCAGGGAGTCTGTCTTGCTTCTCACCATGATTCCATACGAACTCTCAAAGCCCCCTCTATGTCATGCCTGTGCTGAACTAGAGACATTAAAATAAAAGAAAAAAATCATCCTCAAAATTCCAGGAGCTTCCATCTAGGAACAGGGGTATAGGTATTATTTGTGACCAGGTAACTATAGAATAAAATCATTTCACAGAGTTCAAATATCACACTCTCAGAATAAAGAGATATTTGTCTTTGCAAGCCTTCTTTCTGTCTTCACAAAAGGAAGCACAGTAATTATTATATTCAAACTCAACATTTCAGTAGTTAAGTAACAGCCCTGAAAAGTGATCACAGATGAAGTTGAAAGGACTTTTTTTAAACACACAGCCCCCACCCCCCCCAACCCATGCCACCTGTTAGCCAAAAAAACATGCGTCCGAGAGCAGGATCCCCCCAGCCCCCAAGCAATGACAAATGGGCAGGGGTGATCAGCTGGGTATAGCCAGGAAGGAGAAGAAGGCTGAAGTCTTTGGGCAGTACACTTCATGTCTGTGGGGCTCGGTTTCCTCATCTGTGAAATGGAGATAATAATGCTATTTTTACAGAATGGTGAGGCTCAGATGAGCAACCTTGTTCAGGATTAAGGAGCTGGCTCCCAGCAGGGGCTCAATATCAGGAATTCCCTTTTTTCTTCCCAACTCATGTATAACTATAGGTAACACATCCTCCCTCCTATGAAGTTGGGAATCACTCCAGTCTCTGCCTCTGTCATCACAGGGCATTCTCCCTGTGTCTGTCTTCACATCGTTGTCTCTCTTCTTAGAAGGACATCAGTCACAGTGGACTAAGGGTCCACCCTACTGCAGTATGACCTCATCCTAACTAATTACATCGGCAATGGCCCTGTTTCCAAATAAGTTCACATTCTGAAGCAGTCAGTGTTAGGACTTCAAGAAATCATTTGGGGGAACATAATTCAGCACTGAGCAATTCTTTACTGAGTCCACCAATGGAAGGGTGACAGAGAAGACCAAGGGCTTGCCCTAGACCTTTTCTGCTCAGGGTCTCTTTGGGGAAAACAGAGTCTGGCACAGAGTGATGGTGGGAGGGCCAGGCAATGGTCACTGTGTGTGTGAGGATCAGCCCCAGCTTTGGAAGACACAACAGGGTGTGAATCTCAGGGCCACCAAGTACACCCTGTGTGACCAGGGTAAGTCATTTGCTGATGTGAGCCTCAGTTCCTCCCATGTGAAGAGAATAATAGCACTTCACCATCTGGATAAACACTAGCACATACACACGCCTAGAGCATGGAGTCCATTTTTCTCTCAAGTCACAAAAGCACAGAACCTTAGAGCCATTAATCCTATCTTGGTGAAAAGCACCATGATGTACCCAGTTGACCAAATGGGAGACTAGGGGTCATCCTAGATTCCCTTCTGCACCAGTCTTCATACCCAAGCACAATGTCATCCCCCTCCTTACTATCTCTTTAAGGTACTTCCTCTGTGCCATGCCAGCCAGAGGCCCTAGCATCTTTCTCCTGGGAAGCTGTAGCATCTCCTACCCATGCCCCACGTGGTGTCAGATTGGAGGAGCCACGAGAATCACAGACCCCAACACATCACTCCCTTGTCAGAAACCTGCCTCGGTTCAGCACACCCATAAGGTTTTAAGTCCAAACTCCATTTAAAGCCATTTCAATCAATATGTCATTGGTATAACTTGACAAAATAATTCTCATGTGTTTAGGAGAATAAACAGACAAGAATTAGCTATGGCATTTTTGAAACAGAAAAATAACAAGAAAGTGACTTGAGTTGTTAAGGAATATTACATAACCACATGAATTAAAACAAATTGGAATTGGTACAGATTTTGGAAAAATGATGCTCATGTACCAAATAATTTCTTGTACAATTCAAGAGAAAAACAGATTGCTCAGCAAATGGTTTTGGGATAACTCGTTATTGGGAAGATCCTCAAGTCAGATATTCTCCTCACACTGTGTACCATAATAAATTACAGATTAAAAAGGTAGTTAAGTATAAAAATAAATGAAGACTTCCATATCTCCCATAAGCTTTTATAATTCTAAAGCAAACATATATCCCTTTTGTAATGAGGGGAAAGAAACAATAAAGGTGGGAAAATACATGAAGCATTATATAAACTTGAAGGAAAGAGAGGTAAACATTTAACTGATATTAGGTGGGACTCTAAGCGTAAAAGCAACGAAAGAAACAGATCAACAAATTTGATTACTTTAAAATTTTCTAATTGTATACAACAACCCTCCCCATAAAACTGAAAGCCAACTGCCGAGTGAGAAGAACATTTGCAACAAACATAACAAGGGATTGTTGTCCTTTACATATTAAAAATATCTGGCAAACCAGTAGAAAAAAACACTAAAACTGGACTTCTCACCCCAAAGGCCATTCAAAATAGAACTACAACTGTGCAATAAACAAGTGACTGATAATAATTAAAAAAAATTAACCATAAGGCATCTTATTTTTTAATCTGTTTGGTAACAAAATAATATTAGTTATTATTGATAGTAATGAAAAACGTGGGTCAGGGTTGCAGGGATGCAGGTCCTTCCAAGCAGAGCGGGTTTTGAAAAAGGCATTGGGTATTATGGGCTGGGGCTTACATACATCCACTACCTCTGACTGTCTCATTTCACTCCTAGAAGTCTGGCCTAAAGAATTGATTAGAAATAAAAGACAAAGCCAAGGATGTTTATCACAGAATTCTTTACAATAGCAAAAAATTGAAGACAAGTTTAACGTCCACAAGTAGAGAAATGTCTACATCACATATGGACTATCACGCCCCCATCAAAAAGATTTTCCTTAAGGACCAAAAGAAATGCTAAAAAACCTGTGTTTAGTAATCCTATGGTTGAAGGCAGTGTTACATTGCTATTCGGAGACTGCTGTAGGTGTATGTACTGCATGTGTATCACAGGATAAACAAGTGAATCTGGCGTGTGTTGAGAGGCAGGTTTTTCAGCATAAGGAAAAGATCATATTAAATAAATAAACAAACAAAATGAAAATAAATGAACAAACCAAACCAAACAGAAACAAACACGTAGATACAGAGAACAGAGTAGTGGTTACCACAGGGGAAGGGAAGGGGGAGGGCAAAATGGGTAAAGAGATCAATTGTATGGTGACCAAATTTTTGGTGATGAGCACACTGCAGTGTATACAGAAGTGGAAATATAATGCACACATAAAACTTACATAATGCCATAGATCAATGTTACTGCAATAAAAAGTAAATTGAAATATTTACAAACCTGAAGCCCTGAATTTAAAATGGAATTAGCAGCATGTATTCAGGATACATTTTATCTCAGAAACAGACAAACATTTTCCAGTTTTGTCCACTGACAAGGCCTAAAAAGAAAAGACTAACCAATAGGTACCCATACCGCCCAGATTATGGTCTGTATATACTTCCTAATTAAAGGAATGTACAAGATGAGTCTGGACATAGTCATAGTAAGAGCAAAGAAACTCAAGGATCATATCAAAGGGACTCATGACTCAACCTGAAGAGGTTCCCACTGACTAAAGATGGGCCCCTTCAAGTATCCATAAAAATAACTGCAATAGATTACAATACACCAAATATGTTTGAATGCATGTGGTCTTAATGGTGCTGAAAATAAAATTCAGTGGTCATCTTTGGAGGATGCTAGGGAACCAATTCACTACTTTGAAAACTGATAAATAATTGGAAAAAAAACCCCAAACACCATCTTGCTGTTCTGAAGTGAACTCTACCACAACGTAATGGAACAGTTGTCTTCACAGAAGTATTCCAAATAATATATAAAGAAGAATAGCAGAATAAGAATATCCCCATTTTACAAACCCCTAATGAGATAACGGAACTGGATAATAATCACCAGTGGCTGTTTACATCGCAAAAGAAACACATTCACCCTCTGCTTTCTGGTGGGTGCGCACACCACCACTTAGTAAGTATTCTTACCCAAAACCAAACCCAAATCCCATCAAGCCTCTAGATGTACCCATCAATTTACAAGAAATACAGGGGGAAAGGAACATATTAAATGACACCACAGGAATGCAATCATCAAAATCCAGACTGTGGGAGACTGTGCAGGACAAATGACCAGTGTCTTCAATAAACAAATCGCAAGGAATCCATGATGGAGGAGGCAGCTCCTATAGACTAAAAGAGACTTAGACTCATCAACCAATCACGGTAGATGAACCTTACTTAGATCCTCATTCAAACTTAAAAAATTATGAAATAATTCTGGAAGCTTGAACACCAACTGGATATTTAATTAGTATTAAGCACTTTTTAACTTTTACATTTTTTAAGTATAATGAATAGTATTTTAGTTATTTTTTGAAAAATGCCTTGACTTTTAAATATTTATACGGAGAAACACAAAAAATGATGTAATGCCTGCAATTTGCTTCCAAATACTCCAAGTGGTTCATAGGTCTAGATGAAACAAGACTGGTTATGATTTGATAATTGCCTAAACCAGTCGATTGGTACCTGCGGGTTCACACCATTCTCTCTACATCTGTAAAATGTTGGAAATTTTCTAACATAAAAGATTTAAGAAACATTTAAAATGAGATTTTTCTCAAAACAATTTAATGACATGGAGAAAAGCTCACGATAAGGCAATCACGGAAAAAGCTACCAAACTAATATAGAGTGTTATCACATAAAGAATTTGGAGGCAAAGAGAAGAAAATTAGCACAAAGTTAATAACAAGTATTCTCTCTTTATAGTGGTGGAATAGGTGATTTTTACTTCCTTCTTTCTAGTTTCAGTTTTCTGTAGTGAGTAGGCATTACTTTATAGTTACAGAAATATATTTCAAAAAGCATTTAACTTGGAATTTATCTGGGAAAGCCAAGTTATAAGTTCATAGGGTGTTTATTTCTGCTTTGGCCTGATCACTTCCAGCAGTCTCTGGAACTGCCATGAACCCAGACACTTTCCCTGTGCAGAGAGAGAATCCCCAGACTTAATAAAATAAACATCGAACAGTAGACCTAATACAGAAGCACCTTTCTCAGGCTGAGAAGACTTTACAGAGCCCACATGTTTTTACCTTAAGGGAAACAAAACCAAGCAGAAAAAAATCCTTTGCAAAGAAAAGCACAGCAGTGCCCTTCCCAGTAGGGGAGAGCTGGCCCTGGCCCAGGGCCCAGCAGGGGCCCCCAGCTCCCAGGGACAGGGCAGTCCCAGGCAGTAGGCCTGTGACCATTAGCCGTGATGGGCATGGGGTCTACACCAACACACACAAAACCTGTAAGGGAAGTTCTGTCAAGTGAAAAAAAAAAAATCCAAATAACCTGCTAATTCCAACTAGGAAGCATAATTTGGGCTGTCGGAAGAGGCTTTGTGAGAGGGTGACACAGGAAAGGATGCTCATTGTGTGTGGCCAGTCTCCCTACTTTAAGATTCAAAGTGTTGAGAAAACCCAGTTTCCAAAATGCTCTTGTCACCTAGTCTAACAAATATCCCCCTACCTACTGCCTTGCGTTCCAATGGATATGGACATACCCATGAAACACATTTTCTTTTCTTCTTGCCTGATACCTGCTCCCATGGGAAAAACAGATGTGTGCATTTTTTGTCCTTCACATTTTAAGAAAGGTCTTATCAACTTTACCAATCATATGTTTTTAGGATCTATGAGGGAACAAAAAGTAAATCCCAGACCTTGCTGATATGTCTGCAGTCCACTGGGGGAGGAAAGATGGATACCCAAGGTCTCCTGGACCCCCTCCCCCTATTTTGTGATATGTGAGTTTGGGGGGCCTGTGGGTGGAGCATCTCAGTTCATACCAGCACTTTTTTTTTTTTTTTTACTTAAGGAAATAAGCAGGAGAAATTCCCATGGGAAAGTCTGGATGGTGGCACCACCTTTAAGAGAGCCCCCTCTAAGGAAGGTTGGAGAGCAGAAACAAACCACTTCAGGGTTTTGGCAGCAGGGCCAGGTGCCTCCTGTGTAATTGTGCAGAGATGGGAACTGGCTGCAGCCCAGCAGTTGAATTCCTGGTGCTGCCTTGCCCCTAGGGAGCAGGTCACTTTCCCTGACATTACAGCCAAAAGGACCCTCCAGAGAGCTGCACGGTGTTTCCAGGCTGGTCACTGTTGAGAATTGGGCAGAACATCTCCTGGTCACCTCTCCTGACTGTGATGGCTTTATACCACAAGGGGCAGCAATGGCAAAGCTGGCCCGCCTCCCAGTGCAGAGAAGAGGGTCTGGGTGAAGGGGGCCAAGGGACCTGCCCCTCCCCTGTGCCTCCTGCTTTCCCCAACTGGGCTTGAGCAAGCACTGGGCCTGGATAACAAGGCAATTCCACCCAGAGAAGGGCTACTCCCTGGCAAGGTGAATGAATACTGCCCACTGGAAACACAGAATCAATTTTTAGTGGCTTGGACAACTGTGGGAATGCTTTTGGATATTTTAAACAATGTCTCTGCTTTGGAGAGACCGAGGTAGCCAACTTGCAACAGTTTATACAGAGATACCCCATCCAGAAGGTCCTTCAAGCTCTGTGACCTTGGGCAATTTGCCTTACCTCTCTGGGCCTCAGTTTCCTCTTCTGTAACTCAAGGAAGACAACAGCATTTTCCTCATAGGGAGTTTGTGAGAGGAAGAAGTGAGGGAATGAATGTGAAGCAGTCTTGGCAACCACACCGTGTGATCTCAGTAAGTACTAGGGACATTTGTTTTACTCTTTTTCCTGTTCAAAATAACAGGAGTGCAAATTAGAAAACACACACAGAGAATTCTACACCAGTTCAAGACAGGACTTCCGGAAAAATGTCAGGCAAGTTGTATTTGAAAAAGCTGCTCTACAAGTTGCCATCCATGCAATCAGACACAATCCTGCAAATGTGGTTTGGAATGGATGAATTTGCTCAGCACTGTATTCTGGCACCCAGCACAGATCCTGGCACATAGTAGGAGCTTATTCAACATTTTGGAAGGAATTATGATAAAAGCAGCCATATATTCAACACGTGCTCTGTGCCATGCATGGTAAACATTTCCACATGTTGCAACGCTCGTTTTACTACTACCATTTCACAGATGGCACTGGGTCTCCAAGAGGTTAAGTCAGAGGTTTTTTCCCCAGCAATCAGGCCCGATCCCCAGCACAGCTTTTAAACAAAAGCAGCTGAGGCATTTACTCGGGTCAGTAATGAAAATTCAACATTCTTCTGTCATTGATATAACCTACAGGGAGCTTTTCATATTGATGCCTTTTATCTTTGCATTTGAGGCTACGATAAACCTGTACGCATTTAACTTATTTCAGTCATTTAAAGAAATAAAGAACAAAAGAGAAGAATCTGTATTAAATCAGGCACAATAAGAGGAAACATTTTTAACAAAATATTATGTTAAGAGCTTCAGGTTTCTATTAATTACCCCCATCGAGCTCTGAAATCCCTAAATTACTATTGCTGGGCTATTCAATGTTCCCCATCTCTTAACAGCTGATGAAAATGTAAAACCAGGCCAAACCCAAAGTTGGAAACATTTTTAACTTAATTTTGACTCTGCATTACTGGAACAACAAAAACAGAAAAAAGTCAAAACCTTCCAGGATTTAACAAATTTATCTACAAGTTACAGGTCAGATCCTCTCAACAATTAGATGCATGTATAAAAAGAACAGTTCCCAAATCACATTTCCCAGATTTCTCATTAACAAATGCCCCCATGGATCCCTCTTCAGAACTAGAGCCAAAATGGAAATTGGTGTGAAAATTAGTGAACATTTATAAACAGCAGACAATGGCAGAAAAAGGAGAGAAAAAGGGAGGACCATTTGCTATTTATTTGGAACAATTAGCAAAGCAGAACCAGCTGAAGGCTTGGTACCATGTACCTTGCCCAAATGCTGGGTAGGATGAAATGTTCAAAGGGCCTGGTAAGTGGATGGTTAGGTGCAATTTCATGCCTCACTGCACAGCTAAATAAAGGGAAATTTTTTTTCGTGTAATTGAACTTTAGCAGCCCTGATGGACTATTTTGCTTTGGGGATTCCAGTGATTTTGAGAGCTGCACACCTTTTAGCCACAAGGGTTTTTTACAGCAGGCTAGGTAATACGTGAGTGAAAGAAAGATTTCTTTCTGTACCACCAGAGAATAAACAAACATTCTGAATTTTAAGTGTTTTCAAACACTCTGTTTTTCATTAAATGCATGGAGATGAGTTTATTTTCTCAGAGAGCCCAAGATATCCGTGGATTTGGCTTTCTTTTCCCAAGCTGTTGCTGGAGGCTGAGTGAAACTGTTATTGTGTTTGGAAAGAGGCAGCAGAAACAAGAAGGGAAAACAATCAGGAAGAGAGGCGGGAGAGTAACACTAATAAACAGGCACTGAGAGCTTGTGCTGCCTGCACTGTCTGAGTGCTTTGCAAGCATCCCTGAGACGGGGCCCTCCCTCGGAGGCGGGCATTGTTAGCGTCTCTGTTTTACAGATGAGGACACAGGTAGGAGAAGGTAATGAACTCCCATGAGGCCCCACAGCTAAGAGTGGAGCGGCGAGCGCCTGAGAGCACTTGCCCAGGGATGCTTCCCAAATGTGCATGGCCACCCCCAGACCCTTCTGTCGTGTAAATACAGAAGGTCTGGATGAGAACAGACATTTCGTTTATAAACAAGGAAGAGCTCAAACATCTGGTCCTTCCCTTGCAGCCGTGGACACTGTGCAGGTACAGGCCCTTTGGCCTGCCTGGACCACATGGCGTAAATACCAGGAGGCCTCCCCTCCTCGGGAAACCAGCCTGGTTAAGGAGAGGTCAGGGAGAGAAGCATGTCTCTAGTTGCACAGGGTTTTCAACGACTGGTCTAGCATGGGCAAGGGTGCAGGCTGAGGGGCTGAAACTGACGCCCCAGGCTGTGGGCATCAATTAGCAAACCATGCTCAAGTATTCCCCTACCTTCTATTGCGGTAACATACACATGACATAAAACTGACCATCTTAACCATTTTAAGTGCACAGCTCAGTGGCATTAGGTACATTTACACTGTTTTGCCACCATCACCACCATCCACCTCCAGAACTTTTTCATCCTCCCGCAGTGAAACTCCTTACCCACTAAGCAATAACTCTCCTTTGCCCCTGCCCCAGCCCCTGGGAACCACCATTCTCCTTTCTGTCTCTATGAATTTGACAACTCCAGGTAACTCATATTAGTGGAATCATATGATACTAGTCTTTTTATGTCTAGCTTATCTCACTTATGCTGTCCTGAAGGTTCATCCATGTTGTAGCAAGTGTCGGAATTTCCTTCTTTTTAAGGCTGAATAATACTCCATTGTATGTACAGACCATATTTTGTTTACCCATTCATCTGCTGATGGACACGTGGGTTGCTTCCATGTTCATGTACCCCTTTTAGAAACAGTAAGTATCTTCTCAGTGTAACACGTGATTATAGCACGTGGCTATTTATAAGGCACTGTCCCTCCTGAGTTACATGTGAAGGCTTTGGCTGTCACTCAGCCTTAACTGTGAAAATGCAGGAGTGCCAGCTGTGCTGCTAGAGCTTCCCACTTATTAAAGAACATGGAAAGTGGGATTTTTAAGGGACATCTCCTACACTTTTAAATTGTTACTTCAAATGCTTTAAAAACACCATGTCCTGTAGATCCCCCAAGTGACCAAGGCTTTATAGCAACTCCATGCAGCAAGTTTTGTAGATGAGGAAGCATAGCTCAGAGAGGTTAAGAGAGTCGCCCAAAATCACACAGCAGCTCAATCTCCTTCCAAAACACCATGCGTTGCATTTTCCCATGAAAACGCTTCATAAATGACAACATGGGCCACATATTTAACGTGTTATTATTAACATGAGTGAAGAAGTGACTTTGAATGGACCCCTAAAAGTTAATTAGATTTGGAAAGCATACCCAAAGCCCAGACACAGGTTTTATGGAGTGCTCCTGATTTTCCGGTGGCAAAAGAAAACAGCACTTCTTACAATAGCCAGGACATGGAAACAATCTAAATGTCCATCAACAGAGGAATGGATAAAGATGTGGTGCATATATACAATGGGATATTACTCAGCATAAAAAAAGAACAAAACAATGCCATTTGCAGCAACATGGATGGACCTAGAGATTGTCATGCTGAGCAAAGTAAGTCAGACACAGAAAGACAAATATCATATGATATCGCTTACAGGTGGAATCTAAAAATGGGGTACAAGTGAATTTATTTACAAAACAGAAGTAGAGTCACAGATACAGAAAACAAACTTATGGTTACCAGGGGCTAAGGAGGTGGGGGGGAGGGGGAGGGGGCGGATAAACTGGGAGATTGGGATTGACATGTACATACTACTGTATTTAAAATAGCAAACTGATAAGAACCTACTGTATAGCACAGGGAACTCTACCCAATACTCTGTGATGATCTATACGGGAAAAGAATCTAAAAAAAAGAGTGGATCTATGTATATGTATAACTGATTCACTTTGCTGTACACCTGAAACTAACACAACATCGTAAATCAACTCTACCCCAATAAAAATCACATACACAAAAAAGAAAAGAAAACATCACTTCCACCTTTATGACCTCACACAGTCTGTACCTTGAACCCATCGGGAAACAAGCATTGCCTTCCGTTAATCAGGACCCTGACAGGCAGTGGGCTTCTGCGGATGCTGGGCTTCAAAGATCCTGCTGAGAGCTCTGGGACTTACAAGATTCAGGTCCTGGGAACACGAAGCTCTTGTTAACCCTTGGGGCCCGAGGCCCAGAAATTCTCTAGCTTGACCCCACATCCTAAAACCCCCAATGACGGTGTTCCTCTCACGCAAGAAGGGGTTAAATAGTGCATCTGTTTTCTCTCTCAGAAGGTCAGGAACCCAGGCACGGGTTTAAAAGCATTCTTCACACAGCAGCAGATAACCCCCCTGACACCAGGCTCCCAGCAGGCCTGCTGTGCAGCAGGGCTGAGCCTGGCCTGCAGGAACAGCTCTCACACAGTCTACCTGGGGGAGGAGAAGAGGCCTGGCCTGGCCTGGGTGTGCTTTTTTGGACCCTATAGCATATTCCAGCAGGTTCTAAGCCCCTTAATGCTGGGGACAGAGCAGTGACCAAAAGTGCAGGGAGACCTGCCCCCATGGAGTCCACCTTCTAGCAGGAAATGGGGGGAGGAGGGCTATGTGATAGCACCAGACACTTATCTAGTGAGGACTGTGAGGGATGTGGAGTGCTGAACGTCGGGAGGTTAGTAATATTAAATACATTTTTAAAACCATTTTTTGAGATATAAATGACATACAAAAAACTGGGCATATTTAACATATAAATGTGATTTTGGAAGTGACTATACATCCATGAAACCATCACCACCATCTGTGCCATGAAGAGATGCATCACGTCCAAAAGTCTCCTCTTGCTCTCTTCTTCTTCTTATCATTATTATCTGTGTGTGTGTGAGAGTGAGCTAAGAACACTAAACTTAAGATCTACACTCTTAGCACAATCAGAATATACCACACAGCACTGTGAGCTACAGGCACTGTGCAGGAGGGAAGAGCTCCAGAACTTACTTACCTCGCACAGCTGTAACTCTGCACTTTGGCATCGCCTCCCCATCACCCCGTCTCTAGCCCCTGGCAGCCACCATGCCACTCTCTGCTTCGACGCGTTTGACTATTTTAGATTCCTAACATAGATGGGATCATGTAGGATTTGACCTTCTGTGTGACATTAAATATTAACCAATGACTAACATGGGGACCCTGGTGACCTTGGAAACTCAGTCCAGTTTCCTGATCAACTCCAGACCTTCATGTGCAGTGCACACTTCAGAAAACAAAATAACTAGAAAACCTTGGAGAAAGCCTCTTACACGTCCACACCAACCCACTCCCCAGGCCTCCCTGCTGCTCTGTCATGGATCCCAACTCAGCGAAGGAAGACTCTCATCTGCCTTCCAAGCAATAAACCTCAGAGGCACTCGAACTTGAGCCATGAAGTCACCACGGTCACCAACCGTCCCCAAGGCTGCCTGGCCCTGCCTTCCACGCTCCTTTCCAACTCTTCCCTAGCTGTACCTGTTTCCACATCTGTAAAACAGAACATGAACATGAACAGGACCCGTGGGCTGCTCTGAGGACCAGATGAGCAGACACACCTGCGTGCTGCCCGGCAGTGGTGGAGGGAAGTTGTTGCCACCGTCCTTGCCTTTGCAGTAGCTTGTTTTTTAAAGCTGAGTTTTATCTTTTCTTTTTCTATAATTGGCACAAAAGAAAGAACTGACTTTCATTCGTGTGATGAGGGTCCCAGTGCTTTCAAACATAGCTACGGAAGACTAAGACTGGCCTGGATACCCCCAACTTCATGCTTTCCAGGGGCTGCAGTGCGAGTGACAAGGCCACACCCTTGTCCCTAGTCCAGATGTCAGGGACCCCTCCTTCTAGGTCTCCCTGAGACAGGGCTGGGACCTGGGACCCTTTGCTGCAGTGCTGCAATGCTTGCACCTGGACACACCTCTCCTCAAGCAACAAAACAAAGAAACTGTATGGGATTAAAAATAACTGCATGTGTTTGTTGGCAATCTGTATGTCTTCCTTGGAGAAATGTCTATATAGGTCTTCTGCCTATTTTCAGAATGGCCATCATCAAAAAATCTAGAAACAATAAATGCTGGAGAAGGTGTGGAGAAAAGGGAACCCCCCTGCACTGTTGGTGGGCATGTAAATTGATACAGCCACTATGGAGATCAGTATGGAGGTTCCTTGCAAAACTAAAAATAGAACTACCATATGACCCAGCAATCCCACTACTGGGCATATACCCAGAGAAAGCCATAATCCAAAAAGAAACATGTACCATAATGTTTATTGCAGCACTGTTTACAATAGCCAGGACATGGAAACAACCTAAATGCCCATCAACAGATGAACGGATAAAGATGTGGTACATATATACAACGGAATATTACTGAGCCATAAAAAGGAATTAAATGGAGCTATATGTAATGAGGTGGATAGACCTAGAGACTGTCATACAGAGTGAAGTAAGCCAGAAAGAGAAAAACAAATGCCGTATGCTAACACATATACGTGGAATCTAAAAAAATGGTACTGATGAACCCAGTGACAGGGTAGGAACAGAGATGCAGATGTAGAGAACAGACCTGAGGACACTGCAGGGGAAGGAGGGGAGTGGAATCTGGGACGTAGTGAGAGAGTAGCACTGACATATGCACACTACCAAATGTAAGATAGATGGCTGGTGGGAAGCTGCTACAGGGAGATCAGCTTGATTCTTTGTGAAGACCTAAAGGAGTGGGATAGGGAGGGTGGGAGGGAGGCTCAAGAGGGAGGGGATATGGGGATATATGCATACATATAGCTGATTCACTTTGTTGTACAGCAGAAACTAACAATACCGTCAAGCAATTATACTCCAATGAAGATTAAAAAAAAGAAAAAGATCATTAAAAAAAAAAAAACTGCATGCATGCACGGTTGGGGCAAATTATGGACCCAAAAGATACAAAGAGACCAAAAAACCCAAGTGCCACTTTTGAAGAGCTTGGAGCAAAACAGGGTGTGGGGAGCAAAAGCAGGGTCCTACGTGTACCTTCTGCACACACCACCACCTAAGGGGCGGGCAAAACACCTAAGCCACCCCTCCTGCCCGACCCCTGGACACACCCCTACCCTCCCCCCATATAAGAAACAAGCTTGCCCCCCTCCCCTTAGGAAGCGAGAGAGCAAGGGGACCCCGCGGTTTGTTCTCCCTTCCTGCTGCTGCAGCAGGGGCCCCAATAAGGCCTTGCATGAATTTCTTGTCTGGCCTCTAGTCAGTTTCTATTGACTGGGGAAGCCCAAGAACCCTGGTCGGTAACATCCCCAGCCCACGGGCCAAGCACTTTGCTGTTTCCTGCGTCCTTGCAGCCGGGGGTGGTGACCCTTCAACCTGCTGCCGCCTGGCCACCCTGGAAAGCGTCAGAGCCGCCATCGCAGTCCACTTGGACGTGAGTGTGTGTCTGTATGGGGTCCATAACATCTCCTGCTGCCTGAGAGGGGCTGTCAGAGCAACTCTAAACCCGCCGGCCCAGGCCGGGAGTGCGCAGCCTTGTCTGAAGGCTAGCTGATGACGCAGCAGGCTGACTAGGGCAGTAGAACAGGTATGGGAGTCACGAGAAGGCAGTGTGGGTCCCTCTCCTAGCTGCACGATGGTGGGGCAAGCTAGAATTTCAGCTTTCCCAGCTATAAAACACGAATAATAGTCCCTCCATCAAGGGCTTACTCTGAAGAATAAATTTTAAAATGCATGCAAAAAAAAATATATATATATATATTTTATATATTATATATATAAAACAGAAAATGCCGTGGGAACTTACACTGCTGACATTATTACAAGATTAAGTCAAAGAAATGCATAAAAAGGTGAGCTGAGACACATGAACTAAGTTAATCCTGATTTAGAGGCTGAGTTGGAGTCCTTTAGTTGAGTTTCAGTTACCGCACTTTCACAGGGAACTCACTGTTCCTTTCCTGAACTGACGTCTTTAGAGCCACAAACAGGAGTTTCTGCTGCCTGGACCAAGGGGGCCTTTGGGAAAGAGAGAGAGGTGTGGCAACACTGACCTCGCCTTGCAGAAACATGGGGGTCTTACAGGTCCTTGCTCCTGCAAGGAGACCCTTCCATCCCTGTCAGCCGGCAGCCTTGAAGTGACGAACACTTCCTGATGTCCGCTCTCGGCCAGCTCTGAGCTGCAGGCTGGGGGCCCACTGAGGGCCGCGCCCTGTTCCCTGTCCTAGGAAGTGTGTTCTTTAGACCCACAAAGACGCAGATTCCGTACCGTGTGACCATGAACGTCGGCTGCTATTTAGGCTGCCTTGTTTGGGGGTGGGATGTCAGGGAAGACTGCAGAGGCGAGGTTACCCTTAGACCAGCACTGGAGGAGGTGCAGGAGCTCCCGAGGGTGCATCCTGCTGCACGCCCCCCTCGCGTTCCTGCCAGAGTCGCATGCTGCTTCTCCTATTACTGATTTAATATTGCTCTTTAAACGGAGTCATGTTTTTTTCACTCCAAGCTATGTTAAAAGTAAATGTTATATATTACAGTAAATAGAAAACCAGTTCCATTTGCCAAAAATAGAAAGAAACCTTAAAAACAAATACAAGGAAAGGAAGTTATTAAATTATAACCAGACCCTGCAGCTTGCTGGAGTCTCAGAGTCTGAGGCCTGTGCTCTCCATTTATCACAAAGGGGAATCAGCGAGAGTTAGAGAGGTGTGAAGGACACACCAGCACCCACGTGAAACTTTCTCCTCAACATCCTCCAGAACGAACCAGAACAGGGCAACGTTCTCCAAAGTGAGATGATGTTATCGAATGCCCCACGTGCGCATCCCATAACATCCTCTCCTGGGAGTGCACAGCCCTTGCTTCGGAAGAAGTTGCAGTAGCTGGAAAAGGTGGGGGACTGCAGGGAAGGGAATGTGTGTTTGGGGAGGAAATGGACAGAGCTCAGAGGGTGCGGGGGAAACGGGCGCAGATGACAGTGGGTGCGAGAATCCCAAGGACAACGGTAACTCACCTTTCCTGAGGGGGTCAGGCACTACCCTCAAGAGCCTGAGAGCATTACTTCACTTGAATCCTTTCCCTGCCTCAACAGGGAGAGACACGGTGGTCAAGGAATAGTACCATCTGCCTGTGAGAGACCGTGTAGTTCTTGGCCTTGAGCTTCAAAGATCAAAGATCGTTTCCAACGCTGCCCGCCCCCTCCTCTGTGAAAGCCTCCAAAACGGTGCCTGCACTTCATGCACCCCATCCATCACACCCCCCGTCCCAGCTGCCCCCCAAGAGTTGGGCAACTGGGGTGGCCAGCAGTGCTGGGTGAGGGAGAGACGGTGACTGCAGGGCTGGGCTCAGAGCTGAGCGCTCACCAGCACCGACCTTCACCTCCCTCCACCGCCGCCCCTGGCAACCTTCATTCTCTGTTCTGTCTCCACGAATTTGTGAGTGCCCTATTTCACTTCATGTAACATCTTCAAGGCTCATCCACGCAGTGGCCTGTGTCAGAATGTCCTTCCTTTTTAAGGCTGAATAACATCCCATTGTGTGGATAGACCACCTTTTGCTTACCCATTCTTCCCTCAATGGACACTTGGGTTGTTTCCACCTTTTGGCTGTTGAGATAACGCTGTTATGAACAATGGGTGTACAAACATCTGTTCGCGTCCCTGCTTTCAAGTCCTGTGAGTATATGCCCAGAAGCGGATACATTCTCAGCTTCGACATGATCAGGAAGTTATCTCTCGGGCATTACCCAGGAGTAGGCTCCCTCCGTCCCTCTCCTGCCATCCCTCCCTGGTCCCAGGCTCGTGTGCCTGGGCAGTATCCACATCCTTCCTCTGAGATCTTGTTTTATAAGCCCCAGCACATTCTACACATTCAACACATTCTGTACACATGCACTGAAGACTAAAAGCCAAATTCTGAAGGTGCGTCAGTTCCAGGAATAGGAGATGGGGCACTCCGTACGGAGGACCCTGGAAATAGGCCCCAGCCACGCACCCCTGGGGGAGCCAAGTGCGAGGCAGGTAGCCAGGACCGGCGATTGTGTCTGTCAGCATCTCTGTTAGACCTGGAGTGTCCTGTCATCTGCTGCCCTTTTCAGAGAGCCCCTGCTTATTGACAGAGCGGTCAAGCTGCTCATCTCCTGGCCATGTTGGAAGAAACTGGTGATAAGCAAAGTGGGTCATGAGAGGAGAGTCCTAGGATGGATAGGACCTTCTAGTCCTAGAAGCAGGGACGGGCCACAAGCATCTTGTCCTGCCAGCCCATTGTGCAGAGGCCCAAAGGGGGCTTTTGTCATGCTAACATAGTTTTATTTTATTTTTCTTAGGCGTCTCCTCTCACTGGCCTTTCTTATAGGAATCACCGTAATATGGGCCATTCATTAAAAAATGCCTGCTCCCTCCCCTCCCAGCCCCCAGTTTGTTTAACAGGGCAAATGGTCACTCTAGGCAGCTGAAACACTTTAAAATTCACCCTTCACATTCCAAGGACTTCATCTCCTCCACCTCCAGAGACTGGAAGTTGAGTGTGCAGATGTCTGCCTGACGACACACAGCAGCCGTGGAGCCACACTCACACATTGGCAGAAAGTCCTGGCTGATCAACACCTGGCTCAGCCCTTCCTCAGGCCCCTGCTTGGCACTGTGGCTTGCTTCGAGCCGACAATGCAGGCTTTGCTCCCTCCTCCTCCGGGAGGTGTTGGCTCCCACCTGGCCTCACCCTCCCTGTCCCCGAATCCTTCTTTAGCTGGGAGCCAGTGTCCACAGGCTGGCCGAGAGGGCTGGGGCTCCTGTGGTTGTGGGTCCCTGCAAACCCAGCCCTCCAGTCAGTACTGTCTTCCCTGCTCTAGAGCCTGCCTAGAAGAACCATCCAAAACGAAAGAGCTGGGCAGCACCGCCCCAGGCCATGAAGGCTCCAGCTTCCCACCCAGACCCAGACCCAGAAGCCAGAAGCCAGAAGCCAGAAGCCAGGGCAGCCCCGCGTGTGGAGCAGCTGGGGATGCTGGCAGGAAGATGGGGAAGGTCTAAATCTAAGCTCATTCATAGGTCAAAGGGTGGGAAAGAACACGGAAAAGCAAGACAGGGGAGAGGATGTACATCATAGTGTGGATCAAAGACAGGGCTCGGCTATACAACCACCCCACTCGGCAGGAAATCCAGAAACACCCCCGGTGTTCCCAGGTGCCTGCTGCCTGGAATCATCTGGATTCTCACAGAATTCTCACTGAAAGTAGTTCTTCCCGCAGAACCCTGGACCTAGACACCACCTGTCCCAAGGAGCTGACCCCCTGCTCTGGGACCTCATGAAGCAGCTGCGCAATCCAAACACCCTGCTAGGAGAAGCTGGTCTGGGGTCTGCAGTGCATGCCTGGGAAGCCTCAGGAGCTCCCCCCACACCCCCAAAGCCTGTGCTTCTGTCCATTCCCAGCCGCCCCACACTGCAGCCACCCCCACGTCTTCCTTGCACATTGGCTTATGGTGAAGACCTAATCCGACCAACTGACAGGCTCTGCAGTCTACCAGCTTCATGCATGTATGAGGTGGTTCCGAAAAACCATCCACTCCAGCAACCAGCACATCAGGATCATCTGTGGGCCATGAAAAACACCCAGTTATTTACGTGTCAGTCAGGTCCCTGGCAGGAAACAGAGCACTCTTCAGAGGTAGCTGGAGGAGAGTTTAATTTAAAAAAAACTTACAAATCTGTGGGCAAGGGATGAGGCAGCTCCCAGGGGCGGTAGTTACCTTTATCACCCTGTCTTTTATGTTTTTTACATTTTATGATGCTGTGACATCTGATGCCTTGCTGGCCAGGGAGAGACTGCCCCTCTCAGGGTTCGCCAGTTCCCAAAGATAGCAAACAACCTGCCTTTAAGCATACTTTTCATACGCAAACCAACCAAAGCCCATACTGGGTACCACCTCTTTTACAGACTCATATACCAAGCCTGTATTCCTCCTGCCCTAAATCACCCCGGGGCCAGGTACCAGGGACCCCAGGGCCAGCTAGGACCATCCCTTTAGTCCAGAGCCTGCTGAAATTATTCAAAGCAGGTAATCTTACATTTACTCAGCTTGCCTGCCCTACCTCACCACTTGCTTCCCGTGAGAACGACAGTACGGCTCCGGCCCTGCATCCCCTGTCTCCTTCTGCCTCCCGACTAACCCTGATGCTTTCCCGTGTGGCCCTCCATGGTGGGGTGTGCCCCCTCCTCTTGGGAATGGTGCGTAATAAACTTCTCCTTCGAGTCAGCTGTCTTTGTGTCTGTCATTTTACCATCCCTAATTCAAATAAAATCCTGGGTGCATTTTCAAACAATCCCGAAGATGAAAGAGGCTAGGAGAAGGAGTAGCTACCTGAACCTGAAGAGAGAAAAAGCCATGTGGAAGTGTTGCGTGATAGAAGCTTGAGGGATATCCCTGTGCTTGAGGGACACACTGGTCCACAGAGACCCTTGGAAGGTCAACTGAGACCCAACTGAGGCCACGCTGGTCAGCCTCCTGGGGCCCAGAGAATGGTGGACAAGGGTGTGGGAATGGCTGAAGAAGCAACCAGCAGATGTATACCTGGGCACTATTCTAAGAAGGTCTGACTCAGTAGCTCTTGGATGGGGCCCAGGAATTTTTCCTAAATGCTTCACAGATATTTCTGACACATAGCCAGATATGGGATATGCATTACAAAATGTAAGGTACTGTCAATATTAATAATATTATAATAGTAACAACAGCTGCAGCAATAACAGCTACCATTCTCAGAGCAGGGGCTAGTGATGCATAACACCTAATTTCCACAACACCCTTAAAGGTAAATATTACTATTCTCACCTTATACAGATGGAAAAACTGAGGCTCAGGGTGGGTAAGCAACTCACCCAAGGGCACATAGCTTGTCAGCAGGAGAGATGGGGTTTCGAGTCTGACCCAAAAGCTGTTCTTTCTGACATTCACCTCTGAACAGTAAAGGCCACAGCTGATTAATATACCCCTGAACCTCCCAAAACCTCAGAGTGGCCCTCTCATGACTCTTACACGGTTATCCGGCATCCCTTATGGGGCTTTCTTTTATAATTGTTTAAAAAAAATAAGTGCCTTAAGAGCTTTGAAAGAAAGATGCTGAACAATCACACAAGGTTATTCATTTTGCACTTAACTTCATTTCCCTTAATAAGATCTAGGCGTTTTTATTTCACTAGAACTTAAAGAAATGATGCTCAGCTTTGATGTGTAGGCGCTGCCCTCATCTTACCCCTGGCCAAAGGAAACTGGACCTCAGGAAACGGACTGAGGTCAATTCCAGTCAAGAACATGGATTTGCTTTGACAAATTCTTCAGAACAAGAGTTCTTAACTCTGGCTTCAGCAAGTCCTCAAACCGTGAAATTACATGTGAGATTCTACATGAATGGGCACTTTTGTCTAAGTCCTTAGCTTTCGTCAGATTTTCAAAGGAGCCCCCTCAAAAGTCAGAATTTTGTATCAATTTCTTTCCTAATTAACTTTAAGAGTTACCCTTCCTAGTTCTCTTCTTCTTGTTTTCAATGAAACTGTGACCTGCTCTAAAAGCAGGCAGTCAGTGAAATTCAGTTCACAAAAATTTTATGGTAATATTATAGTAGGCTACATAAAAAATAAATTTTAAATGGTTCTAGTCCTTTATCTTATTCATAACTAAATGATTATCTTATTGGATTTCATGCCTGAGGTTTTTATTGAAAATATCTTTTTTTCTTAAAGATTCAGTATTGTCTCTTCCCCTGTGAGAAGTAAAGAAATATTCATATTGAAACAGATCAGTGGAACTTGCCATATTTCTCTCTTAATCTTTCTAACTGTAGAGGAATGTGGCATAGAGACGATTTATATTATGGACACTTTTTTTTTTTTTTACTAAAAAAATGTTCATCAATTCACTCAGCACATTTTTATTAAGTCCTGATTTAGGTACAGGGGGTTCCACTGGGAACAAAAAAAGGTCAACAGATCTCAAGAAACTCACATGCCAGTGGGAACCACAGGCTATAAACCATAAACCATAAACTAGATGGATAGATGATAGATAGATAGATAGATGATAGACAGGTAGATGAAGAGCACTGTATTAGTATCCTGCAGCTGCTGTAACAAATACTCACAAGCTTGATGGCTAAAATAACAGAAATTTATGGTCTCACACCTCTGGAGGCCAGAAGTCTGAAACCAAGGTGTCGGCTGGGCTGCGCTCCCTCTGAAAGCCCTAGAGGAGGACACTTCCTGGCCTCTCTCCTAGCTTCTGGTAGTTGCCAACACTCCCTGGCATTCCTTGGCTTGTAAATGCATCACTTCAATCTCTCCTTCAATTGTCACATGGTGTTTTCCCCATGTGTTTGTGTGTTTAAATTGCCCTCTTTTTGTATGGACACCAGTCATTAGGTTAGGGCCCATCCTAATCCAGTATGATCTTATAACTTGCTTACATCCACAAAGATCCTATTTCCAAATAAGGACACATTCTCAGCTAGGACTTCAACACATCTTTTGGGGGATACAATTTAACCCACAACAAGTGTCATGAAAAAAATTAAGTGACTATATGGGAGACAGAGAGGGATGGGTGCTGGCATGTTGGGGAAGGTCTCTTGAAGGAGGTGCCATTGGAGCAGAGACTTAAATGAAGGAACAGAATGAACCATGAAGACACCTGGGGCCCTAAGGCAGAGGCACCCAACTAACCTGCATGCCTGACTCTCAGAAACAACGAGATAATAAATGTTTGTGATTTAAGCCATTAAGTGGTAATTTGTTTGCAGCAACAGATAACTAATACAGTCACCCTGCAGTGGCCTTGCCTGTTGTATCAGTTTTCTATTGCTGAAAGCAAATTACCACACACTTAACAACTTAAAACTCAACTCACAGTTTCTGCAGGTCAGAAATCTGGGCCCTCTGTTCAGGGTCTTGAGCTCTGGGAGGGCTGAAATCATAGTGCTGGTAGGGCTAGGTATCTTTTTGGAGCTCAGGGGCCTCTTTCAAGTTCATGTTGCTGTTGGCAGAATTCAGTTCCTTGCAGTTTTAGGACTGAGGCCCTCATTTCTCATTTGCTGTTGGCCAGGGTCCACGTTTAGCTGCTAAAGGCCACTCACAGTCCCTGGCCACGTGGTCCCTTCCAGAGGCCTCTCATGCTTCAGATCCTCTGACTTCTGCCTCTGACTTCCAGATCCAGATCAAAGGGGTCTGTGTGATTAGGTCAGACACACCCAGATAATCTCCCTTTTGATTAATGCAGACTTAACTGATTAGTAACCTTAATCATCACATCTGCAATAGCCCTTTGCCATCTTAATGTGGCATAGTCCCAGAAGGAATATTCCATCATATTCACAGTTTCTGCCCACACTCAAGGGAAAAGAACACAGAGCTGTACACTATGGGCAGGAATCTTGGGGCTATCTTAGGGTTCTGCCTGCCACACCCATCTGCTACTCTCAACAACGTAACTACCAGTGAACTGCATGAATGCTCTATATGTGTCTACTGTGTACCTGTCGACAACGTGAGCAGGTCTGCTTGAGCACCTGCCTCTTTGCTGCTGACTTAACAAGAATAAAGGCAGAGGGGCAGGGGGCCCCATGTGCTTACGCCAGCTGCCATTCTAGGGACTTCACATGTACAACTTCATCTAATTCTCCTTTCAGTGAAGGCATTGTTAATTTCTCTGTTAAACACATAGGAAACTAGAGTTCAAAAGACTTAAATTATTTCTCTAAGCTCCTAATACCAAGGTAGGGCCAGGATTTGAACCTAAGGTGTCAAAAAGTTAGGATTCCAGTTCTAGCTTTATTGCTTTCTACCTGTGTCACCCAACTCCTCTGAGTCTCGGTTTGCCCATCCATATAGTGGGGTTAACAGAATATCTGTGCCTCCTTCCTATCAGGACTAGTATTTGGATTCTCTAAGCAATAAGGGCTGAACTGCATTTTCTACACAGCGAAGGCCATAAAAGGCCGACAGACTGTGGCTGTTGACATTACTTTTAAGCACTTTTATTTCCATTTACTGGAAGAAATTATTTTCTAGGCAGCCCAAAGTTTCAGAAAACAGCCAAACCATTAAGTCATCTTGATTACAAAGCTCTGAGCAGGAGAAACAGAGACTGGGGTTTGGGGGAGGCATCAATTCTTCGGCAAAGGCAGAGTAACTGGGCAGGCTCGGAGCAGACACACATGAGCAGGATCTTCCAGTCTTACCAGTACCCGTGCAGAGCCCTGAGTCACCCGTGTAACCCAGCAATCCATCTTGCCTGCAAACAAACGGCTTGTTTAAATGAAAAGCAGACAGTATAAGCAGAACTGTCCCCAAGGAGTGTCTCTTATGCTCCTCATTAGGCGCCACTAGGTCTTTTAGGCAATTTGGCCCCAAAGGGAGGGGTGAATAATCACTGTGCATGTTGCTTAATTGGGAAGCAAAGACCTTGAAGGACACATCTGAAAGCTCCTCTGAGAAATGCAAAACAGCTTGACCCTCTTCAAGTGAAAACATGTATGTTTACAACTGTCAATATATCCCCTCTTCCTTCCCCCTCTTCCCAAGAGAACATAAAATATGGTGGAGAAAAATGTTTTGAAGTACAGCAGACAAGTAATTTGTTTTACACAGTAGGACTGTTTTGGATGTTGATTCTAACAGGTGAAGCTTGCCACTGTGTTCACGGCAGTCCTCTGAGATAGGAATGATCATCCCCATTTCACAGGGGAGGAAACTGAGGCCCAGAGGGAACTAAACGTGAGAAGGTAGGTGCCAATTACCAGAGGAGCAACCTCTCAGGGCCCTCATTTTCACTGGGAGGTCTCATGGTGAGGATGTAGCTGGGAACACAGGGTATAGGGCTGAGGAGAAGAGACTCCAGCCATGGGCGGGTGGGGTGGTAGGTGGGAAAGCAACCAGGGCTGGCAGTCTGGGTTCAGCCCAGTAGGGCCAGATGGTGCCTGTGGGCACCCTGGCAAGCCTCACTGAGCCCCACTGGGGCATTAGAGATGAAAACTCTTTCTGAGCCCTGTTCAGGAAGTTTGCATGTGAGATGGGAAGATACCAGGGCTTGGCCAGAAGAACCAATGGTTGCCAAGATGCCTGGGGGGTGCTGGAGAATTCAGTGAAGGTTTGGGACACAGTGGAAACAAACCAGGATTATTCTGGGCTAACTGGAACAACTGTTCCCCTGGGCTACATGTCTGACGACTGCAAGAGGAACAGGCTTCCAGACTCAGAACAATAGCTGTTGTTTCTTATATAATGTTCTTACATGCTGTTTATTTATTACCCGTGTTTTCCTAGCTCTGGTCCCTTTTACTTGGAAGCTATTCTTTCTTTCCAGCATCTTACATACCAGCATCAAGGCCCACAGCACAGGGAATATCTGGGTAGCATCCCCTAGAATGAGTTCCATCTGGGTGGCAAATATTTCCTGTGCCAGCCCCTCCCTTCTTGTGTCCATGGAAAGATTGTCTGGAAGGATCAAATTAATGTTTTTAATTAATATTTGGGAAAGATACTCAAGACCAGTTGTTTTATCTTTGAAGCTAGATATATGTGGGTTGAAAGAGAAGTAGCTACAAAAGAAGGTGATGTGGCCCTTTGAAGGTATCAGTGCCTTCCATTTGTCCCCTTGATTTGGAGAAGACGTGGTCCAAAGCCCTCTCCCCCAGAAAACAAGAGCAAAAGAGATCCCAGGGTCCTGAAATGCAAGCTGGCACAGAGACTCTGCCAAAATTCCTGGACTTGGGCACCATTCTGGGCATCAAAATGCCACTGTGTTCCAAAAAAGAGAGACCACTCTTCAAGACACTGGGTTTCCTTGTAACCCTGGTTTTCCTGGGCCATGGTAGGGCCAGGGCACCAGCCTCAGTGGCCTGTGATCTTCACGGGGTAACAACAATCACCCCAATACGGATGATGGTGAGGACACTGCTGACGACAACAGTCAGCCTTCACCGTCAGGTCCTTTATGTGCATTATTTAACATGAAGCAGGTACTCTCATTATCCCTATTTTACAGGCGAAGAAATGGAGGTTCATAGAGGTAAAGCCACCCATCCAAGGTCACACAGGTATTGGGGATGGGTGCCAGGACCTAAACACAGGTTGTTTTACCCCCAACGCCCGCTCCTAACCACGGATATGCACATCTTGAGCTGCTGGCTCCCATTCCTTCTTGGCTCCCCTAAAGGCAGCCTCACTTGTCCTGCCACTGGGGACACCAGTTTGCTCCATGGCCACCTCCCCCAATACACACAGGTGTTTTCAACTCTCTATTACACTCTAGAAAGGATTCTGGCTCCTTCAGGCCAGAGGATGTGGAACTAGTTCCCAGGAAGTGTCCAGAGGGAGTCTGAGGCTATCACTTGGGAAAAGTAGAGAAATCTGAAGTTGGACTGAAAATTATACGATATTCAGGATTCATATTAATTTCAGGTGTGATAATGGTATTTTGGTTATGAGGAAAAGTCCTAATCCTCAAGAAATGCACGATGAAGTATGTACTTGCAAGTGAAATATAAGGCGTCTGGGATTTGCTTAAACTACACCAGAAAAAAAAAAAGTGGAGGAGATAGATGAAACAAGATCAAATTGATGATAACTGTTGAAGCTGGGGGGATAGGTTGATGGGGGATCATAAGATTATTCTCCAAACCAAAATTAAACTATACCTCCCTCGGACAGGGTAGGTTCCAGAACTAATCCTGCTGTACTGGGTCCACCAGCCACCCCAGACCCCTCACTGCAGCTTCCCCAGGAGGCTGAGGGAGTGCTCAACCAGCTGGACCCTGGCCCACAGCAGTTCCCAGAGCCCCTGAACTGGGTGCTGAACTACCATCCCAAGATCCCTGGCACACCAGGGCAACCCATTTAAAAGCACCAGGCCTATGAATACTCTTGTATTAAAAACAACTAAAAATGACCACATAGGTATTTTTAGCCTCCTGCTTTGAATGATATGTCTTTGTGTTGTAATGCAATTAGCAGCAGGGTCTCATTTGTTTTGCATTCAACAGTCCAAATGCAAAAGGAAACCTCACAGTGGAAGTTCCCAAGGTAAGTCAAAGTTTCTATTTATCACAGATAATATCCTGGTATCTAGTCAACCATGATGTGAATGTGTGACTCCATCTTTGTATAAGATGTCAGTGATATTCATAAACACTCTTAATATCAAAAACGAATGTGATCGTATACAAAAATTAACTCAATATGGATCAAAGACCTAAACTTAAGAGCTAAAACTATACAACTCTTGGAAGAAAATGGGAAATTTTTCATGACATTGGATTGGGCAATGATTTCTTGGATACGACACCAAAAGCATAGACAACGAAGGAAGAAATAAACTAGATTTCATCAAAATGAAAAACTTTTGTGCATCAAAGGACACAATCAATAGAGTGAAACGATAACCTTCATAATATGAGGAGATATTTGCTAACAACATATTTGATAAGTGATTAATATCCAGGATGGATAAAGAACTCCTACAACTCAACAACAACAAGAAACACAATTTAAAACGCATAAGACGTGAATAGACATTTCTCCCAAGAAGATATGCAAATGGTCTGCAAGCACATGAAAAGATGTTCACTATCATTAGTCATTAGTGAAATGCAAATCAAAACCACAATGAGATGCCACGTCACACATAGTAGTATGCCTGTGATTAAAAAAAAAAAACAAAGGAAAATTACAAGTACTGGTGAGGCCATGGGGAAATCAGAACTCGTGCATTGCTGGTGGGAATGTAAAAGGTAACACAGCCACTGTGAAAAGTAGTTTGGCAGATCCTCAAAAAGTTAAATGTAGAATCACCATATGACCCAGAAATTCCACTCGTAGGTATATACCCAAAAGAAACGGAAACAGGGACTCAAAACAGATACATTTACACACGTGTTCACAGCAGCATTATCCATAAGAGCCAAAAGGTGGAACCAGTGTACGTGTTCATCACTAGATGAATGGATAAACAAACGTTGCTTATACATATCGTTCTAGTCCATTCAGGATGCTGTATCAAAATTGCTTAGTTCTTTCTGAATGGCTCATAATTAGCACAAATTTCCTGTTCACAGTTCTAGATCAAGGTCCCTGCATGGTCAGGTTCTGGTGAGAGCCCTCTTGGTGCTGCAGACTGCTGACTTCTTATATCCTCACACGGTAGAACGGCGTGTGAGGGAGCACTCGCAAACCTTTCTTATGGGGGCACGAATGCCATCCCTGAGGGCTCTGCCCTCATGACTTAATCACCTCCCAAAGGCTTCACCTCCTAATACCATCACCTTGGGGATTAGGATTTCAACATATGAATTTTGGGAGGACACAAACATTCAATTTACAGCACACAGAATGGGATATTATTCAGCCATAAAAAGGAATGAAGTTCTGATGCATCTACAACATGGATGAACCGTGAAGACATTATGCTAATGTGCTCACAAAATAAAGCCAGACACAAAGGAAGAAATAGTGTATGATTCCACTTGTATGAAGTATCTAGAGTCGTCAAATTCATAGACACAGAAAGTAGAATGGTGGCTGTCAGGGCCTGGGAGAGAATGAGGAAGCTATTATTTAGTGGGTTCAGAGTTTCAGTTGGGGAAGATGAAAACGTTCTAGACATGGGTGGTGGTGATAGGTGCACAATGTAAATGTACTTAATGCCACAGAACTGAACGCTTAAAAATGGTTAAAAAGGTAAATTTTATGTTATGTATATTCTACCACAATAAAAAAAAAGTGAATAGGGCCAATAAACAGGTCACTGATAACCATTTTGGTACAATGGTTAGGCTTGTAAATTATCAATTTTAAGCTATTGAGACACTTAGAGTTAAGTATTTGCATGTAAGTTAACACAATTCTTCTTCAAAATGTATTATTAGGGAGACAATTCTATAGGAATTTATTAGAGAAGGCATTAGATGCCCCATGAAACAGAATAAAAAAAAAATAAGACTCTCCAAAGGGTGGGACCTTGGTGCTGTACAGCATCCCCCGTGAGCTACAATCAAAATACAGCTCCAAGGAGCAAGGGGCTCCCCAGGAATAAACTACCGCAAGACACAGAACTTGTAGGTTCTCTCCGTTCATACCTCCCCCTCTCCAGGCTTTCTAGCACCTCGACCAACTACAACTTAAAAGCGGGAAGACACACATGAAAAAAATAAGTATGAGGCCCAATTTTCAAAAATCATTTAGCTTCTTATAGGTTTAAATATTTACATGTTTCCAAAGTCAAATCTAAAACCCACAAGGCATATTCAGAAAAGTTTAGCTTTTATCCCTTTGCATACAGATCCCTCCCTTGCTTGCTTTGTTTTGTTTTCCTCTGATTTTGTTTTGGTTTGGGCCTCTCCTTCCTATATTAGGTTCAGTTTGATTTGTCTGTGGGTTCCAATTCCAACTTGACCATCTTTACTCCACAAAGTGGTAAGCAGCACTGAGCAACAGGGCTTGCCTTTAAAAGGAAACTTTTATACTGTGGTCAGTATGTGCACAAAAGGAAAAGGAGGACAGACTCAGCAACGCCCACTTGCTCCCCTGCATTACAGGACACACTGTACTGGGCACCGACTCTGTGCTAGGCAAGAGATTCTCAAAGGGAGTTTGCTTTCATTCTTTTTGTTTGAGGGATACTTCTAACGACAAATATATTACAACAAAGCAAAGCAAAAACACCAAACAAAAGGAAGAACACGTTATCAAAAGAACAAGGACGTTCTTTTGAGGTCTCACTCAAGGGCAGCTCCGGGGTCCCCTCTGTGAAGTCCCTCCTGACTCAGGCAGAGCTTCTCGCCCCCCCATCCCATGGACCTGGTGCCGGAGACAACCCCTAACAGCCACGTGCCATTATGGCTCTTATATGTCTAGCTCCCCAAAGTCTAAGCATCATGGGGCCAGAGATGATGCTTATTTCTTTTCAATGGATAACAGAATGTATTTGTAAAAGGTCCAGCATAAAAGGGGTGCCCTTAACATGTCAGACTTTGGCCCCATAGATCTTCAGCCCTCAGCAAAGCGAGCACAGTGTGCATTCCGTAAACGTGGGTGAATAAATGCAACGGATGAAGAGGACTTTGGCAGGTAACACGGAATTACCATATGACTCCGGCAATCCAAACTTCAAAAACTTTTCCTGACTTTTCTGAATTTTGGAATTTTATTTCTAAAATTTCAACAATATGATATTGGTCAATGTATTCATTTACTTCTCATATCATTCCAATAATATGAACTGGTATAGTTTTGTTTGTCAAGAAATATCAGGACCCATAAGCTAAGGGCAGATATAAAACTTTACATTAAAAAGGAAACCTGCCAGCAACCTGAGCTGGTCAGTAGAACTTCAGCCCCCAAGTGTTCATTGCATTGGGCAGTGATGATGGGGGTGGTGATGTGATGGTGGTGGTGGTGGAGGGGGGGAGCTTTGCATAAAAAAGAATTCCAACAGCAAAAAATATAAATTGTATCTTCCTAAACCTTTGAAAGATGGTAAAAACTTTTGCCCTCAAATCATGATGCCTTAGGTAGCTAAAGCTGTTAGAAATGACCTGGTCACTTTATGTACACCTACAGGACGGCAGTTAGTTCACAGTCAGTTACACTGCATAGGTGCAATATATACATGTAAATCTAGGTCAAATTTGACTATTAAAAACTTCAACCACATAATTTCAAAGCCACTCTCAAAGATGTAGATAATCCTGAACATTCTGAAGATCTGGGAATATTCCACAAGGTTCAGGAAGCTGCAAAATTATACTCAGGTGATGTTGCTAAGACCCCTCACCTGGAAGAGCAGAAGGGTCAGGGTTTCGGAGGGGTCCCTCCAGTATCACAAACAAGATTCAGCACAGAAAATACCCAGGGGTGAACCATGATGAGAAGTCGAAGTCCACTGTGCAACTGCCAAGATTTGAAAGTAAAACTTTGACAAACGTGATCCTTAGCAGGGGAAGGTAGAATGAATGGTTAAGAGGCTAAGCAGGAGAAGGAAACGTGGGGGCTTAAAAAAAGGAATAACTGGCAAAGGGAGAGACAGATGGTTTTGTTAAAGTGGAGATAACTCCAAGTTACAGGGATGATGCCCACAGAGAGAAACGATAAAAGGAAGCCAGAAGCTAGACAGCCAAGTGAAAGCCAAGGTGCTTCAAACACAGCAATGCAAAGAGGTCTTTGTGTGGAAAAGAACCAAGGTGAAAAGGACCAGGTGTACACCAAGGTACACCTGAGAATGTAAAGAAGATGCATAGAAACCTACCTTGCCATGGACTTAAGAAGGCTGCCATCAGGACGGAGTTCACACCCCGAGCAGAGGACCGAAGGATCAGAGGGGATGTGGTAAAATAAAAAATCCCATCTCTGGACCTCCTGGCTCTAATCTCTACCATCAACCACATTGTGGTACAAAATTTAAATTAGGTGTTCTGCACCAGATTTTTCAATTGGAATCCAATTTACATCTGGGAGACTGAGGCTTACAAATTCTAGAACCGACCTACACATAATGTGTCCCTCCCTCAGTGCCTCTGCAGGCACAGGTGACCCTGCAGGTGATGCTCTTGGAATCCAACTGCTCTAGGGCAGGGCCGTTCTGATTCCCCATTCACATACCATCTACAGTGCAAAGTAGGGCCTGTCCATGCAATCAGTCTCTGAAGGTAGCCATGATGCCTGGCTCTTTTCCGGAAGCATTTAGAGGAACTTGGGGTGCAGTGCGTCTCTTCTCCAGGGTAGCCAGGCAGTCACGGTGCTGAAAGGCTCCCAGTGTGATGACTGCACCGGGAATGACTCCAGAGAGTCTTGGCACCTGACTGCCTGGGAGCCTCACATCCCTCCTGGGAGGACAGGGAGGATTGATAAATGACAGCAGAGGAAGAAGGGCTTCACTTCAGCTAGCCAGCATTTCCTCTAGCTCTTTCATGGGAACTACATACACCAGCTCCAGCCAGACTTGGAGCTGAGCGCCAAGATGCACTGAAAACCCTGCCCCACTGGGCCAGGAACACGTGAGCCACATGTAAAATCACCTCCGCTCTAGGTCATACGTTGTTTTTCTAATTGGGATAAAATTGACATATAACGTTGTGTAAGTTTAAGGCAGACAATGTGTTGATTTGATACATTTACAGATCACAGTATGATTACCACCATAGTGTTAGCTAACACCCCGTCACGTCCCATAATTGCCATTTCTTGTTTTGTGGTAAGAACGTTTAAGATCTAGTCTCTTAGAGACTTTGAAGTTTATAGTATAGTACTGTTGCCAAAAATCACTATGCATACATAGGTCTCCAGGACTTCTTTATTTACTAGTTCCCACTTTGTACTCATAAACATCTCCCCAGTTCCCTCACCACCCAGCCCCTTGTAACCACCATTCTACTCCCCGTTTTTATGGGTCCAAGTTTTTCACATTCGACATACAAGTGACCTCACACAGTATTTGTCTTTTCTCTATCTGACCTATCTCATATAGCATAATGCCCTCATGGTCCATCCAATGCCGTTAGACATGGCAGGATTTCCTTCTTTCTAGTGGCTCAGTAATATGCCACTGTATATTGGGTCATACATGGTGAGAGAGAATTCAATGTTCCTCCCCCATCAGCTCTGTGCAGAAGGGGCTCCTTGTGGGTATTTGGCTCATTGTGGGTAAGGGTTAAGAACAGACACTCCTTGCTGTGAGACCCTGGGTAGGTTATTGAACCTTCCAGAAACTGTAAAATAAGGACATGAAAGCATTCCTTCGTTGCGCTCTTGTAAGAATTATGTGAAATGACGCAGGGTGCTCTGTGCACACTGAGTACCGTGTCAGCAACTGTTCTCACCCCTCATCAAGGGAGGACACCATGAGAATAAGCTGTCATCTGGCAGGGCTTGGGGGACCGACCTCACTCAGCCTCTCAATTTATATGAAACCAGAATTGGATTAAGGGAGGATGCCTATGCCCCAAGAAAAGTCTACCATAATTTGCTGGGGAAGAGCCCACTTGTTAGTCACCTTCCCAACACGGAAACACTGCATTCCTATTCCCGGAACCAACGTGCCTTCAGAATTTGGCTTTTTGTCTTCAGCGCATGTGTACAGAATGTGTTGAATGTGTAGGATGTGCTGGGGCTTATAAAACAAGATCTCAGAGGAAGGATGTGGATACTGCCCAGGCACACGAGCCTGGGACCAGGGAGGGATGGCAGGAGAGGGACGGAGGGAGCCTACTCCTGGGTAATGCCCGAGAGATAACGGGGGCCTTTCTGATCATATTGAAGCTGAGAATGTATCCGCTTCTGGGCATATACTCACAGGACTTGAAAGCAGGGACGCGAACAGATGTTTGTACACCCACTGTTCATAACAGCGTTATTCTCAACAGCCAAAAGGTGGAAACAACCCAAGTGCCCATTGAGGGAAGAATGGGTAAGCAAAAGGTGGTCTATCCACACAACGGGATATTATTCAGCCTTAAAAAGGAAGAAAATTCTGACACGTGCCACTGTGTGGATGAGTCTTAAAAACATTATGCTAAGTGAAATAGGCTAGTCACAAAAAAAGACAATATTTTACGATTCCAATATCTAGAACAGGCAAATTCACAGAGACAGAAACTAGAGTAGAGGTTACCAGGAGCTGGGGTGAGGGGGAAATGGAGTTATTGCTTAATAGGAACAGAGTCTCAGTTGGGGAAGATGAAAAAGTAACGGAGATGGACAGATAAGGACTCTGCAATTGTCAGTGTACTTAATGCCATTGAACTACACTCAAAAATGGCTAGAATGGTAAATTTTATGTTATGCATATTTTACCACAATAAAAAATGTATATCAAAAACCCATAGAATTGAACTAAAAGGGTGAATTTTACTGTATGTAAATTATACCTCAGTGAGCTTGACTTTTATAAAAAAAAAAAATCACCACTTTCAATCCTTTTTGGACAAGTTAATTATTTATAATAATTTGTCCTCTCCCTCTCCTTCACCACCCCACTGAGCTTTAAACAGACACAGGAAGATAAAGATAGAGACAGAGAGAGGCAGGGAGAGATTTCTAAAAGACAAAGTGACATTTCCCAGAACTCAGGAACCTACAGCCCCACAGCCCTCTTCTCCCCTCTTCGCCAACCTCTCCCAATCACACAGTTCAAGCCGGTGCAGGCCCTGGGAAGAAAACTTTCTCCTCCTCATCTCAATTACAAACTGCCTGAGAAGGATGGCCCTACCTGCATGAGCTCCTGGCCAGGGACAAGTAGCCTTGGTCCGTGGCAAGGTCAGCCAGCACAGACATGGCCTCCCACGGAGGAGGGGGGTTTGTGCACCAGGCAGCCACCCGCTGCCTGCAGGCAAAGGCTAAACTCTTATAACCGTGTTCACGGATCTGCGAGATCTGGCCCAAACACTTCTGTCTAAACCAAAGATGGAAACTGAAATGTAGGCAGGTAGCATTAGTGGGCTAGGGGCAAGACCACAAAGGGTGGGAGTGATTGGGGGCAAAGTGGGGTGCCTGTGGCTCCCCAAAAGGCATTCTGATTAAAAATAAACATTTTGATTATTTGGCCGTAAAAAGGAATATAAGTGCTGGCACATGCTACAACATCATGAACCCTGACAACATTATACAAGATGAAAGAAGCCAGACACACAGGCTTCGGACTGTATGATTCTACTTACACAGAGCAGATAAATTTATACCCAGAATAGGCAAATTTATACAGAAAAAAGCAGGGAATGGGGGTAGAAGGAAATGGGTACAGGGTTTCCTTCTGGGGTAAAGAAAATGTACTGTGACTGAAAAAAAGGTGATATTTTCGCCATGTTGTAAGTGTACTTCCTGCCACTGAATCATATACGTTAAAAGGGTTAAAATGGTAAATTTTATATGTATTTTATCACAATATAAAAAAAATTATTTTGTGACCCTGTGCAAGCCAAAAAGGGCCATCCACGTTTGGCTGCCCATTTTCCACCTCCACTGCCACTTGCTGGAGGCCAGGTCGTTGCACACAGGCTCCACTCCAGCCACACAGCTCAGTCCCTGCTCCCGGCAGGCAGGGCTTCAAGGCCTCCCCACTGCAGCAAACGTGTGCCTTGACTATGTCTCCCTGCCTTCTCCCCAGTGGACAAGCTCCTTTATTCCAGCTCAAGAGTCACCCCCACCCCGGCCTCTGGCCAGCGTCCGCCGTCACTCCCCCTCAGAGGCCCCAACTCATTATGGGGGATCTTGAGGGGTGTTTGGCTTGGAGGTAAAGAGTGTGGCCCCTGGAGCCCAGCTTTGTGCAATAGAATGCCAGATCCAACATTTACTATCTATCTTGTGACCTTGGTGAAGTTACTGAACTTCTCTGTGCCTCAGTTTCCTCATCTGTAAAATGGGGATAATAGTAGTGCTTACCTTACAGGGTTACTATAAAGATAGATGCCTTAATTCATGGAAGATGCTTAGAACAGTGCCGGGCATTTAGTAAGCACCACATGTTATCAGATAAACTGTTAACTGGTGTAGGTCTCCCCCCCTTTAAAATATAAATTCCTGAGGGCAGGGACTCTGTCTGATTGGGGATCCCCACTTTCCAGCATTTCACAGGGACAGGTACTGAATGAATGAATGCTCTGCACCTCCTAGGAAGGAAAGGAGATGATCTCCATGGGCGCTTAGCACAATATTCTGTGGATCTTGGAGCCCAAGGGATTTAGTTGCTCCGCGGCATGTGGGATCTTCCTGGAGCTGGGATCGAACCCGTGACCTCTGCATTGGCAGGCGGATTCTTAACCACTGCGCCACCTAGGAAGCCCCCAAGGGATTTAAAAATACCTTCCACACCAGAAACCCTCCCATACCAATCTATAGATGCAGACCAGATGGAATCACTCCTCCCAGAGCCACAGGCTGGGGCGTTACCAGGCCTCCCACTTTTCTTGGATAAGAACACACACTTTGTAGTACGGTCCAAGCTATTCCAATATCACAAACTCAGTTGTTACCAAAGGAGCCACGGGCAAGCAGGGATTCCTGCCCCGCGGGAGGGCTCTGTCCACGTGGTCACCAGCCTCCGCCACAGCGGTCTCACGGCCAGCAGCACCACGCCGCCTGTGCACGACCTTCACATCAGCATTAAGGTGACTCTGCGAGAGAAGCTTCTGGAGACCTTGGGCCCCACAGCCCTGCCAGCCCATCTGGCAGCCCCCACATGTAAGGGCGAGTTCAAGGAAAGAACTTTCTCTGTTGGCCCATCTGTACCTGGGTGGGCCAGAGGTGACCAGTGGATCTGATATCTGGAGCCACAGGGGCTCCGGGCAAAGGATCCCTGGTCCCCCTAAAGCAGAGCTGCCAACTCCAGGGGACTGTCTTCCCTGGGTTGGCGAGCTGAGCACCACCAGCACGCGGCCGGGGAAAGTGCAGGGGAAACCAAACCCTACCAGTTAAGGCCAAAGCCTGCAATCACTCCAGGCCACAAGTCACTGCCAATCTAAACCCCATTCCTCTCATAAATCCCAGAACAGACTTTTCTCAAGGTATAAATCGCCATTGTGAACATAATTGCCACGACTTAAGGGGGTACAATTTAAGCCCCCTTTTCCTGTTGGTGGAAACAGGAGGGTTTGTTTTGGCAGTCTGGTCTGTTTCAATTCAACTGTTAACAGAAACCATAGCAAGGCAAGGGTGAAAGGTATATAGGAGTGGGGATTAGGTGTGTTTTTTGATACCCCAAGGGGTCTCAACTATATCAGGAGAGGACTGTGAAAATCTTAAAACATTCTTTAACTAAAATTCGCTTTCAAAAATAAATAAATAAAATTAGCTTTCATTTGCCTAGAAGGACACATTCGGTTTTGATTCAGTAGACATTTATGAAGGGTTGATCAAGTTAGACATCACTGAGCCCTTTACATGGGAGGTGAGCGGACAGGCAGGGGGCTGGCTCAACAAAGCAGGTCACATGCCATGAAAGTGACGTGTTGGGAGGGTAGTCGGTGTTATGGACTGAATTGTGTCCCCTTAGAATTCATATCTTGAAGCCCTAATTCCCATTGTGACTGTATTTGGAGATGGGACCTTCAAGGAGGTAGATGAGGTTAAATGAGGTCACAAGAATGGGGCCCTGATCCAATAGAACTGCGGTCCTTATAACACGAGGAGGAGATGTCAGACACACACACTCTCTCTGTCTCTCTCTCTGGTGTGCAGAGAGGAAAGGCCATGTGAGGACCCAGCAAGAGAGTGAAGAAGGTGGTTGTCTACAACAAAAGGAGAGGGTTCTCACCAGACACCAGACCTGCTGGCATCTTGATCTTGGACTTCCAGTCTCTAGAGCTGTGAGAAAACACATTTCCGTTGTTTAACCACCCAGCCTGTGGTATACTCTCATGGCAGCCCCAGCAGACTCATTCACTGTGTTACCACTCCAAAGGGGGCAAGCAGCCAGACTTTGGTGGCCACACTGAGGCCCCCTCTGCCTAAAAGGCACTGGGCAAGGATACAGGCATCAGACACAGTGGCCTGCTTCCCACTGGTGCTCCAAATAAGACAGCTCTGCTCCCTGGTACATTCCTAACACTGCCCAACAGTCCCACTTTCCACCTTATCCGATACTCAGTATCCTCCTGTTAGTCACTGTGATTCCTGCGCAACCCCTGCCCCCATCATCGAGATGGAGTCACAAGGACAACAAGAAAGAAAGAGTTTTCTCTATCAGCTGCATACACAGGGCCCAGCAAACCTGGATACACATGGGTAGCATCGGAAGGCAGGTGGCAACACTGAGACTTTGACACAAGTAATGGTGTGCCCATGGTCAAGACTGGTCCTTGAAAAACTGGGGTCACCAGAGACACTCCCAGTGTCCTGGCCTGCCCTTCTCCTGGCCCTGCCAATTTGACCTGAGATCTTCCCAGGGCTCAGCACATGCGCAGTGGTCAGCCATCATCAACCTCTCCCTAGGCATGAGGTTGTGTACCTTGTACCACAGGCTCTCTGGGCCCATCCGTCATCAGCAGGGTCTCCAGTGTTGCTGAGATGTCAAAGGTATGCCCTGCACAACCTGGGGTAAGACTGGCAAGTAACTCAGAGAAGTGGGGTTTTGGATTAAGGGGGTTAAATACTCCACTCAGGGGGAGAAGCATACGTGACCTGAATCAAGGGTGAAGAGGATGGTCCGACACAGTCACAGACTTGGGGGCCAACCATGAACCTCAGAGGGGGAAGAAGTCTGGGGCACTACTGACATGAATGAATGAATAAATGAAATGTTTTAACTGAGCAACCTGAGTCCTCTGGAAGGATGCTCAGTGTCACTCTGAGATGGGGAAGAAGGATGGAGAGGTTGACAATGAGTTGGATATAGGATACTGCTGCTCAGAGGAATGACTGGGAAGGAATTTGCAACCATCAGATTATGGGAGAGCCCGAAACAACGAGGGTGGATGAAGTTGGCTAAGTAGAGTGGGAAGAGAGGGCACAGGGGCCAAGAGGGCAGCATGTTGCCATAAGAAAGTAGTGGGTCTGAGCTAGAGATGCCCAGAGGGTAAGTTCAGTACAAGGTTGGGAAAAGTCCCCAGAATGTGATAGTTGGAGGGGTGGTCACTTCTGTGTCCAATGTAGTCCCAAAAGCAATAATAATTTAAAAAGTAGTAATGATGATGGTTACCATTTGTGAATGTTTTCTGTACATTCTAAGCACTTTCCCCATATTTAACCTTTTAGTCCTCACAACAACTCTGGGGCACAGATATTATTATTTTCCCTGTTTTACAGACAAGGAAACTGAGGCATGGAGAGGTTAAATAACTTTGCTAAAGGTCACACAGTAAGTATACAGTGAGTGGTGAAGGGATAGGAACCAGGCAGTTTAGCTCCAAAGCCCATGTTCTTAAGTACTTCATTTCATGTCTTTGCTCGGAGGCAGCAGTCAATAACTGTGACTCAAATGATGGGACAGGGCTGGAGACAGAACTCAGGATGGGCTTGTCAAGGGTATCTCAGGTCTGCCATCTATAATATGGGGATGAATACACCTACCCTCTGCACCTGATGTGAACAGAATGCACATTAGTCCACTCTGAACTCTTCTGGGAAAATGTCTTAGTATCTCCAAGGCATAGTCCTTACTCTTAAGCAGGGTGAAGCCCCAGAACAACTCACTGTACCCCTGGTCCACAATGAAGGTAAATGGAGAATCCCAGTTCAGAATATTCTGGGCACGGCTGCCCAGAAGAGAGGGGAGTAAAGGGAGGAAAGCCTTTCTGTTCTATGGGAAGCTGTGTTTACTTACTCATGCCATGGGTATGAAGCTTCAGAAGTTGCAGCCAGATCAATCTGCATACATATTTCAGATTATGTCTTGTCTTTAGACATTTTAAGAACACAAGAGAAAGAAATATGAATGTAAAATGTTTATAAACTTTAACTTAATTTACTTACAATTTGCCTCTTTCCATAAAAGAGATATAGAGGTAGATAAGCTATGTATACATACAAACCAGGAATCATGACTTTGAAACATGACAATCAAACAGGAGGAAAGAGGGCAGGGCACAATCTTTAAAAGAATGACATAGCCCAAGGACAAGACATAAACTGCTTAGAACCAAATAGGTCCAAGATGGCAGACGGACAAGTCAACTTCCACTAGACCTTAAGCCTCAGAATAGGTTCATTGTAACACATCAGCAAGCTAAATGACACACCCACAGGTGCCATTACAGTTCCAAGGCCAACCATAAAGGTCAAAAAGTAGGCGGTGGCCCAATTTCTGGAAATCCCTACCCCTTACCCAAAGTAGCTGGAATCCTCCTCCTATTCATTAGCTTATGAAATTACCCACCCCTATAAAAACTGACAACCCCATACCCTGGGGTTGCTCTCACCCTCTGAGATGGCCCACGCTCTATCTGCGGAGCGTGTTTCTCTCTAAATAAATCCACTTCTTACCTGTCATTTTGTCTCTCATTGAATTCTTTCTGCAATGAGACATCAAGAACCTGAGCCTCATTAAGTCCTGAGACGAGGTGTGTGATCTCAATTAAGAGTCACAGGAGGGTGAGGATATGTGTATAAATACAGCTGATTCATTTTGGTGTACCTCAAAAATTGGCACAGCAGTGTAAAGCAATTATATTCCAATAAAGAGCTTAAATAAAAAAAATTTTAAAAAAGGATATATTGTACAGCACAGGAAATTATAGCCATTGCTTTGTAATAACTTTTAATGGAGTATAATCTCTAAAAATATTGAATCACTATGCTGTACATTTGAAACTAATATAATATTGTAAATCAATTATACTTCAATAAAAAATGTTACCAATAAAAAAAAAAAGACCATGGGTTCAAGTCCCAATCTGGGTTTTGGCCTAGTTTGTGTCCCAGTGTGAGGGTTTAAGGCCCAATCTGAGTTGCATGGTTTCAGAATCCCAGAGACAGAGTTTTAGATGAAGTAGGAAAGGATAGCTTTATTACTTTGCCAGGCAAAGGGGGACAGAGTGAAAATGAGTAGGGCCCTATGAGGCTCCCAGGCATGAAGGCCTCTTTTTTTGTGCCCCATTTTCCTGTTGGCAAGACTCCAGTCTCCATGACCTTCCCTAGTTCCAAAGGGCAGATTCAAACAGTTGCTAATCAAGGGAGGAGCAGCCAAGAAACCACCTCAGGCAAGATTAAAGAGACCAGAGAAGCTCATCAAGATTAGGGGACCTGACCACCTGAGGCCCTGCACACACCCCAATCTTGTCAGCAACCTCACCCTTGGGAAGTATTGTTATAAAACCACTTAGCAAATCTTCCTGGGTTGGGGACACATAGTTTTTTAAGGCACGAGTCCTCTGTGTCCCCCTTTGCCTGGCAAAGTAATAAAGCTATCCTTTTCTACTTCACTCAAAACTCCATCTCTGAGATTCAGTGCTGGTGTACAGAGAAGCTGAGCTTTTGGCATCAAGACTATGAGGAATTAACAGAAGTTGCAGGGGGAAATGTAGTGTCTATACACAAAAAATATAATGGTTGAAATGAAAAACTCAATAGATATGTTAAATAGCAGATTAGATAAAGCTGAAGAGAGAATTAATAAATTGGAATGTGTACACAAATATATCACCAAGAATGCAATAAAGTAAAACAGGGTATGAGTACAAATGAGAAGTTAAGAGATATGCAGAACAGAATGAATCCTCAAAAGAAAGAATAGAAAAAAATGGAGCAGAGGAAATATTTTGAAAAGATAATGTCTATGAATTTCCTAGGGTCAATAGAAAAAAAAAATTAATCTGCAACTCTAGGATGCAAAACATATTGCAAGTAAAATACATAAAAAGAAATCCACACTTAGGTACATTGAAACTACACAACACCAAAGGCAGAGAGAAGCTCTCAAAAGTATCCACATTGAAAAGGCAGCTCACCTTTAAAAGAACGACTATTAGAATGACAGATTTTTCAGCACAAACATTGGAAACCAGCCAGTGAAATATCTTCAAAGTCTTAAAAAAACAAACAAAAAACAAAAAAAAGAAACTGATGGTCTAAAATTGTGTATTTAGTAAAAATATCAAGCCGTACACTTAAAATTTGTGCATCTTACTACTTTTATGTTTACTTCAATTAAAAAAATGAGAATATTAGTAGAGTGTGTATATTATAGACTGGTAGAGAGGAAACAAATGAAAAAAGAGAATATAAATGACAAAATAAATAATTAAACAAAAGGTGCAAACTTGAAAAGTCTAGAAAAAAGGAGACAATTAGAAATCTTTTAAAGAGATCAAAGAAACAAGTCCAACTATATCACTAATTACTACATACATAAGTAGACCAAACCCATTAGTTAAAAGAAACAGATGGACAATTGGATAATTAAAAAATCCAACTATGTTCAGTTTATAGGAGACATGCTTAAAGCATAAAGACATGGAAATATTAAAAGCAAAAAACTGGGAAAAGATATGCTTGATAAATACTAATAAAACAACAACAACAAAACATACTACAAAACAAATATCAACACTCTCGGAAAGAGAAGAAAAATGTGTCCATGAAACAGAGACAAGATGCTATTTTAAAAATTAGAGAATAAAGAGAGCTCTTTGTATGGAAACGAGAAAAAAAGAGTAACTTTACAGTGGATAAACCAGACACATTACCTCAACCAGGTGATCAAGATTAACAATGAGAAGTAATGTCAATAGCATGTACCCTTGATATAACGTGATGAGAATGGTACTTTACCTCGGTGGTCTCCCTTCTAAAAATCCATAACCCAAGTCCAATCACTAGAAAAACATCAAGTAAATCCAAGTTGAGGGGCATTCTATAAAATACATGACCATTATTCCTCAAAACTTTCAAAGTCATCAAAAATGAGGAAAGTCTAAGAAACTGTCACAGACAAGAGGAGCCTAAGGTGACAGGACAGCTAAATGTAATATAGTATCTTGCATGGGATCCTGGAACAGAAAAAGGACATTAGGTAAAAACTAAGGAAATCTGAATAAAGTTTGGAATTTAATTAATAATAATGTATCAATATTGGTTCATTAAATGAACAAACATACCATCCTAATATAAGATGTTAAAATAGGGGAAACTAGGCTTGGGGTATATGGGAACTCTCTACACTATCTTTGCAATTTTTCTGTGAACAAAAATTTATTCTAAAATTAAAGTGTTTATTACAAAAAGTGCTTTTTGAAATTAAAAGCACAATAGCAGAATCAAAAACTCATTAAAAGTGTTGACCGATACAGTTAAGATAACATCCTAGAAAGCAGAGCAAAAATAAAAATGTATTGAAAGTATAACAGTAAAGGTAAGTAACTTTGAAGGCAGTCCAACATCCAAATGATAAGAGTTTCAAGAAACAAAAGAGAAAGGGGAAAAAAGAGGAAGTCATCCTCTAAAGTAAAATAAAATTTCCCAGAACTGAAGAACACAAATTTTCAATCCACTGAGTATTCAGCACAATAGGTCCTTTTAGAACACTGGGGACAGAGAGAAGACCACAAAAGTTTAAACTTCTCAACAACACTCAAAGCAAATAGATATGGAGTGATTCATTCAAAATGTTGAAGGCATATGCTTTCTAATCTAGAATTCTACATCCAGCCAAATTACCCATGAAATGTCAAAGTAAAATAATGATATTTTCAAACATAAGGGATGTCAAAATTTCTTACTTTTTTTTTTTAAATGAAGGTTATTCTCCACCAAAATGAGAGGGTAAACTAAGAAAGATATGGACATGGGACCCAGAAAATAGGAAATGTAATACAGGGAGGAAAAACACTCTGGGATAATAATGGTTACTAAGTATAAAGGGCAACCAGTCCAGACTGAACAGTGTTACCAGCTGGGTGTATGATATATGTCCATCACTATGCTTCTCACTACTGTACCCCTACTTAACCTGATAAAACTCCTGGAGGATATGCTCCACCAAAGCAATGAAATAAATGAAGAAAGAGAAAGACACAAGACCCAAAGAATAAGACAAAAAGTGAATGTGATTGGATAACAATATGGGAAGAATTAGCAATAGACACACACACAGACAAATGAACCAAATACAAATCTCAAGCAAATATTAACTTCAAGCAAAACAAAAAGAAACCAGAACACATTCTGAACTATAAATAATACTGGCACAGACTTAATAACACTAAATATTGATTTAAGTGAGAATTATATAAAAGCACATAGAAAGATGCTCAATATCATCAGTCATTAGGGAAATGCAAACTAAAATCACAATGGGATATCACTATACCAGTGTTAGAATGGCTAAAATGAGAAAGACTGACCATAACAAGTGTTGGTCAGGATGTGGAGAAAAGGGAACTTTCATACACTGCTGATAGAAATGTAAAACTCTGGAAACAGTTTAGCAGTTTCTTAAAAAGTTAATCATACTTCTACCATATGACCAGCCATTCCACTCCAAGGTATTTATACCTGAGAGAAAGGAAAGCATATTCCATACAAAGACTGGTACCCAAATGTTCACAGCAGATTTGAAACAGTCTCAGAATGGAAACAAACTAAATGTCCATCAGCAAGTGGATGGATAAGCAAATTGTGTCACAGACGTACAAAGGAACAGTACTCAGCAATAGAAAAAAAAGAACTATCGATACATGTTATAATATGGGTGAACCTCAAAATAATTATGCTTAATAAAAGAAACAAAAATAGTATGGACACGATGATTACATTTATATAAAAATCTCATAAATCCATCCTAATTTAGAGTAAAAGAAAGCCAATCAATGGTTGCCTAGGGCCAGAGGGAGGATGGGAAGGTGCAGGGCAGGGAGAAATGTAGGGGTGACGGATATGTTCATTTTCTTTATTGCGGAGATGGTTTCACAGAGTTCACATATGTATGTCAAAACTTACTCAAATGTACACTTTAAATATGTTTCCTTTATTGTACATCAATCTATACTCCAATGAGTCTGTTTAAAAACATGAAATTGGGTCCCTACCCCACAACATACACCAAAATCAATTCCAGGTGGATTAGGAATTTAAATGAGAAATAAAAATATTAAAAAGTTTAGAAGGAACTATGAAAGATTATCTTTCTAAACTTGGGATAAGTAATTATTTCTTAAACAAGAAACAAAAAGTACTAACCCTAGAAAGAAAAAAGAAAGAAATGATTGATGAGAGAAATTATATTGAAATCAAGAACGTCTGACAAAACAGATGTCACCAAAAAAGTACCATAAAGAAATTTTTTAAAAAGCCCACAAACTGAGAAATAATATTTTCAATATTATTATACAAGGAGTGTTGATCTCCTTGAGTAAGGACTAGTATTCAGAATACATAAAGAACTCTTACAAGCTAAAAAGGGTTCCACTTCTAGAAAGATGGAGTAGACATGCTTTTTACTATTTCTTCCACTAAGAATAATGAAAAGCCCTGGGCATTATATATAAAAACAGTTCTATAGAAAACATAAGAAGCCTCTCACAGTGGAGAGAGGATGGAAGACCAACAAGGTACCTTGGGACTCAAGGAACGACATGGTGGTGAATTTCTGGGTTTTCTTTTTGCCTCATAGATCTCAGACTTGGAGCTGGAGAAGCCAGCAACCTAGAAACACCAAGGGGCACAGGCCAAAAAAGCCCCCAGCAGAAGCCTACTCTCTGTAGCCAAAGGACCAGGAAATGGGCATCTGGGTGTGACAGAGGACTTTCAGACAACCCCTCTCTACTCCAGCCAAACACTACAGGAAAAACAGTGACTCTACTCACACCACTGCCATTGAGGGCTGAGTGGGGAGCCTAGAGTAGCCTCACAAGGCCATGTATAAGGTGGGGTGGTAGCAGAGAAGGCCAAGTAGGGAGCCAGGACTTTCACTTGAGAGATCAGTAATAAGCCCCACCTGGGGTACTGCTGGAGCCCACACTGGGTACTGGAACTCCCATTGAGCTCAGCAGTTACAGGGAGCCCCCCTCCGGTGTCAAGAGAGGTGGGGTGGGGGTAGGGCAGTGGGGAGAGCTGAATTCCACCTCCACTCCCCTTCCCCTGCGGGGCAGTGTCGGAGGACGCCAGCCAAAACAGAAATGTAAAGGAATCAAGAATTAAGAAAAAAACAATCTGATGGGAAAAGGGGCAAAATACATAAATGGAAAAGAGAATAATAGTACCTACCTCATTAGGCTGTTTTTATGATTAAATGATGTGTGGGCTTAAACATCAACACAACACAATGCAAGTTGTGAACAAGAGGTGGTATTTTATCATTGCTATCGCTATTTCACAGGAAATGGCACCCATATGCTCAAAAAACATGAAAAGATGCTCAATACAATTAGTAATCAGAAAAATGCTAATTAAAACCATCACGAGACAATTCACACACTCTGTATACACTAGGTGACCAAAAAATTAAAAGTCTACAGGAACTCTTACTCATTGCTAGTAGAGGATCAGTGACCACATTTACTTTGGAAAATAATTTGGAATTACCTTGAAAGGTTGAACATTCCTGATGATCCAGCAGCATCACTTCTAGATAAACTCTAAAGAAATTCTCACACACGTGCCAACAGACACGCAGGGATGTTCCCAACAACACCGTCTGCAGTAACAAAAGACTGGAAAAACCCAGCTGTCCATCAACATGCAGACAGATGGTAGCACATACACACAATGGAACGATACCAGCACCAACGATGAGTGAATTACAGCTGCGTGCAACACCACAGGGAGCCTTACAAGCATAAGGGTAAATCACAGAAGGGCACATGCAGGAACAGGAAGGCCATAACCACTTAAACTAGAAGCACGCAGTGTTCCAATTCTTAAAAATGTGGGGAAAGGAGGGAGAAATAAATTCATACAATGCCAATGTTATGAAAGATATAAAAAGTCTATGGAAATGTTCCTGCTTAAACAATGCTAAGGAGATATAGCTACTGTACACCTAGCACTAGAGGGGAAAAAAATGCTATAAAGTACATTATTAGGTCAACTTACTGATGTTAAAAACCTGCAATGTGTTTAAGTAATAGAATATTCATATTGTTAGAAAATAAATACACATTGAAGTATTTAGGGGTGACATAATGTGACAGTCTCAAATGGTTTCCCCAAAAAACTCTGTGTGTGTGTGTGTGTGTGTGTGTGTGTGTGTGGAGAGGGGAGAGGCAGGGAGAAAGAGAACAAAATCAAATGGTAAAGAAAACAGGGTAGAATGTTAACAATAGATGAATCAGGGTAGAGGCTAATGGATGTTCTTTGTACTCTTTTTACTTTCTCAAATTTTCTGTAAATTTGAAATTATTTCCAAAATAAAGACTTCAGAAGAAGAGGGGAAAGGGCAATGATAAAATTCAGCATTACAGTTACTTGAGGTGGGCCAGGCAGAGGAATGGGCTAGGTTAGGAGGGATGGATGCAGGCTTCCATTTGTGCTGTGACACTTGATCTGGTAAACAGGTCCTCAGGTGTTCATTATATTATTATACTTTGCAACTCAGGCATTGTCCTTTGTATGTAATTAAGCATTATAGTTGAAAAGATGAAAAAGGAAAACATCTCAGGAAAGACATTTCAGGCTGATACTGACCAGAGCGCTGAATATATACTTGATACCGAGAATCTTTTCATTGGAAGGATGAAATGATTCATATTTTTCTGTGTTTTGCATATTCTACAACGTCCCATCCTATTCCCCCCTTCAGATATTTTTGGGTTGGGGCAGGAGTAGCAAAAGTGTAAGAGAAACTGCGAAGGTGGACAGACAGGTTAGTTTACCGCTCTTGAGTTTTAAAATGATAAGTTTTAAACAATCTGCCTTCCTTTGGTGAAAGGGCCAACTGCTGGGCCTGGGACACGGTGGGCAGTGGTGTGGGTCGGAAGGGCTGGCCTGGATCCCAATATACTGTCCACCGTGCGGCAGGCCCCAGGAGCAGCAGGAACACAGGAGCTGGGGAGGATGAGGATGGCAGTGGGTGGGGTCCATGCAGGGAGAAGCGTTGCCTCCCAGATGCAGAGCAAAGCCCAGCGTCTGGGCTCAGGCAATAGGCTGGAATCTCAGTGGGTGGTGGTGGCAGCTGCTGTCGGAGAAGTGGACTGAGGGTGGGTGTGCGGGAAAGGAGGAGGTGCTGTCCCCATCCTGGAGTTACTGGAGCAAAGATCAGAAACTCAGATGTCCCCTGAGGCCAGGCCAGTCCCCTGCTGAGTGAAGCAGACACGTCTGGGGGTGAGAGGTGCGGGGGGGTGAAGCTCCTCGTCTATATTACATATGTCTCAACATGCACTGAGCTGGCTGTAGGATCTGTGGCCAAGAAGGGGGGACTCTGCTCCAGCCACCTGTGGCCAAGCAGCAGTGGCTGGGAGTTGTCAAGATTTTTCTGGTTTCTGGAATCAGAATGGCCGGAGTTGTTCTAATTTTTCAAGGGAAACTGGAAATCTGAATTTTATGTGAGATCTATGGATTTATAAGTGTTGGCTCAAAGCTTTTTAAAACAAGATGCAGGCCTGATAAGTATGTGATGGCCAATACTTGGTGACCTCCTTACTAAGTTTATTCATTTTCCGGGGCTGTCATAACAAAGCAGCACTGACTGGGTGGCTTACACAATAGAAATGCCTTCCCTCAGAGTCTTGGAGGCTGCAAGTCCAAGATCACGGTGTTAGCAGGGGCACTTCCTCCCCAGTGCTGTGAGGCGAATCCGTCCCATGCTGCCCGCCCAGCTTCTGGTGGTTTGCTGCAACCTCTGGTGCTTCTTGGCTTGTACATGCATCACCCTGACCTCTGCCTTCATCTTCACATGGTGTTCTCGCTGTGTGTGTGTGTGTCTGTGTCCAAACTTCCCCCCTTTTATAAGGATGTAGGCATACTGGATTAGCGCCCACCCTCGTGACCTCATCTGGACCATCTGCAAAGACCCTATTTCTAAATAGGGTCTCATTCATGGGTCTGGGGATTGAGATTTCAACATCTTTTGGAGGACACAGTTCAACCTGTAACACTAAGGTAATCAGCAGATGACCAAAGCAGTGACTGAGGCCCAGGAGGGTCATGATAGGACCAGAGAGGGGTTCGGAGTGGGGCCTGGACTCAGGGATAGGGTGTCCAATCACTGGAATGAGATACATAGAAGGACCTGTGCTGACTGAGTCTGTCAACAAGGGCTTGGACACATCCTGAGGCAGCAGCCCCACAGACAGAAGGGTGCAAGAGGCCAGGAAGCCTGGCAGGCTGTGACCCTATGCTAAGTCTCAAGATGCTGATGCCCCACAGGTGAGCCAGCCCCTCAAACCATGGCTGCCAGGGCCTTTGGACCCTGAACGAGGCTTCTGATGGTTCATACCACCCAGCCCTGTACCCAGAGCCTGCAAAGCACATGTGAGGCCAGATGTGCTGAAGGATTTGAGGAGTCAGACTGAACAAGTAAATAAACAAAGGAAGATAAAACACAGCAAAGGGCTGTTTCTCTACCAGGACTGAATTACCCTGCCGCTCCCCAGGGCTGAAGCCTGTCCTGGCAGTCAGGGTTCAGCCTGGGGGTGTTTCCAGTCCTTGGAGAGGCTGATTTCCAGCCTGCCCAAATGACTGACAGTTCTTTGAGGCCACAGGTTCCTGGGTGCCCCACAGCACGGCGGCCTGCACACATGAGCAGCAGCTGGTGCTGGCACTCAGAGGTCTTGATCAGGAAAACAAAGAGACCCCAGGGCACATCCTCCAGGCAGATTTTGGAGCCACAGAAGCCATGGAAATATTCACCCCTGTCCATCCAATGAACATTGGCCCAGCCAGTCATGTGTGATGATAAATGCCTAGGCCAGCAGGGGAGATGGAGGTGCAGCAGGAGGCTGGAAGGAGGGTCTGACTCAGGCAGGAGACCCGGCGTGGGGCTGCAGGTACTCCTGAAGACATTAACGCAATTATTTATGGAATACAGCAAGCACTTCATATCGCTGTTTCCAATTCTTATTAATGATGACAAGACTTTACTTAATTTCCAAGACTATATATTTGCACCCTTCTCCCAGAACAAAAACCTTGGTTCTCCAAGACATTAATACAATTACTTAAGATTAAATATATATATTTGTATATATAATAGCTTCAAAAAACAATACCATTTTTACTACCAACAGCAAGACTATGGGATGCAGTTCAGGTCTTGTGTGTGTGTGGTTCTTTTTGTCTCTTTGTCCCACTTGGAAGGCACAAATTACTGTGTTTTGAAGTCATTTGAAACAATTCTCTGTGCGGTTATGCCATCAATTTTGCATACAAGACCATTTGTCTCAATTTGTTTTTGATGTTAAGAGATGATTTCATTCTTTTTTTGGTTTCATTTTGGTTTTTAGTTATGTAAAATCTTTACATGGTTTCAAAGCCAACTTATGCAACAAGGTACATTGCTTGGTTTATAAACCTCTGGTTTGTTCTTCTATTGTTTCTATTTCAAAATATAAGCAAAAATGTGTGTGTATATACATATATATATAGAGAGAGGTATATATAGGTATATATATGTGTGTGTGTGTGTGTGTGTGTTCCTATTTCCCTCCCTTTTGCTTATATAAAAGGCAGCATACTACACACACAGTTCTCCATCTCATCTTTTCCTGGTCAGTTAGCAACATATCCTGACAATAACTTCCCTGTGATAAGAGACCATCTCCTCATTCCCTCTCACAGCTCCACACTACACAACTGTGCAAATGTGCCACCGTTCGTCCCGTCAGTTCCCTTTGGATAAATTCTTGGGAGATTCCTCATGTTTGGCTTTGCAAATAGTGCTGCAAATTACAGGCTTGTTCATATATAACTTCATTCTTTTGAAAAGACTCCATTTTGAATCCTCACTCTCACATCAGTGAACCCTTCGGCTAGTCGCTTCATACTCCGAACCTCAGGCTTCTCATCTGCAAAATGGGGATAATAATAGCATCTAGCTCACAGTTCAAAATGAGTTAACATGGTTGAAAACACCCAGCACGGGGCCTGGCTCATACAGAACAGTCAATAAGTATTTGCTGTCGTTGTTGTTCCATTTTTTTTCAATCATTCATGGCCTAGGACTTTAAAAGTTTACTGTCTGGAAGGAGACAGATACATGTAAATTTTTCAGTTACCTACTGGGGTGTTGCGTGCCACCAGAGGTATAAGAACAAGTGCTACTGGAGCACCGTGGAGAGGCTCACCAGCTTTGCCTGGGGATCAGAGAGGCTGTCCATGACGGTTGATTTGCCCATCCCACCAATCCCTTTCCTTATGGAAATCACACCCCAGGTTTCCTTTCTCAGTCAGAGCTGCAGCAACTCTCACCCCCCAGGTTAGCACACGACTCAGGCCTGGCCCCCCAGGGTAGCAATGATTGGCTCAGGAATAGGCACAGGACCCAGTGCAACAAATGAGGCTCAGCGCTGGAGCTCACCAGGGACTGTTAGAAACGAGGCTCTCTTGCTTTCCACCCGAATGTTAATCTCAATGAATGTAAGCCTGGAACTGCCAGGGGCCAATGCGTGGCAAGGGAGAAGGTGAGGAAATCACAGCTACCAGGTGGAGAAGGATAGAGTCTCAACATTGTCTCTTGGACACTAGGGATTTCAGTTAAGTGGGCTGAAAGCAAGCCCTTTTCTAACTAAGGCAGTTTGAACTGGGTTCTCATTTACACTAAGGATGTCAGGTAGACAGAGGAGGCCTGATGCATGAGGCTTAGTCACTAGAGGGATAAAGTCCTGAGGAAAAGCCGCAGTCGGCCTCTTTTGTAGCTTTAACTAAAGCAAGACCTGTGGGCTGATGCCTATCATCTGCACAAAGCCAGCTTCTCAACCAGACGACTGAGCTCCAAATCCAAGGAAGGGCAGGGAATTCTCACCTGGACGCTCATCAGCCAGGTGATGTCAGAATCAGAGAAAAGCATGCAAATGCGTTGCTGGTGGTATTGGAGCCTCCCCAGATGCAGACTGGGGACACCGTCCATGCCTATCACAGACTGCAAGATGGCCTCACAGGCATCCTCTCCATTGCCAAGTGCAGCCTCAACCAGCATCTGCATTTTACCATGGGGCCTCCACTTCCCTCCATGGTCCTGCCTGTTACATTGTCATTTTGGTTTCTGAAGCCTCCTATGATCTGTACTGAATTCACAGGGTGCCTTAACAGAAACACACCATGTAACAGCTTGTGCTGAGCAGGGCAATAGGGCCAGGTTGTGTACCTCTGGCTTGGAGGCTGGGGGCAGGGGATGGTGAGACTGAGAAATTGGAATTTGCTACTTGGAAGTTCAAAAGAAATTTTTTTTTTAAAATAGTTACTGATTCACAGGAAGTTACAGGTAGTACAGAGAAGTTTATAGTACCCTTCACCAAGTTTCCCCCATGGTCACTTCTTACTTAACTATAGTGCACTAGCAAAACCAAAAGTTGGCATTGATGCACTGTGTGTGTACATGTCTACGTCATTTTATCAGTCGTAGATTAGTGTTATCATAGCTACAATCAAAATACAGAGATGTTCTGTCATCATAAAGGTCGTCCTCACGTGACCCCTTTACAATAGTAAGTGTGGATTTGTCTATTTCTCCTTTCAGATCTTTTAGTTTTTGCTTCACATATTTTTTAGCTCTAGCCTTTGGAGAATACACATTCAGGATTTTTATCTTTTACTGGTGGATAAACCCTTTTGTCATTATAGAAAGTCTCTCTCTGTCCCTGATAATTTTCTTTGCAACTTTATCTAATATTAATATTAAGTTAGTACTTTTATTTATTTATTTAGCTGCACTGGGTGTTAGTTGTGGTATGTGGGATCTTTTAGTTGTGGCATGTGGGATCTAGTTCCCTGACCAGGGATGGAACCCAGACCCCCTGCATTGGGAGCTCAGAGTCTTAGCCACTGGACCACCAGGGAAATGCCTAGTGCTTTCTTTTGATCAATGTTTACATGATATATCTTTTTCCATCCTTTTGCGTTCAAGCTACCTATACACATATATTTTAAGTGAATTTTCGTAGGCAGCTTATAGTTGTTTTGTTTTAGTTTTTTTGATGTGGACCATTTTTAAAGTCTTTATTGAATTTGTTACAATATTGCTTCTGTTTTTATGCTTTGGTGTTTTGGCCTCAAGGCATGTGGGATCTTAGTTCCCAGACCAGGGATGGAACCTGCACCTGCTGCATTGGAAGGCGAAGTCTTAACCATGGACTGCCAGGGAAGTCCCAGCAGCTTATAGTTGGATCATAGTTGGTTTTTTCTTTAGTCCACTCTGACAATCTCTGTCCTTTAGTTGGTATATTTACACCATTTACATTTATATTTAATGTAATTACCTATGTTAGGACTTAAACATGTACTTTTTTAAAAAATTTATTTCATTGGCTGGGTTGGGTCTGTTTTGCTGTGCACAGGCTTTCTTTTGTTGTGGTGAGTGGGGGCTACTCTTCATTGTGGTGCGCGGGCTCCTCATTGCCGTGGCTTCAGTAGTTGCAGAGCATGGGCTCTAGGCACATGGGCTTCAGTAGTTGCAGCACATGGGCTCAACAGTTGTGGCTCATGGGCTTTAAAGCGCAGGCTCAATAGTTGTGGTACACGGGCTTAGTTGCTCCACAGCATGTGGGATCTTCCTGGACCAGGGATCGAACCCCTGTCCCCTGCATTGGCAGGCAGATTCTTAACCACTGCGCCACCTAGGAAGCCCCTTAAACATGTACTTTTAGTTTTAATTCTGTTTGTTCTATTTTTTATTTCTCTGTTTTACTTTTCCTGCCTTCCTGTGCGTTATTTGAACATCTTTTTGGAATTTCATTTTGATACATCTTTAGTGTTTCTGAGTATATCACTTTGTGTAGCTTTTTTAGTGGTGGTTCTGGGTATTACATCATACATACATAATTTATCACAATTTACTGCTATTGTCATTTTACCAGTTTGATGACATATAGAAACCTTACCTCCTGCTAAACCCCTTTACTACCCTCCACTTATAATTGTCTTAACTGTTTCCTCTACATACACTTAAAACCACATCAGACAGTGTTATATTTTTGCTTCAACTATCACACTTAGAAATTCAAGAGAAGAAAAATGTTTTCACTCATTCTGTTGGGCTTCTTTCCTGATATTCCAAGGTTCCTTCTCCTAATATTTCTTTTCTTTTCTCTAGTAGAATTTCCTTTAGCTATACTTTTAGGGTAGGTCTGCTGGTTACAAAGTCTCTTAGTTTTCATTTCATCTGAGAATATCTTGATTTTCTTTTCAGATCTGATGAATATTTTCAGTATAGGATTCTGGGTTAACAGTTTTTTTCATTTCAGCACTTGAAAATTCTTTTGCCACTTTCTTCTGGCCTCCATGGTTTCTGATGAGAAATATACTGTCATTCAAATTGTACTCTTCCTTTAGGTAAGGTGTTGCTTCTCCCTGATTGCTTTCAAGATTGTTTCTTTGTCCTGAGAAGTCAGAAACTTGACTTGTGTCTTGGTGTGGATTTCTATGGGTTTATCCTGTTTGGGATTTGCTTAGTTTCTTGAAACTGTAGGTTTATGTCTTTTGCCAGATTTGGAAAGTTTTCAGCCATTATTTCTTTGAGTACTTTTCAACCTGCTGCCCTCTTTCTCCTCTTCTTCTAGGACTCCAAAAACATGAATGTTAGATCTTCTGTGGTAATCTCACAGGTCCCTAAGGCTCTGTTTACTTTTGTTTGTTTTGTTTTGCTCTATTTTCTCTGATGTTTAGATTGTGTAATTTCTATTACTCTTTCAGTTCACTGATGCTTTCTTCCGTTATCCCCATCTGGATGTTGATACCACCTACTGAGTTTTTAATTTTGGTTTCTGTGTTCTTCACTTCTAAAATCTCCATTTTGTTTTTATCTCTTCTATTTCTTTGTTGAGACTGTATTTATTTTTTCATTTGTTTCAAGCATGTTCATAATTGCTCATTGAAGAATTTTTATGTTGGCTGCTTTAAGTCATTGCAGATAATTCTAACACCTCTGCCTTCTTGGTACTGGTGAGCATTGACTGTCTTTTTCTATTTAGGTTATAATTTTCCTGGTTCTTGTTATGATGAGTGGTTGCCAATTGAAACATATATTTTGAATATTATATTATGAGATTTAAGATATTTAAATCTTCTGTTTTAGCTGGCTCCCCTTACAGCACTCTGGCAGGAGAAGAGATACCGTTTCATTACTGCCAGGTGGGAGCAGACTCCAGGTTCCCCACTTGGCCTCTGTTGACACCAAAGCGGGGAGGGTCTCCTTGGTACTTCTGGGTGGGAGTGGGAGTTCCATCTCCCCACTCAGCCTCTACTGATCCATCCTGGCTGGGTGGGGCTTCACCTCAGGCAGCCTCTACTGACACCATTTGGCTGGAATCGAGCAGTTACTATCCAAACTTTTCTCTCTTGCAAGCCTGCCCCTTTCCTGTTCCTCTGGCTAGAGGGAGTAGACTTTTATTGGGAGCTCATCACTGTCATTTCTTGCATCCTGAGGTCCCTTCTCTCCATCATAAGTCTTCTTATGTTGGTTTCATACATAATGTCCATGGCTTTTAGTTATTTTTAGCAGGAGGAATAGGAAAAAGTATTTCTCCTTTATCTTTCCATAAAGGAAAGTTACTTGGAGCATTTAAAAGTATGTTTCACAGAAACAGTCTCACAGACATAGAGAACAGACTTGTGCTTGCCAAGGGGGAGGGGGGAGGGGAAGGGATGGATTGGGAGTTTGGGACTGGCAGATGCAAACTATTGTATACAGAATGTATAAACAACAAGGTCCTACTGTATAGCGCAGGCAACTATATTCAATATCCTTTAATAAACCATAATGTAAAAGAATATATGTATACATAACTGAATCACTGCGCTTACATCACAACACTGTATATCAACTATACATCAATAAAAAAAAATTTAAAGATAAAGTATGTTTTAAATGCTAACGTGGAGCAAAAGTAGAACAGTCACAGTGCCTGAGGCAAATACTTTAACACCTTTGATGGTACTGAAGGTGGTGGTGAAAGGTCATGGATGTGAGGCTGGAATGACCTGAAAGAACACTAATTTGACCTTGGGCAAACTGCTTTGGCTGTCAAAGGCTCAGTTTTCCTTCTGGAAAATAAATGAAACTATTTATGATGTAGGGGTGTCATGAGGAGAAAGTGATATAAAGTATGTCAAATACATGGCACTGAGAACATATACCATAGATAACTTCTTTAGTTTTCTCAATCTGTTCCAACATCACATCCTAATATTTTCTAAACAAATCCTGAGTTTAGCTCAAATTGTTTATAATCCTGCTGCAGCTGGGACTCAGTTTTCCCATCTTTAAAAGGAAAGGGTTGGTCTAGATCACTGTCTTCCCAATGGCGGGGCTGCAGCAGTCCCTGGGAGCTTGTTAGTAATGCAGGATCCAAGGCACCTCGCCCAGCCTACTGAACCAGAACGCGCATTTTAACAAGACCCCCAGATGGGTCTGGTATACGGAAGTTTGAGAAGTGGTGCTCAGGGTGACCTTTAAGGCCACTGTCAGCTCTGACCTTACCTATCTTGGGCTTTCCAACCTCCAGACCACTGCTGAAATGCTCTGACCTTTCTACGCTGGCCACACAGTGCTAACCAGCATTTAAGGTGCAGCACAAGCCTACCCTGCCCCACCCCATCCCAAGCATAAAGCTTTCTCTGACCATTTCAACATGAGCTGATCCTCTAGATGCCTTAAATGACCATTCTCTAGATGATTAAGAAGATGATTTATCCTCTGCTTAGTGACAGCTTGCCTGTTTTCTTCTTGAGCCACTATTTAAACCATATATCATGTATTCTTATTGAACTTTCTGTCTTTTCAGAAACTGAGGATGTAGACAGCTCCTGGAAAGCTCCTAAGAGAGCAGAGCTCAGGACTTCCATGTTTTACTGTTCGCTGTCTGGTTCCCCCCACACAGGAGATACTCAAATACGTAATCATTTCCACTGAGAATGTGTTCTAAGCACAGCTTTCAAGTCCGTACAATTAGTAATGAGAAGATGCTATAGTTATCAATCTTTAAAGTGAGCATAAATAAACCTACATTTTCTGTTTCCTTAGATATTAAAAAGGAAATTTTTTTAAAAAATGACAATACCCAATGCTAGAGAGATTGTGCTGAACCTGGTACTCACACACTACAGTGTAAATTGACACAACACTTTTAGAAAACAAATTGGCAATATATATTATGGACCAAAAAGATGTTTCCAGAAAACCCACTCCTTTATCTTAATTAAGCAAAAGCAAGAGTTTATTTGCATGAAGAGTCATGAGAGCAAAGCATGAGAGCAAAAACTTGGACATAATCTAAACGCCAAACATTAGAGATCTGGTGTACCTTCATTTGATGGAGTACCATGGAGCCATTTAAAATAATTAGGAAGGCTGTATTCAAACATAAGAAAATGTTGATTTAATATTAGGTAAGAAAACCAGAATAGAAAATAATATATGCTATTGATTATAACTAATATATGCAAACAAGAACTAAAAAGGAAGGAAAAAAAGTTAGAAATTATATTTCAAGGTGGTGGGATTGGGTTTAATTCTCTGTACTCATTTTTTCCCAAAATTTTCATTTTGCCAAACTTTCATTAAATTAAAAAAAAAACTTTTTTAGTGACACCAAAAGTAGATTTGGATATCACCTTGAGAGGATTCACTTAGGAACAGATCAAAGCCCATTTTCTCCGTAGGTTCACCCATAAGGGCATTATGTGGGATCTGACAGTGATGCGACATCTGAATTAATAACCAGGACCTCAGCATCAAGAAGTTTTCAGTAGTTACAGAGCAAAGGAGATCCCAAGGCTGGAAATTACCATCTTGAAAGAGAAGATGTTAATTCATAACCTGTAGCTGCGAGTTGTCATTCATTCTTCCCCCAGTCCCCATTAAAATAAGACTCTATTTGCAGACTGACAGTGAGATGTGTGCTCATTAAAGAATGAAAAGCTTTGAAAAAGTTTTTAGCCCATGTAGCAACCCTTTCCTTGGCACTTCACTCATAGGGAGCCCCTGTTCACTTCCCTCCTGTGCTGAAAGGAGTGGTAAGTCCTGGGGCCCAGTCACTCACGCTGTTGACCCATGAGTCCCCTGATCTGTAGTGACTGCAATCTACAAGCTCCCTAACAAGTTCCTGAGCTTCTTCCCTGAGCCTATAATATGGGGATATTGATGCTTTCCTCACAAGGAGAAATTAAACGAAAGGAGAATTTTGAATGTTCCTGGGATAGGGCAACGATTAACACATGCTATCATCTCAGATATCGATTATATCCTACCAATTTTTAAAATGAAAACTGAAAACAAATTTAAATTGATACCAATCATTGCTAGATGAGGACAGACACTCTTGTACACCCTAGTGGGAGTATATATTGATATGACCCTTTGAGAGGGCAGTTTGGAAATACTATACGTAACAGAAGCTTTAAAAGTTTGCATATCATTTGACCCAGCAATTCCATTTTTGGGAATCCTTCAAAAGGAAATTAGGTGGGGGGAGGGGGGGAAATGTGAATGTACAGGGATGTTCAGGGCAGTATTATTTATAAGCAGAAAACTGGAAACAGCTTAAGTGTTCAACGGTAGAAGACTGGTACACAAATTTTCACACACGCTTGCAATGGAATCTTACTCAGCACTAATGAAGTTGTAGAGGTATAGTTAATCACATAAAGAAATGGTTGTGGAATACTAAGCTATTTTAAGCAATAATATTTCCTGTGTGATTGTGTTTTGCGAGGAAAGACTCTATCTATGTATCTACAAGGGTGAGTCAAAAATTATCCATGCTCCAGTTATATTAAAACTTCTGTTGGCTGTACTGTCATATCAGCAATTTCTGTTCAAGGCTACTGTCTCCCAAGTCACTGCTGTGCAGGTGTGAACGTGTTACATCAGTTCATCTGTAACTGCAGTGCGAGCAAAAATGGATACCCCACTTGCGATTTGCACTAAAGAAGAACAACATGCAGTGATTCATTTTTTGTGGTCTGAGGGTGTACCTGATGCCATTATTTATCGCAGATTTTGTGTGCAACATGGAGAAAGTGTTTTGTCACAAAGAAGTGTGTATGAATGCATAGAGATGCTTACTGAAGAGCTGAAGCCTAAACTTCGGATTAAATGCAGAGGACTCTATCCAAGGATGCTGTGATCTTGCATGACAATGCACATCCTCACACTTCTGCCCACACTGTCGACACTCTGCAGAAACTTTATTTTGAGGTGTTAAAGCATCCTCCCTAGAGTCCTGATCTTGCTCCATCAGACTTTCACCTGTTTAGTCCCCTGAAAGCAGCCCTACAAGGATGAAGGTTCACTTCTGATGAAGTGAAGACAGCAGCCCATTCGTGGCTTGCAGCTCAGCCTAAAACATTTTTTAAGAAGGGAATATGAAAGCTTGTTGACAGATAGACGAAGTGTATTTAAAAGCAAGGAGATTATATCGAAAGATAATGTATTTGTCTTTTCTAAAAGTTAATTAAAATAAATTCTACAGCCAGAGTGTGGATAATTTTTGACCCACTCTCATAGATAAAGACATGCATGTACCACATATAGGATATCCAGTCTGAGAAAGAGAATATTATTTATGAACTTTTCTTAACCCAGTATTTCCTGGGTGCCCTAGGTGTGAATGGTGAATTAATATGTCTCCTATTCCTCAGGGGACAGACCTATGCACAGAGAGTGCCCAGGGAAAGAGATCAATAGAAGGGCCCATGGGATGTGCCACTATGTGCCAAAGCCACGGCAGCCCTGCCTAGGCTCTAAAAGGAACTGTGGGGGTGGGGAGGGCAATACCTCACACTGTGTCTTGGCTCAGAGAGGACCTTGTGGCTGGAGAGGAGCTCTCAGCTCTACTGCAGCTGCAAACCCCCAAGGAGACGCCTCCCCCTCCCCATCACCACAGCTCCAGCAGGCTGTGGGGCTTTTGTTGGGACAACTGAGCACTCACTGAGTACCTGTGCCCAGATCTGATGGGACTAACATTGACCTGTGCCTGCTCTGTTCTTGTCGTGATCATATGAATTTTCTCATCCATTCCTCCCATTTTGATGCATGTTTCTAGGGTCTTACTGGTAGGAGGAAGATCTGGGTTAGTACTTGGAGCTCAGCCCTCACTGCCCTGCACCACATCCAGTGTAAAGGGGATGGAGAAAGAGTAGACTGTGCTCCAGGAGTTCAATCTGGAGAGGAGAGGCATGCCCACAGGGGACAGATGGAAATAAAGAAGACAAGATGCCATGGAATAGTAAACTCCCTCATTTCAGAGGGGGAGATGGGCATCGGGTATGAATACTGGGGGATGGCAGCACGTGATAGGACCCAAGTGAGAGTGATGATAGTGGTGGTGACAAAAACAATAGCAACATGTGTTCATTTACTGTGATGCCAGGCACTGCACTAAACACGGCACCTGTATTAACTCATTTAAACCTCACTACGACCTACAAAGTGTGTACTCTCAGGTGCCCAATTTACCAGTAAAGAAACTTGACCACACAGCTGGAAAGTGATAAAGCCAGGATTCCAATCCAAACAGTCTCCCCGAACCCCTACCTGGCTTAAAACAACACAAACTAATTATCCTAAGAGTTCTGTAGGTCAGAAGTCCAGTACAGATCTCATCAGACTAAAATTAAGGTGTCAGCAGGCTATGTTCCCTTCTGGAGGCTCTAGGGGAGAATCTCCTTCCTGCTCATTCAGGTTGTTGGCAGAATTCAGTTCCTGTGGTTGTAGGACTGAGGTCCCCATTTCTTTCTTGCTGTGAAATGAGGGTGGATCCCAGTTTCTAGAGGCTGCTGCATTGCTTGGCTCATGGCCTCCTTCCTCCACCTTCAAAGTCAGCTCTGGCAGGTGGAATCTTTCTCACAGTGTGTGTCTCTGACTTACCTTTCTCAATCGTCTTCTATTTTTTTGCAAAAATTATTCTTGTAAATTGCAGTAACATATACTTAATATAAAATTTACCACTTTAACCATTTTTAAGTGTACAGTTCAGTAGCATTCACATTGTTGTGAAACCATCACCACTATCCATCTCCAGAATTCTTTCTATCTTGCAAAACTGAAACTCCGTACTCAAATAATAACTCCCTATTTATTCCTCCCCCAGTTCCTGGCAACCAGCATTCTATTTCTCTCTCAATAAATCTGACTACTCTAGGAACCTCATATAAAAGGAATCATATAGTATTTGTCTTTCTGTGACTGGCTTATTTCACTTAACATAGTCCTCAAGGTTCATCATATTGCAGCTTGTGTCAGAATTTCCTTCCTTTTTAAGGCTGAATTATATTTCATTGTATATGATGTTTTTGTTTATCCATTCATCCATCCATGGACACTTGGGTTGCTTCCACCTTCAGGCTATTGTGAAAAATGCTGCTATGAACACGAGTGTGCAGATATCTCTTCATATCCCTGCTTTCAATCCTTTCAGGTATGTGGAATTGCCAAAAGTGGAATTTCTGGATCATATGGTAATTGTGTTTTTAATTTTTTTTAATTAATTAATTTATTTATTGGCTGTGTTGACTACTCTTAGTTGCGGTGCTCGGGCTTCTCATTGCAGTGGCCTCCCTTGTTGCAGAACACAGGCTCTAGGTATGCAGCCTTCAGCAGTTGTGGCATGTGGGCTCAGTAGTTGTGGCTCTTGGGCTCCAGAGCACAGACTCAGTAGTTGTGGTGCACGGGCTTTGTTGCTCTACGGCATGTGGGATCTTCCCAGACCAGGGCTCGAACCCATGTCCCCTGAATTGGCAGGACAATTCTTAACCACTATGCCACCAGGGAAGTCCTGTGTTTTTGATTTTTTGAAGAACCTCCATACTGTTTTCCAGAGCAGCTGCACTATTTTACATTCTGAACACAGACCTTCTTGATCCACAGCGTACGCCCTTAATTCTATGCTGCCTGAGGAAGGGTGCTCTGGGTACAAGGACCCAGGGATAAAGATGCAGAGGCAGTGTGAGCAGGCATGTTTGGAGGGCAGGGAGGAGCCCATCCTGGCTGGCATAGAGGCTCCAGAGGTGTGCCAGGCTGAGACATTCAGACTTGATACTGAAGAAACAGGGAGCCACTGAAGGTTCTGAGAAAGGAAGGAGCTCTGAAGACAGGGTTTCACTGGGGAGATTGTTCTGGTAACAGCACATGGCCTACATTGAGGGGGTGAAAGCTATCATGAAACAAACCCTGTAGCTTATGGTTCTCTTTGAGAAGCCCAGAGATTCCCTTTTTTTACATTCATTAGTTCACCCAACAATCCACTGATCCCAAATCCATCACCACACTCAGTGCCACACCCTGGGGCCACAGGGGCTGAGGCCACAGGGGCTGAGGCCACAGACATGAATCAACCTGGGACTCACAGCCCAGCAGCCTGCTACCCCCGGCAACATACAAAGTGGACGCTTTGGGAATTCAGGGGTGTGGGCCAACACAGAAAATCCACATTTGTCACTGACACGTATGGGAGGAAAAACACATTACAGGGACTGGTCACATTTTCCCAGCCTCAGAATCCCAGTTTCCTCACAGGGCACAGGTTACTCTCACCCACAAATGCATAATACTGGCTATAAATTCAATTACAGCTCAGTATTTTCAGAGCGTGGCTTAATAATTAGGATCAAAGCTCAGTGAAGGGACCAATTCCTGTTTGTGTTTTCTGCCGAGGTTCTAATTTTTAGAGCTACTCCCCCCCAGAGTCCAATGAAAATAAAATCATTCTCTTTGAAGCAAAACTTTTCCATGCAGAAAAAAGCTGCTGCCTGTTCTAATGGACATCGAAGAGCCATGTGCTGCTCAAGCTTCTTGGAGCAGATGAGCTGCAGATGTGGAGGACGGCTGGCCAGGCTCAGCTCCCAGCCAGCCCTCCTGGGCATGTCTGCTAGGGGGGACTTTCCTCAGGAAGCCACAGTGCTCTTGGCCTCTTCTGCTCCTCTACGTGCCCCGCAGCAGCCCCCAGCCTCCAGGCCCACACAGGCTCCTTCTGCAGTTTGCCAACCTGGGTGGGGATGGGACCAGGCCCAGGCGAGTACCTGCTGTTGTGACCCTGCTAAGTAGGGTTGGCCCAGGAGCAGCACGGATCCAGAATCGGGGCATTGCTTTCCAGCGGTGAGAGGTCCTAGGCAGCCAGAGTAGGGGGTGGTGGTTAGGGAAGGCATGCCAGGTCCACAAGGCATCCACCACCTTTGAACGCCTGGAACCCATTCTCCTCTTGGTCATGCAGCTCCAGTCTCCTCCACCTCCGACCCCTGCTGATTCTGAGTGCTCGGGATGCCCCCCCACCCCCGCCAACAACAAAACAGAAGCCACAGGGGCAACTTTCTCAGCCTCCCAACCCCCACCTGTCCTTTCGCGTGGCCTCGATCCCTACCTCTTCAGGGCCCCCGACACTGAACTCGCTTCAGCCCTCTCATCTCCCCTGCTCTCCTGGCTGCTCTGCTGTCACCCCCACCAACCTTGCCTCTCGAGCACCTTCCAGCACCCTGTGCCCCCTCCCAGGCACTGCCCACTCAGTCTCTCCTCTTCCTCTCTTCCACACCTCCCACCCGTTCCTCAACCCACTGCCCCCAGATAACACCCACCACGTTCTAAAATGACCTCCCTGTGGCCGAACCCAGTGGACACATTTTGGTGCTTGGTGCCTCCTGGCCCTGGGGACCCGCTCACCTGGGGCCTCCATCCCCCTTACAGACCTGGCTTTCCTCCCCGCTTCTGCTTCTGTTTGCTACCTCCTCTGCAGACCTCTCTTCCCACGCCTTTCCCTGAAACGGGGTTTCCCTTCATCTTGGTGGGTTCCTCAGGCTGGGTGACAAGCCCCCTCCTCTTCTCTCTCTCTCTGTAGAGCCCTCTTGAGAGATCTCACCTCCTGCCTGATTTTTTTTATTGTCAATCCAGAGCCTCAGAAACAGACCCTGGGCCCCTCCACTGTGATGTTCCACCTGGACAGTCCTCCCTTCCACCCAACCTGCTCCTCCCTCCCACCCAACCTGCTCCTCCCTCTTGCTCCTCACGGCCACCTAGACCAGCAACCCAGGAGCCCTCCCACGCCCTCCCCTCCCTCCCTCCCCTCTCACAACTAATGAAGCCTGAGCCCCAAGTATTTCTACTCCTAAGCACCAGGAGAAGAATCAGCTACCACCTACTCCTCTCACCCAGACTCCTGAGCAGCCTCGCCCACCAGCCACTGCCCGAGATCTGGCCCCTCAAATCCACCCTCACCCAACCAGAATGCCAAAGTGCTCGACACATCCCCAGCTGAAAACTCCCCGTGGGTCTCCCTGGCTTTTAGGGTAAGTTCAGACCTATCCTGACCACAGTACAATTCAGCCTCTCTCCAGCCTCACTCCTTTCCAGCATCACTGCCCCTGCCTGCCTTCTTGCCCCCACCTCCTCTTAACCCCCATATGTACAAACTCCACTTTCTAACCATCTTGACCGAACTCATATTATTGAATGCTCCACGTTAGACAAGACGGTTATGGTCCCCTTTCCCAATTCCTATGTACCCTTCTTAACTTAGGTGTCACTTCCTTCAAAAGTGCCCTGATACCTCAGGCCTGGATTGACTGTCACACCCTCCCATCTTCCCTAAGTGTTCCAGGGGGTCAGGGACACGCCCACCTTGCCCACCAGCTGTCCCTGCACTTCAGACTTGTCGTAGTGCCAAATACGAGGGTGAGTCAAACATGATCTGCACCCTGGCTGTGGACTCTATAGACGTTTTTTTTTGTTTTTTGTTTTTTTGTTTTTTCTATAGACGTTTTAATACAATCAGAGTGAGGATCATGTCTGACTCACCCTTGTATTAGCATCAGATAAAAGAGTGAGGGATTACGATGCACTGTGTCACTGGCGAGGTGGGTCTTCCTGTACACAAAGCTGAAACATTGTGGCTGTGCGCCTGCCAAGAGTCCATTATTATGGACAGACGTGCCTCCAGGCAGGGCTCTGGTGGGCATGCCCCCTCATCAACGCTCACAACTGAAGGAGGCCACGATGGCAAGCGGCTGGGCCTGGGGCCAGAACCCAGCTGGGACAGAGACTCCAGTTGGTAGAGAGCTTCAGCCACATACCCACCGTCCCATCTGTCCATCCAGCCCCCCAGCCAAGAACAGCTAGAGAAGTGCAGCAGGACATGACGAGACATGCAGTCATTTATCCCTGGGGAAAGGGAAGCCCCTCGGCAGCTGTCAATCTTATTCCACTACTGCATCCTCCATGTCTACCATAGGTGCTTAACAGAGATTTGTGGTGTGCATGAATGAGTGGATAAAAGCAAACCTGTACCCATCACTGGTGGGGAAAGAGTGACAAATGCCAACACCCCAGCACTGAAGACACAGCGGGAAGGGTCAGAAGCTCCACGAGGCCTGTGCATACAGAGGGGCAGGAACGAGAAACAGGCCCACGTGCTCACCACAGACAGCACTAAGCAATGTGCAGGAAGGATACCAACCAGTGTTCACCTCAACTGACAGGAGAGTCTGTTAAGCCCAACACCTAGCCTATCAACTAGGTCCCTTTCTCTCCCCCGCTCCCAGCAGCTCAGGCTCGCAGGGACAGCAGCCCCTTCTTCTGAACAGTATGTTACAGTCTACAGATCTTTTTTTGCTCCTTTATCATCTTCACCTGCCCCCTCAACCCTTATTTCGCAGATGAGGTAACTACAAGTCCGGGGGCGGAATGTGTGGGAACAAAGCCCAGGTCTTGGGCTGGGGCAGACTGTGAAGCCAGGCAGCAGCTGCTGCAAACACAGCTCTGGTGGGGGGCACAGACCAAAGGCCTCTTGGGGCCAGGCATGCAGTGCGGTCCAGCTGCAAGACCACAGGCAGTGGTCGGGGCTGTGGTGACCCAGAAGTCAACACTCTGCACGGGGCCACACAGCTCTGGCCAGCACTGCCATGTGGCAAACTGGGCCTTGGTGTTGCCTGGTCTTCCAGTTTTTCCAAGAGTAGTTAGGAGTCAGGATTTTAAAATAAAGTTTCCTGACTTTTAACACATTATGCTGGTTGGATCCCTCCTCTGTTGCAGTTTATCTCACGGGTTCTTGGTGCGCTCCACTACTCTATCCCAGAGCCTAGAACAGGAGGTCACATCCATCAGGCCTGCAACAAATATTATCTAGCTGGCTGGCTGGCTGGATAAGTGGACAGATGGATGGATGAGTGAACAGGTGAATGGATAGATGACTGGATGGATGGATGCATGAATAGGTAGTCAGAAGGGAGGGGGAGAGGGAAAGGGAAAGAATGAATGTGTGACCAGCAAGGTTGGATAATCCTTGACTTTGCCACCAGAGTAGAGAGCTCGGTGAGGTAGCTGGTCATTGGTTCCCCAGTTGCAGTGCAAATAGATCTATCAGTTACTCAAAGGCCTCTTCCAAACTCCCCCAACACCTCCCTAAGAGCAGGTACTCACGTGACTCCTATATATTCTCCCTCGCTACTGAAGAGCTGATAAGGGATACACTAAGGCCAAAGGACAAAACCTAGGTCATTTTGGACCAGGGCTTGAGGTTCGGTTGATGCATTTGGGAAGAGGGCATCTTTGTCACATCTCTAAGTGTGACAAAGTGGCATGATCAATTTGTCTCCATGATTAATGAGAGAGAACAGACAGGATAGGAACATGTGGATCTGGGAGGAAGGGGCAGCGGCATTCAAAGCTCAGCTCAGCCACACACTAGCTATGTGACCTTGAGCAAGTCCCTTGTCATCTCCAGGCTTCAGTGTGTTCATCTTCAAAATGGGGTGATAGCATCTACTTCACACCCTGTTTGTGAGGATTAAATGAGATGACACGATGTGCACGGCCTGGTTTATAGAAGACAGTCAACAAATGTTAGTTCCATTGTATTCTATACAACAGTCCAAGTCGGATTATGAATGAAGACTTTATAGTAATCAAATGTGAGTATTAAATGTACTCCTCATAATTGTTCAAGGCCCAAACTTAAGAATGAGGAGGTTCACATGTCAATCAACTGATCAATGTATACAAAATGTAGTATATACACACAATGGAATATTAGTCAGTCGTTAAAAGGAATGAAGTACTGATTCATTCCCAAACGTGGCTGAACCTTGGAAACACTGTGCTAAGTGAAAGAAGCCAGACCGTTTATATGAAATACTAGGCAAATCATAGAGACAGAAAGTAGACTAGAGGTTATACCAGGGGCTGGGGTGGGGAGAAATGGGGAGTTATTGCTAAATGGTTACAAAGATTCTGTTTGGGGTGATAAGAAAGTTTTGGGAATAGAGATTGGTGATGGTTGGACACCATTATAAATATAATTAATGCTGCTGAATTGTAGACGTACTTTACTACAATAAAAGAATTTTTAAAAAAGAATAGGAAGTCTGGGCAAAGGAACAATTCTCCTAGTTTGCTTTAAAAAAGGAAAGCGCTACATGACTTCACATTATATAAGCATTAAAAACTCCCAGCGTTAACTAGGTGAGGGTATCTTTTGCCCTTTGAGACCTAAAATGTGTTTTCAGTTTATGACATGAAATTTGGAAACATGACCTGGATGTTTTCTTTCTTTAATTTGGGGTCAGGAGAGAGGAGAAAGAGAAAAACTAACTGACAAGTTACTGCCTTTGGAAGGCAATCAAACATGGAATAGGTTTTTTCCCCATCTCAAAACAAGATGTATGCATCTAGCCCACATGAATTCCAGTCAGAACATATTTTAACAAGGACAATAGTTTGGTCTCTGTCATCTACCTTGGGACTGGGAGAGGCCTTGCCACCTTCCCCAGGTGTCTGGGAGATGGTTTGAAGGCTGCACAAACCCTAACCTCAGTCACCCAGCAAGGAACACGGGGGCACTCTTAGCCATCTTTAGCCCACGAGCTGTATCCAGGAGTCTTTTGAGAAAGAATGTATCCAAGGGGAGGTGATGAGCTAATAATATTTGAGGACAAGGGCACAGTGCTGGAGAGCAGGATGGGGGGTCTGATGACATAGCCAACACCACGAGACCTAATCCAGGCAGGCACCGAGCACCCAGACGTGGGCACTGTCCAGGGACCAGAGTCAGCTCACAGGGACTGCCGACTACTTCTGCCAAGCGGCACCCTTCTCCTTATCTTGCAGTCTCCACCCCTCACCCCGGCCTGAGAATAAGAAGGTCCATCTTGAACCCTTGGACACTAGTACATTTCACAGTACAATTCTGGCACAGAATATATATATATATAATATATCCCTATGAAAGCCTCCTATCTACGTCCAGACGTGAATTTGAAAAAACTGCCTGGTGTGGATTCCCAACAATCCACAGGACCCAGAGTTGAAGATGTGTCACTGGAACTGGCCCAGGAAGAGCAGCTCCAAAGCTCTGTTCCTGTTTAGCCACGGATGGAAATTCTCATCATCTGTGTGCATGGAAGCACTAGCGTGGGTGCTTTTATATCATTTTCTTTCATTTGCTGCCATGCTTTATCAGTGCATGTAATTACTTCCACTACCAAACCAACAGCACATGTGAAATGCAAACCAGCATACCCAGAAAAAACAAAACGAGACCTTGAATGATGAACAATGGGAAAAAAACTTTTCTCAGTGTGGTCAACACACGTTCCAGATTCTGATGCCTCTGGGACTCAGCCACAACATGACACTGCGCTGTTGCTGAGAAAGAGACAAGTTTCGGTACATGGGCTGGGAACACAGCTTTCACTCACTGTGTTATCGATTTCCTGAGAACCTCTCCTGCCCTCCTGTCTATAACTGCTTATTTGTGTGACCTCTGACAAGGACCTCAAAAACGCAAACACCAATGGGAGTGACATCAATGCGGAAACCGATTGTGTCATAGGGCTAGGATCTCTGGGGACAACTGCGTTCAGTATGGCAGTATATCAGTCAGGACTGTCTATCTTCAAAAGTCAGAACAGAGTCAAATTAACTTCAAAAACAAAGAACGCACTGCCTCTCTTAACTGAAAAATCCAGAAAGATTCAGGTACGGCTGGATCCAGGTGCTCCAATGACTTCATTAGGACTCTCCTCCCCATCTCTCCCCCTAGTTTCTCTAGTTTGGCTTTATTTATGGCAGGGATGTGGGGGGTGCTATCCACACTGTGGCCCCCAGTGGCTCCAAGCCAACATTCCACCACCTATGCAACCCCAGTTGAAAAAGACCCTCTCTATGCCAAAGTTCTCAGGAAAGTCTGAAATCCGCCTCTTTGGGGGATGACTGGGTCATGCACTAATTACTAGATGGTGGGGTCAGGCTAGCCCAAGCCATAGCCTGGGACTAAAGAAGGGGATTTGCCCAAGGAAAACCAGGGTGCTCTCACCAAAAGAAGTGGGGCCAGATACAATGCTGCCCAGCACAGGCAAACATCCTCCTGATACTTGGCCTTGACTTGACCAGCTCCTGGCCCTTACTGGTCTTCTCCTCCCCACAAGATGGGGCCACGTGATCACACTCACTGGTCCTGCAGACCTGCCCAGCTTCTAGACCATCCTAACCTAGGACAGGCAGCCAGGGGCTGGCTCTGGCCCTGCTGTCTGTGCTGAGGCTTCCTCCACACCATGAAACAGGGTTTTCTTTTCTCAGAGAGTTCCCTGTCTAGTCCTACAAGCTGTGTGGCTCAACAACTCACTGACCAATTCACTCATTCATTCACTCATTCATTCACTCATCTAGCTGCTGTTTATGAGTCCAGCACTCTGCTAGGCATCGTTTTCATATACAGTGCCTGTTCAGTCTGTGTCACTGTAAGGTAAGTGTTCTCCACATTGTAAAGATAAAGCAAGTAAGCCAACAAGAGGTTAAGTAACTTACCTAAGCTCACAGGACGAGGAAAGACAGGCTACAACAGTGATGCAAACTCCAGGACCCTAAAGCTTTGCCTACTGAAGCTGGTGCAAGATGGGAAAACCCAGGGTGTCCAAGGCTCACAGGGAAAGCTTCATCAACATAGGGAAAAAAAAAAAGATCAAGCTAAATGTGTCTGTGACCATGCTACAGTCTAGGGGCAGAGGCACTAGAGAAAAGTCCAAAGCATTTTACCATACCAGCTGCCTTAAGGACACAGATGTCTTAGGTCCTGCCCTCAAAGACCTCACAATGCACGTGGGACAAAAATCCAAAAGTCCATATAAAAAGCTGACCATGATAATAAACAAACATTGCCTAGGCAGGCTGGACAAAGGCAGGCGTCCGAGGGGTTCTGGGAAGAAGAAAGCACAAAGGGTTGGAGTAAACAGAGATGGCTTCCAGAAGGAGGTAAGCTTGGGAGAGCCTAGAGGAGAGAGGGCGGAGGGCAGCTTCAGGGCTGGGGGATGTGAAGGAAAGGTGCCCAGCTGGGTGTGGGCATTGGGGTCAACATCTGTGGGCTCTGCCTTCCCAGCGCCCCTCCCATTCTTCTACTAGCATCCCAAGTTCCCCTGGACAGCCACCGCCCCTGCCATGCTCAGCCCATGTGGGTGTGGATGAGGTTGATCCTACCCCCTGACTCGAGGGTGGCATATGACCCAGACATGATCAAGCAAAGCTCCACATTCTCTCAGCTACAGGGACAGGTTTGGGGGACACATGGCTGTGGCTGGACCATGGAAGTTCCCTGCAGGACTGGGGCAGCACTGCTGGTAACGATGTGGACCGGAGCTGGCAGGGGCTGTCCCCACCCCAGGAGGAGAGACTAGCTGAGAATGCAGCCAACACGGGAACACAGAGCCAAGAGACAGGCAACCCACCAGGAGGACGTCGACTGCTCCTGAAACCAGGACTCTCCAGAGTCCAGAAACGTGCCTTTGATGCTTAAGCCAGTTTGAGCTAGGCTCCCATCATTGCAATAAAAGGAGTCCTATGCAAGCGTGGAGCTTTGGGGGACAAGTGGGGGGCCAGCCGGTGAGTCTGCAATGGGGCGTTTCCATTGCTGAGCTTGGGAACCAGTGATATAGGGGGGTCAGGCTGACCACACAGGGCTTGAACCCCAAAATGTGGGTTCAGACTCGGAGCTGCTGTCCAGTGCTCCCTCAGCCACATGCCTCTGCTGCCCAGATGCTTGGTGGATAAAAGGCTGCTGTGAGGGTTAAAGAAAGATTCAGTCTTGCTGCTCCTTGGCCTCCTGTTCATTATATTAAACAATGTGTAAAATTGCTCCTACCCTCACTCATCCTCAAATTGCTGTCATCGAGAAAGTTGGCCTCGTTCATCCGAGTTCCCCAGGACGCAGAGGCTGTCTGGGCCACTCAGGGCCGGGCAGGGAGGGAAGGGACTGGGTCCAGAGCTGAGCCACGCTGAGGCCTCAAGGCCACACCGGAAAAGGCGGGGGTGTTGTCACCAGAGGTGCAGCCAGAGAAGTGTGGACAGCTGGGCTGGGGGAGGAGCTGGGAGAACAGCGAGCGGAGCAAGATGAGGCACGGCGGCCAGGAGGATGACCCAGCGCTGGTCTGAGCTGAGCGTCACTCACCCTGAGACTTGTCCTTCTGCGCCAATCCCTCCCAGCCTCCTGACTCCCAAAACGAGAGGCAGCTGTGGCCCTCCCCACATGTCCATCTGTCTGTCCTCCTCTCCCGTTCCTGGGTGTCTGCCAGCTCCAACAGGCCCTTGCGGCACACCTCCACCTTCTATAAGAACAGCTCCTACTTGCTTCTATTTCCAGGAGGCGGCTGGCCTGGGTGGCTGGTACGTCACCACCTTGAACTGGGCACATCACTGGGTACAAACGGTCCTCATTCTTTGGTGACCCGCTGGTCCGAGGTGGGGGAGGGGGCGCTCAGTCTCTGAAGAGCTGAGACAACGGTGCGTCCCCAGTAGACTGCAACCCGCTCTAGCGCAGCCACCGAGGTCTCCTCTGCAGCCAGCTGCCTGCTGGCTGCAAGCTGCCCTCAGAGCCCCTGTTTGGCCGCCTGAGCAACCTGGACGCTGAGGCCTCAGCAGGGCTCCTGCTGCACATCTTTGCTACAAGCCTGCGACAGCTGAAGGAGGCTCGGCCCCAGCCACACACAGCCTCTCACTCCTCAGACAAACAGTCCGAAATGGCAAGCACCAAAATCAAACGTTTCCAGGATTTCTTGGACATGAAATAGCTCCCCACATTCACACACACACACACACACACACACACACACACACACACACACACACACGCGCGCTCTCTCTCTCTCTCGCTGATGGTTTAAGTGTAAATAAATCAGAAACACCTGGACACTTTTCTTAAAATACAAATGAACTTTTAATTCAGGAGGAAAAGCCTACAACACATTTGGCGCCTCGGCAAACACAACGGCTTTTGGCTGAGACATCTGGCCATCCCGGAGGGCAGTGCCTGATTTGCCCTGCATCCTCATCCAGCTGCCACTTACCCGGAGCTTTAATTCCTACCTCTGGGCCTTCTTCTATCTCCTGTTCTACCCCTCAGCTCACCTGCCATTTAGAAACCCTTGTCCCTTACTTGTGATAAATCCTGACTTAAATATTAGCCCTTTAAAAAATTCTTCCTCAACTAAGCCCACATTCATGATTACTCATTCATAGCCCTCACCAATTTAATGCACTTCCCGTGGATGTTATCTGTTGATTCTCATTATGAAGTTCCACTCTCCCGCTTTCTGGTAACAAAAGCCTCATTTTTCTCCCTTCCCTACCCTATCCCAGTTCATCCCTCCACTAGCTACAAGGATGGGCACGCATCTTCACCTGGCCTGTTCTTCACCTCCTGGCCACAGTGACTGGTTCCAAGATGAGCGAGTGACTTGCATTAGTTAAATGAGCCTGGAGTTGTTGGCAGCTGTCTTGCCAACACTTAGAAAGGGTGTAGTAGTTTTATCTATGGCCACATAACAACATGATCCCAAACTTACAATCCTAAAACAGCCATTTATTATTTCTCAGGATTCTCTGGATTAACTGGGCTGAGCTGAGCAGTTTTGTTACCATGGTGATGGCTGAGGTCACTCATGTGGCTGCACGGAGTTCAGAGCTTGTCTGATGGCTAAAATGTCTATGATGGCCTCATCCTCCAAGGTCTCTCTCCATGTGGCCTTTCATGATTCAATAGTCTAGCCTTGAGCTTCTTCACAGCTGGGTCACTGGGTTCCAAGAAGCCCAGCCCCAGTGTGCAAGCGGCTTATCAAGCCTCTGCTTGTGTCACACCTTCTAATGTCCAATTGGCCACAACAAACTGCGTATCTAAGCTCAGACTCAGAGCTGGGAGCAGCTACACACAGCATGAATGTTAGCAAGCTTGGTCCCCTGGGGCCACCAGAGTAACTTTCTAACACACAGGTGTAGGGGAAAGGATTTTTATGTCATCACTGTAGTCCTGGGACCCACATATACCTGAAGTCAGAGATCTACCCCTGGTCTCTCCAGTTACACAAACCCCCCCAAACAAACAAAATTCTTGTTTTTGTTGTTTAGCCAAGTTATTCTGAGTCGGGTTTCTGTCACTGACAAATATGTAACCAATGCTAAGCCCAGGGTGGACACTGGGGACACAGACTGAAATTGAACACAGCTGATTTAGCTAGGCAGGGGTGTCCCCAGCTGTCTGACTCCCCAACAAAACTACAGATTCCCAAGGGATGGGGCCAGCTCTCAGGCCTGATTTATAACTCACGCCTAGCATAGTGCTGGGTACTTAAGAAATGGTCAGTGAAAGTGTGTTGATGAACTGTTATCGTACTACACACTTTCAAATGCTGCTGGGCAAGTATTCTCAAGTCTCACATTGCCTGGCAGTAACATTCTCAAAATGAACTCAGGGAGGTACAGTCCTGGTCCCAGTGGAAAGCCAGGGCTTTCCAAAGCAGCCCAAGACTAGCAAAACCTTTTCCTTGATAGTTTATCTGACGTCCTTGCACTGAGAAGCAGCCTCTCTTGTCTTCTAGAACAGTGAGAGTGAGCACAAAAAAGAGGAACACTGAATTTGAAACCTACAGGTGCATGATGGTTTTAAACATGTGCTCAAATTCTTTGATACTCCTCCCTCAAAAGGCAGATCTGACTTCTGCCTAATTCTCTCAAATAGGGGTTGGCCTTAGTGACTTACCTCTAATAAAGAGAATGTGGCTGGAGTGATTTTTCATGACTTCCCAGGCCAGTGAGAAAAAGCCACTCAGCCCCTCCTGGCTCTCCCTGGGACACTCACCCTTAGAACCCAGTGACCACGTTGTGATGAAGCCAAGCAGCCACTTGGAAGTCTAGGAGCAGATGTTCCAGCCAAGCTCCGGCTGAGGTCCCAGACAACACCCAGTACCCCTGAGAGACATGAAGCAAGCCTTCAGACAATCCCAGCCACCCAGCCAGCACCAATCTAGAGTGGGGCAGAAACCAGCCTTCCTTGCTGAGCCCTACCAAAATTGCAGATTCACAAGCAAAATAGACATTTTAAGCTATAAGGTTTTGAGGTCGTTTATTATTAAAAAAAAAAAAAAAAAAGCCACACATAGATAACTGGAACAATATGGAGGAGACTTTAGAGATAATATAGTTCGACTGGCCAATTGGACAGGTGGGAAAAAGTCTAGAAGATGGAAGTGACCAGAAGATCTAAGGTGACACAGAGCAGGATGTGGGCACAGATCTTGGGATTGCAAGTCCAGGGCTCTTTGCACTATCTGCCCGGGGCTGACCCAACACTCATTCGCACTCCCTTCTCCCTGACCTCTCTGTGAAGAGGAAGGCCTGCCACTAAGGATGGAGGGATGGAAAGATAAAAAGAGCCTGGGTTCCGGAAGCATCCCTGAGCAGCCCCGCTAGCCCTGGACTGCCTACCTCCGGAATTATCATGCAAGGAAAATAAATCCCCATGCATTGACGTGAGGGTTTCTATTATCTGCAGCCAAATGCATGCCTAACCGATAACACTGGCTTTCAAACTGCACTGGATTCAAAGTTCCTACCGTGGTGTTTCCAACTTATTTTGCTACTGTTGCCAAAAACCTTGTAACTGAGCTGTACCTCCAGGGGCCAAGTTGACAGAGCTCCCTACTGGCCTGCTCGCTGCCAGATTGCTCGTCTATTCACAGCAAGCTGGCCCTCACTCACCCTCGGCTTTCTAAGCTGACCCAGGCCTGTGCTGGCATCCTGCACGTTCCCTCTGGCCAGCGAAGGATAAAAGAAAGGTGCCTGGTGCTTCTCTCAGCGCAGCAGTCACTAAGCTACAAAACCAGACTGCCCAAGGGCTACCAAAGCCCTCAGAGATGTGATTGGACAGACTACCCAGCCCCCGACTAACAACGAGCATGCGGAGGTCTCCAGTAAAAGAGTGTGGCCATACCCTGCACACCCACGACTACACGTGCAGGCTTGCTGCTGACACGGGTGGGCTCACTCAGGGAACCCCACTGTGGGTCCTGCCCCAGTCAAGGCCTGAGGTCACCCTATCTAGAATCAAAAAGCCGAGGGCTCCGACCAGGGGCTTTACAGTAGGCACGTTTTTGGCTGAATCTGTTTACCTGGCTGTGATTTAGAATTATCCCTTTAAAACTAATCAGTCATTAAGAGGAAGCTCCAGGGTCTGATTAGAGCAAAAGCACTGAGAGATGGCTTACTCTGTGGCTGCCTTAATCTAAAAAACACAAGCATAAAAGGGCCCTTTCTAGGAGCAGCCTTGCAGAGATGGAGCCGCAGGAGCACCCCTCCACCTACTGCCACATGCGTTCAGCGAAAAGGGCCTCCAAGGTGCCCTGAGAGGAAAGCTCCGGAAACACAAACTCAAGCTGATCTCAGACCAGTCTAAGCTCCCCGAGTTGCAGCTTACAAAGGTGTCTGCACCTGTCACTTCACTTGAGTCTTATGGTGACCCCATAAGAGTGGGCTGGCTATTACTGTCCCCGTTTTACAGATGGGGAAACTGAGTCTCAAGGCATTGCAAGGACTTGCCCAAGGCCACATGCAGGTGAATGGGTGTTACAGAGTGAATGTTTGTGCCTCCCCCAAATTCATATGTTGAAGCCCTAACCCTCAAGGTGATGGTATATTGGAGGTGGGGCCTTTGGGAGGTGATTAGGTTTAGATGAGGTCAAGAGGGTGGGACCCCCATGATAGGATTTGTGTCCTCATAAGAAGAAGAGACTGAACTCCCTCTCTCTCCACCATGTGAGCACATAGCAAGGCAGCTGTCTGCAAGCCAGGACGAGGGTCTTCACCAGAACCTGACCATACTGGTACTCTGATTTTGGACTTTCAGACTGTAGGACTGTGAGAAATAGATTCTTGTTTTTTAAGCCATCCAATCTATGGTATTTTGTCATTGCAGCCTGAGCAGACCAAGACAATGAGGTACCCGTCTAAAAGCCTCTCTGGCACTCTCTCAATTAACCCCTGCATCACTGGAGCAAATCACTTACCCTGCTCTGAGACTAACTTTCCCTGTCTGTAAAGTGGGGAAATGCCCATCTTACAGAGTAGTTGTAAGGATAAATGAGATTGTGACTACCATGGTGATTGAAGAACTAAGAGGCTCAGAGCCCATATAAATGAAACATTTTTTTGTTGTAGTATTAAAATATATGTAATGTAAAACTTACCGTCTTTAAGTGTACAGTTCAGTGGTATTACATTCACACTGTCATGCAACCATCACCACCATCCACCTCCAGAACACTATGACCCCAAACTGAAACTCTATATCCATTAAACAACTTCCCATTTCCCCTCCCCCCAGCCCCTGGCACCCACCACTCTACTTTCTGCTTCTATAAGTTTGCCTACTCTAGGGACCTCATATAGGTGGAATCATAGTACTTGTCCTGTTGGGGCAGGCTTATTTCATTCGTGTAATGTCCTCCAGGTTCATCCACGCTACAGCACGTGTCAGAATCTCCCTCCTTTTAAACACTGAATATTATTCCATTGAATGTAAATACTACATTTAGTTTATCCATTCATCTGTATTACAATTTATCATCCTCATTCATGCAGAGGAACTGAAGTGAGGAGCTCCCTTTCCTCCTCACAAACTAGTCCCAGACAGCTTGTTCTTGTTCTTCTGAGTGTGGCCTCAGCCCACCACTCCCACAGAAATGCACACGGACAAGCAGGTGTACCACCCACCTGTGATGGAGGGCCAGTTGCGTTTTTTGTTCTAACTTTCAGTTTGTCAGGAACCAATACTTTTGTGAAATACAGTAAAATGATGTAGACAATAAAAATTTAAAAACCAAAGCCATAAAAATATTGGCCTTTTTTTTTCGATTTTTAGATTCAACAGACATAAAATTACTGGTTAAAAGTCTATAAAAGTTTCCAAACATTCTCAATTTCTATCCAAATCTTGTTACAGATCTGTAACAAATATTTCAAGGGCCAACACCTATCCACAAACCACATTTTGAGCAGCACTGCCTGGAGCACTGATTAACAGCAAAAATGAAAACATCTAAATGACCATCAATAATGTAGTTGTTAAATACACTTTGGTATCTCCATATTATGGTTTAGTAATAAAATATAATGAAGCATATGAGTCAGCAGTTCCACTCCTAAATATATAACCAAGAGAAATGAAAACATATGTTCCCACAAAAATTTGTACACAAATGTTCATAGCAGCTTAATTCACAGTAGCCAAACAGTGGAAATCTCAATGTCCATCAATGGATGGATGGATAAACAAAATGCAGTATATCCGTACAATGGAATATCACTCGGCCATAAAAAGGAATGAAGTACTGACAGAGGCCACCGGATGAACCTGGAAAACACTATGCTAAGTGAAAGAAGCCAGACATGCAGGGCCATTTGTGGTTCCATTTATATGTAATGCCCAGAACAGGCAAATAGAGAGAGAGAGAAAAAGTAGATGTGTGGTTGCCAGGGGCTGGGGTGATAGAGAGATTGGAACATGAGGGCTAAGGGGTAGAGGGTTTCTGAGTGGAGTGATGCTCTAAAAATGACTCTAAAAATGATTGTGGTAATGTCCGCAAAATTCTGTGCATATACTCAAAATTATTGACTTGTACACTTTAAATATATGAATCATACGGTATGTAAATTATATCTTAGTAAAGTTGTTAAAAATGTTACAGAATGAAGCAGAAGGACTTCCCTGGTGGCACAGTGGTTGAGGGTATGCCTGCCAGTGCAGGGGACAAGGGTTCAAACCCTGGTCTGGGAAGATCCCACATGCCACAGAGGAACTAAGCCCGTAAGCCACCACTACTGAGCCCATGCGCCCTAGAGCCTGTGCTCTGCAACAAAAGAAGCCACTGCATTGAGAAGCCTGCACACCATAACGAGGAATAGCCCCCACTCGCCACAACTAGAGAAAGCCCGCACGCAGCAATGAAGACCCAAGACAGCCAAAAAAAATAAAATAAATTTAAAAAAAAGGAAGCAGAGTCCTATATCTATTAAAAGAACTTGATTAAATTATTCAGAACCTAAAGAAAATCCTAGGTCTGGATGTTTTCATTAGTGATTTCTTCCAAACATTTAAGAGAAGCAACACTAAATCTTACACTAATTCTTCCAGGTAACAGAAACCCGGGTAACATTTCCTAACTCATTTTATGAGACCAGCATAACCTTGATAACCAAAACCTGACAACAAAAGAAAGCAAAATTACAGACCATCTCTGTATGAAGATGGATGCAAAATCCCTAAACAAAATATTGAATCTGGCAACATACTAAAATAATAGAGCCCATTCAAGTGGGGTTTATTCTGGGAATGCAAGGGTAGTTAACACTCTAAAATCATCATCGTAATTCATTGTTTTGACAGAAAAAAAGGGAGAAATATTATATGATCATCTCCTAAATATAGAAATATCACTCAATAAGTCTTAACACCCAATCATAACTTTAAAAAAAAAACCTCTCAGCAAACTAAGAAGAGAACTTAATTTGATTGATATCTACAAAAACCTAAAGCAGTGGTCATACTTAATGTTTCTTCTGACTTCAGTTATGAAACCAGGATGCCTGCAATGGAATCGGTAATAATTCTCTTCAGCACACTGAAGGTCCTAGCCAAAGCAATAAGTAAAGTAAAAGATATAAGAATAGGAAACAAATAAAATTCTACTTATAGATGACATGATAGAAAATACACAAAAAATCTGAAAGACTATAAACTGTTAGAGTTAAAAAGTGAAATGGTGAGACTTCCCTGGTGGTCCAGTGGGTAAGACACCAAGCTCCCAATGCAGTGGGCCCAGGTTCAATCCCTGGTCAGGGAAGTAGATCCCACATGCATGCTTCAACTAAGAAGCCCGAATGCCACAACTAAGAAGCCCACATGCCACAAATAAAGATCATGTATGCCGCAAATAAAGATTGCGTATGCCGCAACTAAGACTTGGCACAGCCTAAATAAATAAATATTTTTTAAAAGTGAAGTGGCAAGGATACTGAAAACAAGGGGAACATGAAAAGCCATCAGCAGGAAACAGAAAACAAATTTTTAAAATATCATTTAAAATAGCATCCAAAAAACATTAAATTCCTAGGAATAAATCTAATAAAACATGTACAAGACCTCTACACTCAAAGCTATAAAATACTGTCAAATAAACCGATACACCATGTTCATAAATTGAAGACCTTGGTATTATGAAGATGTCATTTCTTCCTAAATTATTATCAATATTCAGTGAATCTCATTCAAAGTCTCAGCAGGGCTGGGGTTTTTGTTGTTGTCGTTTTGCTGTTGCTATTGTTGTTTTAACAGAAATTTGTGAACAGCTGTAAAACTTGTATGAAAATGCAAAGACCCAAGACTAGCAAAGGCAATTCTGCACAAGATACCACCAGATATCAACAGTGAAGCTTTGGTAATTAAAATAATGTGGTAATCACATATGGATAAACAAATAGGATAATGGAACCGAAAAGGCAGTCCAGACACAGATACGCAAGGCCACCAGGATGGCTTATACCAAAGAGACAGAAAATGCCAAGTGTCCGTAAGGACGTGGAGCACCTGGGATTCTGGGATTCTCATACACGCTTGGTGGAACGATCACCATCTTTGGAAAACAACCTGGTACTAGTCACCAAAATTTAACATCTGTATACCTTATGCCTAGCGATGCCACTGTAAGGTATAAACACAACAGAAATGCATGCCTGTGTTCCCCAAAACACACACATGATCGCTCACAGCAGTACTACTCATAATAGCCCTAAACTGGAAACAACCCAAATGCCCAACAGTAATACAATGGATAAACAAACAATCCACCACCACGTGCAGCAACATAGATACATCCTATAATGCTCAGCTGAAGACACAAAAGAACCTAGTGTGTGACTACATCCACATGAAGTTCAAAAACAGGCAAAGCTCGTCCACTATGTGAGAAACAGGAACAGTGGTTAGCCTCAGGGAGCTGGGGATCTCCAGAGGGCAGGTCACGTGCTGTTTCTGGACCTGGACACAGGTGTGTTTTGCCTGCGGAAATGCACCAAGATCCAAACTTAGGATATGTGCTCGTGCCTGCAGTAAGTACTATTTTGACAAGAAGTTAAAACAAATAATGAGGCAGGCATCAGAGGTACAGATAAGTGGATGTTATAGTGACAAAAGCTCGCAATGGTTGCAGGGACACAGTATTACATGTGAGCGGATTTACTGCCTTTCGAGCACCTAGTGCAGAAGCCCCTGCACTTGCCCACGTGTCACCGTGGCTTCAGATGGCCTGACCGGGAGAAAGGACAGAAAGGCCAGGAGCAGAAGGAGCAGGAAACATACCGAGAGACTTACACGCTGGAAAGAGTGAAGATGATTGGTGTGGAGGGAAATGTGGGAGAAGTCCAGGAAGGCAGGGGGAGGAAAAAAACAGCAGAACTCAGGAGATAGAGGGGGGAGAGAGGAAGGAGCGGACTGAGAGCTCAGCAACCATCTTGAGTCACATCCTGGTGTTTATTTGAACAAGTCTCCACATAGAATGGTCTGTGGGCCCCTGAAGCCCATTCAGGTTGGACTGACAGGGAATGGTAACCCCATATTGTGAAGTTAAAAAAAAAAAAACTACAAAATACCTCACATTATTTTATGTCTGTAAGAATTTAAATGTATGTATTTGTTGAAGCACAGAAAAATGTCGGCAGAATGCAAACCTAACTCGTCAAATATTTACATCTAGGGCCCGGGATTGGATAGGGTAGTTAGGTGGGAGTACAAGAGAGACTTTTTTTGAGGAAGGGGACAGCAGGATAATTTTAAGAAGCATCATTTGCTTGTACAATAATAATATAAAAAAAAAATAAAAGGAGGACAGCCTGCTAAGAACACTGGAAGGGGGGCCCTGTGGGGAGGTGGGGACCTTCAGGAAGAAGAACATGGTGTGTTCTAGGTAGGAAACAAGCCTTTCTCAATAATCCTAAGAGAGGCCCCGGAGACCAACTGAGTCAGCCCTCAGAGGATTCTGGCTAGAGGATCTGGAACCTTCCTGCAGCCAGCCTGGGGGCTCAGATTCCCTGCCCCCTGGGGACAGGGCAGGTCCGCCAGGGTTCACACATCGCTCCCCCACTTCTCCACCCCTCCCTCCAGCCTTCCTCACCTCACATCTACCCTGCGTTCCCTACCCTCTCCCTCCTGAGTTTAGCACCTTGCCCCACCCTGTGCACCTGCCCTCTCCACACATACACTTTTCTCCTCTTTTCTACACCCTCGCCCCCCAGCAGTGAAGGGCCAGTGCCCAGGGTAACAGAACTTGACCCTCACAGACCCTCTACCCTCAGGCCCTGATGCAGCTCCTGGATCCCAAGGGGGAGGGGGTGAGAGGAGAGGATATACACTTTAGGGAGCAAACAGGCATGGGGCGCCCTGAAGGCACTACCTTGACCTTGTAGAAATTAAGCCCAAGTCCTGCCTTGGGGGTGGGGTCGGGGGTAGGGCGGTCCCTCCTGGGCAGCTGCTCCTGGCCCTCCTCAGAGGCAGTGCCCTGTCCTCGCAGAGCCCCCCACGCCTCCACATACACACACAAAGTGCTAAGACACGTGGCTGGACCATGCTTCCTCCTTGCAGGGCACCGTGAGGCCCACAGTCACAGCTATTGGATATACTGGTCCTGGGCACAGCCGGTCCTTCAGCAAACACTTGGGCCAACATGGTCTGCCTTTATCCCCATCTGTGTGATGGGCAGTGCCAAGGATGGGGGTGATACCCAGGGGTAAAGTCACTGCCCAGTTCTTCTGTGGACAGCATAGCCCATTCTCTGCTCTGCCTCCAGGTCACTCACTGCCCCCACCCACCCAGGGGCACAGATGTCTCATCTTTGCATTTTAAAAGCACATCCTTCACAATGTACCACGAAGGGAGGCATGTGTACTTCTAATGGGGGAACTGGCCCTTCCTCCACACCGTCTTTTGTTTTCTGGACTTTTCCTTAGAGCCCCCATTCCCCTCGAAGCCTCAGCTTCTAGTGCTTTGAACGTCTTCCTATGCTAGCCTGTGAGTGGGCTGCACAGGCCACTTCTAAAGAAATGACCAGACAAAAGGCCACTTCAAGCCCAATCATGTCATGAAAATCACGACCTCATGGGGAAGGCAGCTTGGCCGCATTCATCCTATTTCTAAAGGCAGGACTAAACAAAAATGGAAAAGAACAGTGGAGCAGGGAAGAAGAGCCTTTGGTGAAGGAAACCCCAGGGTCACCCAAGAGAAAAGGGCTTTACCATGCTGCCTGCCGACAATCTACAAGGCAGCAGAGGAACCCCAAGTTCAAGGGCTCCCGGAGGAGCCAGAAGGAGGAGCCATCTCTGAGCAGGTTCACTGGGGGATTCTGGCACTAAATGAACTAAGCAGAAATGACATTCTTTTCTGCAGTGGTGGCAACAAAAGGAAAGGGCTGGCCTTGCTTACTAAGTACCCCCACCGCACCTCCACAGCAATGATCTGTGTCTGACTCTCACCTCCTGGGGACCACAGACCACTTTCCTTAGGGATAAATGAACAGACATTACTAGATGCCTAGGGTGTGCCAAGCACTTCCACATACACTTGTCTCAATATATCCTCCAAAACCCCGAGGTACGTAATGTTTTCCCAGTTTACACACAAGGAGGTGGAAAGTTTAAAGAATCAGATCACTTGCCCGCGCTCACAGAGCCAGTGGGCGGCCACACTCGGCATTCACGGCCAAGTTCACCTGTATCAAACCCAGACTCCCCTCCCCTCCACTGCGCAGCATCCTGGCACCTGTGGGGGAGGTGCTCTTCCCCCTCAGCCCTGCCCTGGAAGCCCCCGGCAGAGGGATGGGCACAGGGGTCAGGCCTGCCCAGTAGGCGTCTCTGTCCTGAGACCCTGAACCTCAGGCAGAGTGATACCAAAAAACATTTGGTGCAGACACATCTAAGAGGCCTCTTGCCCCTCAGGGGACTGCCCCTCCTATCTTGCTGCCTGTATTCCTGGAACTGTCCTGCATCCTGTCCTTTCCCAGCCTCCTTTCTCAACATGCATTTCATTTCTGTGAGCTCCTGCATTTCTTCCAATACTTTCCCTTTTGATCTAAGTCTGCTTGCCCTGATTTCTGTTGCTTGGATCAAAGAACGCCATCTCGTTCACCACCCATTGAGCATCCCTTCCTCCTCTCTATTCCCCAAAACAGCACAGACCCTGCAAGCCCGGTCATTTGCCCTCCTAGCTGCCTCTCCCATAGTCAGTTGGGTCCACGGGCCCAGCTCCTCGGACAGGCTGATGAAGGGAGAGAAATGAGGGTGCATGCAGCAGAGTGGGGCAGAGCAAGCCAAACTGAGAGATGAAGGAAAAGAGGGACATTTCCAAGTGTTTGGGCCACAGCCAATCCTACCTGTACAGTTTAGCAAGGGCAGTTCTTTCTGTCCATGCCGCCCACTTCAAGCAGCCCCATGAGGACGGAAGGCAAGCTGAGGCTGCCGGTGCCAGGTTCATGGCAGAACGTACCTGCACCACCTCTACAAGGCTGTGCAAGTCCGAGCTTTGGGGTGGCACATGGAGTGGTCCAAGCTGGGGAGAGGCCACAGGAGGAAAAGGGGAGAGGCTCAATGGCCAAAGGACAGAGAAGAAATGCAGAGAGACACACACGTGCAGAGGCCAGGCCTTCCAACATAGAGAGGTAGCTGGGAATGCCTGGGTCTACTCAGCTTCCAAACCCTGCTCTACTTAGGCAATCTGGGGATTAGAACAGAAAGTATAAGAAATGTTAGCTGCAAATGGTCAAGAAGGTTTCTCAGGGGGATTCCAGAACTGTTTCCCTGTAGGGAAAACATTACCGACACAGAGTGGAAAGTACCCAAGGCAAGCCGACAGGACTAGATCTGATTTAGGGGTAAGGGACCTTGGCCAGCACCAAGCCAAATGCAAAACACTTCAATCATCCAATCATCGGCCACTGGGGCCAACTCAGAACTCAGCAGAGCCAGACCCTTGCTGGAGTTAAGTCTAAGACAAGCAAGGGAAAAAAGCCACGTGGTGAAAACATGAGAAATTCAACTGAGTCAGGATAAAGTCTAAAAATAATAAGGGGTGGAAGTCTAAAAATAAGAAGCCCACCCCATGAATGGGCTTCCCCACAGGTGTCAAGAAGCTGCCCCACACAGGCCCACCTGGTTCCCAGACAGCGAGGAATTCAAGGACAATGTTGGCCATGGCAGATGTATTTATAGATTTTATTATCTCTTCTCTGTAACAGTCTTCTAACAGACTTGTCACTGTCACTCCACACATCACCTAAGCGTATTTATAAAATGAGCTGAATTCTGTGTGCTCTTGTAGTAGACTTTGTCCTTCCTTCCCTCCCCCCACCCCCATCTAACACTCAGTGGAGGACCTATTATGATCCTGGGGGCGGCAGGAGTGAGGAGAAAATGGGATACAGCACCTGCCTCTTAGAGTTTCACAGGCTGGGGGAACGATGGGGACAGGTGAGTGAAGCAACCACAACTACAGTATTAAATTGTTTGAGGAGTCCCCAGACTGTGGTCAGATCACAGAGGAGGGGGCAGTTAATTCTGCCTGAAAAAAATGAGGAAGCTTCCCAGAAGAGGTAAGATCAAAGCTGCTCCATGAAGAATGAATATGGATTCTTCCAGCAAAAAGCCAGGAGGGGAGACATGTCAAGCAAAGGCATGACATACAGGTTCTGAGTGGACGGTATGATTGAGAAGCAAAGTCGTTCTATAGGCTTAGGAATGTGACACAAGTTGAGAGATGGGTCCAGAGAGGGAAGCAAGAATCAGACTGAGAAATGCCGAGGTACAGACTGCATCCTTGATCCCAAATGCATCGGAAGCTGGATAAGTGAACTGACTGGCTGGAGAGAGAGAAGAGGAAGAATGAGGGGGACCCCAAGGGAAGTAATAGAAGAAGGTAAGTGTGATGGTTAATTTCATGGGTGAACTTGGCTGGGCCACAGTGCCTAGATATGTGGCCAAACATTACTCTGGATGTTTCTCTGTGAGGATGTTTTTGGATGAGATTAACATTCAAACAGGTGGACCTGGAGTAAAGCAGATTGCCCTCCATCATATGGGTCTGCCTCATTCAATCAGCTGAAGGTCTGAATAGAACAAAAAGAGAATTCCTGAACAAGAGAGAATTCTGCAGCAGACGGCCCTAGGATTCTAACTACAACATTGGCTTTCCTGGGCCTCCAGCTTGCTGACTTACCCTAGAGATCTTGGACTTGCTGGGCTCTATAATCACATGAACCAGTTACTTCAAACAAATCTCTTTACAAAGGTAGATAGATAGATAGATGATAGATAGATAGATAGATGATAGATAGATGGATATACACATCCTATCGGGTCTGTTTCTCTGGAGAACCCTGTCTAACGTAGTAAGGAACACAGGGGTCTGCCAGACTCCAGGCTGAGGCAACAGTGCAGCCATCCTCACGACACAGCCCCCATACCTGTGCGTTCAGACTCAATCCACAGTGAGAAATGCCCACTCTGGGCCAGGCCCTATGCTGCTGCCTCCACCTTTGCTGTGTCGTTTAATCCAAGGGCTGACGGTGTATGACCTCTCAGATGTCCGCTAGTCATGTCAAAATGAACAGGTCTGAACAGACTCCCCATTCTGTCCACCCCCATTAAAGCAAGTGGCACCAGGGAGTTGCCCAAGACAAAAATTTCGGGTGTCAGCCAAAAGCTGGGAGTCATCCAATCACCCCCCCTTACTCAGTCCACCTCCAAGCCCTGTCAGTGCAGCCTCTAAAACCCACATCAGCTGCCTGTATCTTTCCATTGCCTCCATCAGCAGGCCCTCATCTGGTCTGGACAATTACAGTAACCTCCCCATGGTTTCCCCACTTCCTCTGCTCAGGCCCTCCTCCAAGACATCCTCCATTCTGTATCAGCCTGAGCTTTTCAAAGCATAAATTTGACCATGTCACTTCTCTATTTCAACCCAGCAATGATTTCCCACTGCTTTTTGGATGAAATACACACTCCGTGGCCAAGAGGGTCAAACACACCTCCTGCATTATCTCATCATGCCCACCCCTGCCTGCTTCAGACACTGACCCCTCTCTGTCCCTAGAAGACACTCCAACCTCTTGGCTGCCTAAGAAACAACTTGCTGTTCTTGGGGCCTTGGGACATCTTGGGATGCCTGGCTTCTTCTCATGCAGATCTTGGCATCAATGTTCCCTCCTCAGAGATGCCTCCCCAATCTCCCTTTCTAAAGTGGTAAATCTCAACACCTGCACCCCCTCGCACCCTCTACCAAAGCACTCTGTCCGTGCCTCCATAGCTCTCATCACAATTCAGAGTTTTCTCATTTATCTGTTACTTTACCTGTTTTAATTTGTCTGTCTCCTGCACCCTATTCATGACACCTGGAATGTAAATTCTATGTGGTACAGACTTTGTCTTGTTTACCACTGTGCCCCCAAAATCTAACATGGTAAGTATTTTTGAGTGAAGAATAAATAAAATAACAAATAACTACCTTCTAAGTTCGGGATTATTGTGTCATTATTAAAGAGTAGCTAATTGAAGCCCAGAGAGGTTAAGTAACATGCCCAAGGTCACACAGCTCTAACTGGCAAATCCAGGACTCAACTCCAGGTCTGTCTTATTCCAGAAGATGAGTTGTGCATCACTCCCCATTAACCAGTGTCTACAGTGCACTTTTCAGCTTTAAAAGATCCTTTAGGAATACAACATTTATTAAATGCAAACACCTTTGGAGCACCTGTGATGTGTCAAGTATCTTACTGAGTGGACAGCGGACATTAAATAAGACAGGAGCTGCCTTCCCAGGGGACCACCACAGCCCATGAGGTAGGCAGGATCGGTGTGACCCAGCAACACACTTGGACAGGCCTGTGACCAGCCCAGGGCCAGAAACAAACTCTGTCTTTTGCTTTTCAGTTGAATACCTTTCAATTGTTTTACTTTTTGTTCCTAATTATGCTGGTAATGCAAGCTCATTGTAAGCAGATTCAGAAAATGCAAAAAAGAAGACAATGAAGGGCACTTACAATCTAATCACTCAGTGATCATCGCTACTCACACTGTGATATCATCATCTGTCCTCTCCCACTACTGAAATATTGTGGCTATCTTCCCCTATAAAGGGCTATGAATGTTACTCTTCGCATTTTTGCTCTGATACACATCACTGCCACCTGTGCACAGAGGGCAGGTTATATATTGAAACTGGGAGTGGAAATGCTGAGGAAAAGTTGGAGCTTTTAAAATTTTTGTTTATATGCCAAACCGTCCTCCAGAAAGATCGAAGCAATTTAAACTTTATCGATCTGATCATTGAAAAGCAACATCTCGTTTTACTATGTATTTCCTCAATTGTTCATGACATGGGCCATCTCTTCCAGTGCCCAGAGCAGTGCCTGGCATAGAATAGGGGCTGCAGAAGTATTCCCTGAAGGAAAGTGTCACCGTTTGTATTTCTTCTTTTGGGAACTCCTTATTCATATCCTTTGCCCCCTCTCCCACTAAAATATTTGGTTTTTCCTTATTCTTTTGCAAAAGCACTTTATTTTTTATTTTTATTTTTATTTTTTTTGCAAAAGCACTTTATATCTCCTGAATATTAACCATGTACTTGTTACATACGCTGAATTTTTTTTTCAGTTTGCCATTTATCTTTAAATTTTAAGGTGAAATTTTCTTTCCAGACAGAAAATTTAAGCTTTTAAGCTAAAACATTTGTTCTACACCAGTTTTTCAACACTGGCACCATTGACATTTGGGTGGGCTAATGCTTTATGTTGGGGGCTCTCTTGTCCATTGCTGAACACTTAGCAGCATCCCTGGCCTCTACCCACTAGATGCCAGGAGCACCCCACCCCTCAAGTTGAGACAAATCAAAATTGTCTCTAAACATTGCCAAAGCCCCCAAAAGGCAACATCATCCCTGGTTGAGAACTGCTGTTTTATGGTTTGACTTCAGTACCATGCTTATAAAGTCTATTTCTACCTCATAATTTAAAAAAGTGACCTGTTGTATTTTTGTCTTGCCTTCTATGGTTTTATTTTTCACATTTAAATATTCAGTCCATGTGGAATATACTTTGGCATAGGAAGAGAGCTAAGAAACGAAGTATTATGACTGCAATGAACTTACCCCTGGGAAGAGGCAGTCCCACCTATGAGTAGCTCTTGATATGCGAGACAGTTAATAATCCCAGTGTACAAAGTTACACGACACCTCACGGAGTGAAGAGTTGCACCTGTCATCCAACAGTTGGCAAAGAGTTGGCCAAGATGGGATCAAGACACTTCCAGTCTTTCCTTCCCACAGCCTCAGGGACATGCTCAATAAATGTTGGGTGAGTGGGACCACTGTTCTAGGAATGTGTTTGCCAGTGGCTATTTTACCCTTTACATAATCAGCATCACCTTCTGAAACCAACAATACACCACTCAATTCTGCGGCCATCTGGAAAGTTCTCAGCGATCTTCCATTTTAAAAGAAAAGACACCATAGTTAAAGGCTAACTTTGTATTTCACTGCCCTTGGCTTGAACCTCTGTGTACTTTCTAATAAATTGTTTTAAATATTAATTATCTTTTTAAAAAGTCTCATTAGATTTTTATAGAATTTAATGAATATAGTGGGCTCCCTCTAGTGGTCACAAGAAAATCTCCAAATCCCAATGGTCAATACATAGCTAAACCTCAAGACCTTTATTAACAGGACACAGTACAGTTTATACTTCTATAATTAATAGGTTCAGAGTGGCTAGATGATGCCTTAAGAGAAGACTTCTAATTATTTTCTTCCACTCATCAGTGTGTCACTGTCTAAAACGAGGCTTATCATCTCCCCTTCTAAATCCCTCTTTGGGGATTTACTGTTTCTGTTCAGGATGTCACCCTCCCCCAGGCTTGCAGCTTCGGGCAACTTTGTTCCCTCCAGTGCCCATCCGTCCTGTTTGTGACGGCCCAGTGCCTCTCACAGCTGTTCCCTGCCATCAATTCTCATGGCCCTCGTTCAAGTTCTCATGACCTCTCCTCCAGGGGAGTCATTCAGCAGACATTTATTACCACTTCTCCACACGCCCAACACTGTTCTAGACTCAAAGGACGCAACAGGGAACTAGACAAGATTGTACCCATCCTAAGCACCCTCTCAGTGGGCTTCTCTGCTGAACCAAACCTGTGCTCCAGTCCCTCCTCCATGCTGTTTCTAGAGTCCTTCTCTTAAAGCTGAACTCTACCTACACACCTTCAACTGTGTCCCATGGAATGAAGCCCGCATCCCTCCATAATCCAGACCCACCCTCACTTCCCGTTATGCTTTCCAACCAAACAGAGCTCCCTGACACTCCCAGAGCTCCCCTCTGCCTCTGTTCAGGATGCCAGGTCTTGTGGAATGTGTCCTCCATCCCAGCTGGCTAAGACGCCAACCAGTCTTCAAAATCCTGCCCAACTGTCATCTCCCCCCACCCAGGTCTCCTCTTTTTAATTTCTGTGGGACTTTTTTCTTAGGATTCTTCCCATTTTCAATATATTATGGTTCCTGTACACAGGCCATCATCCTCTAACAACTGGGCCCACAGTTCCTCTAATGTCTTAGTCAATAACACCCACAGGACAAGCACAAAATAGGGGGGAGACAGATGAATGAATGAACAAAGGAATGAATTCTCCAGAGAATTCTGGCAAAAAAAAAAAAAAAATCAAATGCACAAATTATCCTCTTCAACTTTGTACAGTCTGACATAATGAGAGAAAATGCCATTAAGCTACTTAGTTGTTGTTTTTTTTTCTTTCAGATCTTTATTGGCGTATAACTGCTTTACAATGTTGTTAGTTTCTGCTGTACAACAATGTGAATCAGTTCTATGTATACATATATCCCCATATCCCCTCCCTCTTGAGCCTCCCTCCCACCCTCCCTATCCCACCCCTCTAGGTCATCACCAAGCAATGAGTTGATCTCCCTGTGCTATGCAGTATAAGCTATTTAGTTTTACCATAAACACAAGTCAATTAGGATTTAACACATTAAAAAAAGTATCACTTAAAAAATTCTACAAATAAGAAATAAAGGGGGATAACAATTTGTTTTGTTTCAGTACTAAGAAAGTGCTCCTCACCCTGCCCTAAGCAAGCTCCCAAACCAACAAACACAGTAAACAGGCTGAATAAAGTAACTCTGGCCATTTCTGCCCCACTCGGCAACATTTGCCATAAACTGTCAATGAGATGTATTAGGTTCTGTACCATTCCCACTTCCTACCTCATGCTCTCCTAGGCAGAGCTTCACTCCTCTGCTCAAATTTCCAAACATTTTCATAGAGCAGTGAGTTTCTAACTCTGATAAATCTGCTTATTAATTTCTGGAAAGTCACCCTACACTGCTAGTGCAGTCCCTGTCATCTGGAAACCACACACGCCATGTCTCTGGGATATTATGCAAGGACACAAAAAGGCATAAAAAAGAAATGAAAAGTATTACCGTTCTTCTGAAAAGTTCCTAATACTCTCCAGGGCAGGTTGAGCCCAATTAGAAACCAGTGCAAACTGTGTGAAGGGGCAGAGCCCCAGGCTTTGCATAAGGAGGCCTTCAGGATGGCACTGGTGGCTGACGAGAGTTCACGGGTCACACATTTTCTTTTCCTTTCCGGTTCCCTTACTTCTGGGCTCTGTCACCAGCATTTTCTCACCCACGTCCCAGAAGAACATGCCAAGGAAGTCTGCCAAGCCTTTGTTCTCTCCCTCCAGAATATTCCCAGCCAACTGCCAACCCCGAATCGCCTCCTCCCTGCCTCTCTGGCAGCCCTGACTGACATTGGCGAAAATCAGGAAGGTAACAGGCTGCACACAGTGGGTCTGGGCTGGCCTGGGGGCAAGGAATTTGGGTTCCTGGTAACCACTAACTCAGTTTCAGGAAGCAGTGCCAGACCCTGTTACAAACTCTCTATACACTCTTGACAAGCTCGTTCAATCCTTGCACGATTCTATGAGGTAGGTACTATTAGAAACCCCACTTCACAGATGAAGAACTGAGGTATCGTGAGGATAGGCTCGAGGTCATGGAGTTGGTAAGGGACAAAGAATTTGAATCAGGCAGTCTGAGTCCAAACTTCAAGGGCTTAATCACTGAGCTGCACTGTCTGTTGGACCAGTTCAACAGAGGGAAAAGAGTTCTGTGCTTGAAGTGGAGGCAAACCTCCAGTCAAACACAGAGTCCGTCTATAGTCTCCACTTAGGACCACCTGGATGTGTCTGACCAGCTGTCCCTGGAGCAGGACTGATGTGCTCATCTATTATTTGTGTCTGCCCAGCTACATCCCTTTTCTCTTTTTCTGGGAACAGCACCCTAATTTTCCTTGAGGTAGTCACCCTTCCCCACTCTCAGCCCATATGAGTCTGGTAGTGGTGTCAACCCTTCCCCACAACGGCCTCCCCCCAGGCCCAAGAACGGCCACAGGACCTAGACCTGGCCAATCAATGCGTCCCATCCTCCAGGCACAGCAGTTAGTGCGAGGAGCAGGAGATGCCACAAGCCAGGCAAATCAGGGTCAGTTCTGGGACTTCTTTCTTTAATCATGGTAAAATACAGACAAAATTTAAATACTCATTTTAACCATTTAAAAGTGCACAATTTCATGGCATTTAATACATTCACAATATTGTATAACCATCACCACTATTCATTTTCCAGAACTTTTCCATCTTTCCAAACAGAAACAGTACCCAGCAACAGTAACTCCCTGTGTTAGTTTGCTTGGGCTGCCAAAACTAAGTACCACAGTTTGGGTGGCTTAAACAACAGAAATCTATTTTCTCACAATTCTGGAGGTTGTAAGTCAGAGATCAAGATGTCAGCAGTGTTGGCTTCTTCTGATGCCTCTCTCCCTGGCTTGTAGATGGCCATCCTCTCCCTGACTTCATGTCATCTTCCTTCTGTGTATGTCTGTGTCCTAATCTCCTCTTCTTATAAGGACACCAGTCATAGTGGATGAGGGCCCACCCTAATGGCTTCACTTTATCTTATTTACCTTTTGAAAGGCCCTATCTCAAATACAGTCTCATTCTGAGGTTCTGAGTCAGGGTTAGGACATCAACATATGAATTGGGGGAGGGGGTGTGTATAAAATTCAGCCCATAACACTCCCCATTCCCCAAATACTGACACCTTTGAGAGAGGAGCCCAGCTACATCCCTTTTCTATTTTCCCGGGAACACCCAGCTCTACCTGCCGGGGTTGCTGAGAAGGTCTCATCTACTGCTGGGGCTGTTGGTGGCCCCACCCCAAGAAGACAGTGTCTGAAAATGACTCAGGGTAGAGCTGAGAGACGGAGAGAGACCTCTGAGCCCAGACATACCTGAATCTGACTCTACCTCTGACCTCTCTATTCCAGTTGTATGAGCGAATAAGTTTCCTTTCTGTTTGTTTTATTAATGTAATTAAAAGAGTTAGTTAACTCAAGAAGCTTTTACACCAGGATGGCCCACACCTCCATGATGTGCAGGAGGTACCAACTCACCAGCTATTTAAGCAGCAGAGTCAAGATCAAATCCAGGCCTCTCAGGCTCCAGGGTGCCGGCCCCTGTCCCTTGGGATGCTCACGTATTCACAGAACAGTGGGGACCAGGTGGTACCTGAGTCTCCCACAGAGCAGATGTTGGGGCCACCCCCCTGCCAGAGCCCTTCCTGCAACATTCCAGAACTGCTGCTCCCCCAACAGACTGGGGGCTCCTGTCCTTTCGGCTGAGTGACCCAGAGCCCTGCAGCAGTGCGAGGCTCATGACAGGCTTCAGTACAGAGCATGAGGAAGGCAGGGGACAGGGCAGGACAACAGTCCTCCTTCCCTCCAACAGTTCCCTGAAGGACAGTCTGTAAGAACACAGAACGGGAAACAATTCAAAGGTCCCTCAGGTGGGGACTGGCCGGGTACCTCACAGGACAGCCCAACAGGATTCCATCATTGGACCCAAAATGAGGTAACACCTGCTTTCTGATACACAGACTGATTCAGACCATCTCAAAGGGAAACTGCAAACTGAGACAGCAACAATGACAGGAACAATGACATATGACACCCTTTGCGTAAAACCAGGAGGGGAGCTACTTGCTGAAATGTATCTAAATGACCTCAAAAACTGGGCTGTCCAACACCATAGCCACCAGCCACACGTGGTAATTTAAATTAAGATCAAACAAAAAAAATTGAAGTATAGTTTATTTATAATATTGTGCCAATCTCTGTTATACAGCAAAGTGATTCAGTTATACATATATATTCTTTTTTTTATATTCTTCTCCATTATGGTTTATCACAGGATATTGAATATAGTTTCCTGTGCTACACAGTAGGATCTTGTTGTTTATCCATTCTAAATTAAACAAAAATTTTAAATTCAGTTTGTCAGTCGCACTAGCCACGTTTCAGGGGCTTCACAGCCCCACGTGGCTCGTAGCAGCTGCTGTCTTAGTGGAGAGACAGAATATTTCCACCACCACAGAAAGTGCTACTGGAAAGGACTGCTCAGAAGGACATCAGCAAATGGGAAAAAGGCCCCTGGAAAGGGGAGCAGCAGAACTGGGGGAGAGGAGGGGAGGGGAGTTATTTTTCACATGTAATCTTGTGTAGGACTTGAATCCTTTAGCACATATTATTTCCTATTCAAAAATAAACATTCTAAAACTTTAAACACATTTTAAAACATTTACGTGCATAAGTAATATAAGAAAAAACGATGTTGGAATCCCCGGGGACACGGGTAAGCCACATGAATCCACAGCCCAGAGCCCTCCGCTAAAGGAAGAGAGGTCTCTTTCAGGGGCAGGTGTGTGAGAAAGAGCAGCATGGGGGGCTCCCAGGTGGCAGCCCCCACACCCGATTCCTATCTGGCAGTGTCGGAAGCTCCTGTGTCCCCCACATTCTGAGCATCTCAGCAACCTTTTAACTAGGGTGATTAACAGTCCCATTTATTCTAGTTTCCTAAGGCTGCCACAACAAATGACCACAACAAGGTGACTTAACATGACAGAAACGTATTCTCTCACAGTTCTGGAGGCCAGAAGTCCAAAACCAAGGTGCTGGCAGGGCTGGTTCCTTCTGAAGCTCTGAGGGAGACTCCCTTCCACGCCGCTCTCCAGCTTCTGCGGCTGCCGGCAGCCCTGGGTGTTCCGGGCCTTGTAGATGAATCACTCTGGCCTCTGCCTCCATCTTCCCATGGCCTTCTCCTCTGAGTGTTTCTGTGTCTCCAACCTCTTACCTCTGTCTCTTATAAGGGCACTTGTTATTGGATTTGGGGCCTACCCTAAATCGTGGATGACATCATCTCAAGATCCTTAACTTAATTATGTCTGCAAAGACCCTATTTTCAAAGAAGGCCACATTTACAAGTACAAGGGGTTAGGACTGGGACATATCTGTTTTGGGGGGGGCAGGGGCATAATTCAACTCACTAGACAAGGAGTTGTTTTAGAGACAAGGAGCTCAAGGGTAAGGGCCTCTCACTTGCCTGAGGTCACAGGGCTTGTTCAGAGCACAGCTCTGCCAGTCCTCCCACCACTGACTCCAGCGAGAGAAGAATCTTGACCTTCCAGCCCAAAGCCTGCCCCTCCTTTCGGCCTCAGAGCTCCCCGAGTGCCCACTTCACAATGGGCAGCACACACAGAAGAGCGGCCCCCTTCTCCGGCTTCCCTTAATCTGTCTGCTGCATCCTAGGATCTGACAAAACGTTACACTGTCCTCGGGGCCATGGGAAGGAACTGGGCCAGGGGAATCTGCACGCATCTCAAATGAGATGGGGATCCAAGCTACAGAGGATGGTCTGCGTGTCCAGACTCCAAAAGTCTACGGAGCATATCAGAGCCAGGGTGAAATGGAATGAGTTAAGGCTTCTGGTGTTGGAGAAAAAGCCCTCTGTGTTTTTATGGCAGAAGAGAATGTGCAGCCTACAGGGTTCTGCACACATAAAGGGCTCTAGTCTAGAAGCTCAAGTGAGTTCTCCAGCTCAAGGTGACAGAAGAGAAAGAGCAGATGCGGACGTGGGTGTGCACTGGGGCCTGGCAGAGGCTACGGTGCTACACCCCCCTGGGCCACGCTGACCACACCTGCCAGGACAGCCTGATCACAGCCACAGCCCCTCCGGCAACGACAGCACAGTGCTGAGCGCTGGGCGCCTCCAGAGAGGACGGCAGGTCACCTGCCCTCGTCTCAGTGCGACTGAGGGTTCTGAGCAGGCTTTCGACCTCCATGGTCATCCCAGAGATCCTCTTGGCACCTTTCCCGTTGGGTCAGGAGCCCCCAAGGGAAGACAGGACACAAGACTGTCTCCAGGTTCTGGGCTTTGACCTGTATTTCCTCCATGACATAAAAAAGGCTTACAGAGCCTGCTCCAGTATTGGTATCATTTACTGATACAAACAGTAAGTGGCTGACCAAGATCTGGACCTGGCTTGGGTTTATTCAGAAGCTCCATACCTCCTCACTGCCTCCTTCTCCCTCTCTCAACTGTAGTGGCCATTTTCAAACTTTCCGTCAGCAACCACAGCAAGGAACCCATTTCACACTGCCATTTACAAATGTAATTAGTTGAAACAAAAACCTTCACGCCAATATTTTTCATCCCAATCTCTGCTAGTTCACAATTTCAGAACGCTGGCTGCAACCCACATAACTGATGGCATGTCTCATAAACGCCTTGTGACTCCCAGGTCTGTTTTTGGCTGCACCACTCAGCTTGTGGGACCTTAGTTCCCCGACGAGGGATTGAACCTGGGCTCTCGGCAGTGAGAGTGCAAGAGTCCTAACCACTGGACTGCCAGGGAATTCCCAGTGACTCCCAGTTTTAAAAACCCTCATCTACATAACTCACATGAATTTACATCCATGCAATACTCAGAAAGATATAGTGGGGGAGGAGCAAGAGGAGTTGTTTTATACATTTTGCAGATCAGCCAAAAATTCATTGGTGGAACTGAACTATTTTCCCCCACTGCATTGCAGTTTCTGACTTCCTGATCTGTTCATGTTGTCATTACTTACAATGCCCTTTTCCCTCCTGTTAAAACCTCAGAGTTCCTATGAAAGGCTAGCTCAAGCTCAACCGTAAAATCCTCTCCACTGGGTCCCCAGAGACTGAATTTCACGCCACAGGTCCGCCTGTGTGCAAATCTCAGGGCATCTCCCAACCTGGAGATGCTAACCATCAGTCAGCTTGGTTTCTGGACAAGGTGAAGTGGTTTCGGAAATGCCAGACAACTTGGCTAATGGAAGGCATGACAGCAAGGAACAGAGCCCCTGGGTTCAGCTCCCATGTTCTCTCACCTTGTCCGGCATGGTGGGATGTCTGGGAAATGTTACAGTTTTCCACTCCTTCACTGGTATTACATACTGTTCTATGACAGGATACTTCTCACCCTGAAAACATCGGGGCTGAGACTGAATTCTCAATCATAGTATGTGCAAAGCTCCAATGAGGACAACCAGAAGACCCGACAGGAATCAGATTTTGAACCACGTGAATTAGGAACCAGCAAATCCTCAAGTTTAGTCACAGCCATCGTGGTCTACACCACCAAAACCCAAGAGACATGATTATTTGAACAAATCAGACATGCTACCTGCTCCTTTCCTCTACCTCCATCAAAGAAATGAAAACACCCAGAAAACTATATTTGCCAGATTATGCTTGTACCCACCGCTCCTCATGTTTGAAACAGAGCTAGGGTCACAATGTTAACACTGTGTGGATGGTTCATGCCCGTTTTTCCATCTTTAAAAGGGGATGACTGCTACTTTCCTAGCATCTAAGCCTTTATTATAAGTCATCTCAAAGAGTTTCTTAGCTCCTCCACTAATACCACCGTTCTCATCAAACCAAGTCAGTTAATTTTGCCCAAATCTTTAATGACATGCCCACCAGAGAAGATGTAGGAAGAAAGGCCCCAGGGTGGTCCACAGGGTACCACAAACAGCCTGCAACCCAAGGTGATTCTCTTGACCATGGCCTCAACAGTTTTGAGCAGACAGGAGAGAGAAGGCCAGTCCTACGGAAGTCGGGTGCCAGCAAGGATCAAACATCCACTTACCTGGGGGACAGACACAGTCCATCGGTGCTTCTCGAACTGTCCGGAGCTTGACGGGTCCCTCCAACTTCTGAACCAGGAAGAAAAGGGGGGAAAAATAAGGATAAGTTTTGGAGCAGAGAGGGGTAGAAGTGGAAAAAGCAGCAAAATTCAGTGTATTTGAAAGATCTGCAGTGGTGGCATTAGTGCTTTCCAGAACAAGTTTTAAAAGGTCATTAAATTCTACAGGCAGATTTAGAATGGGAGGAGAAACAGAAATAAACATTAAGCAATTACTTGGGAGTCCCTGAATAGAAGGTGGCGGGTTTCTGCTTTGTTATATTTTCAAATACAAATTCAGGAATGACAAAGGGACCCTGCAGTCCCTGGTGTGAAGACAGGAGGGCAGAGAAGAGGGAGGCCAGGTAGGGCCAACCAAAACTCACTCCTGAACAGCTTTCCCCTGCTCGGGAGGCCACCCCCATCCAACCCCAGGGAGCCCCAGAGACCTCTTGGCTGCAGCCCCTCCCAGCCCAAGGACTTCAGACCCAATGGCCCAGGCCTAATCCACCCTGATGACATTCTCCTTTCTTCTTACCAGTGGGGATCCTCAGCCGAGACAATCTGGTTCAGTACAATTTAACAAGAACCTCTTCACATGCCCAGCCCTGTGCTAGATTTGGGTGAAGGGAAAAGAATTACCACGGAAATGTAGTCAAAAGTCACAGCTCTGCTATTATGACAACTCACAGTACAGTCCTGGCATAATCATCACCTGAAGTGACACTGGGTAGTCTCTGGGGCCTGAATTATTAACCCTGCCTCACAGACAGGGGACACAAACTAGGAAAAATTAAGAAATTAATCCCCAATCCAAATCTAGGTTTATGGGAGTGAAGCAATTGGCTCATAAGCCCAAAACTAGCCAAGACTTGAATCCTGACAAGAATATACAAAGGATTAACATTTCTCTAGGATAAAACAAAACAAAAGCAAGAACAAAAACAGAAACAAAAGAACTTCCTAAAAACAAAACAAAGCAAATCCCGAATGTGTTAACTTGAGTTAAAAATGCATCCTACCACTAAAAGGATTACTTAAGGTTCAAACCTAAAAAATGTAATTTTTCTCAATAAAAAACATAACAAAAATGCAAATACAAATACCAGGAAAACAGCACAGAAAACAAAAAAAAAAAAAATGTAATTTTTAAATCACTGATTTAGAGGAGGTGAGAAGGGCACTCCCAGTCTTCAGCCCTTGACCACCAAGCTGGAATTTTCACATAAGAAAGGGCTGAACAGGGAAATCCCTGGAGGTCCAGTGGTTAGGACTTGGTGCTTTCACTGCAGAGGGCCTGGGTTCAATCCCTGGTCAGGGAACTAAGATCCTGCAAGCTGTGTGGCACAGCCACAAACAAATTAATTAATTAATTAAAAAGGGGCTGAACAGCCCAAGACCAGAAGCCTGAGATAAAAAACGTAACCAGGGTAGGCTCTGGCCCCTGAAAAGCACTACCAAGATCCACCTCCACTCCAATCTGCCAGCCTCGCCCTCACTTTCCAGATGGGCCACAGAGGCTACTGACAAGAGATGGAGTTACGGCCAAGGTCTCGGAGAACTGGAGGATGTACGATTACCCTGTGGCGGAGGTGTTTGTGAAAGCAGTACCACGACAGAACTTCTCCATCCTCCTCACACTGTTTAACGTTCCCCACCCCCACCGCCACCCAAGGCCTCAGCGTGTCCCAGAAATCAGAACCTGGCTAGGCCTCTTGGCCCCAGGCTCTCAGCTCCTGTCCAGACCCCCCACCTGCAACTCACTCCTGCTCAAGCCTGGGGCACTCTGCCCTAGTACTACCCACCTGGCCTAGAGCCACCCTGTGAGCAGCTGGGGCTGGCCCGGAGCCTCCAGAGTTCCCCTGCAGCTGCCACAGGATCCTACCAGGTGGGTGAGACCAGCAGCAGCAGCAGACACCACCCCCACGCCTGTCCTCACTGAACTGGAATGCTGCAGAAGTTGCCTTGCAATGCAGGTGTGAGCAGGACCTCAGAACTCACTTCCCCACATTGTACTTGCAGGTACCAGTACAGATTTCAAAATTCACTTGGAAAAAGAATCCAGCCTTCTAGTTTAAGCCAGTCAATTTGTATGAGAAGCTGTGGTTATCATTTCTAGAAAAACCAGAAGCTACACTAATTTCTTTCCTTTCCTTTTCTTTTTTTCTAAATAACAAAAGCATCTAATGCTAAAAAAAAAAAAAAATTCGTTTTCAACAAGTGCTGTCACATCTGGGTGGCTCCCCTAAGGGGAAGGGATTTTTATCAAATACTGATAGGAAACACAATTACTTTTAAGCTACTCTTATCTTCAAACAAAAACTAAACAGAAAACTATTCAAGAAAGGGAAAAAAACATATTGTTAATGCTAGTAGATGGCATCATAAATAACTGATTGAGTTTTTGTTTCATTATTTATTCTAACTCCTTTCATGCATTTGTTTTTCTGGATTAGATGGTGAATCTGCCAAGAGTTATCTTAGGTCCCCGCCCCCTTTCCAACTCTGGAGTTGAACTCTCCCTACAAGGAACACAAAGTGAAACGTTTGTATTAGGAACCCAACCCCACAATCTTTATTGCCATGCCTTTTTTTTGTTTTAATTCTAAGAAAATATTCTTTTGTGTCCCGGTTTGTAAAAAACGATTCAAAAGCCTCAACTTTTTACATTCAATTCTCTGACAGCACCCTAGCATCTGCAAACAATATGGTCCCGGTTTTACATATGCAAACAAGTCCTGACTCCAAAAGTAAATAATGAGTTTCTGAGAGAAGACCCAAGACTTTGGGAGCGTTCCTTCCAGAAGTATTGAGCAGAAGTTGGAGTTGGGGGGAGGGGTGGCAAGAGCTGAGAGAAAACTAATCAGGGAAAATCACGATTTCCAAAAAAGCATCACATGGTCAGATGATAAATGTATCGATGATCTGTTGCAGCATGTCTCAAACGCTTCACCAGATACTGGATCCCATTCCTGAACAGCTGCATTTTGATGAAATATGGATTAATATACAAAAAAGGATGTAATGATTTATTTCTGCAAAATGCTACAAACAAAGCCACAAAGACATTCCTATTCTTTGACAGAAAATTCCTACTCTAGGGAATATATCCCAAGGAAATAAATCACCAGGAGCAAAAAACTGATATTCGTGATTCCCGCAAAACAGTGGGAGTACTTTAGTGCAGGATGGTGAATTCCCTTCATGAAACTGTCACATCTTCATGAAAAATCATTATGAAAACTATGTAGCAACAAGGAAAAATGTTTATGATACAATAAATAATGTTTACATCTGTGTAAAAATGCAGGCGTAGGATGGCAGCAACTACCAAGACATCAACCTACCTGGGTGTAGGGATTATGGTGATTTATTTCTTTAACAGTTCTTTCCGTGTTGTAATATCATCTTCCCAGTGGGGGAAAAAAAAATCCTGGGGAGGAGAAAAGCCAAAATGAAGCCCTAAAACCTCCCTGCCTAGGGCAAGTTTTGAACGACAGACAGATGACTCTGTCTCCTCAGGAAGGCCTAACTAATTCCAGGATCAACCCTGGTAACACACACAGGTGTCACAAACCCCACAAGAAGCTTGCGGAGGAGCATCTCTGCCCTGCTACAGCCACATCCTCCCTGCCTTCCTCCCATCCCCCGTAGGGAAGGGCCACGCGTCCATTCTTATGGCCACCAACAACTCAAATGGGCAGCATTTCCTGGCCTCTTTAATGTTCTTTTTCCATATGCCACCATGGTGATGATGACCAGGGTGATGATAAGGATAGCACATACAAAGTATTATTATTATCATCAAGTTTACTGATGAATTATTATGTGCCAGGCACCGTGCCAACAACAATTATCTTATTGAGTCCTTCCAAGAATCCCCATGAGGCTAGGACTATTTTTGTACTCATTTACCGATGAGAAAATTGAGACTCAGGGCAATGTAAGTGTCAGGATTGGACTTGAATCCTAGTATCAATTAACTTCAATCACAAAGTAGGACAACCTCTGTTTACAAGCAATTTTCATGTCTCATGAAAAGAGTTGCTATAAAAAAAAAATCCAGGCCATGAAAAACTATAGGGACAGAAATTAGGTCAGTGGTTGCCAAAGGCTGAGGGAATGGGAGGAATGAAGCACAAGGAGACTCATGGAGGAGATGTTAGGTGATGGAAATGTTCTGGGGTGATGGATATCCTCCAAGCACTTGTCAAAAACTACTGGACCACACATCATAAAGAGGAAACTTTAATGGACACAAATTGTAAAAAGTCAACCAGGATGTTGGAAAACCCCAGGATGGAATGCAGGCTGAGACAAATTAGCATAACTATATTAAAATTTACATGACATGACCTCACTGAAGGTAGTGGGGAAAAACATGTTGCTGACCTAAGTCGCTCTGCAAAATAGTGTTTCAACTGAGAACTGCAAGGCTGAAGATCAAAGGAGTTGTCCATGAATGCTATACTCTGGTAGGTGTAGTTGTTCCACACAGGGGTACAGGACAGCAATTTTGAAATTACTATACATATATATTGGGGTAGAACAAATGAGTAAATAAACTATGGGTAATGAGAGCCAGGTTTGGGGGACTTCCCTGGTGGTCCAGTGGTAAAGAATCTGCCTTCCAATGCAGGGGACCAGGGTTTTGATCTCTGGTCAAGGAATTAAGATCCCACATGCCACAGGGCAACCAAGCCCGCACACCACAGCTACAGAGCCTGCACGCCACAGCTACAGAGCCCACGCACCCTGGAGCCTGCACGCCACAACTAGAGAAGAGAAAACCCACGTGCCACAACTAGAGAGAAGCCCGCACACCACAAGGAAAGATCCTGCGTACCTCAGTGAAGATCCTGTATGCCGCAACTAAAACCTGACGCAGCCAAAAATAAATAAATAACAAATAAAATAAATATAAAAAAAAAAGAGAGCCAGGCTTCTCACTGTCCAAGGAAGAAGTTATAAATAAGCAACAGGGGAAGCTGGATTAGTCAGAGATATCTCTCTGAGGTCATGTTTATGTTATGCACACAGACAGATGCACACAGAAATAATTACAGTTTTGTGAATATCGAGGGGTGAATATACACATGTATCTACCCTAGCTGTCTGCAGAGAAGACCTACAGCCAGTGACACCCTAGTAGCAACAAGCACATTCAGCACCCAGACCTTGGTTTCTAAATACCATTCCCTAATAAAAAGAACCATGACTCCCTGGAGAAATGTCTGATTCTAGAGCCAGGGCAGGAAAAATACAAGATAAGCCTAGAGTATCTTGTAGTGCCAGAAAATAAGGAAGTGCTTTTCAAAAGGGGGCTGGGTACATCAAAGAAACAAAACCAAAGCAAATGAATTCAGAATGGCCAAAGCTGGAACAACTTAAGCAACAAAATAAATGATATAGTGTTGAATTATAATCCAAAGAATAAATTAAATATCCATGAGTCCATAATGACATAAATGATTGGACAAATAAATACACACACAAATAAATAAAGAGGGAAAAGAGACAAATCTTCCTTACAGATGAATTCCAAGTAATATAATGTAGATATTTCCCTCTCCAAGAGGTGGAGCTAAATTCCCCTCTCCTTGAGCATGGCCTGGACCTACTTCCAAAATGTAGAGTAGGGAAAGGAAAAGAGTAACTTTATAATGGAGAAATCCAGCTGATACCACTTTACTCAAGTGATGGAGGTTAAGGTCACCAGTGATGGGTCATGTTGACATTATAGACCACTGACATGATGTCATGACAGTGGCAATCCACCTGAGTGGTATTCCTCCCAAACACTAGTAACCCAGTCTATCCATGGGAAACATCAGACCAGCCTAAACTGAGCAACATTCTACACAATACCTGACAAATATGTCTTAAAATTGTCAAAGTCATAAAAAGCAAGAAAAGACTGAGGAGGAGACAGGACAACTAAATGCAATGTGGTCTCCTGGATGGGACTCTGGAATAGGAAAAGGACATTAGAAGAAAAACTGGTGAGAAGATCTAAATAAGGTCTGTAGTTCACATTAAAACATGGGTAGCAGAATTACAAAGTCACCACTGATTGATATAACTTTATTTTCTATATCAGATTATTCTTTTTAAAAAATTAAGGTGACGCTCACACAGCATAAAATTAACTATTTAAAAGTGAACAATTCAGTAGCCTTTAGGGGATTCACAGGGTTTGGCAACCACCCCTTTTATGTAGTTCCCTCTATCTAGTCCCAGCACATCACCATCACTCTGAAAGAAAATCCTGTACCCATCAGGCAGTAGCTTCCCTTCCTCTCTCCTCCCAGACATCAATCTGCCTTCTGTCTCTATGGATTGACCTATCTTGGATATTTCATATAAATAGAGTCACACAATATGTGATCTTTTGTGTCTGGTTTCTATCACTTAGCAAAATGTTTGTGAGAGTCATTCACTTTGTATCATGTGTCAGTACTTCATTCCTTTATATGGCTTAATAGTACTACACATGTGTACATACCACAATTTGTTTATCCATATATTCCTTGATGAACACATGGGCTGTTTCCCACTTCTGGCTACTGTGAATAGTGCTGCTATGAGCATTAAGTGTATGTGCATGTATTGTTTGAACATCTGTTTTCAGTTCTTTTGGGTATATATCTAGGAGTGGAATTGTTGGGTCACATGATAATTACACATTTAACATTTTGAAGACCCACCAAAACTTTCCACAGTGGCTGAACCATTTGACATTCCCACCAGCAGTGTATGAAGGTTCCAATTTCTCCCCACCCTCACCAACAGATCTTAATGGATGTGAAGTGGTATCTCATTATGGGTTTGACTTGCATTTCCCTAATGACTAGTGATGCTGAGTACCTTTTCATGTGCTTGTTGATCATTTATATATCTTGTTTGAAGAAATGTCTGTTCAAGCCCCTTATCCATTTTTAAAGTGGGTTGTTTGTCTATCTGTTGTTGAGCTGTAAGGGTTCTTTACATATTTGGATACCTCATCAGATATATGATTTGCAAATATTTTCTCATATAATAGATCCATTCTTGATCAGAATTCCAAGCACTGCTAACTGAGACACAATATGAGAGTGTGAAAGTCATCTTGAAAACTGGAGGTGATGGGAGTGGTCCATGGCTTCATGCTGGTCTTCACTTTAGTCTTTTTTTTTTTTTTTCACATTAGTCTTTATTGCAATCTTGCTAGATTTACTCATGAATTTGACCTGGTTCTTTCTAGTTAATAGTAATTATATTCATTTTCCATTGTTGCACAGCAAATTTCCACCAAATCAGTAGTTTAAAACAACACAAATTTACTGTCTTATAGTTTTCATGATCAGAAGTCTAGACACAGGTGAACTTGGTTCTCTGCTCAGGGTCTCGTGAGGCTAAAGTCAATGTGTCATCTGAGTGTTTCTAGAGCTCTGGGTCCTCTTTCAAGCCCATGTGGTTCCTCGTGGTCTGAGGTCCCCACTCTCTTGCTAACTGCTGGCAAGGGGCTGCTCACAGTTCCTTGCCATGTGGTCCTCTTCACACACCCTCTCATGCTTCAAGCAAGGGTCCAGTCTTTTTTAAGGACTCACCTAATTAAGTCAGGTCCACCAAGAATAAGCTTTTAACTTAACTCAAAGTTAACTGATTAGTAACTCAATCACAGATTAACTCAATCATATCATCATAATCACAGGTTCTGCCTACACACATGGGCAGGGAGTTATACAAAGTGTGTACACCAAGGGGTGGTGATCTTCAGGGCGATCTTAGAATCCTGCCTGCCAGAGTACAGTATCACAGTTAGTATTTTACTTCTGACAAATGTACCACAGTTATGTACATATGTACAGTATACGAGGGTGAGTCAAAAATTATCCACACTCTGGCTGTAGAATTTATTTCAATTAACTTTTAGAAAATACAAATACATCATTTTTTGACACAATCTCCTTGCTTTTCAATACACTTTGTCCATCTGTCAACAAGCTTTCGTATTCCCTCCTTAAAAAATGTTTTAGGCTGAGCTGGCAAGCCACAAATGTGTCGCTGTCCTCACTTCATTACAAGTGAATCTTCGTCCTCGTAGGGCTGCTTTCAGTGGACTAAACAGGTGAAAGTCCAATGGAGCAAGATCAGGACTATAGGGAGGATGCTTTACCACCTCAAAACAAAGTTTTTGCAGAATGTCGATAGTGTGGGCAGAAGTGTGCGGATGTGCATTGTCATGCAAGATCACAGTGCCCTTGGATAGCAGTCCTTTGTGTTTAATTTGAAGTTTAGGCTTCAACTCTTCAATAAGCATCTCTATCCATTCATACACACTTCACTACAAAACACTTTCTCCATATTGCACACAAAGTCTGCAATAAATAATGGCACCAGGTACACCCTCAGACCACAAAAAATGAATCGCTGCATGCTGCTCTTCTTTCATGCAAATCACAAGTGGGCATCCATTTTTGCTTGCACTGCAGTCACAAATGAACTGATGTAACACATTTACACCTGCAGAGCAGTGACTGGGGAGACAGCAGCCTTGAAGGGAAAGTGCTGATAAGACAGTGTGGCCAACAGAAGTTTCAATATACCCGGAGTGTGAATAATTTTTGACTCACCTTCATATGTTTCTATTCATCTAAAATTATTCCAAAATTTTTAAAAGACTATATCATGTATTTCAACTTCTAGGCAAGATGGAGTAGCAATGACTAGATTTACATACTACGCAGGTACAATATGTGTTTCCATAAATCAAAAGTTACTTCCCCAAATTTAAAAGGCAACATGGTTTTCTTCTTCTAGTATAGATGGAGTAGTAGTGACTAGATTTACTCTTCTGCCTAAAACAATATCAAAAACCCAAACAACAATAAAAATTCCACAAATAAGACATATGCAGCAATGGTTTTTTGTGTTTTTTTGTTTGTTTTTGTTTTTTGTCTGAAGCAATGGTTTTGAAGATATTGTAATCAAGCAAGGAAGGAGAGTGATCCTCAGAGACACAGAAAACAACTACTCTGGCTTCCTGCCTGGGGAGAGTTTCCCGGCTGTGGCACAGGGGGAGGAAATATAGGTGGAACCTGGCAGCTGGGAGTCCAGGGATGCCAAGGCAGTTAGAGTCTGCAAAGCAGAGGACCTGATAGGTGAGTGCTGCACACAGAGAACCACAGAGACCTTCAAGGGTCTTTGCTGGGTATTCAGCAGAGGGCTGATCAGCACACGTGTGTGAAGAAACAACCTGAGGCCAGGGAGTAGGTTAGAAGGAACAGCACCCAGCTCTCACTCGGAGCTGGGAAGCGTGCACCTGTTCAGACACTGAGCAGGGTACCAAGAAGGGTCCTGCCTCAGTGGTAGGGAATAATCAACGTTACACTAAATATAGCTTTGATTCCACCTGATGGATCTTAAAAACAAGACCCAAAAGGATCAAACTGTTTCCAATACTCATGATATAACAAAGCTCCTGAACACTGATAGAAATATAAAAATATCCAGCATCCAAGGAAGTAAAATTTATAATGTCTGGCATACAATCAGAAATTACCGGCAGGAAAAATAGGCCCCATAATGAGCAGAAAAATCAATTAATTGAAAATGACCCACAACTGCCACAGGTGTTAGAATTAGCACACGAAGACCTTAAAACAAGGATTATAACTGCAATAGTGCATGTTCAAAAAGTTAAGTAGAAAGATCAAAGATATTAAATGACCTAAACTAAAATTCTGGAGATGAAAGCTATCATGTCTGAGATGGAAAATAGGATAGAAAGGATTAATGGAAGATTAAACATTGCAGAGGAAAAGATTAGTAAATAGCAATAAAAACTACCCAAAATGAACACAGAGAGAAAGAATTATTTTAAAAAGAAAGTGTGTCAGTGAGCTTTGGGATTCAAATGGCCTAATGTGTGTGTAATTGCAGTCCCTGAAGGAGAGGAAAAAAAGAGTAGAACAGAAAAAATATTTGAAGAATGGCCAAGAACTTTTTCAAATTTCCATGAAAACTATAAACTCACAGATTCAAGAACCTGAAAGAAACATAAGCAAAATAAACATGAAGAAAACTACACCAAGGCATATCATAATTGAACTGCTTAAAACCAGGGATAAAAAGAATATCTTAAAAGCAGCCGAAGAAAAAAGACATGTTATGTGAACAATGAAACTCACACATACTGCTGGTGGGAATGTAAAATGATACAATGGTTTTGAACAATGGTTGGCAGTTTCTTAAAAAGTTAATCCAACATATATCAGACAATCAACCATTCTACTCCAAGGCATTTATGCCCAAGAGAAACCAAAGTATATTCCATACAAAGACATGAATGTTCATAGCTGTTTATTTGTAATAGCCTCAAACTGGAAATAACCCAAATATCCATTAACAAGTGAATGGATAAACAAATTGTGGTATATCTATATAATACTACTCAGTGATGAAAAAGAACAAGCTAACAATGTATGCAAAAGTATCAAAGAAACTCTCACTGAGTGAAGAAAACCAGGCTCACTTCCTTCCACAATAATGCATACTGTGTGATTCCATGCATATAAAAATCTTACCAAAAGGAAAACTAATCAATTGTGATAGAAGGCTGCAATACCTGGGTGGCAGATGAGAAAGAATGGAAGGGAGAGAATTCAAGGGGAAAAGAGGAAAGTTTTGAGGGTCATGGACATGTTCACTACCTTGACTGTGGAGATGATTTCACAGGTGTACACATATGTCAAAATGTAGCAAATTACACATTTCAAATACCGTGGTGTTCACTGTATGTCAAGTATAACCTAACAAAAGCCAAAGGACAAGGACACCTAGGTCCTGGCTCCCGCAGCTTTGACCAGCTAGTGGGACAGGCATCCTGGGCTCGGGAAGCATCAGTTCACCACCCAGAGCCTCAGCTTCCATCTCGGTGCCAGGTAAACATCCGACAGAGCCAGGTGAAGATAATCAGTGAGAACATCTAGCCCAACCCAGGCATTTGGCAGGAGCTCAGAAACTTTTCTCTGAGGAATGTGGGTTTAATCAGTGACTCCCACTGGCAGGCTGAGTGACTCTCTTTTCAACCACATCAGCAAACATTTCCTTAAGGGTCCCTATTTAGTCCCAAAATACATAAATGTGTTTTGAAAGGTTTGGTCTGCAAACAAAATGCAAGTCTTCAGTAATCATCAATTCATGTTTCCACTCATTATTTTTCTTTTTTAAAAAATATTATTAGTAGTCATTTTTATAAATTTATTTCTTTATTGGCTGTGTTGGGTGTGTTGCTGTGCAAGGGCCTTCTCTAGTTATGGTGAGGGGGGCTACTCTTCGTTGCGGTGCATGGGCTTCTCACTGCCGTGGCTCCTCTTGTTGTGGTGCTCGGGCTCTAGGCGTGGGGGGGCTTCAACAGTTGTGGCATGCAGGCTCAGTAGTTGCGGCGCATGGGCTTAGTTGCTCTGAGGCATGTGGGATCTTCTGCGCCAGGGCTCGAACCCATGTCCCCTGCAGTGACAGGTGGATTCTTAACCACTTCACCACCAGGGAAGACCCTCATTACTTTTCAAAGACTCATGCCATCACTTCCGATCAGAACCCGCCTTCCAAGTGTCATCACACTGGCCTGACAGAAAGAAATCCCACCCTGTGAGGAGAATGAACAGTTTGCATCATGGCTTCTTTTTTTGTTTTTAGCTGCACTGAGCAGCTTGTGGGACCTTAGTTCCCCAACCAGGGATTGAACCCAGACCCTCAGCATTGAGAGCGAGGAGTCCTAACCACTGGACCGCCAGGGAATTCCCTCCATCATGGCTCCTAACCTGTTAAGGAGAGCCCTCAGGCTGCTCCCATGTGTGGCCTCCAAGTTTTCTCCACATCACAGCCCAGCTGCCATGCCAGGCCTGCTTGAATCGCCACACTGGGCTCCACCTGTTCCTACTGACCCCTGCCCTCTTGATCCTGTCCACAGTGAACATCTGGAGTCTCCCTAACGTGTAAAGTCGGATTAGATGGTGGTATGGGCTGCATCGTGTCCCCCGCCAAAATTTGTGTGTTGTAGTCCTAACCCCCAGTCCTTCAGAATGTGACTATCTTTGTGATAGGGTTTTTAAAGAGGTAATTAAGTTAAAATAAGGTCACAGAGTGGGCCCTCATCCACTATACTCTTAGTAAGAGGAGATTCAGACACAGAAACACACAGAAGGAAGGCCACGTGAGGACACAGGAAGAAGATGGCCATCTGCAAGCCAAGGACAGAGGCCTCGGGAGGAACCAACCTGCTGACTGTGGGATCTCAGACTTCTAGCCTTTAGAATCATGAGAGAAGAAACGTCTGGTGCTTTGGTAGGGCAGCACAGCACACGGATACAGATGGGGCCCCTCATACACCCCTGCGCCCACCCCACACCTCTTCACATTCCCCACCATCCGCAGGTGAACTGAAGTGAGAGGAGGTAGTGAGGAGGCTCAGTGGACCTGAGGCCTTGACAGCTGGGCAGATGGAGACATTTTGACCTTATCAGCCCACAAGCAATGAGAGGCAGTGAGGGTTGATGGGGTGGGGGAAGGGAGACACAGTTGAGAATATGTAGGAAGATGAATAAGAATGCGCAGTGGCCAGACCTGCCTGGGGCATGGACTCATAGAGGCAGAGCTAACTGAACAAAAGCCCAGGAAGAGATCATCAGCAGAACCAGGACCAGCTGGGCTGAGTGATTCTATGGTGCTTCTTCCAGCTCAACTCATGCCTAAGGTGTGAGCTTCATCACAGGAGCTGAAAGGAGGAAGAGGACCTGTCCCCAGGAAGGACCTGGCACTTTTAGCAGTTCCAGCAGCCCCGTGGCTAGGATTAGCCAAGTAGGGAGTAGATGAGGAGGGAACTGCCGGCCCCTCACCGTCCAGGGCAGTCCTGGAAAGGGGCCTTACTCTACCCTCACAGAAAAGCAGTGAAGCAGACACCATCACCCTTTTCCCAGAGGAGGAAGCTGAAGCTTGGAAAAGCCAACTAATTTGCCTCAGGACACGGTGGCCAGTGTAGAGGCAGCTCTAGGCTCCCCCTCACACATACACACACTCTAATCCCATCACCATGTGAACTTATCCTTCATTTATCTGAACCACATGATGGGTCTGAAAACAAGATGCTACAGATGATAACAGCCCACACATCACACAAAAAGCCATCGTTAAATAAATGGACAGACCCTGATTTTTGCATGATGATCCTCCTTGGAGGCCCAAGTTAAGAAGATTTTATTTAAATTGTCCTCTGGAAACACCAGAATTCTAACTACTTTATGATTTGTTTCACAACATAAAGGTGGAAGCAAGTTCTGTTTTAAAAGTTCACATTACCCACTGGAAAGCACTTCCCCCACCCAAGATTTTGTGGTTACATCAGAAAAATAAAGATTTTCTCATTTACCAATACGAATCGCAGCAGATGTGTGTGGCCTCTACTTCATCAGTTTAATCGTGAGCATTTGGGGGTGTTTGTGCCACGCTGCATAATCACAAAAACAGACTCATTAATGAAAGCAAATTTATCGGGTGTTTGAGAGCCCTTTCACAAGGAAAAATCCATATAATAATTTTCGTAAATAATTAGATTTTTATTTTGGTCAAAACTGAAATTTTTTATTTAAATGGAAAATCTCATTCTGCTCAAATAAGAGACTGAAAAAAATGGGGCTATGAAGTTAATGCAGGCTTTGCTTTTCTTCAACAACCAAGTCACATTTCTCCATCATTGACTCAGAGACTTGTCATGTTTTTCGCTTCTGTATGGCCTTAATAGGATGGCAGAACCCCAGGGGTAAAAAGATCTTAAGATCATCCTTGTAACCACAGGACCTCCTGTCCAATTAGCAAACAGAGACCTTCCTTCTGGATTCCAAGAAAGCATTCCAACAAGAAGAACCATTTTCAGGATATGCATGATGCATTGAGCATTTCGGACATATCAACTTGTTTAATTCCCACAGAAACCCTATGAGGCAAGTACTATAATCCCCATTTAACAGATGAGCAAACTGAGGTTTGGAAAAACAGTCATTTACCTGAAGCTACACAGCTGGGAAATGGCAGAGCTGGGATGTGAACCCAGTTCTGCTTAAAGCTAAAGTCTTCCCTGCCACCCTACACATTGGACACCTGCAGAGGATGTCCACACTGGCAGAAAGCTGCCACTTCTCCAAGCTAAAGTATTGTTTCCGTGGGCGGCAGGGTGGGGGGTGGGCTGCTGTGAGGCTGCAGAAAGGGCTCAGAGCTAGGAGTCAGGTCACCCAGGCTCTGGTGCACACTGCCACCTGGGGTTGTTCACTGCCACGTCTGGGAGGGTGAAGCCCACCTCTCAGGGGTTGGGATGGGGCTATAAGAAACACCACAAGGACGAATATGTGAACCTTCTGTCCATGGTAGGCACCAGGAGTCCCCGGGAGTACACTGTAGCCTCTGGGAATACACTGACATGCCTTTCTTTAAAACTATATCTGCAGGGAATTCCCTGGTAGTCCAGTGGTTAGGATTCCGCACTTTCACTGCCGAGGGCCCAGGTTCAATCCCCGGCCAGGCAACTAAGATCCCACAAGCATGTAGTGAGGCAAAATAATACTAAATAAAATAAAATAAAATAAAATTTGGTAGGGCAGGCATAACAAGTTTTTTAAAAAATTATATCTGCAAACTTATTTTTTCTCCCAATGGTTGGCACTTAGTACTGAAATATGTTTCTGGACATGATGAAGGGATGTTTTCTAAGTGCCTGTGTCAACAACTAAAGATTAATCCTGATCCTACACATGGAGAAAATCAATCTGGGAAGAGCTGGAGGATGCGTGTGGCCTACGGAGAAGTTTACCAAACACAGTTACATTTGTTCACAGAATTAGAAGTCGCAGCACAGATCGAGTGCAGTGCCTGGCCCTAGGAAACACTGCTCAAGGAGGGTTTGGCACCAAACAAACAAATGAGCCTAATTCTGAGAGGAAATCTTCAGAGTTATTCCAAATCTTATTTTAAGACTTCTCATTTGCTTTTTGCTTATGCTTTCAACAAAAAACCCAACTGAAATAAAAGTTCAACCAAAAGACAGATTAAATCCACTTTTCCCATCGTAAAACTTGAAGCATGATTTCACAATGGTGCAATAGTTTTGGAATTCCACAGGAGGATGAACATGTATGTCATGGACAAACTTGGATGTTCCAAAATCAAGACAAAAAACAAAGCCCTAAAAATGATCCTCTTTAGGCAGTTATTCTTCATCATAAAAAATAACAGAAGTAAGAAACTTTCCTCACAAAATCATCAGCTGTACTTTGCCAACAAAGATGTGGAGGGCCCTAGATGCCCTGTTAACAGAGGGATGCAGATTCCACTGATGCAATCCTATGTGGTCATGAAACATGACCATAAAGACTCTGCAGCACCTGCAAAAATGTTTTTGATGAAAGGTTGAAACATACACAAGCAGGGTGTAAATGGTGTGCACGTTTAGGTACACATAAATCTGTCCATCCAGGTAAGGACTGGAAGGGATCATGAAAAAGGTTCAACAGTCCTTGTTTTAGGCTGGTGGGAGTATCAATAACATTAATCATGTTAAATTGACATCCATCTTGGTTATTTAAGTTTTAAAAAAGGAGGAAAGGGAAGGGTTGCCAAGCAGGTGTGCTCTTTCCCAACCTTGGTTCTAACATCCTAAAGGAGGCGGCCACAGCCCAGGAGCAGTAGGAGCCAGGGAGCTGCTGAGCAAAGAGAACAGGCTTTGCCAGAAATCTCTCTCCCACCAGCACCTAGCCATGTCTAGTGGGGGCAGGGGCAGAATTATGAAGGGAAAAGGCAGAAACATGCAGAAATCTGTGGTCAAGGAGAGGGCTCCCTGAAGGTGCAGGATTACATCAAAGCCCTGTGGGACCCTAACATTGAAGAACAGTGGGATCCAGTGCTCAGAACTCACCCTGGGCTGCAAAAGCTATTCCATCCAGCTCTCCCTCCTCTCCCTGAAACACCTCGGGCCCCTCCCCACAGGCTCTCAGCCCCACCTCCCCCAGGGAACTGATGCCCTGGACCAGCCTGGGCCACACAGCCAGCGGGTGAGGGGCTGCTATAGATGGAATGTTTGTGCCCCCTGCCCCCGTGCAATTCATGTGATGGTATTAGGAGATGGGGGCTTTGAGGTAGAGCCTCATGAATGGGATTAGTGTTCTTATAAAAGAGACCCCCTCACCCCTTCTGTCTGCCCTGAGAGGACACAGTGAGAAGACGGCCGTCTATGAACCAGACATCAAATCTGCTGGCGCCCAGGCGCCCTGATCTTGGACTTCCAGCCTCCACAACTGTGAGAAATAAATATCTGTTGTTTAAGCCACCCAGTCCCTAGCATTTTGTAACAGCAGCTTGAACAGACTAAAGACAGTGGCCTTCTGATTCCTTGTCCACAGTGCTTTCTCTTCAAACTCAGGCCCCTCAAGGCCACCATGACACATGGCACCAGGCAAAGCTGGGCAACCTCCTGGCCTCACTGGTCCAGGTCACGGGACTCAGGGCGCCCCAACACTCCTCAACCAGGCTGGAGAGGAACCTCCTTCCTCACGACTACACTCCTTGGGAAGTGGATGAAAGTGGAACCAGGCGGTCCACTGGTTAAACCTCACCTTCCAATGCAGGGGGTGCGAGTCTGATCCCTGGTTGGGGAGCTGAGATCCCACATGCCTCAAGGCCAAAAAACCAAAACATAAAACAGAAACAATATTGTAACAAATTCAATAAAGACTTAAAAAAAGAAAGACAGAAAGTGGGCTGAGGAAGGTGGGCCCAGGCAGCAGGTGGCCCTCACTGACCTCAGCTGGACATAAACTCATACAGAGGGTGGAGAGAACATGCCTGTCCTTATCAGTCCTCCTTCCAAGGCCTCCTGCTGACCTGAGGGGGCCCAGGCCTGGCCTACATGCTCCCTCTCAGTGACATTTCTCCCTTGTAAAACAAGGACAATAATCTCTGTCTTCCACAACTCATGATGCTGTTGTGGGGAAGTTTTAAGATTTTAAGTTATCCTATAATTTGTTAAGCTCGCATTTTGTGAGCGCATTCTATTCAGAGAGAAATACTGATTTTGATACTACCACAGATAAACCCAAATTTATCAGTATACATAAACACCTACAGGACAAATATCTACCAACCTACTGCCTATCCCATTAGACCACCAGCCAGATCAAAAATCAGCGTTAGGTCAAAAATCCTTTAGCTGGATTTCAAGTCACTGAGGAAGAATTTCTCCAGGATGTGGCTCCAGCTTATTGCTCAAGCCTCTCATCTACTTGGTTTCATTGGCCCCATGTCTTCTTCCCCTCCTAATAATAGCACTCCAAATTGTCCTTTGGGGACCATTCTCCACTCCTGGTCCTTTCAGTTCCAGTGGGGTACACAAAAGATGTGCACAGGTGCACAAATCCCTGACCCCCAAGATGAGATGCTGCCCGGCTCATGTCAGTGACGGGTGCATGTAATCCACATTGACCATTGGAGTGAGTCCGGGGGCTACTGGGAAAGAGAAACTCTAATGCTGAGGATACAGACCTGGGGCTGCTGGCAGCTGCCCTGCCATTTCATGGGAAGAGTGAGGGCATCCTTCACAAATATGAAGCCAACACAAAGAAACACAAAATTAAGGCACATCTAGCTGTGCCTGAGCAGACAATTCCCTGGACATTTCAGTGACTCAAGCCAATACCCTTTTTTTTTTTTTTTTTTAATTTTTTTTAAATTTTTATTTTTTATTTTTTATTTTTTTGGGGGTACACCAGGTTCAATCATCTGTTTTTATATACATATCCCCGTATTCCCTACCTTCCTTGACTCCACCCCCTCGAGTCCCCCCCACCCTCCCTGTCCCAGTCCTCTAAGGCATCTTCCATCCTCAAGTTGGACTCCCTTTATTATACAACAACTTCCCACTGACTATTTTACAGTTGGTAGTATATATATGTCTGTGCTACTCTCTCGCTTCATCTCAGTTTCCCCTTCACCCCCCGCCCCCTTCCCGTACCTCGAGTTCTCCAGTCCATTCTCTGTATCTGCATCCTTGTTCTTGTCACTGAGTTCATCAGTACCATTTTTAGATTCCGTATATGTGAGTTAGCATACAATATTTGTCCTTCTCTTTCTGACTTACTTCACTATGTATGACAGATTGTAGTTCTATCCACCTCATTACATATAGCTCCATCTCATCCCTTTTTATAGCTGAGTAATATTCCATTGTATATATATATGCCACATCTTCTGTATCCATTCATTTGTTGATGGGCATTTAGGTTGCTTCCATGTCCTGGCTATTGTAAATAGTGCTGCAATAAACATGATGGTACAAGTTTCTTTTGGGATTATGGTTTTCTTTGGGTATATGCCCAGGAGTGGGATTACTGGATCACATGGTAGTTCTATTTGTAGTTTTTTAAGGAACCTCCAAATTGTTTTCCATAGTGGCTGTACCAACTTACAGTCCCACCAACAGTGCAGGAGAGTTCCCTTTTCTCCACACCCTCTCCAACATTTGTGGTTTCCAGACTTTGTGATGATGGCCATTCTGATTGGTGTGAGGTGATACCTCATTGTGGCTTTGACTTGCATTTCTCTGATGATTAGTGATGTTGAGCATCTTTTCATGTGTTTGTTGGCCATCTGTATGTCTTCTTTGGAGAAATGTCTATTTAGGTCTTCTGCCCATTTGTGGATTGGGTTATTTGCTTTTTTGGTATGAAGCTTCATGAGCTGCTTGTCTATTTTGGAGGTTAATCCTTTGTCCGTTGTTTCATAGGCAATTATTTTTTCCCATTCTGAGGGTTGCCTTTTAGTCTTGTTTATGGTTTCTTTTGCTGTGCAAAAGCTTTTAAGTTTCATGAGGTCCCATTCATTTATTCTTGATTTTATTTCCATGATTCTAGGAGGTGGGTCAAAAAGGATCTTGCTTTGATGTATGTCATAGAGTGTTCTGCCTATGTTTTCCTCTAGGAGTTTTATCGTGTCTGGCCTTAAATGTAGGTCTTTAATCCATTTGGAGTTTATTTTTGTGGATGGTGTTAGGAAGTGTTCTAATTTCATTCTTTTACATGTTGCTGTCCAATTTTCCCAGCACCACTTATTGAAGAGGCTGTCTTTTTTCCATTGTATACTCGTGCCTCCTTTGTCAAAGATAAGGTGCCCATATGTGTTTGGGTTTACTTCTGAGTTCTCTATTCTATTCCATTGATCTTCCTTTCTATTTTTGTGCCAGTACCATACTGTCTTGCTCACTATGGCCTTGTAGTATAGTTTGAAGTCAGGAAGCCTGATTCCACCAACTCCATTTTTCCTTCTCAAGATTGCTTTGGCTATTCGGGGTCTTTTACATTTCCATACAAATCATAAGATTTCTTGCTCTAGTTCTGTGAAAAATGCCATTGGTGATTTGATTGGGATTGCATTGAATCTGTAAATTGCTTTGGGTAGTACAGACATTTTCACGATGTTGATTCTTCCAATCCAGGAACATGGTATGTCCCTCCATCTGTTTGTGTCTTCTTTGATTTCTTTCATCAATGTCTTAAAGTTTTCTGCATACAGATCATTTGCCTCCTTAGGCAGGTTTATTCCTAGGTATTTGATTCTTTTGGTTGCAATGGTAAATGGGAGAGTTCCCTTCATTTCTCTTTCTGCTCTTCCGTTGTTAGTGTATAGGAATGCAAGAGATTTCTGTGCATTAATGTTGTATCCTGCTGCTTTACTAAACTCATCAATTAGTGCTAGCAGTTTTCTGGTAGAGTCTTTAGGGTTTTCTATATATAATATCATGTCATCTGCAAAGAGTGACAATTTTACTTCTTCTTTTCCAATTTGGATTCCTTTGATTTCTTTTTCTTCTCTGATTGCTGTGGCTAAAACTTCCAAAACTATGTTGAATAATAGTGGTGAGAGTGGACACCCTTGTCTTGTTCCTGTTCTTAGAGGGAATTCTTCCAGTTTTTCCCCATTGAGAACAATATTGGCTTTTGGTTTTTCATATATGGCTTTTAGTATGTTGAGGTAATTTCCTTCTATGCCCATTTTCTGGGGAGCTTTTATCATAAATGGATGTTGAACTTTGTCAAAAGCTTTTTCTGCATCTATTGAAATGATCATATGGTTTTTATCCTTCAATTTGTTGATATGATGTATCACGTTGATTGATTTGCATATATTGAAGAATCCTTGCATCCCAGGGATAAACCCCACTTGATCATGGTGTATGATTTTTTGAATGTGCTGTTGGAGTCTGTTAGCTAGTATTTTGTTGAGGATTTTTGCATCTATATTCATCAGTGATATTGGTCTGTAGTTTTCTATTTTTTGGGACATTTTTGCCTGGTTTTGGTATCAGGGTGATGGTAGCCTCGTAGAATGAGTTTGGGAGTGCTCCACCTTCTGCAATATTTTGGAAGAGTTTGAGAAGGATAGGTGTTAACTCTTCTCGAAATGTTTGATAGAATTCGCCCGTGAACCCATCTGGCCCTGGGCTTTTGTGTGTTGGGAGATTTTTAATCACTGCCTCAATTTCCGTACTTGTGATTGGTCTGTTCATGGTTTCTATTTCTTCCTGGTTCAGTGTTGGAAGATTGTATTTTTCTAAGAATGTATCCATTTCTTCCAGGTGATCCAATTGATTGGCATAGAGTTGCTTGTAGTAGTCTCTCATGATGTTTTGTATTTCTGAGGTGTCCGTTGTTACTTCTCCTTTTTCATTTCTAATTCTGTTGATTTGCATCTTCTCCCTGTTTTTCTTGATGAGTCTGGCTAATGGTTTATCAATTTTGTTAATCTTCTCAAAGAACCAGCTTTTAGTTTTATTTATTTTTCTTATGGTTTCTTTCCTTTCTTTTTCCTTTATTTCTGCTCTGATCTTTATGATTTCTTTCCTTCTGCTCACTTTGGGGTTTCTTTGTTCTTCTTTCTCTAGTTGTTTGAGGTGTAAGGTTAGGTTGTTTATTCGATCATTTTCTTGTTTCTTAAGGTAGGACTGTATTGCTATAAACTTCCCTCTTAGAACTGCTTTTGCTGCATCCCATAGGTTTTGGGTTGTTGTGTTTTCATTGTCATTTGTTTCTAGATATTTTTTGATTTCCTCTTTGATTTCTTTAGTGATTCCTTGGTTGTTTAAGAGTGAATTGTTTAGCCTCCATGTGTTTGTATTTTTTGCAGTTTTTTTCCTGTAATTGATATCTAGTCTCATGGCGTTGTGGTCTGAGAAGATGCTTGATATGATTTCAATTTTCTTGAATTTGCTGAGGTTTGATTTGTGACCCAAGATGTGATCTATCCTGGAAAATGTTCTGTGTGCACTTGAGAAGAAAGTGTAGTCTGTTGTTTTTGGATGGAATGTCCTATAAATATCAATTAAGTCAAGATGGTCTAATGTGTCATTTAAAGCTTGTGTGTCTTTATTTATTTTCTGTTTGGATGATCTGTCCATTGATGTAAGTGGGGTGTTCAAGTCTCCCACTATTATTGTGTTACTGTCGATGTCCCCTTTTATAGCTGTTAGCATTTGCCTTATGTATTGAGGTGCTCCTATATTGGGGGCATAGATATTTACCATTGTGATATGTTCTTCTTGAATGGATCCCTTGATCATTATGTAGTGTCCTTCCTTGTCTCTTGTAATAGTCTTTACTTTCAAGTCTAATTTGTCTGATATGAGTATTGCTACTCCAGCTTTCTTTTGACTTCCATTTGCATGGAATATCTTTTTCCATCCCTTTCCTTTCAGTCTATATGTATCCCTTGGTCTGAAGTGGGTTTCTTGTAGGCAGCATATAGACGGGTCTTGTTTTTGTATCCATTCAGCCAGTCTGTGTCTTTTGGTTGGCGCATTTAATCCATTTACATTTAAAGTGATTATTGACATGTGTGTTCCAATTACCATTTTCTTAATTGTTTTGGGTTTGTATTTGTAGGTGTTTTCCTTTTCTTGTGTGTCCTACTTAGAGAAGTTCCTTTAGCACCTGTTGTAAGGCTGGTTTGGTGGTGCTGAATTCTCTGAACTTTTGCTTGTCTGGAAAGCTTTTGATTTCTCCCTCAAATCTGAATGAGATTCTTGCTGGGTAGAGTATTCTTGGCTGTAGGTTTCTGTCTTTCAGGACTTTCAGTATATCCTGCCATTCCCTTCTGGCCTGCAGAGTTTCTGTAGAAAGGTCAGCTGTTATCCTGATGGGTTTTCCCTTATATGTTGTTTGTTGCTTTTCTCTTGCTGCTTTTAATATTTTTTCTTTGTGTTTAATTGTCATTAGTTTGATTAATATGTGCCTTGGTGTATTTCTCCTTGGGTTTATTCTGTATGGGACTCTCTGTGCTTCTTGGACTTGGTGAATTATTTCCTTTCCCATGTTGGGGAAGTTTTCCACTATAACCTCTTCAAATATTTTCTCAGATCCTTTCTTATTTTCTTCTTCTTCTGGGATGCCGGCTATGTCGGGCTCCCCGCAGCCCTTTCTGGTGTCCGAGGCCGTCTGCTGGTGTTCAGCTGGTTCTCTGTGGGAATTACTGCGTCCTTCCATGCATTCCCAATGCATCTGTGGAGAGGGATGCACTCCACGTCTCTCTACTTCGCCGCCATCTTTTCTCTCCCCAATACCCTTTTTAATGAAGCCAGTTGGGCAGAGAGGGGTAGATGATACAGGGCCTGAGTAAGGGTCCTGTCACATTGCTATTTGAAAGTATAAGGATCCAAAGGCAACTAGAAAGGTGGGATCTGATGAGATGATGCTCAATGAAGGTAAAAGTGACACCCTACTCTGGGGACCATGATTCTAATTGTATGCACTCAGGAAGGGGATTTGGAGGCCACCGTGAAACATGGTTGTCGAAAAAGCCAAGGGGGCCTATGGCAGGGGTTGGGGTAAGGAGGGGACACAGAGCAGCCTGGGCACACCAGATGGGTATGGGCACCACACATGTTTTCAGGTGCACTGATCTCCTTGGTCCTCGGAGTGCCTGGGCCAGTTCCCTCCAGTCCAGGCAGCTTTACTGCAGCCGGATGTGCAGGTATCATCCTTTTTTGGTGTACGCCACGATGTAGGAAGAGTTGGAAGGCAGGACCCTAGAGTGCCATCCCCAGTGAGGAGGCCCAGCCAGTCACTTTGGGATCAGAACAGCATGTGCTTAAGGGCTAAAGACCACAAACTACAACGCATGGGATTGCGCCTGAGAGAACCCCAAACGTATCAATCTTGCCTTTGACAATGGCTAGAGTCAGGGCTGGTGACTAGGACCCTGAGGGAAACAGAAATTTTGCAACTGGAGAGTGTTCCCAAAGTGTGGAGCAGTGATGGGGGTACGGTTATGCAAACTGTGGCAGGACAATGGATAAATTCCCCTCCACCCACCCCTGCCCTGTCCTCCTCTAAGGTAACATTCTAGGGCACCCACCTGACACTGTTGGCTGCTCCCCAATAGCCATTCCTAGGCTCCTTTCCTCACAAAGCTGCAATTCTGTTCCACTGGCAACATGCCCAGACTCAGAGGATGAACCAAGCTTGGGCCAAAGCCTCTTGTGGCAACCACATCACCCTTGACACGAAGATGGTGACCACTGGCCCTGGTTCTGGCTGGCAGCTATAAGGAAAGTTCCCTGACTCAAATAAAAAAGAAAGTCTCTCAAGAAGATGACTTTTTCCTCCCCTCTTCCCTTCTACCTTGGCTATTCTTGTGTGAAGACACATGCTTGGAGCTGCAGCAGTCACTTTGTGACCATGAGGAAAGACCAAGAGAATGGCAGGCAATGACCTGGCACCCAGTCATGGCCAAGTCATTGAACTAACCCAGGATGTGTAGGCTGACTTCCAGGCTTCTCTGGTTATGCAAGATAATTCAATGACGGTATTGTTTAAGGAATCACACTTGGGGATTCTGGTACTCGCCATCAAAAGACTTACTGACCAACACTTCCCTCTACATTATCTTATGTGCTCATCACTACACAGGTAGTTGTGACCATCATATTAGGGAAAGGAAGCTGGTGCTCAGGAAGCTGAAGTGGTTAGAGGCCAAGACTAGCAAATGGTGGGACTGAAACCCCATTTATAATCTACCCCTCCCTGCCTGCTGGTATAAATTGATTCAGTTTACAGATCCCCCAACTTCAGGAATGATGCTGCAAATCTTCAAAGCCAATCTGTAAAAGTCCAATTCAGCAATTTTAAAATGTTTGTGAAAGGAATGCCCCGACAGTTGGCTCATTCTAAACATGCTGCTATTATTATAAAGCTCTCCTAAACTGTTGCATTAAAAAAAAAAAAGAGTGGAGAGATAAAGTGAGCACGGCAGGAAGTAACTGGGAGTAAGTTTTTTTGGTTTGGGAGCCAGGAAATGTCAAGGAAATAAATGTAGCTATGATTTATACTCCATCTCCAGTTGTGCTGTGGGATTCAAAAATTGGTATTTTATTAAAGCACACATCACAGCGCAGTCCTGACAAGTGACAAGCTGCCACAGAGGCCAAAAAAGCGACATTTGATTCTGGGTTTCATGGTAACTTAACCAATATATATAGTTGATGGTAGGGAAGGAAAGGGATTGATTTTACCCTGAGTCTCGGGTTTTTCTTGTTTTCAAACTGATTGGTCTAGACAATGGAAGACAAACAGCCAACAATAAATCCATTGTAAGCTGGAAATAGTTTCCTCTGAATACAACTAAATATTTCTTTAATCCTTGCATTAATATATTTACTGTATTTACTTGCATTAAAATATAGCAACTATTTTATTTACTTTAAAATTTAACCTTTTGTAATACTGTAACTATAGGTATAACTAATGGGGGAGGAACTTTAAAAGCATAATATCAGATGCTTGTTTTGCATTTATATTTTTGGATCACACTGAAGATACTATCGTTAATGATTCTTGCTCAAAAATATTGCTTTTATTTTCTGAAAACCATTTCTTTCATTTTGTACCATGGGAAGGGTCTTTAATAATCATGAGTTATCATGAATATTCCTTTTTTGTAGCTTCTGTATGTACATTATCAGGCACATCAGCCATTCCCAAAGAAGTTATTTCACAGTTCTGTTCCCAAGGGAACAAAGACAGAGGGTCCCGTATTAACAGTGGCTTCTGTTGGCTTATTTTTTATTTATTTTTTCTGACATTAAAATTGTGTATGGTTGGCAAGGATTTCTCTTCCCTGAAAACAAGCTTGTTGGTAAAAGGACAAACTGCAGGGAGGGCACCCTCACATACACAGTTACTTCAGCATGGGCTGAAAGGATGCTTCACTGAGAACAAATAAGATCTGAAAAACATGTTCAAGTACAAATGTACTTTCTTTAAGAGATTTTCAGTTCATTATTTGTCCTTCATATCGAATAGTTTTTTTAAAATTATCTTCACATCTATTTAAAGCCAATTACCAACTCCCACTGCGCACCTCCCACAGTCCTCTCATCTCAGCCAGGGACTCTCAGGGTCGCCAGCCAGGCTGTGTACATTTCCCATCCAGCGATATTTGTGAGATGAATGGCTAGAAGCAGGAACAGACTGGTGCCCTGGGAAAGAGATGCCTTTTCACAGGACACTCAAACAGCCAGAAGCTCAATCCCAACTGCATTTATAGTGCGGCATCTCAGATGCTCCAAGTAGAGACTTCTCAACACCAAACTTGGTTAGCTAGTAGCACAAAGTGTTGAGATGTGTCCTACATTAATGGTATAGCCTGCGGAATGACATAGCAAATTTCAAGTGGAAATCCCAGGATTTGAAATTTTCCCTTTTCTTTACTAATGAGGAGGGGGGGCGCGGGGAGTCAGGTATGGAGAGAGAGAGAGAGGGGAATACTCTGCCCAATATCTCCATGGAAGCAGGATGAAGCCACTGCAGTCTCTCCTGTGACCTGCGTAGTTCAGGACTTGAGAATCCACACTTCTCAGCAGTGGCCACTTTCCCAGGTCTCTCCTCCCTATCAGAATGGACACAATTTGCAAGTTCCTTGTAAAAGGTTTTACCAGGATTTCTGATTTACTCAATTAAAGCTTGCAGTTTATTTTTTTTACTAAGTAAGAGGGCTCCCTATTCAAAAGAACAGCCACAGTTACAGCACTAACAGGTAGAAATTTTACTGGCCCTCCATAAATCAATTCAAGACCCTAGTCTCTCAGGATTTGCCAAAAGATAATGGGCTGCAATTATGAAACCATCACCAGGAGTTGCCAGCGGGGCTCCAGAGAGATTTCTGAAGTCTGCAGGCACCTTCAAGAGGAACATAGGAAATCATCTCACAAAGCAGCTATTTTGCCCAAAATCAAGCTAGAAGAGATGTAATAGTGGCTTGAAGTGACTAAGAAATAGGTGTGGTGAACAAGAAGGCATGGTACAGTCTTCTCCCAGTCTCCGTAAGGAATCTGAATTAACTCAAAATGGATACATGGCTACATCAATAAAGACCACAGCCAGGCACAGTTCAGGGGAATCCGTAGTAATAGGCCTGCCCACCCTCTCCTCTACCTTGAAACCTGTGCTGCTTTTCATAGGACAGTTGAGGATGCCCCTTTGGGGGATATGCTTGGGATCTTGGGGTAGCTGCCTTTCCTAGGAAGAAGAGGATGGCTCAGGTGAGGGAAGCTAGCACAGCCAGGTGTGCTGTGGCCAGTCTATCACCACCATTCTATGGGGAGGTGCCCTGCTGCACAAAAGTGGAGGTTTTGATCAACATGATGGGTGAGAGTGCTTTGAAGACACGTAGCAGCAACCTTAACAGAAGTGTCACAAAGTCTTATATGATGCTTCCAGCAATGAAACTCAGGATCTGCTGTGTCCACGGTGCCCAGGTGGCATCGCCCACGTGGCGTTGTCGGCTGAAATCAGAATCTGGATTTTTTGGCCTCGACTGTTTTTTCTTCCCTTTGCCCTGCCAAGCTGATGGTGGCAACCCCCCCCCCCCCGCCCCCCCGGCCAGGTCTCGGTTGCCCTGGGAGGGCTGAGCCCAAGCAGCCCCAGGCACAGCACAGCACCTCCAAGATAGAGCTGCTCCTGAACACTTTCCTGAGGGGCTAAGGGCGGACAGAGCAGGCTGGATTGACCATGTCCCTCCAAGGGCCCTAGCCCGGGTCTGACTGAGGCTTCCCGCCACCAGGAAACCTCTGATCTGCTAAGGGCCCCACACCTCTGCAGGTATATCAGCGTTGGGAACAGTAGTTGCTACCACTGACAACAGTTACTAGACACTTCTAGCAAGAGCTTCTCCGTTATCCGTGCACAGGTAAGAAGGCGGGCGCTTAACGCAGACGGGGAGCCACCGATGCGAGCGCACACACCCGTGGAGACTCGGCTCCAGATCTGTTATTTCAGAGTCCGCAGTCTTTCCTTTTCCTTCTCCTGCTCGTCCCCTACACAGCCCTTCGAGCTTGTTCTTCCCGCAGGCCGACCCTGGGGCTTGAGCGGGAACAGCAGGACCCCCGGCAGCCGGCACCGCAGCCTGCCCCTCCCCACCGTCATCCCGCGCAGGCTGCCCGGCCGGGCTCGCGCGCTCACGGCCGGCGGGCGACCACTACTCAGCGCCGCGGCTCCCGGCGCACGGACACTCCAGCCCCGCGCGCCGCGCCTTACCTCGCGCAGCAGGCGCTCCAGTTGCGGCTCGGCCCAGGCGGCCAGGGTGTCCGGCGACCCCGCGCGCCACAGCAGTTCCCGCTCCTCCTCGAGCGCCGCCACCCGGCCCTGCAGCGCGGCCGCCTGCACGCCCAGCAGCAGGCAGGCGACGGCCGAGCCCGCGGAGAGCAGCAGGCACAGCGCGCTCACCGCCCAGGCCCCGGCTGCCGTCGCGGGGAGCCCCGCGCCGCCCGCGCCCCCAGCGCCGCTCTTCCGCGCGTGGCCGCCGGCACCCGGGCCTGGACTCATGGCGGGCTTGTCGCGCGTGGACTCTCGGAGGGGGCGGTGCACAGAACCGGGGTCGCTGGCTGAGCGTGCCGGAGCGCGCGGGGGAGCCCGAGGCACGAGGTCCGCCCGGCGCGGGTCTTGGCCTCCGGGCAGCAGCGGACCGCGGAGCACGCCCCCTTCCCCGCCGCCAGCTCCTCCACTGCGGCCACTTTGGGCAGTTTCCTCTATGCAAATAGACCCTGCCAGAAAAGGAGCAGGGACCCACCCAGGGGAGGAGCGGCCCGGCCGGCCCCGCGCGGCGAGGGGGCGGGGGCGCGAAGGGCGCGGGCTCTTCGGAGCCTCCCCCGCGCGCCAGCGCTCACCTCTGCCCTCACCTGCTCTGGACACCTGGCTGCACTCGCTCCCGCGCCTGCACCTCTGCGACTCCCCAGCCCGAATTCCCACTGCGATCCCAAGAGGTCTGCGGTGCACCCGGAGACTCAGAGCGCCTTCTGCAGCTCACCCCGGGCTGCAGCATCCTTCATTTTCTGGGAAAATTCCCCTCAACTTGTGAATTAACCTTTCTGACACTTTTTTTTTTTTTTTTGAGTTCAAAACTTCAAACCCCGCGGAAAACAGTGAATCCTTTCTACATGGTGCCCTAGCGCCGCTCAGTGGCGGAAAGCGACCTCCTGCGCGTTCACACAGACGCCGTTAGGGTCCGGGATTGCGCCTAGCGGAAGGATGCTTCTTAGAATCTCTAATACTCACAGGTGGTGCTGGAAACCTTGTTCCTGACCTAGAGAACGCTTTCATCTGAGAAGATGGAGACTTTAACAAATGCAAAAGATAGGGAAAAAGAACTCTAACTTTTGATGAGCTGATGGCTTAATTCTGTAGTGAAAACACAACTTGGCCCCAAATAATCATCTAGTACGCATCACGTTTAACCTATACTGAGATTCTAATGCAAATGTACACCACAGGGTTAAAGCTGGAAAGCCTGAATGAGAATCAAGGGGCATGAACAGTCTTTTTCAAGAAACGGGGGCAAGGCTGGAAGTCGGGCACATTCTCTGCTGGCTCAGATTCCTACCAGGCATATTTTATCCTAACATGGGTCCCATTTAACTCTCCCACTAACTTCACTAATACTCAGGTAAAAACAACAGACTAGCCTGGATCTTTGTAATTTGGGCAAACCCACAGCCGTGTTTTGAAAAAAAAGAGACCTGTTATATTTTCCCACTCACTCTCTGGGTATCTTTGGATTTCTTAGCATCTCTGACAGATTACTTATCTCTTAAAACTGCTGAGGACCTTCAGCTGACATGTTCCTCCTCACTCCCTTAATGTGGAGGGGAAAATTGCCTCTGAGATTGGAATACAACAGAAATGGTTGGCATATCACCTCTGCAACTTTGTAGCTGTGACCGTAGGTAACCTGGGGTTATGGTTAAGTGGTTATAGATAGGTCTTGCTAAAATCTAGGGGATGCCCTATAGTCTGAAAAGCACTTGCTCAGCAAACTGGATTGTCTCCTTTGAAAAGAGGCCAACACCATATTACAAGTTGGCACTTCATTCTTGCTACAAACACATAGGCACACTGCCCACCACCTGCATATGTTGTTCACTATATTCCAGAAGCTTCTGTGTATCGAACAAGCCAAGCTCATTGGTTCCTTTGGCCTTTGCCCTTGCTACTGCCTCACTATCTGACATATCCTGCTCTCAGATCTTTGAGCAAGCTCCTCCTTCAGGTCAAGGTCCTCAGGTCCTTAAACCTCACTATCTCCAAAAGACCTACCCAGACTGTCCAATCTAAGGAGGCTTCACGCACAGTCCTCAGAAGGATTACTCAGGGGATCATTTATCACTATTTGAAGTTATTAACAAGACAAAGTTACCCCTTTGTCTTGTTCACCACTGTTTTCTCAAAGAACAGTACAGGATCTGGAAAATATTTGTCAAGTGAACTAAGGAAAGGTGAAAATATGTTTACTATCTACAACTCATTTCAAAAGGCAAGGAAGAAAATACTCTATCTTATGTCAGTTGGGGTCCTGGAAGGAAGAGATGGCATCCTCAGACTGAAGACAGTCTGATCGTAGAAACTCTCTATATGGTGGGGCACATTAAGGGAAGCCAACAGGCTATGCTGAAGAATCACTCTGGAGCATAAACAGTGGGAGGCCATTACCGTCTCTAGCTGAAGAGGAGAGAAGAAGGAAGCCCATCCCATTCTAGGGATGGGTTTGTCTTCCCTGTTTGCAGAGCCTCAGCCAGTACCACTATCTATAACAGACTCTCCAATGCACAGGTATGGAGTCCTATATAACTGTCATGGGAACCCTGTGAATGCTTGGAGCTAAACAAAGGTCAGCTCAACAGGAGCTGTGTCTTTCGGTCAAAGGATACCACCTCTGCAAAACCAAGGCTTGGAAGGTAAGGAGCTGGGGAATAAACTCTCTCTCTGCTTACTCTCCTATCTGCCAGGCCTCCACTGACCAAACCTACAGGGCACGGGAGCCCAGATGATGCAATACAAAGAGGTCAGCCTCCTAAGGGCAGAGAGCTGAGTCAGAGTGGTGGAGAGCAGATCTGGGGGTTAAGGGAGGAATCCACTGTATTCCCTAACATGCATATAGATTACCAAGCTCAGTCTAGCTACTGCTGCCTCTGAAATGGCTAACCTGTCAGCGATAGGCACTAATCCTCAGGGAGACCAACTGGTTACTTGGTGGCAAGTCAACTACTTCAGACTCCCTTCATCCCAGAAGGCCCAGCAGCTTGTCCCTTACAGGGCTGGATACCTATTCTAGGTATGGACTTATCTTTCCCGTTTGCAGAGCCTCAGCCAGCACTATTATCCATACAGACTCCCCAACCCACAGGTATGGAATCCTATATAACATAGCATCCGACCAGGGAACCCACTTTACAGCAAAGTGTGGAAGTGAGCCCGTGACTATGGAATCCACCGGTTGTATTACACCTTGCACCAGCCAGAAGCAGGCAGCCTCACAAAACACTGGAACTGCCTTCTGAAGGCTCAGGTGAAGCACAAACTCAGAGACAATACACTAAGAGACTGCAGTACCATCTTTCAAGATGTGGAACATGTATTAAATGAGGGACCTCTACATGATGCTTTTTCCCAATAATACATGGGTCCAGGATCCAAGGGGTAGAAGCAAGCATAGCCCCACTCACCATCACTCCCTGTGACTCACTGGGGCGTTTTGTGCTTGTTGTCCTCACAAAGCTGGGCCTGCAGGATTAGAGGTCCTACTTCTCAAGAGGGTTACACTTGCCAGGGCACACAGCAAGGGTCCATTCAACTATAAGCTATGGCTGCCCCACATGGCACTCTGAACTCTGTGTCCAGGGACCTGAAGTCTAAGAGTCACCATTTTGGCAGGAGTAACTGACCCTCATCAGCAGGGAGAAGAGGCTGCTTTTATACAGTGGGGGCAGGGAGGAATATGCCAGGCACCTGCTGGCATTACTTTGCCCAATCTGACTGTAAATAGCAAGTGCAGCAACCGAGCCTGATGATTGTCAAGAGCTCAGACTCTTCAGGATAAAAGGGCATTATAAAATATTTTATTAAAAAGGGAGGGACTTCCCTGGTGGCACAGTGGTTAAGAATCCACCTGCCAATGCAGGGGACACGGGTTTGATCCCTGGTCTGGGAAGATCCCACATGCCGTGAAGAAACTAAGCCCATGTGCCACAACTACTGAGCCTGAGCTCTAGAGCCCACGTGCTGCAGCTACTGAACCCCATGTGCCTAGAGCCCATACTCTGCAACAAGAGAAGCTACCACAGTGAGAAGCCTGCACACCAAAATGAAGAGTAGCCCTGCTCGCTGCAACTAGAGAAAGCCCACTTGCAGCAAGGAAGACCCAATGCTGCCAATAAATAAATAAATAAATAATTGTTTTAAAAAAAGGGATTACTTGGGTCAGATAGAGTTGATAACCACTGCAGAAGATTGTAAGTAATGTTGATAATGAAGAGGTTCAAATATAGTCAAAATGCTCTAAGTCAGGGGGTTCTTAAATTTCCAACAAAAATGGCTCAAATTAAGCTTTAAGGCTTAAAGAGATAAGCTTCAATTACATGAGGAAATTTTTACTTAGAAAAGGCAGTATGATATTGTGGAGAAAGCATCAAGTCTTCATGTGTAATGCCTAGATTCCAGTTCTGGCTCCTCTGCTCTAGCTCACAGCTACTTACTATTTCAGACCCCCAGTTTTCTAGTTTGTAAAATGCATATACCAACAGGGACAGATTTACTCTATCTGAAATTAGAAAACTAGACAAACTATATGAAACGGCAGTTTTCAAGATACTGGGCATCAGGCAATTAAGGACAGTGATCCTTGGGAGATGGGGGAAAAATGAAGTGAGCCCAAGGATTGTCCCAGCTTACTTTCTGGAGAAATGTTTTCAGGCCACAGTGCAGGGAGGGGGACCCAGGCAGAGCCACCATAAGATGAAGCAGCTGCAAGTCCAAAAAAGCTGAGGCAGTTAGAATCTGCAGGGTGGAGAACTGGAGAGCAGAGCTGCACAGAGAGAACTTTCTACCTGAGATCATCACATTTGTGAGGCAACTACCAGGGCCAGGACAGGACCCACTCCGAAGGATGAGACTCTAATTAAGAGAGGAAGCAATCCCCACAGCTCACACAGGCCAGGGGCAGCTCTTCTTCCCACCAGCCAGCATGGAAAACCTGACAATTCTGAGGGTACTGGGGGGAGTACTCAAAAGATTTTGCATCAACAGTGGGGACAAACCAGCCCTAGACTAAACATGCTCTGATCCTGCCTAACAAGGACCCAAACCTGAACTTAAACCCCAAACCTGAAAAGATCAAAATGATTTAAGTAATTTAATCATGTCCCATAATAAAACTCAAGTAAATATAAAAATACCCAATATTCAACAAGGCAAAACAAGAGGGCAAAATTACCAGGCACACAAAACAGCAAGAAAATATGACCCATGATAGGAGAAAAAGCAATCAAGCAAAACCAACTCAGAAATGAAAGAGATGACAGCATTAGCAGACAAGGATATTAAAAGTTATATCTGTATTCCATATGCTCAAGGAACTAAGAGGAAAGACTGAATATGTTAAGTAGAGACAAAAAAGTTTCATTAGAAGATCTAATCTAGAAGTTAAAATGACAATGTTTGAGATGAAAAACAAACTGGATGGTATTAAAGGCAGGTTAGACACAGCAGAAGATTAATGAACTTGAAAATATAGCAATAGAAATTATCCAAAATGAAACAGAAGGAAAAAGATTTTAAAAAATGAAAAAAAAAAAAAAAGAATATCTATTGTCTCTTTAAAATAGATGGCTTAAGGCAAAAATAACAATGTATTGCAGGATTTTAACATATGGCTAAGTAAAATATATGGCAAAAATAGCACAAAGCCCAGGGCGGGGGCGGGGGGGTGGAAATGGTAGTTACAAGATTTGTTTACTGTATGTGATGTGGTATAATATCAATTAAAGGCATACTGTGATAAGGGTGTATACTACAAACTCTAAAGCAAATGTTAACCCTCCACCCCCCACCCCAGAGTATAGCTAATAACCCAGCAAAGGATATAAAGTAGAATAATGGAAAATACTCAGTCCAAAATAAAGCAGAAGAAGAGGAAAATGGGAAGAAATGGGAAAAATAAAAAATAGCAAGATGGTAATCAAAACCCAAATACATCAATAATCACATTAAATATAAATGGCCTAAACACAACTAACAGGCAAAGATGTCAGGTTAGATAAAAATGCAAGACCCAACTATATACTTCCTACATAAAACACCTCATAGACCAAAGCAAACAAACAAACAAAAAACAAAAGGATGGAAAAAAAGATGTACCATGGTAACATTAAAATGGAAACAATATCATTTGTGCTCATTTCATATGGTTCCTATAGGACTAAAACCAAAAGTATAGGAAAATAATTTATAGACTATAGAATACTGTATAAATCAAGAATATAGGGAATAAATCAAGAAATGGTGAAAATAACAACTACTTTAGACAAATTATCTCATTTAAATGTCACAACCACCTTTGGTAAATTAGGCATTAGTATTTCAGCTCATAGATGAGACTACAGAGAATACCTAATTGGTCTACCTATGCAGGTAATCCCAGGGTCTAAATTCAATCTGATTCTGCAGGCAAGCATTGTCACACAAATCATATTGTTCTCATGTGTGCAACTGTTGTGAGGACATACAAAATAACTTAAATGTTCCTAAAAATAATTTGAAAAATATAAAAAAGTCATAGCAAGATCCTTTAAAATTAAATTCCTCTACTAATGACATACTCTAATCATTTAGGGCTGTTCTTATCATTCATTCTCAAAACTGTACCTACTCATGTTGCCTTTAGTTAAGAGTAAATCCAGAAGCTTTTAAAAGCACTAGATTTTTTTTTTTTTTAAGGTATCCAAACTGGAAGGGAAGAGGTAAAATTGTCATTATATGCAGATGACACGATACTCTATACAGAAAACCACAAAGACTCCACATAAAAGCTATTAGAACTGATAGAGGAATTCAGCAAGGTAGTAGGATATAAGATTAACATACAGAAATCTGTTGTATTTCTTTACACTAACAATGACATACCAGAAAGAGTAAGTAAAAAACTTATCCCTTTAATAATCACATCAAACAAAACAAAACACCCCCCAAACCAACCAACCAAACACCCAAAACAAAACAAAAAAAACCCACCTAGAAATAAACCTGACCAAGGAAGTGAAAGAGTTATTCACTGAGAACTGTGAAACACTGATAAAAGAAATTGAAGATGATTCAAAGAAATGGAAAGATGTCCCATGTTCTTGAATTGGAAGAATATTGTTAAAATGGCCATACTACCCAAACCAACAGATTTAATGTGATCCCTATCAAATCACCCATGACATTTTCCACAGAACTAGAACAAATAATCCTAAAATTTATAAGGAATCACAAAAGACCCAGATTTGCCAAAGCAATCCTGAGGGAAAAGAATGAAGCTGGAGACATAACCCTCCCAGAATTCAGACAATACTACAAAGCCACAGTAAGCACAACAGTGTGGTATCGGCCCAAAAAAAGACATGGATCAATGGAACAGAATAGAGCCCAGAAATAAACCCACACACTTATGGTCAATTAATCTTTGACAAAGGAGACAAGAATATACAATGGAGAAAAGACACTCTCTTCAACAAGTGATGCTGGGAAAGCTGGACAGCTAGCACATGTAAATCAATGAAGTTAGAACACTCCCTCACACTATACACAAAAATAAACTCAAAATAGCTTAAAGACTTAAATATAAGACATGACACCATGAAACTCCTAGAAGGGAACATAGGCAAAACATTCTCTGACATAAATCATAGCAATGTTTTCTTAGGTGAGCCTCCCAAGGCAAAAGAAATAAAAGCAAAAATAAACAAATGGGGGCCTATTCAAACTTATAAGCTTTTGCACAGTAAAGGAAACCATAAACAAAATGGAAAAACAACTTACAGACTGGGAGAAAATATTTGCAAACAATGTGACCAACAAAGGCTAAATTTCCAAAATATACAAACAGCTCAATATCAAAAAAACAAGCCAATCAAAAAATTGGGCAGAAGACCTAATGAGACATTTTTCCAAAGAAGACATCCAGATGGTCAAGAGGTGCACAAAAAGATACTCAACATTGCTAATTATTAGAGAACTGCAAATCAAAACTACTGAGGTATCACCTTGGAATGGCCATCATCAAAAAGTTTACAAAAAATAAATGGAGAGGGTGTGGAGAAAAGGGAACCCTCCTACACTGTTGATGGGAATGTAATTTGGTGCAGCCACTATGGAAAAGCCAGTATGGAGATTTCTCAAAAAACTAAAAGTAGAACTATCATATGATACAGCAATCCCGCTCCTGGGCACATACCCAGAAAAAATGAAAACTAATTCTAACTTGAAAGGATACATGCACCCTAATGTTCATAGCAGCACTATTTTCAATAGCCAAGACATGGAAGCAACCTAAGTGTCCATCGACAGATGAATGGATAAACATAGATATACACATACAATGGAATATTACTCAGCCATGAAAAAGGAATGAAATAATGCCATTTGTAGTAACATGGATGAACCTAGAGATTATCATACTAAGGGAAGTGAGTCAGACAAAGACAAATATCATAGGATATCACTTATATGTGTAATCTATAAAGATGATACAAATGAACTTATGTACAAAACAGAAATAGACTCACAGACATAGAAAACAAACTTGTGGTTACTAAAGGGGAAGGGGAGGTAGGGATACATTAGGAGTTTGGGATTAACAGATACACACTACTATATATAAAATAAAGAAGGACCTACTGTATATCACTGGGAGCTATATTCAGTATCTTGTAATAACCTATAATGGAAAAGAATCTGAAAAAGCACACACACACACACATACACACAATTACTGAATCACTTTGCTGTATACTTGAAACCAACACATTGTAAATCAACTACACAATAAAAATAAATTTCAAAGCTCATGACAAAAAAAAGCTGCACTGTATTTTTTTAAGTTAAAAGTCCTTAATTTTCACTTATATCTGTAATGGGAAACATTTTGTCACTGGCGGCTGTGGGGGGGGGGGGGAAGGTGCATGGAAACTCCTCCAAATCTACAATTAATCTTTAATCTCATTACATGTAACTGCTGTTAATAGTATCTAAAGAACTAGGCTTATGATGTGCCCGCCTCCTTTGGAATATTTAGGGTGGTTTCAAGTTTTTATAATTAAATCTATGCTAAAGTCTTTTAATTACATAAAACTTCTCCCAGAACTGAAACATTTAAAAACTAAAGGGCCTCTCTGGTAGCCCAGTGGTTAAGAATCCTCCTGTCAATGCAGGGGACACAGGTTCGAGCCCTGGTCCGGTAAGATCCCACAGGCCGAGGAGCAACTAAGCCGATGTGCCACAACTACTGAGCTCACACACCACAACTACTGAAGCCTGAGTGCCTAGAGCCTGTACTCCACAACAAGAGAAGCCACCACAGTAAGAAGCCTGTGCACTGAAGTGAAGAGTAGCTCCTGCCCTCTGCAACTACAGAAAGCCCGAGTGCAGCAAGGAAGACTCAATGCAGCCAATAAAAATAAAATTTTTAAGTTAAAAAAAAATAAAAACTAAAACCAGGAAAGGAGTGAATGTAAGAAAATGTAGCTCAATAGTTGACGTTCTTGATTGGTTTAAAAAAATAAATTCTTTGAAAATTCTATTCCCCTTTCCAGTTTCAGTGAAATGTCACAATAAAAACGACTATGCTAGGGGGTCAAAATTAGAATTCTTGATAGTTTTTTAATTCCTAGTGTCATAAAGAGGAACAACCAACATTACTGGGAAAATTTAAAAAACATTAAGTCACCTGGGTTAAAGCATTTGTAAAAAACAAAGTACATCACTGCTATTTACTAGTGGGACTACTAAAAGCCAGGTAATCTGCTAGATGTTTTTAATCACCATGTAATTTAGATATTACCCCTAAGTAATTCGAAGTAAGGAAGTACAGTTGCTTTAAAGTAACTTACTCCTCTCAAACATAGAGAAGACCCGGGACTAAAGTTGGAACCAGGTTGGTAAGAAGTCTGAGCTCTTTTAATTCATTGAACTGCTACCCCAAGGAATTAACTGATAGGTAAGAAATGAACAAAAAGCGCCAGATGCTCCTTTATATTACAACTTCAATCTATGGGTTTGACTAGATCCAAGTTCAATTTTTTTCTTTTAAAAGCAGTGATACCTTCAAGATGCTGTGTATTTCCTATCGCATCACCTCAGAAGCATATCAACATACCCATCTGGTTGTCAATCTGAGGTTCAGCCTGATCCCTTCATTATAAAGTCCTCCATCAGTTTTTGCCTGGTTTTAGCATCCACTGATGATTGGTGCCTGAATCTATTATTTCATAAAGAGTAGCAACAGTGTTATTTCTAACATCCCTTCTGTATTTATCAGAAGGAATTCTATGAAAAACTTCCTTTCATTAACTAACAGTTTACAGGATAAGTGGGGACTAGAGGAATGCACACCACTTCAATGAAATATGGGAAATTCTCTAAAGACAAGTGACCAAGTTTCAATCAGCAAAGAAATAAAGGGAGAAGAAAAGGCACATAGTGCTTAAGAGATCTGAGACAAATTAGCTATGTGTGGACCCTGACTGGGCACTGATTCAAACTAACTTAAAATAACTTTCAGACAATCATGAAACTTTAGACTGTATCAGATAAGGTATTATTTTGTTAGGTGATACCGGCATTATAATTATATACATATATATTTTAAAAACTCATGTTAAAAGATATATACAGAGATGTTATGGGTGAAATGATATAGTATCTGGCATTTGTATTTAAATACAACATAAAAATAGGTTGGGGAACAGATGAAACAAAATTTGCAAAATGTTTTTAATTTTTTAAGGTAGGCTATATATAGAGGTTTATTATTCAACTTTTACATATTTAAAAAAAATTACTAACATGGAACTAGCCCCAAATGACTCAAATTAAGTGTGCTCACATTAAGATTACCTCTTTTAATTATACCCCATAAGGCTGGATTGACCAGAGTTGTAAAAGTAACCTGACTTAAAACTTTACCTTCCTTCTAAAAAAGAAAAATGGAAAAAAACCAAAACCAAAAGATTCAGCTGGAAATAGCGACCTCTTAAAAATTGTGATCAAATGATCAACTCTTTTAATAAATTTTCTATTTGCAAATGTGCAATCTACTAAGCCAACAATTACTGACACTATTAATACTATTATGACTTGTGAATTCTTCTGACCATTATATTTGAAAATGTAGGGTTTTTTTTTTTGGCTGCACAGCATGCTGTATCTTAGTCCCCCAACCAGGGATCAAACCTGTATCCTCTGCAGTGGAAGCAGAGTCTTAAATACTAGACCATCAGGGAATTCCCTGAAAATGTAGCTTGTTGAGCAATATTTAAATTTAAAATACCTTACGTGCACCAAATTTTGCAGGAATCAGAAATTTTCAAATGGAAGAGTTAAAAAGCCAGGCCATTAACTGAGGAGGTGTTTTTTCATTCCAGGATGTCAAGGTAAGTTTAGACATAGGTTATCTGCCTATCTACTTAAAGCAGAATATATTTTCAAATTACCATACCATTTTAACCATTTTGGTGGTTGAAGCTACATATCTACTGCAGAAAAATGTGAAGAAAAAAAAAGGAATCCAAGTAATTAAACTATTAATCATTACATTCACTTCATTCCAAGTCACTTCACAGAACCATGAACAAGAATTCCTTTGGAGTAGCTGATCTCAGGATATAGGAGTTTTAAAACTCAGTACGGTATATTATCACAAGAAAGCACAACACTAGAAGCTAGGGTACCCGAATCTAAACCACAATTCAGCCACAATTACTGGAGTCTTGGGTGTCACTTCTAATTTCTCTAGCATCTAGCCCTTCAAGATTATTCAGAGGAATAGTTTTCAGCTGTATGAGCTACAAAACTTCACTGGGTACTTCGCTACTCTCAACTGGGTAAGAGCAGAAGTCAATTTTATTCATCTACTCCAAAATTTTTGATGAATGCATGGATGAGAACACCTGAAAAAATAAGCAGTAGCAGAAAACACTGGAAATAACTTACTTAGCTGCACTTTTAAAATGAAGTTTGACATCACTATAATTTCTAGAAATGGTAAACTATGAGACACCAAATCATTAGGGAAAATACCCAGTTACAAAAGATCCACATTTATACACTGGCCATTCTAAACCTTTCCTGTTAGTGCTGAAACTCCCAACACTGTCAAACAACCTCATGCTTTCAGAAAATGAGTTCAGAAGTACAAGGAAAAAGGCAATTAAGAGTAGGAACCTGAAAATAGGACGGAAGGTTAGCAGTAGACACTAATATGATACCAGAGGGACCACCCTTCACCACTAAACTTTTCTTCTAATTCACTGAAGTTTCACTTTAATTCCTAAACTTCCATGAATTAGGCCTAGGAACTAGCAAATAATACCCTTAGTGAAGAATGTAAATACTTTTCAGAAGGGAAAGGGGTTAGCAATCATTAACTTCTAAGTAAGAAATGATGTGGACATTTTTTTTTCCTCCTATTCCTGAGATCAGCTACTCCAAAGGAATGAGTTTCTGATGGGGGAGAAAGTAAACATTAATTTGGGAACTTGGAACACTTGTAGGGAAAGGTCAAGAGGCTTATGTAGTAAGTACAGTGGCACTAGCACTATGGAAATGAGAGGAAAAAGGATGACTGACTTCTTAATCTCTGTAACATTACTACGTTCAGAAAAAACCTTTTCTTTAATCTCCTTTAAAAAATCTTATCGTGTATAACATAGTTCAACTATATATGGACTGCATCAGAGGCCTAAGCATAACTTATGCAGTGATTCTATGGCAAAATTTATTTCAGCTTTCTTAAACTCCTAGTGAACTTCAGGACATAGCTTTACTGTATGTGCAAATGTTGCTGGTGGATCATGTAGAGAAATCCACCTTGGTTTCACTATTTGTCATACCAAAAAATTACATGCATTTTATGTTCAAAATATACAGATAAAACTCAAATCTTTGGTAATGAACTTCAGGAATGGGGACACTGTATCTGGATAACCAATCATGAATTCTACAAAAAAACGTGAAAACAGGTAAACCCACAGGCAAACAAAAAGTTCATCACGTTAACCAGAGTCTGGAAATTTCCGCAGTTTTCTTTCCAAGTGTTTTCCAATCAAACCATCTTTTTCTTTTTCTTTCCAATAAAGATGAACATAAACATAAGTTGTTTAATAATAACCTTAAAGTTTCATAGGCTGAGGTTTAAGTATTTACACTTCATATGGTAAGGAAACAGATACTGAACAATTTCAAGGCTCTCAAAGATATGGCATTAAAAACAAAAACCTCAGTCATCAGATTTCCTATTTCTATGCTTGTGACTAACTATATATATAGCCATTGGAAAACAGAACTTTCCAAGCTAATTTTCAGTTAGACTTTAATCTTAAATGAAGTGTGTGTGTAGTTTTATTAACCTATCACGATGTACAAGTCGGATGTCTTTTCATGAATGCTACTTACCACCAGTGACATCACCCAATGAAACAGAACACGATACTTAAAATTTAATGAAATTCCAACAGCAAACATTTCCTACGGGTTTTGGTTTCTAATATCTGCCTACCTAGAGTTAATAATACTTATTACCTGTTCAACAATTACAGAAAAAACTTTTAAAGTTAAGAAAAGTTTGAGGTATATAAAGAATATTCATTTAAGAACGAAATAGTCAAGATTTCCTTTTACTCAAAAGAAAAAAAAAAGAAAAAAAAAATCATTTCAAAGAGTAAACCTCCATGTACAAAAGACAAGATCAATCACATTTATCACTGGACACAAAAGATATTCCAAAGGTCTTTAAAAAATGGTAATTAATCTCAAAAAAGGAAAATTAATTTTAGCTTTTATATTTCACTCATGATCAAGACCATATCTGCTAACAAGATAATTATGCTATTGATACAAAACATACAGTATTTACACTTAACTGTACAAAATAATTTAATGTTTACAAAAATATTAGAATGTTTAGAGCTGACTGACACAGTCTTAAGTAATCTCTTCTAGAGAAGTATAGTAAGAGCACTGATTTCCATTTCATTTCTTTTTTAATAAGTCAAAGAAAGGATGCTGCAATGCTTCATCCAAGGTAATTCTTTTCACTGGATCATATTCTAACATCCTTCGAACCAGGTCAAACAGTTTCTCATGTTCTTCATCATGACAAAGCATAAATTCCTGAGGGAAAAATGATTTTAAGAAAGACACTTAAAAACAGTTAAAACAGGTTTTTTAAAAAAATTTTAATTTTTTTTTAAATACCTTTAATGGTTTGCAGCGTCTCCTAACATATCTACCAGCAGAACTATGTTCATCCCAATCTAGCTGATTATGATGAAAATACTTGCGTTTTCTAAGGCAAAGAGAAGTCTGGATTAGTTTAAAAACAAAAACAAAACAAAACAGAACAAAAGATCCACATGTTTACCCTGCTCCCAACAGGGGACTGGGGGAAAAGATGGAACCACAGGCATCTCTCTATAGATACATAAACACCACATAATTTCTAAAAATCTCAGCAATACTTAGACATCAGACACCTTATAACCTTATATGATATCTTTCTTAATCTTGTGCCCTCTGAGGTTTTAGTATCCCACCTAAGTTGTTCCCAAATACCATATATGAAACAATGCCAGCTTCAAAAACAGAGGTTCCTAGATCCATTCCTGTAAATTCTGATTTCACTAGATCTCGACTGGGGCTGATTTAACAATTCCCTGGGTGACTTCTGTGGTAAAGCCATGTTTTGAAACTACTTATAGTATCTTGTCCAAAGACATACATCTGGTTAATAACAGTATGGAATTCAAACTCAGATTGACATGACTCCAAATTCAAGCTTTTTACTACTCTATATATTATTTTTACATCAACCTAGGAAAACATTTATGCAAAGGTTGAGTACAAAAACACCACTTTATTTACTGGGTCACAAAGTAAATACTGCATTACTTTTCAAAAACTTGACTTCATGAAAAAAAATTCAAAATCTACAGTCCTTGTAATAAGCAATAACAAAGATGGGTTTCCTGTGGTTTGAATACAGGCCATTGCATGTACCCAACAAGGGCTTTAAGCTTAAAAAGCATACCTTGTTTTCTGAATCATGTGTGTTGGTATGGGTCCTAATATTCGTTCCATCATTGCCAGGTGCTCTTTACTATCATGAGTCTAAAACAAGAAGTAGAAAAAAGAAACTTAGCACTTTTCAATTCCCTGCATGCACATAAAGGAAAACACAAGAAAATAGTGTTTCCGAAACAGGACTAGATGAGACAGCTATACAATTTATATTACACTCTACTTCAAAGATGGAATAAAACTGAATGAGCTTATATTGTTTGATGCAAGCCAATAAAATTAAAGTCTTTCTGAAACAGATCAGTAAGGTCTGTATAGCAGATGATGAATAATTTTTTAATATGAAACTGAACAATTATTCCTTATTTGTATTTCTTGCACTGTTTAACTGAGATGACTGGGAAGATTACCAAAAACCTGTCTTCTCATTTTATCAGTTGCTTAACTAACCTCCATTACCCAATGGATAGCAACTTTGTAACACTTACTAATCCTGGACAATAAAAATGTAGTCCCAATAATCCTTAAAACAACCCTGAGCTAGGTATGTGGGAAGATGACTTTCAAAGAGGTTAAGATAATAGCTCCAGGTCATATAGCTCATAAATGAGGAAACCTGAGCTGTGAACCAAGCCAAAACTCCTATTCTTAAATTACACAGTAACAGAACTCTGGCTAAAGTAGAATAAACTGTTAAACTGACAGCTGAAATGGTACACTCCTAAGTAGAGGCTGGCAAATTTTTTCTGTAAAGGACCAGATAGTAAATATTTTAGGCTTGGATGGTCATAAATGGTCTCTATCACATATCCTTTTTCATTTTTTAAAGCAGGCATCAGTCAAGATAGTTTGCCAATACTTGTTCTGGAGAGCAGAGTTTGTGTGCAATGCTTTTTAAATCCATTAACTACTATGCCTAGCACACTGCTTTCAAGATGTTAATTCATAATAAGAATAAATAATACAAACTCCGTATCTTCAAAAAGTTCCTTAGTTCAAGACTATTTTGGAGGGTAGAATTAAAATATAAACCACATCTCAAACCAAACTTAATAATCCACACTTAAGATCTCAGAGTGATTTACAATCATAAAACCGTTTGAAGGATTTTATATATGTCAGAATGAAGAAAGCATGCACTTTGCTCAACTTTTCGCTTGACCATACAGCTTACTACCACAAAACCAGACACCACCTCCTAGAAATGACTCACAGCTATGTGCTAGGTATCAAACTTGTCTATAAACTCAAAGTACGTTTAACAGGATCTCTACAGGTTAGACAGAAGCAGAAGTTTGGTGAGGTGCCCCACAGCAATGAACGCATGTATTCTGCAACAGCCACCTAAGTGACTTTTAATTCATCACAGCTTCCTCCTCATCCTGCAGTGCCATAACCTCAAATCAACCTTGACTGTATTAGCCAGGCACTCCCTAATTGTCCTCACCCCAGCTACAAACTAGAATAACACACCCTGATCACATCACAACCCTACTTAAAGTTCTTCAATGGTTACACCACTCGAAACTTTCAAGACTTTTAGTTTTCAGACGTAAGTAAAACTATGAGGGAAAAAAGTGGAGACCTAAGTAAATTTTTTCCTTTTTGTTTTACCAAGTAAGGCCTTTTATTTTTAAAAAGCCAGTAACTATTATCATTTCATAAAAGGGACATTTTAATACCATAAAAACCAGGAAAGAGAATTTCTAAATGAAAGCCAGGATGGCAACTCTACAAAATCATTTTCATTTTAGACCAGTCTACATTTGGAAACCACTGGCTCCTAAGATAAAACAAGTATCTTTCTATGGCAAGCAAGTCTACGAATCAGTACTTGCCTACTGACACCATCTTCTTATTTACCTAAGACACTCCGACAGCACTATTCACTCCTTCTTGACTATTTATGCCTCTTGCATTTGTGAATACAACTTCTTCTTGATACAGCCATCAGGCACTCTAGTTTTCTGACAAACTCCTACTCTTCCTTATAGCATGGACGAAACTGCCTAATCCTCAGTGATGCCTTCTATAAGGAAACTTAACTGTTCACCTTTCCTGGGTTCCTGCTACATGTTCTACATTGTTCCATTATAGCAAATATCCCATTGTACTGTACCAGTTTTCCCATATCTATCCTGTGTATGACTTCCTTGAGGACAGAGATGTTGCCTTTTCATTTTTATACACATAGTGCTTAGAAATGTGCCTATGGTGTCATAGATGCTTAATACAACTTGCTGTTTCTGAATTCTTTTAAAAAAAGGAGTATGTGCAATATGGCCAGAACTGAATTAAAACTGACCACAGTAATACTAATGTAAACTATGAAGGCGTGCTACAATAAAAAAATGGATCATACAAAGTCAATACGAACCATGTGTTTAAAAACTCCAATCACGTGCAGAATGAATTATGACCATTCACTGAAAGTAGTATTTTATTCAACTATGGCTTTAGAGAAGGATGACTATTTTGCATATGTAAGTTTTAATCTTAAGAATAATGACACTATGGCAACTTCTCAATACGGAAACCAAAACTTTAACATCCTTGAACACTTAAAGCTCATTACGAACTAGTAAATAACATTTACTAAATACATACCTGAAAGACTGTGAAACCAAGGTAATATTCGATAAGAATGCAACCTATGCTCCAAACATCACAAGGCTGAGACCAACCTAAAGCTATTTAAAAACAAAACCAAACATTTTATTACACAACAATTTTTAACTGTCAACACACTAAATCTCTTCCTATGTGGATGCCTTCCCATTTAGGAGAATATGATAGTAAATTCAGGGTTCACATTTTTAGTTTTATATCTAACATTATTCAGTAAGCTTTCGGAGTTCTCCATATCCTTATATCAAATTAAGGTATTTTAACCTGGGGGAGGAGGCATTTTACGTAAAATAAAAGAGGGACTAGCAAATATTCCACTCTCTAAATTGCTTGTGCAATGAGGAACACTGTTATACCAGAGTTTACAGTTTTCTACAAAATTTTACATTTTATTAGTGCAAATATAGGTCAACAGTTATCCCCAGAATGTAATTACTAACCCCTTATCAATTATCATCAGCTTGATAACTGAGTTTATTTCTTCCATTAAAAAAATACTAATGTCACATAAATTACGTAGGAATTATAATGGATATTATAAGCAGTGTCACCCATAAGCAGAATTATATAGCCATTTAAAATTCACAGAGAGATATCTACATATGTACTTTCAGGTTGTCTATACATGAACATATATATACTTTCTCCTTCAGAATTCTCAATAGTAATATTATTCTGAAAAGAAAAAAACACCTAGCTTTAAGTCTATATTTAATTAGAAAGGAAAACAGTAAACCATAGATGTTTTAATCTTTTAAAGATTAAGTATTTAATAAAACAATAATGTACAAATAAAATCTACTTTTAAAGACATTTCAATTACTTTCAGTAACATTACTGAATTTAAAGACAAAGGAAGAAACAATACATTGAAGGAACCTGACTATGATTAGCTGTTTTTGTTAACCCTCACGGTGCCTATCATTTGAATAAAAGGATAATGGAGCATGGTTTCTACTTACAGTAACACATACAAAATCTGCAAATGACAGAGCTTGGATCTAGGATGGAAGTTTTCTTTTCCAGCCACTCCTCTCTCCCAGTCCAGCTTTCTCCCAGGTGACTGTAAATCACCTCATTCTCTATGGGCCAGCTCTCATACTCTTTGGAGTTTCACATTATTCACTCTTACCAACTTCTGTTTATTACCAACACCCAAAACATGAGACCAACTGCCCTCTTCAACTGTAGCACCTGACTACAGCTTCCTCTTCAACCTAATCCTGCCTTAATCCTCAGGATTAACACTTCACAAACAAACAAATCTTACCATTTCTTAATATCTCTTCCTAAAGACCAATAAACCCCAATTTAGGATTTATATCAACTATCCCCAGCCAGGGCACACATGGGACTTTATTATTACTAAGAATCACTATATCTTACCCAATCTAGGAGGAAGCCTAACTAACTGTAAGATACACCACTGTTTTTTGTACCAATAACAAAGAAAAAATGCCAACTGTTCTGTGTTGTGTTCACCCACATGTTAAAATGTAGGGGAAAATCTGCTTCTTAAAACTGATAAAACACAGCAGGTTATCTCTTTTTAAGCTCTGAAAATACCTTTCTGCCCACAATCTCTACCCATATTCTTTTACCTTCATTTCAACCTTTGGTCCTCAACCACGAATACTAAACTACTGCAACAGAGCAGCTTTTTTCAGACCTAGATAACTAAGCAGAAATCCTAGTAACATCAGTCTCAAAGATGAGCTCTCAACTGTGCTGTCCTATGTGGTAGCCACTAGCCACATGAGGCTATTTAAATCTAAAATTTAAATTGATTTAAAATTCAGTTCCTCAGTCACTGGCTACAGTGCAAGTACACAGTAGTCTATGTGTGGCTACTAATGGCTACCATGTTGGATAGTGCAGATATAGAACATTTCTATCATCATGGAAAGTTCTACTGGCCAGCACTACATAATATTCTTAATTTTCTTACCCCTTTCCCAATTTTCTACTCTAGGTAAACATCATTAGTTTGCTTTCACACTCCTATTCTGAACTACCAAGTCCTGTTGGACAAAAGGTAAAAAGTAGAAAAGACTGATTCCATAAAAGTTTTACTATCCAACCTTGGTTGAAACTTACTTTTGGCCAAGTAATATGCTTATTCTATTTAACTATCTCCCATATTAGGGGATCTGAATTTTTCCCACTGTCTCCAAGCCCCCAAAGCCATCTCTGACTTCCTTGCTCTATCAACATGACCTGGTCTCTAACTTTTAAATTCAGAGTCATAAGATGCACTCTCCCTCCCTGTGTTCCCTTTTAATTAATATTTAAAAACTCTTCACCTTAACTAGTTTTCCTCCCCAGGCTTTCTCATGTCAAAGATGATCTAAGAGGCTCTCCTCTTAGACTAGCCTCTCTTTCTTCTCTTGACCTCCATCCACCCTACATCTAGATGCCTGGCAACCAAATCTTTAGCATTTTCACCAGCACCATGCTTTTGTGATGAAACAAAAACAGGTCATCACTTCAAAATCACACTGCTGTGATATACTCAGCCAACAGAGCTTGTTCTCTTATGATTTCATAACACTGACTTGTTCAAAAATAACCACCACCTGGAATATCTTTACAGATGATATCACATTTTTCCCACTCAGGAAAAATATTTATAGCAATGTCCAGAGAGCTTTTATGAAAACAGAAAACGTTTTCTGTACACTGCGAAGAAAATCACAGCTATCCCCCCCCAACTACCTGCCCCCCAATAAAAGCTGTAGAGAACAAAAAATCTCCTTTTCAATTAAAATATCAGGCAGTCTGGTGTCTACTGACCCAAAATGACCTCTGGAGCTCTGTAGTGCCGGGTAGATACCAAAGTGCTGTGATGTTCATCATCGTATGTCGCACTTCCAAAGTCAACAACTTTGATATCTGTGTTTTTCAGTGTGCGTTCATCACGTTTCTAGAGAGATACAGTTGAGTAAACACAAAGATCAAGAAAGATATGAAATATTTTATAGCACTATCCAAAAGGCTTGCACATGAATTATCTTTTTGATTTTCAACATAACCCCATGAGAAAGGCAAAGGATTACCCTGAGTTAATTAAACATCAGGATATAATAAGGCTCAGAGGTAAAATTCTTCACCCAAGGATCATCAAGCTAAAAATAAATTAATTTTAAAGACAACTACCAAAATTAAAACAAGTCTTTAACTTACCATTTTCGAATTATATTTGACTACATAGTCAGACTTCACAAATAAAATATTTTCAGGCTTCAGATCTGTATGGGTTAATTTATTATGATGCAAAACTACAAAAGAACAAAAAGACATTATCAGTTTCACTTACAAATTTAATCTGTACGGGGGGAAGGGAGGATTAGTAGTAGATGTAGGGATCAAAAGTGGTTTCACCTTTGATCAAAAGTGGTTTCACCTTTACTTGTAATATGTGCATTTTTAGTGACAATGTTTTGATACATTGCTTGTATAATAAAACCTTTAACTTACTGGTATTTAAAAGTTTAACAGGTATACTTACAATTTATTGACTGGCAGATCTGATATGCCATTTGCCTGATGTGGTCAATTTGAAATGGCAGAAAGCTATTTTCTTTAATGAAATCATAGGTACTAAGTCCCAGGAGTTCAAACACAATACAGACATGACCGTGATGATCAAACCACTCTAGCATCTGGACACATCGGCTAAAACAGATCAAAATAAACATAATTCAGTTCACAGAATTCTGATTATTTCATGTAACGTGATGGATCACAGTTCTAAGTTTATACTTACAAGACACTATTGGGATCGGTACTATTTAAATGCTCTAATACTTGGATTTCTGAACGGGCTGCTTCACGATATCGTCCCACATTTTTTACGATTTTCACTGCTACATGTATGCCATTCCTTAAAAACAAAATGAAAATGGTAAATGTACAGGAGGGGGTTGAAGACATATATCTGCTAAAGCATAATCTTATTAAGTACTAATTATTCTATGTTATTTTCCTAAAATAATCTTTCAGGGTGTATCAAGCATATTATAAACATCTTTTCGAAACGTTTTGACAAAATATACTTTATATGGAGTGATGATTCTCTTAATACTTATGAATGTTAATATTTGTTTCCAGAAGTTTAAATTTACCTAGTTTTATAAATAGCTTTTTAAAAAAATTAAAATATAAACCTTGAATAGAACATACTACTGCTGAAAGCATTCGCCCATTCACTAGGCTAGACTGACTGTGCCAGAAGAGGCATAAGCATTAGTGATAAAATGGACTTGTTCTATGTACCTCACAGTCTAATGGAAAAGACAGACGCTTGAGCAACTGGGGTTAAGGGGAGCTTAGACTTCTTCAGAAAAGAGGAGACACACAACTGAGCCCTGAAAGACAACTATCAATTTGTTCGATTTGGGAGGAAAAGGGAACACTCTGGCAAATGAGAAGCCAAGAAGCCAAAAAAAATGTGTAGTACATTCATGGATGCCAATAGGTAGAGACAGCAACAATGCAGGGCAGTGTGCTTTAGACTGGGGCATCTATAGTGCGAATTCCTTGCTTTTCTAATAAACCTGATCTTCTTGAAGAGAAGCCAGCATTCAACCCTGTTTTTTTTTCCACTAAGGCCTTTCTATGTTACAAAAGAAAACCTCATGCACCTGAAATTATTATGGCAAGGTATGTGCCCTAAGCTGTTAAAAAAGAAAAAAAAAAAAATTTGAGGCAAACATATCTTTCTAGTGGCTGGATAGCAAATCTTTCCCCAACTCATTTCTTTTAACAAGGCCTCAATGAAATTGTCGGCTAATAAATCATTAAAATATTATTTTGATGATCATATAATCTCCCTATGATGCATAGCATATATCAAGACTTAAAAGAATTACTATAAAACTGCTGTGACAAAACTTCTTTTACTCTCGTCTATTTAATCATATGGCCAAGTTTTCTAAGTGCTAATAGCTATAAAAATGAACAATGCTAATAGGTATAAAACTGAAAAATGGATACTGGTGTTAGCTAATGCTACTGTAGTAATCTTACTGTAGTACATAAATGTTTCAAACCAAAGTTACACACCTTAAACTTACAAGCTTTCATACTATTTGTCAATTAAAAAAAAATGAAAAATGGAAACAATACTAAAACAGTAAGATTTATCTTACGGACACATGAACTCATTTTTTTAAAGGCCCTAACCAACTCAATAAAAGATACATTTCCAATTAAATTTTATATTTTAGGTCTAATAAGTACAAAATTCTTAACAGATTTGTACTTGACTAACTGAATACTATTAACTGGACCATCACAAATACTCAAGTCTTGGAATCTCAAGAAATATTAAAAAGATTTTAATGGGACAACTAGTAAAATCTGAATCAGGTTTGTAGATTAGCGGCAAAATTTGAAAATACATATAACATGTAAATACAGAGAATGATTAAGTGAATACTGCAAAATGTTAACATTTGTGGAATGTGGGTGAAGAATATATGGGAATTCTTTGGACTATTTTAGCAACTTTCCTAAGTCAAAGTATTCCAAAATATCTTGAAGTTTTACTTTAGGTTCACATTTTTGTCGTAGAGAGGAAAGGGTGATAATAAGACATTTACGATAAC